>NC_135788.1:23485000-24085000 GCF_051106095.1 Pogona vitticeps | reverse complement strand
GAGACAGGTAACAGTGAGAATGTCATATTTCTCTGCATGTAACATGCCCTTGCCAATTAAATTCTATTAGGCAGAAATCCTACTCTTTCTAAGAGCAGTGGACAACTGTTGTTGTTTTTTTCCAAGCTCACCTGCTACTGAAGCCATCTTCTGTGAAAGAACTATTAAAATACATTTTATCATTTTAAAAAAATGTCTTGGGTGAACAACTTATTTTGCTATACATGTTAATGAACTGGATCACCAATACCCATAAATGCAGCTTCATTCTGACCCAGATGCCCCATGAACCAGATTTCTTTTCTTTCTTTCTTTTTTTTTTTAAATTCAATTTTCTTAAAACCAACTGTCAGCATCATGTGATGGAAGAGATGAAAAATGAAAATGAGCAATCCTGCTGTGCAGGTGAGTGACCTGTGGGAGACAGCTCTGCCTGGTAGGATTTTTACACGTACCATCAGACACAGACCAATTGATTAGATCATCTTATTCTTGCCACCAACCAGGCTCAAGAGACTAATTAGAGAGAGTACTGCCTGCACAGGCACCCCATTGACACCTAATTTGCTCAGCCAAAGCCTTTGGGGAGAATGTATTATCTCTGCAGCTGCACTTCATGCATTTCTGATTTCAGGCAGAAGCAAGGAGCACTTCATCACGCTTTTGAGCAAACTGAATGTGAGAAACTTTAAGTGCTAAATACAAGCAGACACAAATTAAACCTTACCAGCCTCTCAAAAGTTCTGTCCCCTCCTTCTCTTCCCCCTTATGCATATGCATATGAATTAGTATATCTTTAGTCTTCTGATAGTATGCTCGTGTACATAAGATTGCTGTATAAGAAGAATGAAAATCAGAAACTGGTCCTGTTTCTGCCTCAGAAAATACTTTCCTATGTGCCGCTCTTGGCTTCTTGTTTGAAAAGGGAATATTATTTGTGTTCTTCAAGACAAGGAGAAAGAAGTAGCTCAACTCTGCAATTTTTCCTCAGGCTAGGATCATTGGAAGGCAGCTGCCTATTAGCTATGTTTTACCTCGCTAGCAGTCGTAGCATTAGCAGTGAGACTGAGTTAATGGATGTATGACTGATGCTAATACCATTTTCAGCCTGATTGTAGCTATAAGAGTTCTGTTCCTGTGCTAAATCATGTATGTATTTTATTAAATATCACTGTTTACTGGAGATTAGCAATGGCCAGAGTTCAACTGGGATTTGATCTCATACAGGAATTGAAATGCAGGTTTAATGTTCTCCCATATAGATATATATATGGGGAAGTGAACAAGAATGAAGATAAATAACAAGTGAACCCACTGCTTTGCAGCGTTTCATTCTTTACTTATTCTACAAGGTTAGGGTGATTTCTTGCATTAACACTCAAATGACAGAAGCATAACACTTTAGTTACCTTATTTCTAATAAAATTCAGTAATGGGGAAGGGAAGAGATGTGAGAAAATGATCCCCACAGCAGTAGAGGCAGAAGAAAGGCCGAGTGTGTTATGAACTCCATTGTAGCCAATGCTTTTTACACACAGGTCAAATATCAGACAGTCTACATTAGTATTGTCTACACTGACCAATTCTGCCCACGTTTCAAACAGGAATTTCCCCATCTGTACCTCATGGTGATATATTCCTACTGGGAACTTTCTGCGTGCAGTTCAGATCATCCACTCAATCCCTGAGCTGTGAGGCCTCCCTTGTGAAAGCTCAGTGAATCTGTTATTGCTTGGAGCAGCCCCCTCAGGTTTTCTTTAAGCTGCCACTTGCAGAACTCATTTGGTATCCAAGTGAATCATTCTTCATTTATTTTCAGACCTAATCTTCTTTTATTAATAACTATTAAAAGTGAAGTAGTGATATCCTCTTTTTATGAACACAGTTTCATTAAAATAGTATTTAAGCAGCACTGGCATTACACCACAGTTCATTCACTCTGCTTTAAAGTAACTATCCCATATTTTTAAAAAAAAGCATTTTGGTCACAAGCCTTATTGAAGTAACTAGCACTTCAATGCATACTTGCCACATTTGCTTGTAAATAAACTCCACTGAAATCAGGAGGACATGCTTCCAAGTAAATATATTTCAGACAGGGGTGTATGTGTGCGTGCTCTGAATCAAGGTTCATTTCATTGTCAGACATGAAAAGGTATAATAGATTCCTTCCTGGACATTTTTTTTTCCATGTGAAGCCTTATTCAAATGGTAATTAAAACGGCTTTGTGGATCCTGTGCTCAATAAAGATTTAAGAAAAATGAAAATACAGCTTTGGTCAGGGAATTTCCTGATTTTTTTCCTGAAAAAAAAATTGAGGAAATATAATTTGGAAATTACATGGGAGATTTAGTTTTCCCAAAGTTACTGAGATAATCTACTTTGAGGACAGAGAAAATAGAATTCATATAAAAGAATACATTTTGAGGTAGTCTTATTAACTGGTAGTGCCAAAAGCTTGACATATGGAGTTACAGTGCCTCTGCATAATTAATTATGTATATTCCTTTATCCTGGCTGCTGAATATTTAAAAAGATTTTTATTTGCTTAATTTTTGTAGTTCTATTCTTTCATTCGTTCCTTGAGTGAATTACACATATTGGAGCTTTCTTGAAATAAAACATCTCAGCCATGATGAATAAATAAATAAGCAGAATTATTTTTCTCTGTACATGGTTTAAAAACTTTTAAAAGAGAGATAGAAAGTACTATTTGCAGGAAAATCATGGCCTTTCTCTCCAATAATATGTATTTTTTTTAAAAAAATTATTATTGCCTTTTTTTTTCTTCATCATGCCGTCATGATTAGTATCTAGTTTTCTTATAATTGTCACAGGTAAAGGTAAAGGTTCCCCTTGACATTTTTAGTTCAATTGTGTCCGACTCTAGGGGGCGGTGCTCATCCCGTTTTTCAAGCCATAGAGCCAGCGCTTGTCTGAAGACAGTTTCTGTTGTCACGTGGCCAGCATGACTAGGGCTCTGGAGGAAAGGGTTCAAATCCCCACTTATCCATGGAAACTCACTGGGGGAGTGGAACTGGTAAAGCCATTTGTTAAATATTGTATCTCATTTACCTTAAAAGCCTTATTAGGGTTGCTATGATTTGGTTCCACTTGACAGCACAGAACACACACACTAGGTTTTTCAAGGTAAGTGAAATACTTAAGGATTGATTTTACCAGCTCCAAATCCCCAAGAGTTTTCAGGCTGAACAGATATTTGAACTCAGGTCTCCTGAGTTTTCTAGTCTATCACTCTATTTACTGCACCAAACTGGGTATCCTGTTATTCCTGGGGGAAAAGTGAATCCATTCACATTTAGTTGAAAGTATTTGGGCAGGAATCATGTATCATAGTTACGCATTTCACCGCACAACTGTAAGTGAAAGGGAAAAAGCTAGTTGGGTGCTTATGTATACACAAAATATCTATCTTTGTTCCTGATAAATTATACTCTGCTCTCACTGTATTATGAAGTTCTCAACTCCACTGCTCTTCCAGAGAAACACTTGGCACAGCCACTAAGCACAGCCAGGACTGAAATATGAAAAACTCAAGTTCCCTCAATATATTGTTTCTAAGGATGTAACAGATATCCTCCAAAATTGCTTGACCTTGACAAAGAAAGGTGAGACACTCCATTCAAACAACGTTGTTGTTTTTGTATAGTCTACATGAGATCTTATATTTTGGGTTTAAAAAGTCAGGTTTTCTGAACAGCATATTCTGTGCAGGTGCAGAAAAACACTTCTGCAAAATTTTCACAAAAAGCAGAATGTAAATGATGCACAAAAACTCTTATATGTTGCCCACCCAAGAATGAAATGAAGAAAAATTGACATCTCTGTTTCATAAATGATTGATATAATGGTACAGGAAAACATGGATTAAACATTCTTTTAAATATGCAACGAAAAATCATCAAGGAAATGTTTCTATATACATAGGCCCAAATCCTCTTGCCTGGTTACACTAGCATAACACAAAAGGCATTCAAGTGATCCCATACAAATACTGTATGATACTAGTAAGAAATTATCATGGGAAGTTAGCAGTATATATAAATCTTATTACTACCAGTAGGAATGACTGGAAGCTTTATGGAATAATTCAGACATGTTTTCCTTTTTTCTTAATAGGACAAATATATGGACACACTTCAGGATTTAAGGGCAAGGTAAAGGAAGGAATATCTCCAATATAGGTGGAATGTCATGGTTAAGTTATTTATTATTATAACTTTGGAATTATTAAAAATTATCCACCGCCATATCACACTTCTCTATACACTTCATGAAAATATGTTTGAGTTAGAAAATGTACTAAATAGGAGTCAAACATGAATAAAAATTCATTCATCTTTCTCCTGGTACACACATATATACTTTTATCAACAAGATATTTTCAATAGAGAAGCTTTGTTTTTAACAGGAAGAGGAAAGATTGCATTATGTTGGCATCCAGAATAACTTTTTGTAGAGGTCAGAATGAATCTTTGTTAAGCCAATTTTTTAAACGTTCCATTTGGTGCTATAGTGTGAGAAGCAAACTTCTTGTGGTTGAATAATTTAAATTCCTTAGCACTGGAATCACTAGCAATATATAATACAGAATAAAATGAAAACATTTCACATTGTTTTGATAAAGATATTTTTTCTGATTCCAATGGATACAAACCAAATGAACACTTATGCAATAACTGTAATGTACTCTGCAAATTGCCAATCTACCACATGAAGCTAGGCAATGTTCCCCAACATAAAGAGATACCAAAACAAGGCAAAGGGATCTGGCAACTCTAAAAGGGAGGATCATATGGCTTTCCAACTCTGAATCAACCTCTGTTTCACAGATGCACAGATGTCTAAATGCCTCTTTGCTTCCAATAGTTCATCCTCCCGGTTTTGCTATTGCAAAGAGATACCAAACAACTAGTGGTATCTACCATATCAATTGTTAATGCACAACATTACATTACTTACTGCATTGCATTTTGCTTAAGCTTCAGTTGGAAAGTCTAATGCTCTATTTAATTTCAGAAAAACCTCATTGTTCCTGCCTCTGCTTTAGAGCTGCAGCGAACAAAGTTCCAAAATTTTGTTACACATCACAGCCCTAAACATATTTCCTCTGAAGTCCCATTGACTTCACTGGTCCTTATTCCCTGTTAAAACTGTTTAAGACTGCAACATGAATAAAGACAGTGCCTTCTCCTAGGAAGAAAGTCGGGATACATTAACTCATATTTCCAGGTGTGATTAGACCTTGCCCTATTTTTTTTACAACTGCAGAGATATGGCCAAAATATAGAAACCATGCCACAATTCTACATGTCTTGCTTGGAAAAAATACGTTTATTTTCCATGTTGTGCTTGGAAAGCAACTAGTTCACTATATACTACTGAATAAATGGTTACTAAAATGTTATTGAACATGTCATTCTGGAAAGATATGATGCAAGCTGAAATGTTTTTAATAATCACAAAAGTTTGCTCTTTGTAGCAGTTCCAGAGACTCTTCCCTGCATCCTAATGATAAGGTGAGAGTGTAAATGGAGTGATGGACTAGGACTGCATTCACATCCCTGCTCAGCCATGGACACTCCACCCTCCAGTGGCAACAGTATCGTCACTCCTTAAACATCTCACATACCTTTCAAAATCCTTTTTTAGACTCTAGAGCAGGGGGGAACTATTCACTGCTGCTACAGAGTCATAATATAATGCCAAATAGGTATTATTTACCATAATTTCCTTGGTGGTATGAATCAACCACCGTGCAGAAATAATGCAAATTGCCCCTCATTTGAATGTAAGAATTAAGACCTTTCAATGGTCAAACGTCTCTCAGCACAGAATAAGCAAAAACCAATCAATGCCAGCCAGCATTTGGCCATATTCTTCTCAATCCCACACGTTCAGCAAACAACAATATAATGCGGAAAGTCTTACATTTTAACCTAGTTTTCATTACATCTAACTTTGGAAAGTGTTTTTTTACTCTCAGAAACAATATAGGTTTTCAGTCTGAAAATGGGTAAGAGTGAAACTTACCTCATATACCAATATTTTCCAAAATGGCAGCAATGAAAATACTTCTTCTATAAAATAGTTTTTGTCATTATTAACTGAGTTTTGTTTAACATAACAGCCACTCATTCAAACAGTATACAGTATAAATTCAACTGGTAAATCTTTTTCCAGTTCTTTTACGACAGGTTTAAGTTTTTGGATTACATTAACAAAAGCAATAGTCTCTACCCTCCACATATACCTCATATTAATCTAAGAAATACTAATTTATTTTAAATTCTGAATTATTGTACTACATTTTTATTGCTGAATACTACTACTACTATTACCACCACCACTACTACTACTGGCTGCTATACTTTTTGCTACTTTTACTTTGTTGATTCAGGTTGACATTGATTTTATATTTTAATCTTTCACACTTTTAAAAGAAAAACTTATAAGAATACACTTAAGAATACTGAACAAGTTTCTGTTGAGATTTTCTCTGAGAGTCTGGACTTAGTTAAAAGAAGCTTAGTGATGCTGTAGTGTTCTGTTACAAAATGGGTGCCATTTTATGGACTCTTTTGTAAATAGCTTCTTCTCTTACGATTTTAGTTTCTGCCCAAAGAAAATAGCATTCTTTTCTAAATTAATGAAAACAAGCTGCTCACTGCCTGCTGCAAAAAAGGTTTTTTTTATTGTATTTTTGTTTGGAATTGTACTTTGAGGTTTGATTACATTTACTGTACTTATATGTCTACTAAAAATTAGAGATTTGCTTTGTAAACCTCAAATGTTGAAGCCATTAAGCCCTGAAAAGCAAACATTTATAAAAATGTAATGTATAGTATGCAAAGACTTTTATATGCCACTATATCAAATATTTTCTGTGGGCTTAAAGTTTAGAGAAATATGATCTGGCTCTTACATGTAGCAGGAGTAGAAGAATGTAGGAACAGAGTGGATAAACTAAGGACACTGGAATGTCAGTTAATCCCTTGAGTCTATCTGAAAACCCTTATATGTAAAGTTTCTACAACAAGGAGTTAAATACATCAAGTGTAAACATTCAAAGACAAGAGGTAGATTAAAAGGCTACATGAAGAGTCTGCTGGAGGAAAAAATGGAGCCATGCTGTTAGAATGACATCCAGCAGTTATTTCTGTGACAGGCAATGGCATTCCAGCCCATTCTGTTACAAAACAAATTAGACTTTCCAAATAGAAGGAAATGTGAGATTATTCAAAGCACACAACCATACTTTGAAATGATACAAAGGTTTAAGGATAAATATGATCCTTGTTTTAATAGCAAGGTAACCAGTTCCAGCAGCGGGTTAATAAATGTGCATTTTTATGTTGTTAGCAGTATCAGAAGGCTCTTGAGGTAGGGTAGTGTATACATGGAGCAGTAACACTTAGCCCCGTGAGTCTGACAATTGGTCACCTGTGAGTTACCTAGAATTTTCTGACATGACTATTCTAGTGACTATTAAAACCCAAAGAACACCCAGAAAAAACTGAAAGATCTTGTCAAGGGGTTAGACCAAAACAAAATCAGACATGAGTTGCTTCTTTTAAAATTGATGGGACAAGCTGGTCATGACTAACTTAAGTCTCATTTATACCAATGAGACTAAAGTATGGATAATGAGGGTCTAAGACAGCGTTCAGGAGGGGCCAGTCTGCTATGCTTCTTAGTCACTATGGCCTCAAATAGTCAAAGGCATCATTTGGTTGACTAACCAGATGTTGCATGTGGAACAACCCCAACACTACCATATAGCATCAACTGGTTTTATTTTTTAATCCTGGTTTTTGAATCCTTTTTTTAACAGTTACAGTTTGAAACCAACTGTTTAATCCTACTCTATTGCTTCTAAACAAACTTGTATGTGTATAGTGTTTTATGAGACTGAGATAAAATTTTCTATATGGAAATCCTAATTCTCAGTCACATACACCTCCTAATTAAGGACATGAACATTTTTTAAAAAAAACACACACTCTCTCACAGCCCCAGCTAAAAGAAGAGAAAAACTAAAATGTGGTTTTCTAAAACTAAAACATTAATTGCAAAGAGTTTGTTTGCAAATAACAGTTTGAAAAAGTAACTTATCAACTAGCCACAATATTTTCTTCTCCTAAGGAGAAACAAACATTTAGATCAAGTGAATACATTTTTAAAATTATTCCTATTTTGGTTTCTGCTATAGAGTTTAAAGCCATCCTTCAACTAGAAAATGTCCATTCTCAAGGAAGGATACAGGTGAGAATATTCTTGATAATTGTATATTGCTTCTGAGAAACTGGGAGACACATTGTCATCTGTATCGAAGTATTCAATATCAGAGGAAAATGAGAGTGCCTCAGATATGTATTGTGATGCAACAGAAGAAGAAACTTCAGCTGGCTCCAGGAATGTTGGTACACAGGGAGTTAAAAACAAATTCACAGATCCTAGCTGAGAACTAGAAGTGGCCTAATCTGAATGTGGAGGTCTAGAGATAGTTGTGAATGGTAAGTATTAGATGTGGGTTATTTGTATCCGTACCCCTGGGGATATAAATACAAATCATGATAGCACAGGTGCCATGGAGGCCCATTCCCTCCTCCAGAACCGGCCAGTCCACTCACTGGTCACTGTGTGGTGCTCGGGTCCTTCGTCATTGTGCCAATCCGGAAAGGAGCCCAACAAGTACTTCTCTGGCTCTCCGCACAGTTGAGTACTCAGCAGCTGAGCAGGGAGATTCCCCATCATGCCTCCTTGCCAGAGAGGTCAGCTGCACCGGGAGGGGGGAAGCGTTGGCCTGGCTCCTTCCCGAATTGGTACAACGATGATGACAGAGGACCCAAGCACTGTGCGGCAACCAATGAATGGACTGGCTGGTTCTGGGGGTAGTGAATGGGCCTCTGTGGCACCTGTGGTGCTGCGATTTGTATTTGTATCCCAGGGATATGAATACAAATGTCTAATCAGTATCAATGTATATCAGTGATGTGCAATTCATAAAAAAATTATTGAGGATATTTACTTCAACATCACTCTCAATGTCTTAACACTGAGTGTCTCTCTTCTCTGACAGACCTTGCTGTCAAGGTTGATATTAGATATTACTGCCATGAATTGCATTGGAAAGTCTGATGTTAAGGGAAGGCATGCTGAAAATCATATGAGATGCCCAGTACACTGAGTTGTAAGAAGGAGATCTAGAATAATGTTGACAGTGAAGCACAGCTCCTGACCATGAGCTAGCTCTGATGATATCAAAGTATCTTACATAGAACTCACACAAATCTGATAGAGACCAATATACATTAGATTGATGTGGAGAGGAGGAATAAATCACACTGTGAAATAAGGAGCTTCTTCATTCCCTTTCAGAGTTGGAGCCAACATAAACCACCTCATCTGAAAATGGCATCTGGCCCAAATCAGCTAAAGGCTCCCACACCAGAGAGCTGCTGAGGTCTTTTGCTGGAACACTGGAAGTCATCAGAGGGAACAGATGCGGCACTGCGGTTGCCAGCATCATATATGCAGCCTGTTAGTGTGGAGAGCACAACTGTGGAAGACTGAGGAGTCAATACCAAGGAAAAAAGTAAAACAACAACCTATGTTTATGTAGACACATCTTTATTCTCTTTCTTAGGTTTTTTAGCAATGAAGAGGCAGATGTATGAGATATTTTATGTGCAAAGGAGTCTTTCAGTATCTACGGCTGTGGTATATTCACTGCTGAGGCGGTTTACACCAAAAAAGCCATCAAAATCTGTGCTGATGTCAATTCTTCAGTCAAAGTTGGTGTAGCAACAAACACAGCCACCATATTTGAGAGATCAAGAGTTGCAAATTGTGGAAAACGCCATTTGTAATGGCTAATTTTGGGCAGCTAGGTTCATTGCTCTTAGAGATCCTTCTTGTTGTTATGTTCCAAAATGCTATCAAGCTTCCAAATTATGGAGACCCCCCCTTACTAAAGCCCTGCTCAGGTCCTGCAAACCCAAGGCTATGGCTTCCTTTGTTGATACAATCCATCTAATATTCCTTTGTTGATACAATCCATCTCTTCTTCTTCTTCTTCTTCTTCTTCTTCTTCTTCTTTGCTCTCTTCAACTTTTCCCAGTATTATTCTTTCCAGTGAGTTTTGTCTTCTTCTGACATGACCAAAGTACAAAAAGTCTTAGTTTAAATTTTTTTGTATTAACAGAATATTCAGGTTTAAATTGCTCTGTTGTTTAGTTGTTAAGTAGTGTCTGACTCTTTGTGATCCCATGGACCAGAGCATGCCGGGCCTTCCTGTCTTCCATTACCTCCCGGAGTTTGGTCAAATTCATGTTGGTAGCTTCGATGACACTGTCCATCCATCTTGTCCTCTGTCGTCCCCTTCTCCTCTTGCCTTCACACTTTCCCAACATCAGGGTCTTTTCCAGGGAGTCTTCTCTTCTCATGAGATGGCCAAAGTATAGGAGACTCAGCTTCAGGATCTGTCCTTCCAGTGAGCACTCAGGGTTGATTTCCTTCAGAATGGATAGGTTTGTTCTCTTTACAGTCCAGCACCACAATTCCAAAGCATCAATTCTTTGGCTGTCAGCCTTCTTTATGGTCCAGCTCTCATTTCCATACATCACTACAGGAAAAACCATAGCTTTGACTATGTGGACCTTTGTCGGTAAGGTGATGTCTCTGCTTTTTAAGATGCTGTCTAGGTTTGTCATTGCTTTCCTCCCAAGAAGCATGCATCTTTTAATTCTGTGGCTGCTGTCACCATCTGAGTGATCACTGAGCCCAAGAAAGTAAAATCTGTCACTGCCTCCATATCCTCCCCTTCTATTTGCCAGGAGGTGATGGGACCAGTGGCCATGATCTTAGTTTTTTTGATGTTGAGCTTCAGACCATTTTTTTGCACTCTCCTCTTTAACCCTCATTAAGAAGTTCTTTAATTCCTCCTCACTTTCTGCAATCAGAGTGGCATCATCTGCATAGCTGAGGTATCATCTACATATGTCCAGTTTTGTTGAACAGATCTCTGGTTTTTCCCATTCTATCATTTTCCTCTATTTCTTTGCACTATTCATTTAAGAAGGCCATCTTGTCTCTCCTTGCTATTTTTTGGAAGTCTACATTCAATTTTCTGTAACTTTCCCTATATCCCTTGCATTTTGTTTCCCTTCTCTTCTCTGCTATTTGTAAAGCCTCGCTGGATAGGTCTAGCACCTCCTTATTTATATTTCTAGAAATCCATGGAATCTGTAAATTTTTTTCTGGTCCTTTTTCTTCTTCATGATTAAATGCATGTACTTTCTTCTTTCACCTTGATCAACTGTAATTAAAGTCATTTTAACTTTCTGCCAGTAATTTGGTAGCATAAACTCTGATGGTTTTTCCATCAAACCAGACACTGGAATGTACACATCAGCAGAAGAGAATTGATAACCTGAATGGTGATGGAGTGGAAAAACTTCTGAAGAGCAGCTACTGTGCAGAAGCTGTAATGGAAGATGAACTGGATGGAGGATCTTTCACAGATAACAGCAGCGGCACTCAAGCTAACTCTTATTAGTATTGCACATAAGGTGTAATTGGTAAAACACTTCTAAATATTTTATTTCTTGAAACCCTATGATGATGAGATCCTATGGTCACAAGATTCCCACTTCAAGTCCTGACAAGTTGCACAGTGTTGGGCAAGGTGGCCTTTCCCCTAACAAAATAAGGACTCCGAGTGCCCAGCTAAAGAGGTGATAATGTCACCCGCAGCTGATACATTTCTTGAAAATGGCTAGAGTCCACAAATCTAGTACAAATACAATAATGCTACAGTAATGCTAATCTTTTCCTTTTTAAGCAGGAAAGCAAAGACAATTACTATAAACTACAGTGGTGCCTCGCAAGATGAAAGTAATTCGTTCCGCGAGTAGGACTGTCTTGCGAAATTTTCGTCTTGCAAAAAGCAGTTTCCATAGAAATTCATTGCAATGCATTCCTATGGGAACCTTGCAAGATGAATGAATTATTTTTGTCTTGTGAGGCATTGGTCTTGGGGGTGGGGAAATTGTCTTGCGAAGCATGGCCATAGAAGAAGCCGTCTTGCGAGGTACCACATCAATTGCAAAAACCATTCGTCTTGCGGGTTTTTCATCTCGTGAGGCGTTCGTCTTGCGAGGCACCACTGTATTATAAATTATGAAACTTGAAACTATTCTATAGAAACAACACTCCAAAAATTTCATCATGATGCAGTAGCTGAAAGAGATTGAAAACTGTCAGGGTGTGCTTTGACATGTGCAGTAACAGGATGAATTGGGGGCACGCTTCCTCCCTAAAGCCAGTCAGCTCTAGAAGTTTCTGAATGAGGCTCTGTACAGACGCAAGACCCAATTGTGTGATTCAGAGAGACCACAAAAAATAATCCTGTCATCTATATACACCAGTAATGGTGTGAGTGTATAAAGGCAGAACCTAACTCATCTAAATTAATTACATGACCACATTTCAGATTGGTATATTCAGTGCATAGCTTTAGGCTTATAACAATATATTTGCTGATTTGTTTAAGAGTCCTTTTCAAAAGGCTACCTCTCTTTTATACATTTTAAAACAGTCTACTGCATAGCTTGAATACCTATTTGTTATGTCTTCACTAACATAAACACTGAGTTCTGCTTCTCAAATATTTATTTTTAAAGTCGTATTCGTGGTGGGGCTCATGTGTTTATCTAAAGACCTTTACTTTAGGACAGAAATGTTAGTCTGTGAGGTTTTCTCTACACATGGCAGGCAGCTGTTAGAGCCAGTGTGAAAGGTTAAAGGTCAGTGCAGCTGCTCTGTTAAATCTGAGGGTTCCATCAAGATCTCAGAATTCCTGCTGAGCGGGAGCTGGGAGACCACAGATTAGAGTACACGGGAGTGTGTATATGAGGTCACTTTGTGTCTATCAAAGTGATATCAAACTGGCAAGCTGGACAATACATTTAACTGTGGACTGAGTTCAAAGAAAAAGGAAGTGGACAGCACATAAACTTTCATTCTGCTCTCGAAAGAAATGCATTTCATAACTGTGAAAGCATGTTGACTGTGTACATATGCTAGAGACTTCTTGATTGAGTAGCATGTTTCAATGAATCTTCTCAATTAAATGCTGAAAATGCAACTCAGTTATTCTTGGTTAAGACTAAATGAGGTGGATAGAAATTACAGATGAAACAGATGTTTGTGATAAACCCATGAACGGCAATAATTATATCCCTGCTGAATCATTTCAGCGCAAGTCCTTAATATGCTGCCTAAAATGGTCCTAGGGAACCACATTTTTTCATTAACAACTGTGTACAATATCTGGAAACCACAGGTGAAAAACACGGTTGGAAAAGATAAAGAGAGGGCATGAAAATAATTTTACGAAGAGCTGCAAGTGAACAACGTCATCTTCTCTGAGATTTCACAGCCAACATTTGAGACAAGTATTGGGTCCTTCTGATATCACAGAGGCAGGTAGGCAATGCTTAGGAGTGAAGCAACTGTGAACACCTTTACAGTAAGCCCTGGTATCAACTGGGATTGGGTAGAAATGGGTACCCAGGCTTTATAAATATATCACATAAAGAAACCAAAGTTTCTTTTTCTCCAGCATTGCTTGCCATGCAATTTGACTCCCCACATGAAGGACACTAATTTCCTGAGGTGTTAGTTGACATACTGAAACCTGCCAGTTCTTGTTTTATCTCCCATCTTCCAAAGCACCTCCCAATCTAGGTCCAATATCCTGTTCAATGCTCACATGTGTGCAGATCTCCAACCTAACAAGGAGTGGCACAGCAATCTTATGAGATGATGGTCGTGCACAACCAGGTACATGCCTGGCACCTCATCTGACTGCTATGGCAGCTTCTGTGATTAGGAGTTCTCTCTGCATAAATATTGAACAGGAAACTGGCATTGGCTTTCTGGAAGTCAAGAAAGATAGCTGTTATTTATATCAAACATTTATGCACAGCCTAAAAAGTAGTTAATCTCTATTAAAAACACAGAGATGATCAGAAGCTAATGGCATGCATCCAATTTACTAAGGCGACCTCATTCCCTGCACATCTGTACTACTTTGCCTATGGAACCTTTCTTGTGTGGTCTGTTGGTTGGTGATTAACTTGGAGGTACAAGAACTAATCTGATCTTTTAAAAAAATAACAGGTGTGGGTTACACTCATTGCACATTCCTAGGCTGGTATGCATACAAATGCAGGCACATCTTTCTGTTAAAGAGTACTTTTGATAATGACAGCAATAAATGATAGTTAAAAAGTAGCGTATTGCATCGAAGAGAAGGAGTGGATAGAAGCACAGAGTTCTTGAATCTATAGTATTGCTTTTGCAAGTTCGGACAAAATAGTTGACACGTGATGGAGAAGAATTAAAGACATGTGGTGTGGAACCAACAGAACAAAGCATGTTGAATATTATCATAAATAATGTTTACAAAATAATACTATACTACTGTACTGTCGCTAAAAGAATCTATGGTTTTGTCTCAGTTGCTGCAATCACGCAGCACAGGGATCACTAATGAGCGATCACAAAAGCACTGTTATTGTCATACTGTCCTTCAAACAGCAGGGATCAAATGACTTGTTCTCAGCTGTCTCTTTTTCACCCTAAACATCTTTACACATATCTGTGGCAGGTTAGTATCTGTTTCCTTACTGTTGTTTTGTTTTTGAGACCCCCTACCTCGGATCCCTAGGAGGTTGTGAGAGTAGAAAAAGGTCTGATATGGGATTTTACAGAGCTGATTTGGATTTTTATGTAAGCATGGAAGCCCATTGGTGGTTTTCCCACATATGCTTTCCTCCAGTAACTGCTATGCGTTAATAATAAGTAGTTCAATGAAGAGAAACTAGAAGGAACTGCTGCCATTAGGCCTGCAAATCTGTGCAAGCTTTCACTACCTCCTTTCAGATATGCAAATATGTACAGTACTTATCTTTTGCAAGTTGCCTAAATCCTATCATGACTGTACAGTACTTCTGATTCTTTAATGAATGAATTTTAAAAAGTACATTGGACCAAAAAACACATGCATGGAAGAGGAACAGAATTATCCTCACTGGATGTTAAAGCCACCATAAGATCTGTACTTAGATTCAAGTACCAAGATGGAATCTGTAAACTTGAAGAAAGAGCTTGAGGTGTGATGGTTTCAGATTTCATCTCATGGAATATAGAATCTACAGTGGGGTCTTGACTTAAGAACGGCTTGAGTTAAGAACATTTTGACTTAAGAACCACTCTCATAGGAAAATATTGACTTGACTTGCATACTTAGATTTGAGTTAAGAACTGAAAAAACCCACGTAGGAGGCAGGGAAAGTGCAAAATTTGAACTTTCAGTTAACTGTTGGCCAGTGAAAAGGGTGCCTGTCTGCTTCCTCACTCCTCCCAGCGTTTAGAGAGTGGATTGGGAGACAGTCTTCGGACTGCCTGGTACTGGACTGCCTGGACTGTATTTTCCCTGCCTTCCCTGAACCTTTCTTGACCTAAGAAAAAAAGAAACAAAATATCCCCCTCTACTGGTCGAAGGCGGAATAGCAGCTTCCCATTAGTTTCTATGGACGGAAAAGAGCAGATACGGATTAAATGGTTTTCAATGCATTCCTATGGGAAATGCAGATTTGACCTGAGAACTTTTTGACTTGAGAACCGCCTTCCAATACGGATTAAGTTCTCAAGTCAAGACCCCACTGTACTGTGTTTCTCTATTTCTAGAGATAAAGGGCTGCCAATCAAACCTTAACTTAAGAGAAAGCACAACTTCTGTGGCTGATGTACCTGTGCCTGGTGACCAAGGGAAGTACTGTAGTACCCTAGTTGTGCAGGTGCAGATTTGGATTAGCACTTAGGACTTAATGGAACATCAAAGCAACCATCAGTCATTGCAGAATCGAGGCAATTAAAGGCAAATGCCACTTTTTACACCCATGTAGTTGCATGTAGGATACGATGAATTTGGTCCAATGAATCTTTTAAGTTACCTGAGTACTTCAATCTGGGTATATCTAAATCCACAGCTGGGATTTCATTTACCCAAATATCATTGTTCTTTGATTAAAAAGCTGTCACAATCAATTACATGAGGTGAATCTGAAGAATGATTTCTGAAATGTCGAGGATACTAGTAAACATCCACAGATATAAAGTATACCAGAACAATTTAAGCAAATAAAGGCATCATCTGAGAACATATAATTCATTGGGGAATGCCCCAGGGGCCATATTTGGAACCAAAAGGTGGAATATATATATATTTAAAAAATATAATACTGTATATAAAATTTCAGACATTATCCTACATCAAAAGTATGGAAAGATCAATATCTTACTTTTCGATTTTTCTAAATATTATTGTTTCCAACTTAACTTATGACTTGCAAACATTGAACAGTGTACTATTCATTGACTAATTACTGCATTTAGGCTTTGAGAGCATTAAAATATAGTTATTGTGTGTTATTTTCCTTCAGCCTATATATTTTTCTTTTAGAATGCAGAAACTACTGAATCTTTCACTTCATAAATCTCATATTACTACCTTTTTATTAAACATGAATCAAATAGGGGATGAGATCTTACTGGAAAATAACGTTTGTAGTGTGTAGTAAAAGAACTATAAATCATGATATGAATTATAAGGAGACAAAAAGTAAAGTAAAAGAAAGGAGCTCCACATGATTAAGAATGTACAACCTATGAAGAATTTAATACACAACAGGAAAAAGAGTATAAAGACTGTGCAAATGTATTCCAACACTACCAAATTCTAAAGGCAGGATATATCTGTATATGCAAAGTCTGAATAATAAAAAGTGTTAATAAAATGCAACAATAAACCCTGGAGCTAAAAACTTTAAAGCAGTTTAATTAACAAGAATGACAACTTTTCAGCACAGAACTGGAAATATTCTATTATTTCAACTATTTTAAATTTCTAAACAGTAGAACTATAGAGCACTACCACTTTATATACTGTAATTCAGAAATCCAAAGGGAAAAAAGGAAAAAACATGGGAAAATCAGAAACATTGACCTTTCCTCCCTTTCAACACTTACAGTGGGGTCTCTACTTAAGAACGTCCCTACTTAAGAACAATCCAACTTAAGAACAGCTCCATTTGCTAAATTTTGCTTCTACTTGAGAACAGAAATCCAAGATAAGAACAGGAAAAAAAACCCTTTCCTGCTCTTTTTTTAACCTTAGGTCATCTTAGGTTAAAAAAAAATTCTCCCCCTAGTGGTAGAATACGTATTAACCAGCTTTGCATTAGTTCCTATGGGAACTAATGCTTCAATGTACGAACGCACCTCTACATAACAAAAAAACAGCCAGAACGGATTAATTGGTTTTCAGTCCATTCCTATGGGAAATTTCGCTTCAACTTAAGAACGTTTCAACTTAAGAACACCATTCCAAAACGGATTAAGTTCTTAAGTAGAGGTTCCACTGTAGTTTCTATGGACGGAAAAGAGCAGATACGGATTAAATGGTTTTCAATGCATTCCTATGGGAAATGCAGATTCAACATAAGAACTTTTCAACTTGAGAACCACCTTCCAATACGGATTTAAGTTCTTAAGTAGAGACCCCACTGTATTTCCACAACACTAGACAGTATATGGATTTTTTAGAGCACACATTTTTAAGGAGAAAAACAAAATTCCCCAAAACTCTTTTTAAATAAAGCAAAATTTGAACTGCCTGTGATCCTAAATTGCTCAGATAGTTCATCTGTTTTAACAGTATTTCCTGGTTCAGAAGAAATGGCAAACTGAAGTCATATTTGTAATCAACCTGAATGCTTCTAATTTTCTTGTTATAGTAGAAATAAATGTACAATGGGAGAGAAGACTTGCAGAAGTAATGATAAGCTATGATTTATCTTCATATCTGAATTGTATTTTAGCAGCCATAGTATATGTTCAAGTGCTTTGTATAAGTGCAGCATAACCAAGAGCTGGTTCAGATGTTTTAAATCAAAGATATGTTTTTCCCAAGATGATTTTCCACTTATAGGGAAAATATGTAACCTAAATACAGAGGAAGCCAAGTGGAATTAATTTCAATTATCAAGATGGATAAGCACTGTGTGTTTCCACAATTACAACCAATACAGAAAGGTGGAGTATTTCAGTCAAATGCCCATGTCAAAATGTCCATGTCAACCCTTTTCCTGCAAAATGTCGAAGCATACTCACTCCAGTTCTTTATGGAGGAGAAATTCCAGCTACAGAGAAAACCAGACTTACAAATTTGAAATTATATTGATATTCAACAAATATATACATGGAACCCTTCTAGAAAGGCTCCAGAAAACCATCATTCAGAATCAGCGGCAGCATATTAAGAGTGCACAGACCTTAACATTTCAAAAACAAATAATTGATTCTGTGTACAAAAATTAAAGAGAGACAGATGCACGTGTGCATACACATACATCACCATCACTTATAGATGAATTACTTTTTAAATTTCCAGGAATAATACCTCACAGCTTGATACTGCATACATGCATATTCAGAACGACTGTGTTGCAACGGCTGCAGTGACATCTTACCCTTGACAAATCAATTCAACTATGCTTCATGTAAATTGCAACAGCATTCTAAAATTTCTATCCTTCTGTCATCCCTCCTCATGAGCCGTATTCTTTGTTCTCTAGTTTTGAGCAAAACTGCATCCGGTTGTCAAGCTGACCTTGGGTTTTCTTAATCTATCACTACTATCCCCTTTTCAGATTTGAGAAAAGCACATACTTCTTGCTTTAAGCTCTTCTTCTAGAACAGCTAGAAATTGCCCATGACATACATCATATTCAGTGTTCCTGTCTATTAACAAACAAATACAACACTTTCAGCCCACATCAGATTTCTAGCATGTGGCATAGCCAGTGTCACTTAATGGGCAGTAGTATGAATTATACTTGTCTGTGATACTTTCTGCGACTAGACAGTGCCTCACATCTATTTAGGATTTCTATAGAAGTTGTGCAGCATTAACAGTTGACAAATCACAAGCCTCTATGGAAATAAAAATAGCCTGCATATTTATACAAACAAATGCATCTGTCACCTAATTAGAAATAGATATTTCAGTTTCACAAAATAAAAATAATATATATTTTTATTATACTGTGACTGCCAGAGACTTGCCTAACAATATTTCAAGGAAAAGCTACTTCACTTGCGATACTTTCCTTTCCATCACAAAGTAAAATAAAAGTGGACTGGAAATGTTAGGAAAGTCCTAAGTCTGAGACTGAGAGATCTGTTCTGCTTCCACTTTCAGGATGGGGAACTGGCAGCTCTTCCTCTGAAATGATCACAAGAACATGTTGATCTCCTGAAAGGAAGAGCTGTTGCCCAGCTGACTAATCTCCTGCCACCAAAATAGGCGGGCAGGTAGGCATCACATATCACCAAGATCAAACTCATAGCTTTTATTTTCAAATGTATATATCTTTGTGTGTATATACACAATGTTGCACACATTTGTTCAAGCCAAGTTCTACCCTAGACAAATTTATTGGCAAACTGAAACAAAGCATTTAGAAAGACTGAGTGTTTTTCTGCCTATTTGGAAAGACAATGTGTTTGAGATCAGCTTTGCAAGGGTTAAGTATGTGCACATTGGAATGGGAGGAGAGTGTTGTAATTTTGATGGGGATTATGAATTGCTTCGGCCAGTCAGCATCTTGTGCACCACAGACTCTGTCTAAATCTATTCCTTACCTGCTGGGCAAAGACAATTCCCCTCACACTGCGAACTCTGAAGTCTTTTAAGAAGCCTGCTCTGTAACCTTGGCAGCTGGGCCTTACACAGTCCTTCATCTTTCGCAACTGGGCTTCACTAAATGAAACTATGGCTGCTTGTTAGCCAACAACTGAGCATGAAATCACTACACTGCAGACCCCTGTTCTGTGAGTCAATCATTTTTCCCCATTACACATTTGTATGCTAAGGTCAAGAAGAAGCAAGCAAAAGAGGAGCTAAAGAACAAAACGAATGCAAAAGATCATGAAAAAGGCAGGGACGCTACAAAGTTTGTTAGTGGATTAAAATGAACTTATTGTTCAATGTGGTTTTCAACATTATGTTTTAAATCCCTATTGTGGACGCACAGGACAAGGGAGAGCTAGGAGTTAGAAGACAATTTTTTTTTTAGTACAGTGGGTTCATTGTACCAAAATGTGACTGTGGTATTATGAATACAGGCATCAGTGGATAAATGTCAGAGGGTCAGTCTGTATGTTATTACATAAAACCTGTGCTTACAACTACTTTTTGTCTTTATTTCACACACATTCACAGACAATCTGGACTGGGAATAAAAGGCTTTTCTTCATGCAATGTTTCCTGAAGATTCTATCCATTGCAACTAGCAGCTGGGGGTGGGTATTTCAAAGGAAAGCACTGCAGGGAGGACAAGGGTTAACTCCTATTTCCCACTGATTCAAATGCGTACTGGAAGTCCCCATGGTGGTCACTTTTCATAAAAGAAAAAGGACCGGCCCTTTTAATACCATCTACAGTCTGATGCTCAGATATAGTTGCTGACATTTGCAATTAGAATTATGTGATAAATAAAATAGGTATGAGTGTTTGTGGCAGAGGTTTGTAGCCATTCATAAGGCTAGATTTCACAGAGATTTTCTTCAGGAAAGAGAGAATTCCTGTACTGTGAAGGTTGTGTGAATCTAACCAGCAGAGCAGAAGAACATTAAATTTCATGAGGATGCTGCCTAAATTTAGCTGTTGTAAGTACTGCCTTTGGAACAACTTATCACATAGATCCGCAGTATCATGCTGAAGTCTTCTACTTCCACTATGTGCTCCTGGAGACCACTGGAGGAGATAAGACACTTTAAAATGTGGTATAGTTGATAGGCAGATGTCAAATACTACGTACTCCATGTGATATCTGATCTAGCCCTAGTTGCAATAAAACACCCATTTGTGCAATTGGCATTCATTATGTACTTTGTAAATAAGATATATTTTATCACATATTATCAAGTAAAAAAGGAGCTCATCTGCATTTCCAGTCATATATGTGTAGGGAAAGAGGGGAAGACTAGACAATACTGTTGCAAACAATTTAAATGTATTCTGGCAATGTTGGTGCACATACATGTACTATTAATCGATTCTGGATGCCAGGTCTTCCCATACTATGTCTGTTTTCTGCATATACATGCAAAACATTTCTTAATTGCTACAATAGAGACAGGGGGCAGCGAGAGGGGCGGGACAAAAAGAAAAAAAAAGATGACACCCTCATTGAGCATGCACTGATATGAGGGTGGGGAAGGCCAAAATCAACTAGGATAGTGACCTTTTAGCTGACTAGCTAGCTCAGTGCTTTAAGTATCTGGCAGCAAAGCTGAGAAAAGGGCCTCGTGGCGCAGTGGTTAAAACGCTGTACTGCAGCTAAAACTGTGTTCACGACCTGGGGTTCAAATCCCAGGTAGCCGGCTCAAGGTTGACTCAGCCTTCCATCCTTCCGAGGTCGGTAAAATGAGTACCCAGCTTGCTGGGGGGGCAATGTGTAGCCTGTATAATGAAATTGTAAACCGCCTGGAGAGTGCTTGTAGCACTATGGGGCGGTATATAAGTCCAATAAATAAATAAATAAATAAAATAGAAAAGAGCTAGCCAGTGTGGCCTTGGGCAAGCTGCACAGTCTCAAGATGCTCCCAGAAGAAGGGAATGACAAACCACTTTTGAGCATTCTCTATGTGGAAAACCCTGAAAAGGGTCACCATGTCAAAAATGATTTGATGGCACATTATGATGATTATTAATAACTTTCTGGATGGTTATCAGCATTCCTGTTGGTCTGTGCGAATTTCACTGTTTAGCTGGATGACAACATCCTGTTTGTTGATTTGTCTGAGAAGAATCGTGTTCACTCCTGGGAATGAAATACAGTGGTGCATCGACATACCACCATTTCTAGTTGCAACCAGCTCCGGCTGCAAAATTTTGCTTCAACTTGCAGCCGGAGCTTTGAGTTGCAATCTAAAGAGGCAGGGGAAAAAAGGTGGGGAATTCAAATTAGAGGGCTAACTGTTGGTGGGCGAAGAGCTTCTTTGTAGCTCTTTCGCTAG
Source organism: Pogona vitticeps (assembly GCF_051106095.1). Classification (NCBI taxonomy): domain Eukaryota; kingdom Metazoa; phylum Chordata; class Lepidosauria; order Squamata; family Agamidae; genus Pogona; species Pogona vitticeps. The sequence goes on along the minus strand of NC_135788.1, from coordinate 24,062,823 downwards.
GCTTTGGACTGCCTGGTACTGCTTTCTGGTTCTGAGTAAGTACATTTACAGGGTTTTGCAGGGTAGGTTTGGGCTGGGGGGGTTATGTTTCTGTACTGTGATTTGTGTGTGTCTGTGTTTTGATGTGTTTATTTTTTCAGCTCCAGCACCTTCCGATGGGGCTTGCTGTGCTGTTTATTTTTGGGTTGTTTTTTAAAGCCCCAGCACCTTCCGATGGGGCTGCTGTCTTTTTTTTTTTTAAAGCCCCAGCTCCTTCTGTGTGCTTTTTAAAAAAGCCCCAGCGCCTTCTGATGGTGCTTGCTGTGTGCTTTATTTTTAGTATTTTTTTAAAAGCCCCAGTGTCTTCCGATGGGACTTGCTGTGTGGTTTATTTTAATTTCTTTTTGTTTTTTTGGCCAGAACGGATTAATTGCGTTCCAGTGCATTTCAATGGGAAATGGTGCTTCGACTTACGACCATTTTGAGTTTTGTCCATCTTCTGGAATGGATTATGTTATTAGAAGGTCCAAACCAGCCACATTGCCCAACCTACGAAGCACCTCAAAACCAACCTTGCTCTTTTTCATTCCACACCTATGCCAAATGTTTTATAGCTTTTCCTATAGTTATTCCTATATTCCTATACACAAACAATTAAATATGGTGTAATGCTCTATGATTCATGCAGCAATCATGGGGCTTTTAGACAACAGATTTGCATCCACTGGGGGTCGATATAGAATCGTTTTTAAAGGATAGAGCTACCACGAAGTGGAAAACAATGAAGATGAATGTATTTGGAGTAACAAAGGTGTTGCCTGTCTACTGACTGCTTCATATAACCAAATACTCCAGCCACAACCTTGACACATGGCAACCCTAGCTGCAAGCCTAGTTCAGTGTTTAACTGTTATCCATTCTGTGGGTGGCCAAGAGCATCCTGACAGAGAGCATAAACATTCATTTCCTCTTTAGGTTAAAATGCTTAACGCCGCCAAATTCAAAGAGATGGCATTTTGCTGAGATAGGCATTAAATCCACACAGCTAACTATTTTAGAGCACTAGGACTTTAAAAATCTGCTTCCTGCAAGTTAAATCTTTATTCTGCCCTTTCTCATACTTTGATTAACTTGCTTAAAGAATTCTACAGTTTTGCCTCTTAATTTGAATCAAGCACTTTTTCTTCTGGGGGGAGAGGGGAGGCTAGTATCAGCCAAACAGAAATGGGTCGAAACAAAACTATAAATGAAAAACAGTGTCAGCTATTTGCTGATCGTTATGTAAGGGCATGAAATTGGTATAGGGAACATTTCTTCCTTACTGTACCTATGTATCCATTCTCTTGTTTGCAGTTATTCTTCCTCACAAAATACAAAAATATTATAAAGTGTGCATGGTACTTAGCTATCAATTCCTGTAATAAAAGGACATCAGGATGGCAAACCAGGCAAGTCAACAGCTCCATGACTGATCTTTTGTTACATTTTTGCAAAGGACCCAATTCAGATCAGGACTGAGTGCTGAGGTGTGTCTAACCCACTTTCCCTTCACATCATTTTCCTCATGAAACTCTGCCAGACCAGCTATTTGCCTTGTTTTAGATAATATACATGTAGCTATAAAAAATTTCCCTGGATCACTAACAGAACTTGAATGAAATACGTCCTTGAAGCCTAAATAACACAAATAAGACCTGAATTATTTTAGATTAGACTAATAGTCTAATTAGGCTCATATATTTTTAGAAGCAAGTGATTTAAAATCTCATGAAATTGCAAGTTTGCTGTGACATCCTATTATGACATATTCCCATCCTTTGAATTTATGTACAGCAGAATATTACAGCATCCGTTCCAAAGAGAAGAAAGCAGCGCAAGGGGATTGTTCTATCTATAAGGGTATCTGATTCCATGGTGTTACTAAAAGTACCAGATCATGAAAACAAAAGGTTATCACAATTCTGTGCCACTGGAAATCTTTCCTCCCTTTCAGCCTTTCAATGTTGTTGTTGTTGTTTAATCGTTAAGTCATATCCGCCTCTTCATGATCCCTTTCAAAGTACCTTGTGGCAATGAGAATTTAGTGTAGTGTCTCTCTAAAACATGTAGCATGGATGTCAGAAGAATGGATACCTCTTTAATTTACAAATTGTTCATACAGTCAACTATATGAACACTTATAGCTTTGAACATATGCACACATACTATTGTTGAAATAGGCTTTCATTATTTTTCTGTATCATCCACCTAACTGCCATCTGTTTAAAATGGCACCCAAATAATTTTCAAGTTGCATGCACATCATTTGATAGGTATCGGTGGGCAACAATGGAAATGGTGGGTGGAAAGAGCACTGATCTTAAAAACTAGGTTGACATCATTACTTTTCATGCCTTTGCTTTGGAAAGGAATCACGATCTAGTGTAATGAGTCACTGCCTGTCTTATATCACCACTAAAACACAGCTATGCAATTTTTTCACATTTAAGTTCAAGCCTAACTTTTGAACAAGTATGGGACTTGCTCAAATTGGTGGCCAGTTTTAAAATTATTAATTGCAACAAATATGTTAAAATAATGGCCTTTAACCGTTCAGTCAAGGGAGGAATTATTTAAATATTTTGGTATTTTTAATGTTCTACCTCATGCTTTTGCTTTCTACATATCACCAACCTTTGGAAAAATTAACTACAGCTGAAAAAAAGATGATGGGATTCTTCGAAATAATTTTATTTTTTCAAAAATCCAAGGAAATAATAGATGCTTTCACAGAAAGAGATGCAGCAATTCCATCTCCACAGCTACAGTATAACCCAAAACTTTGAGGCAGCTTTGATTGCTGAACCATGGCTGAAGTGAATAATTTGGCTTTCACTAAGAAAACAAGCACATTCATTCACACAACAATAGAGAGAGAGGCAGTTTTAATTAAACCTTATCAAAAGATGAATAAAGAATAAACTCAATAATCATTCCACAGGACTCTATTTAAATCTGTTTAGCTGAAGCCTGCCATGTCCCTGCAATAATTAACCACTGTCCGAGGAATGCTGGAGTTGTGTTAATGTTGGTAAAGATTTAATTAGTTCAATTATCTAGAGAGTACTCTCAAGATTCAGCACAACACTAATTTCTTCAGGCTTTGCACATTTGTTGTTGTTTAGTTGTTAAGTCCTGTCCAAATCTTCGTGACCCCATGGCTCAGAGCACACCAGGCCCTCCTATCTTCCACTGCCTCCCTGGGTTTGGTCAAATTCATGTTGGTCACTTCGATGACACTGTCCAGCCATCTCGTCCTCTTCTCCTCTTGCCTTCACACTTTCCCAACATCAGGGTCTTTTCCAGGGAGTCTTCTCTTCTCATGAGATGGCCAAAGTATTGAAGCCTCCGCTTCAGGATCTGTACTACCGGTGAGCACTCAGGATTGACTTCCTTCAGAATGGATAGGTTTGTTCTCTTTGCAGTCTAGGGGACTCTCAAGAGTCTCCTCCAGCACAATTCCAAAGCATCAATTCTTCGGCTGTCAGACTTCTTTATGGTCCAGCTCTCACTTCCATACATCACGACAGGAAAAACCATAGCTTTGACTACGCGGACCTTTGTTGGCAAGGTGATGTCTCTGCTTTTTAACATGTTTTCTAGGTTTGTCATCGCTTTCCTCCCAAGAAGTAGGTGTCTTTTTATTTCATGGCTGCTGTCCTCATCTGCAATGATCATGGAGCCCAAGAAAGTAAAATCTGTTACTGCCTCCATATCTGCCCCTTCTGCCAGGAGGTGATGGGACCAGTGGCCATGATCTTAGTTCTTTTGATATTGAACTTCAGACCATTTTTTGCACTCTCCTCTTTCACCTTCATTACAAGGTTCAATTCCTCCTCACTTTCTGCCATCAGAGTGGTATCATCTGCATATCTGAGGTTGCTGATATTTCTTCCAGAAATCTCAATTCCAGTTTGGGATTCCTCCAGTTCAGCCTTTCACATGATGTATTCTGCATATGTTAAATGAGCAGGGAAACAATCTACAGCCTTGTCGTTCTCCTTTCCCAATTTTGAGCTAATCAGTTGTTCCATATCCAGTTCTAACTGTTGCTTCCTGTCCCACATATAGGTTTCTCAGGAGATAGACAAGATGGCCAGGCACTCCCATTTCTTTAAGAACTTGCCATAGTTTGCTGTAGTCCACACAGTCAAAGGCTTCTGCGTAGTCAATGAAGAAGTAGATTTTTTAAAAACTCTAGCTTTCTCCAGCGCATGTTAGCCATTTGGTCTCTAGTTCCTTTGCCGCTTCAAAATCCAGCTTGTACTTCTGGGAGTTCTCGGTCCACATACTGCTGAAAGCTGCCTTGGAGGATTTTGAGCATAACCTTGCTAGCGTGTGAAATTGTACGGTAGTTGGAGCATTCTTTGGCACTGCCCTTCTTTGGGATTGGGATGTAGACTGATCTTTTCCAATCTGGCCACTGCTTAGTTTTCCAAATTTGCTGGCATATTGAGTATAGCACCTTAACAGCGTCATCTTTTACTATTTTAAATAATTCAAATGGAATGCCATCACCTCCACTGGCCCTGTTGTTAGCCATGCTTTCTAAGGCCCACTTGATGTCGCTCTCCGGGATGTCTGGCTCAAGGTCAGCAACCACACTATCTGGGCTGTCCGGGACATCCAGATCTTTCTGGTATAATTCATCTGTGTATTCTTGCTACCTCTTCTTCATGTCTGGTTTTTCCCTTTCTATTATTTTCCTCCACAGTGGTGCCTCGCATCACGACGTTAATTCGTCCCAGCGAAATCGCTGTAGAACGAAAATGTCGTGATGCAATTTTTAAAAGCCCATTGAAACGCATTAAAACCAGATTAAAGCATTCCTAGGGGCTTCAAACTCACAGTCCAGTGAAGATCCTCCATAGCGCGGCCATTTTCACTGCTTGCCGCGAAAACACAGCGGGTGGCCATTTTGTTTACCCGGTGGCCATTTTGAAACCGCCGATCAGCTGTTAAAAAATCATCGCTTTGCGATGAACGGTTCCCGAAGCAGGGAGCCGATCATAGCAAAGCAAAATTCCCCCATAGGGGACATCATTTTGTGGTCGCTTTTGCGATCACAAAAAGTTCGTCGTGATGCGATTTCGTTGTCAAACGGAGCGCCCATCTTGCGGGGCACCACTGTATATCTTTGCACTGTTCATTTAAGAAGGCCCTCTTTTCTCTCCTTGCCATTCTTTGGAAGTCCGCATTCAAGATTCTGTAACTTTCCCTATCTCCTTGCATTTTGTTTCCCTTCTCTTCTCTGCTATTTGTAAGGCCTCGTTGGACAGCCACTTTGCTTTCTTGCATTTCCTTTTCTTTGGGATGGTTTTTGTTGCTGCCTCCTGTACAATGTTACGAACCTCCATCCAGGCACCCTGTTCACCAAATCTAGTTCCTTAAATCTGTTCTTCACTTCTACCGTGTATTCATAAGGGATTTGGTTTAGATTATACCTGATTATACCTGTTTTTACCTTTCTTCAGTTTAAGCTTGATTTTTGCTATACGAAGCTGATGATAAGAGCCACAGTCAGTGCCAGGTCTTGTTTTTGCTGACTGTATAGAGCTTCTGCATCTTTGGCTGCAGAGAATATTATCAATCTGATTTTGGTATTGCCCATCTGGTGATGTCCATGTGCAGAGTCACCCTCGTGTTGTTCGAAAAGAGTGTTTGTGATGACCAGCTTGTTCTCTTGACTAAACTCTATTAGCCTTTGCCCTGCTTCATTTTGAACTCCAAGGTCAAACTTACCTGTTGTTCCTTTTATCTCTTGACTCCCTACTCTAGCATTCGAATCCCCCATAATGAGAAGAACCTCTTTCTTTGGTGTCAATTCTAGAAGGTGTTGTAAGTCTTTATAAAATTGGTCAATTTCAGCCTCTTCAGTATTGGTGATTGCTGCATTAACTTGGATTATTGTGATGTTGAAAGGTCTGCCTTGGATTCGTATTGAAAACATTCTATCATTTTTGAGATTATATCCTATTACAGCTTTTCCCACTCTTTTGTTGACTATGAGGACTACTCCATTTCTTCTACGGCAGTGGTTCTTAACCTTTTTGAAAGAAACGCCCCCTTGAGCCATTGAGGAAGTTATCATTGCCCCCCTCCCCGCGGTGATGATATCTCATTCATTCATTCATTCATTCATTCATTCATTCATTCATTCATTCATTCATTCATTCATGACACTTAAATCCAATGACCCCTGAAAACAAAATTCCATTCCAAGAAAATGAAATGCCCCCAAAAAGTAACATTTAATGATTTAGCTGCAAGCGAATTTTAAGACGCAAAAACAAATATAAAAAGGGCATAAAAACAAACCACAATGCAGGAACTAAAAATTTCAAGACGAAATCTCTGAAACTAAATTAAGATTGGAGGAAAATATATATTCGTGCACACTGTAAAAAGGCTGCAGCCATCTTAACAAGTTTGGCTTGCTCCAGCGCCCCCTACCGCCCCCTTCTGCTCCAGCGCCCCCACGCCGCCCCTTTTCGTTCTAACACCCCCCTGAAAAATGAAATCGCCCCCTGGGGGGCATTATCGCCCACGTTAAGAACCACTGTTCTACGGGATTCTTGCCCACAATAGTAGATATGTTAATCATCTAGGTTGAATTCGCCCATTCCTGTCCATCTTAGTTCTCTGATGCCCAGGATGTCAATATTTATTGTTGCCATCTCCTATTTGTCCACATCTAGCTTCCCGAGGTTCATAGATCTTACATTCCAGGTTCCTATGCAGCATTTTTCTTTGCAGCACCAGACTTTCCTTTCACTTCCAGGCACGTCCACAGCTGAGCGTCCTTTCGGCTTTGGCCCAACTACTTCATTAGCTCTGGAGCTACTTGTACTTGACCTCAGTAGCATGCTGGACGCCTTCCGACCTGAGGGGCTCATCTTCCAGCATCATATCTTTTAGCCTTTTGTTTCTGTCCATGGAGTTTTCTTGGCAAAGATACCGGAGTGGCTTGCCAGTTCCTGCTCCAGGTGGATCACGTTTAGTCAGAACTCTCCACTATGACCTGTCTGTCTTGGGTGTCCCTGCACGGCATAGCCCATAGCTTCTCTGAATTATTCAAGCCCCTTCGCCACGACAAGGCAGCAATCTGTGAAGAGAGGCTTTACACATACCCCAGATCAAAATATATTAAACTGAAAACTAAGTGAACAAAAGAAGCCCAGTATTACACTGTACCCATTGGAATACCATATACTGTATTTAATCAGTAGATGGCAACACGATTATTTATTTTCTTGGATATGGAAAAACCTTGAGCTCAGGTTTTGATTGGTTATCTTAGCACAAAGGTAAGGGAGCATACAGGAAAGGCTGAGGCGCCTTTACCATTTTCTTCTCTTGTTGCCTACACATTTTACCTCTTTCATGGAAAGTGAGCATTTAAAAAGCATTGAAAGCACAGTGACACAGACAACTGTTTCAATCTGTCAGACAGCATGGACCAACAGTAGGGATCATTTCAGAAAATAGAATGGCCCCCAGCAGTCTGACCTTCCTGGTGGGAAAGAACACAGTGGTGTGCTTGACAAGCTCAGCAACAAAGAAGTATATTTAGTTCCCCAACCCCCATCCCAAATTCTGACATGCTTCTCACAGTAAAAAATGCAAATGGCAATAATGGCAAAGTTTATTCCATCTACCAAGGGATCATTTATAACCACCAGCTAAAAGCCTCCTTCTCATACAGAAATATGTAGAAACCCCAACCTGTTTCTAAGGAGCGTTCAGATCATAGGTGCAAGTTCGTCCCTATTATACCTTATCTTGGCAGCTTCATAATGTGTACATGTAGTGTCTTTTTTCATAAACAAGGCTAGGTCACAAACATATGTATATTGTTCTCTTCTTTGTAATGAATACTTTTAATTTTACACACACACACACACACACACACACACACACACACACACACACACACACACACACACACACACAGAGAGAGAGAGAGAGAGAGAGAGAGAGATGGAGAGAGAGAGAGAGAGAGACAGAATTAAATAGGCTTCACATCAAATAATTTTCTCTCTAGCATTATACCTTAAAATACCTACTTCTTTGAAATATATATTCACCATTTTTTTTTTAAAAAATAACTTTTTAGGGTGTGTAGCAATTTATTGGTTCTTTATGTTTTCAACAAATTCCAGTTTAAAGAGCAGTTCATATGGTTAACTTGAAGATGGATAAGTTTTTTTTAAAAGGAGCAACCCTTTCTTATTTAACTTCTGCCTATTAACTTTAAACCATATGGTGATTTGCAATTAATGCTGGCATATTAGAGAATAAGAAAAAATATTTTAATGTTGTTGGAAATGTGAATATGTAGGATCAAACTGATCTCGACTGTCACTCTTTCCATTGATATCATACCAGTCCAATATGTTTGTGAGATATATTTCTTTTCATAAAATCATAACCAAATAAATATAGCTCATCCATGTAATGAACAAGGCCATTTATAGCCATACTTTCAGCTGCTGCATATTAAATATACTTATTACCTTTGGGGAAACAATTAAAAATATACTGCATCCTCTCGGTCCAAGTTATTATTTCTTATTGTTCCTCTGGCTTCAGTATGTATTGATGCAGAAATATAAATTATTTAAGACAATATTAGATAATAATTTGCAAACATATGGGCATTCAAGGAGGGGCCCTTCAAAAAATAGTGCAGATTTCTATAAAAATGACACAAGAATCACAATGATGTATTCAAAGAGGCATTTCATTTGTGCAGAACTGAGACATACAAGCCACAATTATCAGCAATATTTCAAATATCGATTGATGCAACATAAGTTGCCTCTATAAACATAATTGAACAATTCCTCTATGAACATACATATAACTCTTCAATGTATGACAAGCCTTTGACTGTTTTTGTTGCCAAGGGCACCACAACTCCCTCTGAGTTCCAGTTAATACCATTGTGGAATATTTTCTCTAACCGTTTTAAATCTAGCTTATTTAATGTGCAAATCAAATGGAGAAAACATTTTGGGAAAATACAAGTGGAGGACTGCAGTTGCATTTATCTAGAATATGAAAATTAAGCACAATTTGTCCAGTCTGGCAGCAATTTGATTAATTAGGCCTTTATTTTAATGTACACAAGAAATACTTGATAATGTCTTTGTGGTTAATTTTTGGAGCCAGGCATGCTAGCTGCAGTCCATTTAAGCTTAAATTTATTTTCCCGCTCAGTTTTTCCCCACGTAAGCATTAATTTTAGTTTGTAGATGGGGGAAGGAACAAAAATACATGTTCTAAATGCAGATATCTAGTAGCAGAAGCAAAACATGGCCTATAATTTGCAGCATGTGGTTTCTGTTTTCCTTCTCTAGGCTTGCAAATATTTTGTGCTGTTTGAGTTTGATAAGAATGAGAGTGTTTTGCATACGTAGTAGAAGAACGTGTTTCAGCTATGGAGTGCAAGTCATTTTTTTAACCACACAAAGCCCCTGTTTCTGTGCAACCAGAACAGAATACTCAGAGCCTTCTGAATATAGAAGACCTTAAAAGCATACAATAGTATGTAAACAATCTGGAAATATATAACTTTGCTAGGCCAACCTCAAGGCTGAGAGTAATGCTTTCAGAAAGCCCCCTTCATCAGATTTCCTTCTACTCTTCATTCTGAACAAAGCCTTGGCTGACAATACAGAAATCTCCTTCTTTCTTCGGATTAAACCCCTCTGCAGGAAAAGTATGCAAATGCTGTACGTGGTTCCCTTGTCTGCGGCTACTCAAAACCAGATATCTTTTCACTGTCTGTTTTATTCAGGCAGACCATCCTACTGGCTGACAGGGAGACCAGCCTTCCAATTCAATATGTTTCACAGTCCTGACAGTTGGATCCTGGGGCCTGCCATGGGCTTTAAAAGGGGCTCATTTGGTCATAATTAACTATTCCCTGCATATTTTCTAAAGTATGGTAATTGTGGTAATAGCCAACAAGTGAAGCATTCATTCCAGTTTTCTTTAGTTTTCTGTTCCACACCATGTTTCAAAAACTTCTTTTGCCTGATGTCTTATTATCAGCCTCCCCTGTGTAAACTTCGGAGAAACAAGGCAGAATGAAGGTAAAAAGAGGGATGGGATTGTGTGTTCCTCAAACAGCACAAACTACAGCAAATGATCCATTATTAAATCTGCTTTACCTCAAAGAGTGAAAATTTAAAAAAAACTGAAAGTATTATTACTCAAAGAATATACTGACCTATTTGCCCAATTCAGGAATAATAATTAATATGTAAGTCATGTGATAAATGTTTTTCTTACCCACCTGTGTTTATTCCTCAATAGTAGTTGGTAGTTGTACTAAATCGGGGAAAATAATTTTAAATAGCTTGTATTTATGCACAAAAAACCCCCAAACTAAATAGATCAACAAACAGTTCAAAGAGAAAGATTAACTTTTTTCCCTTTATTGTGTAGATACAACGAATCCCACATATTTCTTTTGGAATCTGCGTGTGCGCACACACATGCACATGCACACGCACACGCACACACAAACAAGCAAACTACTCTTAATACAGAACAACCCTTCAGTAACATTAGAAAATCATTTGGAGAACTGTTAGCAACACTTCCTCTGAAAAGATAACATTTGATCTAATTCAATGTCTATAGTTTGGACCCGCCAAGATGTCAACAAGACCATCTCTTCATTTGTTGTAACATTCTACTCTCTTCCCCCTCACAACTTGGATTTTGAAGATTATATCACTAAATGGTATACCACAGCATTCTAAAATCATTATTTGGATTCCACAAACAGATAGTTGGTGGGAACAAATGTAGCTCTGCTCACAGCCAAAACTAATAATGATATTTTAATTGCCCTAATCTATATGGCAATTGACTACCCTGTAGTTTTGTCATTTTACTGTTAAACCAGAGGTTTGCTTATTCAAACTCTTTTCAGACTCTTTCTACGTTATTCAAATTTGTTAACTAACAAGGTGTTCCAAGATCCGCACTTCTTCAAAAATCAAAATATTTTTTCATATAGTTGAGTTTGGACAGATGGCAAAGAAGCAGGGCAATCAAATGTAAATAGAGCTTAAACCAATGTTAGGAGGAGTCAACTAAATTTGTTTTTCCCCCTTCCACCTCCAAAAATATGTAGCAAGAATGCTTCCATGCTCTCTTCTAAACCATCAAGCATCAGAACTCATCTATCTACACAGACAGAAAAGTTCCTGTGCATTCTAGTGCTTCCATGGCACAATGTCACAACATTAAGCAAGGGTCTACATGAGAATTCTTCACATCAAATTATATATCAACTTGACTTGGTTAGGAGTATATCTCTTCCTCCCCATACAAAGACATGAATCTTCAGTACAAGCTGAGTTATAAACACTCACCTTCAATAATGTTCAAATATTTATAGGAGCACAGTATGACCCCCATAACCACTGGGGATTGGTTCCAACCCACAAATAATAGTGAACATTACCAGAACTGGTCAATAGAGGGTAGGAGAGACTATGCTATGTATTCCTCACCAAGTATTCACAGCAAGGTCTCTGGTTCCCTCTAGTGCCCAGTTCAGGTAATACATGTGAAAATAGGCTTTTCCCTCCAGGATTTTAAATTTTTAATATTTTCAGTCTGTGTATAAGTGAAACTGCTGATCCTGATCCTGTGGATATGAGCGCTTAGTATATAGCCAACACTCTAGATTTTATGGCTCACTGTTAAGCAGCCTGTGTATAAAGATTCCCTGTAAATTCCTTCTATATTATGTAAAGAATATGGGAGATTTCTATGGCATGCATAGAAGTATTAGACAGGTTGCTCTTGAAATTCTGAGCATTCCAGCTTCTTAAACGCAAAGGCCTTGAAACACCATAGATGCCTCATATCTTATGATTCTGATATATTTCAATGTACAAACTGGTCTAAAGCAATGCATGTAGCCCATTTCTCTCTCTTGTAACATTTAGTGGAATAATGTGATTCCATGGGATTACATGGGGAGACAGAAAGCCAGTGTCACAATCTGGAAATTGTAAACCCTGTTTCTGAGGCTTTCTCTAATGCATCTATGGCATGACCTCACTTCATTGGTTTCACTGGGAAAAGGAAACAGGGTATAACTCTGAAAACATCTCACAGTACTAAACAGCAACTTACTCTTATCCTTCCACATGAAATAAGGTGAGCTTCTCTATTACACATTAAATATCAAGAATGCTTAGCCCAAACAAATTTCCCTGCAGTTTGCACAAATTCAGATGGATAAATGATTGACACATTAAATAATGAAAAGAAATGTATGCTGTAAAATGAGAAAATTAAAGCAAGTCTGTATCCCAGTGGCAGACCTACATTTTGGGGACCCTGAAGCTTGAACTGTTATGAGGGCCCTTGGCAACAGCAATGAGGCCTGGGTAACCACTGTTAACTTCTTCAATGTTTCTTTTCTTTTCTTTTTTTAAATGGACTAATGTCACTTCTGGGGGCCCTTTAGGATTAGGAGCCCTGAAGCTTAAGGTTAATTCATTTCATAGTAGATCTGCTGTATCACTATATATAGCTATTAAACTGCTGTTCAAATAAATTGCTTCAATTACATTAGTTGGACCACTTCAATGAAATAAACAGGTTGCTTCTTGCAATGTTGTTCTTCCAGTGATCTTCTATGTACTCATACTGATGGGTCTACGCTGGCACAGAACCATTCCTTTCAGATCCCTGATCCCCCTCCTCCTCTCCTCTACAGTGCATGGTCCTCCACTTCTTCCCTCAGTTTATAAATGCCACATGAAACAGCAGCCATTGTCATTTCACTGCAGTTGCTGACGGAACAAGGAAGGTGAGTGTGTGAGTACAGAGAAGACCATCTGAAGAACAAACATTATAAGAGGCAACCTGTTTTCCTATGTCATCATCTCCCATCCATGTACATTAACTCTTCTTAAGAGGTCTACAAGGGTTTTTTCCCCCCAAAGCACATGCATTGTAAAAATGAAGATGTTGCGGCGGATATAGCAAAACCAAAGACATAGTTTCCGGTCCACTAGTTTCTTGGGCCAGGTGCCTCCTTCTTTGTTTATATACAGAAATTACTTTCATTCTTTTCATTGGGGATGCTGGTTACTGTAACCAGATAATTACCTTTGTCGTTGTTGTTACATGCCATCACATTGCCTATTGAAATATACTGTCTATTCAAAATATTATCACACTGTTTTGTGTCTTCTTGGGAAGAAAAGCAGGGTATGAATAATAAAAATGAATGAAAAATGAATATGGCCATATGATTGGGGCACTTCACATGCATAAGGAACGTGTTATCCCAGGACATTTAATTGGTTGGCATGAGCTGGTGGATGAAAGGAATCAGACCTCACTCAAGTCTGCTTCACCCCATCAAATATTTTTATCCAGTCCTTCATCTGAGGATGGAAGTCTATTTGCAAGCACAAGGGTGTGCTTAAATGGGAAGAGAGGGACAATACACCTGGGAGGGAGATGCAACTGTAATTCCCATTTCCTGTGTCAAAGCAGTCACAACCCTTCACTTCCTACATGGTAAACAACTGGTTATGTAATCAGGTATGTAACTGATGATTCAGCTTGTTGGTTTATATACTCTGTTTAGATTAATTTCAGTTAGTTTGTAAAACTGACTCATTTGTAATCCCATTAAAATTAATTGTAGCACTGTTTTGTATGCTATAGCAGTAGTTTCTTGAATGCTACCACCCATGTATTATTTGCACTGTTATTCTTACTGTTCTACATACATACCAATAAAGAATTAAATACAGGGTATTTGTTCCTTAGACTACCTTAACCTTCAGGTGATAAGCAGCCTGTAAAAGTACTTCTAGAGTTAATCTAAAGCAATCAAGAGGAAAAATCTTTGCAGTTTCACACAGCTCCAATATTTCATAAATAACACTGAGTTTATGTGTGGTTTAGAATAATTTATGAGATCTAGTATTAGACAGCAAGGAGGCGCTGGGATTTAATTGCTTTTGCCAAACCCTAAATCCATACTTGGAAAAAAAAACCAGAGGGGAAACAGAGCAGCTTCAACTTTTTTTTTCCTTTAAGGGAGTCAAATAACATTATAGTGTAAACCAGAAATGTGTTCTGATTTTATGCAGTCTGCCTATCTATTGAAAATAAACATGAGCTGGTTTATAATTCAACCTGTGACAGACAGATCTTTTTCCCCTCTAGCAGAAGCTAAATCGGGGAGGAGGGGAATATCTCATCTAGAAATGCCTGCCCTCCCTGATTTATAATGAATGCAACCCATATATATAAGCTTCAGCTGAACTGCTACAAATACAGAGATAAACCATTTGAGAGTATGTCAGGTTTAATTAATATAACATGACCTGATCATTTCCACAGTTAGGAAGAAATAAGTTTGCATTCTTTACACCCAGAGCTCAACCCAGAGATTATGCTAAATTGCTTCATTCACAGTCCACACTCCTCTGCACATGTCAGATGGGCAGCATTTGTCCCCTCTAGTGATAAACAAATTATACATGAAATCAATTCCACTTCACAATAATTTTCCCTATTGGGCATTATCTTTCCTTCTCTGCTCTCTCCAGTTAAGCATGCATCCTGTAACTTGCTAATGAGCTGGGGGCTCTCTGTTCCAGGTGGCACCCCCTGCCTCGAAGTCATGACATTTCCCATTTCGAATGCTGCTGGCATTTTTTGACAGCTCCTGCTAACTAGCCTTTTTGACCTGCACTAAGAGGAACTCATCTCATTGAATCCTCTAACCTGCCAATCATTCCAGCAAATGATCTTCACAGTCACTCCCAAGGCAGGGGGAAAAAAAAAAGAAAGAAAAAATTGGAAAGAAAGGGAAAGCTAGCAAGAGAATGAGGGAATAGGCAAGCAAGCTGCCTCTGCAGCTACCTAATGAGAATATTTTAAGTCTCGGAGGCAGCTGAAGTATTGAAAAACTGGTGGGAAAATTAGGACAGAACTGAATGCCTGGCTCTGTAATTACTGATTTCTTTCCATCTTGAGATCAAGTCAAGAGCAACACCTCTGAGCTATGCTTTCTAAAGTCAAGACAAGTAAAATTCAGCATACAAACACACAACACATTGCTTTCCTCTGCGACTATCAAGACATAATTTTCACAAGGCTGCTTTTCAAAGGGCACTCTTTATAAAATTAATTGAGATCTGTAAGGAGGTTAAAATGAATGCTTCCTACTAGACATTATTTTGTAGGTTTGCTGAGAGAGTGTGACTGATTATACTTTGAAAATGCAATTTTTATTCTGTAATAATGGCAACACAAGGAGCCTCGTGGTGCAGTGGTTAAACTGCTGTACTACAGCCAAAACTGTGCTCATGACCCGGGGTTCACTCCCAGGTAGCCGGCTCAAGGTTGACTCAGCCTTCTATCCTTCCAAGATCGGTAAAATGAATACCCAGCTCGGGGGGTGGGGGGAAGCAATGTGTAGCCTGCAAAATTAACTTGTAAACCACTCAGAAAGTGCTTTAAGCACTATAGGACAGTATATAAGCAGCACTCTTTATACAAGTTATATGTTTTTGCACATAAACATATATCTGCAAATATGCTAGTGAGGTAACATCACATATCTGATGATGTGGATAGTATCCACAAAATCATGTGCCAGGTGCCCATACATGTTAAAATATTTTATACCATTACCATCATCATCATCATCATCATCATCATCATCATCATCATCATCATCATCATCATCATCATCATCATCATCATCTTCTTCTTCTTCTTCTTCTTCTTCTTCTTCTTCTTCTTCTTATTATTATTATTATTATTATTATTATTATTATTAAGAATAGTTATCCAATGATACATTTGTATTTATTTTTAAAGCCACACACACATCAACCAAACCCTATCCAAAACCTAAGATACTGGATTGGATCCACACTTTAACCACACTTAGAGTAAACACGTTTAAAATAATGGGAGTTAACCATAGGGGTTTTTTTTTTGCTTCTTTTCATACAAATTCCATATAATATCTCCATGAAATCTTAACAAAACTTTTCCAGATGTTTTAAATTGCCTACGTCATCTAGCCACTAGAGGAAGGGAAATGGCCTTTCCCTTCCGTCTGCAGTGCCCCTCCAAACCTAAAGAGAGTTGGGGGGGGGGGTCTTCTTCATATGATACAGGATGGAACCCAGAGTAAATTGTGAAGATGTTTACTAGACATTCTTGTGATTACTTAGTTTATTTTTTTATTGTACTGAGAAAATGAGCAATTTAATTCAATATTTCCTGGCCATCACCCATGATTTGACCTGTAACATTAATTTAATTTTCTTTGAGGTCAAAAAAGGACAGAAACAATAGCCTATTACATACTGGCATTATATAAAAATCTGTGATTTCATTGAACTGATCTTTATATGTATCTGTACTGATGGGCAAGATTCTCCCTCCAGCAAAGGGTGTTTAATTCCCCATTAACCTTAGTGAGTGTTGCACACAGTTATCAGACAGCTGAATTGAGGAAGTCCTTAGGGTGTTTAGTTTTCTTTGTATCATGGACTGCTTTAGTAACTGCACATGCTATATCAACATTTCTGTTATAAATCTTTTAAAGCTCTAGCTCACACAAGAAATCTTGGCATACCGTTTCAGAGGGTTTATGCTAAATTTTACTTCAGAGTTCCACAAATAAAAAATGATTTATTAATTCAGAAATACTGTAAATTGTTTCCCTAAGACAAGTTCTCTCATTGGTTTTTCTGACTTTAAAGGTTACAAGCCATGTGTCAGAAATAAAGTCCTCTGCTTTGTTTGGGAGCACCGGTTTCCCCCCATCAGTGGCTCCACCTCCTTCTTCTGTCCAAGACAAAGCTTAATTTTCTCACATGACACAACAATCCTTTAAAAAGTAACATATATGAGAGATAGGATGGTTTAGAAATTCTTTTGCTTCTCCTTGTTGTTATTGTCATTAAGGCACTGTCTTCTGTGAATTCAAATGCCATTCCAAACTGTCAGCCTGTCTTCGGAACAGTCTTTCATGCTCATACAAACCACTGGCAGACCAAAAAGATTGTTTCGTTGAATCTGTTATTGTATTAAACATACAGTAGGCACAATGCAAAGATCATTCCATCTTCAATATCCAAAATTTAGGATTATCTCCACGAGAGGGACGTGGTGGCGCTGTGGGCTAAACCGCAGAAGCCTGTGCTGCAGGGTCAGAAGACCAAGCAGTCGTAAGATCGAATCCACGTGACGGAGTGAGCGCCCGTTGCTTGTCCCAGCTCCCACCAACCTAGCGGTTCGAAAGCATGCAAATGCGAGTAGATAAATAGGTACCATCTCGGTGGGAAGGTAAACAGCGTTCCGTGTCTAAATCACACTGGCCATGTGACCACGGAAAGATTGTCTTCGAACAAACGCTGGCTCTATGGCTTGAAGAGCGGGATGAGCGCCGCCAACTAGAGTCGGACACGACTGGACAAAAATTGTCAAGGGGAACCTTTACCTTTACCTTTACCCACCAGAGAGAGAGGGAGAGGGAGCGAAAAATGCCTTGTGCACAGTAAGAATCTATTTGGTAAGGGGCCTTACTAGTAAATATTGTCAATTAAAATTATCATCCACAGAATTTAATTTATTATTATTATTATTATTATTATTATTATTATTATTATTATTATTATTATTATTATTATTATTATTATTATTATTATTATTATTATTATTATTATTATTATTAATAATAATAATAATAATAATAATAATAATAATAATAATAATAATAATAATAATAATAATAATAATAATAATAATAATAATAGTGTGCTATCAAATAAATTGTGACTTATGGGAACCCCCTTTTCAGGGTTTTCTAGGTAGAGAATACTCAGAAGTGGTTTACCATTCTCTTTTTCTGGGAGCATCCTGGGACTGTGCAGCTTGCCCAAGGCCACACAGGCTGGCTGTACTCCCAGGAGGCACAGTATGCAGTCAAACTCCCAACCCCAGGTTCCACAGCCACATGCTAACTCACTGTGGTTTCCCCCCAGCTATAATTGAGAATAGGCCTTCACTAAAGATATTTTCCTTCCACTCTTGCCCACATCTTTACATTAAAAAACATTACCTGCACATTTCTTAAAGTAACAGGAATGATATAAATAAACTTGATTTCAATTTGAGACTCCAAACATTTCTCCCTTCCGCTGCCAAGTGCAGTGAGTCAATAAACAATTGAATTGCAAAGAGGCAGTAGATGTTCAGGCTGTGTTACAGATCAAAAATTCTCTTCCTGAGGCAAAGAAGATAAAGAGCCTACAGCAGTAATTTTGTTGCTGGTCTCAGTTTTCATTAGACTTAAGGCAAAATTAGAAAAACATGGGTCCCGGCAGTTCTGAGTCTTGTTCTGAAGATTTCAGGCTTACCAACATATTCTTGTTTTAATTGATTGTTATTGTATTGCATATTTTCTACACTGCTTTCATCTTCTGAACTTGCAAAGATTCTACTGTACTCTTAAAGGTAGCCAGAAGTGATTATTAACTTCTTATGTTTTCTGTTAGACCAGACAACATTACAGTATATTAGTTGGTATGAGAGAGAATGAGTTATTTAAGTCAAGAAATAAAGTTCTACAGTGATGTTGAGAATTTGAGAACGGACTTAATGTCTTCAACCCTGATCACTTGCATACCATCTCCAGTAAACACAAAAACATAAAATACTGAGCAGGGGGGCTACTTTAAAGGGCCTGAGAGTTGCCCACCTTTCATTTCTCATCGCCATGGGACACATTTAAGTTTCACCAAAAGTATTTTGGAGGCTAAGTACTTTTAGTGTGGGATTGATTTAACTGAGAATCGTGCCCCATGGAGGCATTCAGAGGAAAGTCTGTAAAAGGCTCGCTGACTGATTTACAGTAGCAGAAGGAACTAAGACTAGCAAAGCCAACACATTGCTATGAATATGCCACGTGGCCTTTCTCTGCCAAGCTGTGCCATTAGCCTGGTAAGCAAGGACAATGGAGGAAACAAGTAGTCTTTTCCTGTTTCAAGATAGGAGCAGGATATTTCTCAGAGACTTCTGGCCTGTTCCTGTTCTGCTGAAGTAAAGTGGAGTCTTCCTATTCTTTCCAGAAATTAATACATCACTTAAATGTCAAGCCCATTGTCATGTTCCCACCTGTTCCTTGGTTGTTTCACCAATCAAGGGGCACAAGCTACGTGTTGTGTCGCTGCCACCAGTTGATTACATCGACATTATTAACCACAGAGGTCCAGGCAATGTGTCATTTTCAAAAGAACCAAGTAGACGTTGTTTATTGTTACAGGTGATGAAGGTACAATCAATGTAGGAGCCAGGTTGCTTTTTACCATCATGGTGGCTTTTTAACTCCATGGTGAAACTCACCAGTTTCTCAGATCTGGTGCCACCTGGCCTATTTTTATGGAGTTGTCTGTAACGATCCGTATAGCTGTACTGGTAAAATGTGGGTAAAAGGCTTTGCAAACCTTGAACATTGCCTGGAATTAAAAAATGTTTATACATTGCTTAGTTTCCCATAAAGTCCAACCGCCTTGGAGACATTATGCTCCCCATCCTGCTCTAGAAGCATTCACTGTCACTACGATGGTTAGATATAATGGAATGAACTACATGTCAAGGAACAGGTTCTCAGACCTGGCTAACCATCAAGGGATTAACATAATTATTGGCAGTAAGCTCAGTTGCTTTCATTTGGTCCCAGAGACTGGGATGTAATGAATCAGAAGCCAAACCTACAGAGGTCTCCTGTGCAGTCCAAGGCCATCAGGCTGAGGAACTTTTTTATGGTGCCTATAGGATGTTCAGTATCATCCTGAACTGGATGTACTTTTTCCATTTTAAGAAACGGTCTCAAACGTTTAAGAAGGTTTAGTCCAAGAACAACTGGGGACCAAGGTTGGGAGCCACTGGTGTAGGGGAAAATAATGACCACTTGTTTACTTAGCTATACTGTCACCACCACAATTATTCTGGTGAAGAGTACAGATATTTATGTTGGGTTTGACCACTGTAGCAGATGAAAGAGAACTGAGCGAAAGGTGAGTTGGAGCTCGTACTATGTGGGAGGGGGACCAATAGTCAGTAGATGTCAATCTGGAAGATTCCAAAAAGTTTGGCTCTGGGCAGGTGCAGAGTCTTTAGTGTGAATATGTAGGAAAAACTAAAATTTCAATTGGCAAATAATTTTTCTTGATTTTGGAAATGCAAAGGAAGATATGCACTGTGCAACAGCACTGTGCAAAAAAAGTGAAATTCTAAACAGTAAAATACCAAAATATGAGCAAGTGTGTAAGTGGTAGATAGTGGTGGAGGACTAAATATTATATGGACATCTATTACTGTATATGGAGTGAAGTGCTGAAAATGCACTTCCAAAGCCAACAATTACAACACTCTTGGATTATACTATTTGTTCAAAGGTATGGGATTATGTAAGCAGGAACTTTTGCAATGACCTAAATACTATGCATTTATGTGATGTACCAATACTGAACCTACAAATGGTATCTTATCTGTATAGTATGATACAAAGTGGAATTTCACCCATGCTTCCACTACATTTGAACAGTAACTAATATAAATCTTTTCATTCTACATGAGACTATAGCTGCATTTGATGTGCATAGTAATTAGGACATTTTCTACTGGTTTAACATCTTTAATGCTAACAAAGAAATACAGTTATAATTCATCCTTGAAAGCATTTTTTGCTGCTGACAGTTTGAAAATTAGGGCTCTAAAATGTCAACAGCAGCCAAAATAAAATGGGCATAGAAATCCTAGATTGTATCTTACTCTCTAATTTAACATTTACAAAATGAATGCAATAATTTCAGCTACATTTAACATTGCTTGTTACTAGATTTGAAGGCTTAGATTGCTTTCAGCTGCCTGTCTCAGCTGCCTGCTACAAGCACATTATATTAGCCTTTTCACTAATGCCAAGCTATCTAGATGCTGCATTAGCAAAATAATTAAAGCAACGATCAACATTCATGAGTGGACATCATTTGGGAAAAAAAAGATGCAAGAGAAATTAGGATTTGAGTGATTCATGTTAAACACTGACACCTCATCTTCTCAGATATACAGAGAGACTGTTTGTTTCACTCTAATTTTCCAAAGTTCTCTTTTTAAAAGTCTGATTAAATACTCTTCAGTGAGTAACGTTTAATTGTCTCATACATAAATTAGTTTTACACCAAAGTTGAAAATCAAAAGAGCAGAAAATGCCATACAGTCATTGCAATGCTTAATTATCCCAATAAGCACAATATCAAAGTGAAACTCATTGGTACTGAGGTTCAGTCTCATAAAACCTATTCATGCAGATGGATTTCATGATAACAACCAAAGTGCTATAACCTAGCATTGGTCAAATTGGGAAGAAATGACACAATATTTAAGCTGTTCCTCGAAATTCAACAGTGATGAGACACAGAGGTCAGAAGGAAACAAGGAGGTGAGGAATTAGAATGACTTCTCAGTACCCTTTGACACAGACACTGCTGGACTATGGCAGTCCCACAGCTTGACTAAAGAACATCTTGCAAAAATAATGTAGTTACACAGGACTGCTGAGAGGAGTGCCTTACACAGTTTGCAAAGCCAGAGATGAAAAGATTCACAAGTAAATGCTTGGAAGGAAAAAAAATAAGGAAACTATTTGAGCAATGGAAATATTTACTTTCTGTACAATATACTGTCAAAGACATCTGCAAACAACCATTCAAGAAAATAGAATACTGTATCCTTTTAACAAGACATCCATGAATTCTATCCAGACATTCCTGGGCAGAATTCTATTTTCTATTCTCCTGTTTTAAGATGGATATTACTATGCTAATCCTTCAGAAGCATAATACCAAGTTAAAGTGGCTACTAAAAATAATACACAAGTAATACTGGACCACCATATGACTTCTCCATGCACAATTCTATCAGTTTGTGAAAAGAATGGACAAAGCATACTTGCTAATTCTGAAGGAGATATTAAGGGTTGCTTCCTATCTGCCCACACTTCCCAAATGTGAGTAAAGCATGTAATGTGAAAAATCACATGGAATGCCTATTTTATTATGATACAGCATGTGTATGACCTTCCACCAAGAAACAGACATTGTAATTATTTTGTGAAGGGAAAATATACAAAGCATTACTGTATCAGTGATCTCTTACTGCTGATGGAAGTCCACACTTCGGCCATCAAACCAGTCCCAAACATCAAGTCATTTTTTTAAAGAAAGCTACCTAAATACGGGGAGGCTAGACCACAGGGAATTAGAGGAGAAATATAAATCCTCAAATACATGTTTTGGATATTTACCCTATAAAAATTCTCTGAATTTTCTGCTGCATTTGCAAGAGGTTTGGATAACAATAGATATTTAACAATTGCTAGCATATTAAATGGGTAAAACTATAGAAATGACTGCAGAGATACTGCTTTGAGGAAAAGGCAAGTATTGGACAATGAAGAGGTAAACAACCAGTTCTGAAGACAGCCTGATTTATGACACAGTACAATTTTAATGGTTAGCTGTAGAGAAGCATGTGAAATAATTGGAACAGACTGACATTTGATGACTTGTTTTTAGTAGTTGCTATCTTTCCAGCAGGCTGTCCTCATTACTTTGTAAGTTGCTTTTAAATCACCATCAGTGCTTTGCATGCACCCTAGTACTGGTATATGATTTTTTTCTAAACACAGTTCATTGCAGTTATGAATCACTGACTAGTTTTATTTATTCTTCCATGCAAGTATAAGTAATGTAAATTATAATATCACAGTATAATTAACTGATTTTTTTTAAAAAATAAGAGTGGAGGTTAAAGCACTTTTTAAACTGAACCAGTGGTTACCAATTTAACGGGTACAGTTTTTATCACTGTCAGGGCTCCAGAGGGTTGGGGCAGTGCAATGGCTTGCTGTGTTGGGGCCACTTTCTTCAAACCAGCATGCTCTGCATGGAATGAGGAGCTTTCCATGCTTCCAAAGATGACCAACTGGGTCTACTCCTAGGCAGGGCTCAGTCTGGAGGTAGAAAAAGGACCAGTCTTGGTTAGCTGGCCTCTTTCATTGTTTGCACTTCTCTCACCCAACATCCTTCTTTAAATTTATACTGTCTAGTATATATGGGTATTCGGTAAAATGGAGGCGTTCCTTGTAATTTTGTCACAGCTTTATTGGGGGTAGTTTGGAATACGAGGACAGACTCAGGGGAATGAGAAAGGTCCCTGGGGATCCACACAGTGCTGAACACCACATGGTTAACTCTAATTCTGTTACCTGGGTTATCATCAGCCAGCAGGTGGGCCAGCTGATGTGTTATTCATCTCCATGCTAGGGCCATGGCAATTTGGCAGCTGTAACCAATAAAGTTCCGGCCAGTTTGTTCCAAATAAAGTGGAATCTATGATGTTTGTTCTCCCTTCCCTTCCATTGCCTTAAACATAAGGAGCCCTTATGATTAAATGACATGAGCCTTCCAGTGACTACTCAACTATGTTATATTAAGCAATTAACAGAAAGCAGTTTGCAATTTAAAAATTAAAAATTAAGGAAATTGATCACAGAGATCATGACGAGAATATACAAAGTCTTTTGGAAATGGAATTGGTCAGAGGGATGTTTCAATATGACACACATGGCTATCTGTGGGAGTACCAATAACACCAACTTACTGTATTTTCCATGTATACGACCCCCCAGTGTACAGTGGGGTCTTGACTTAAGAACGTTAATAGGAATTTACTGTGGGATAAACTTAACAACTGGGGTATTGAACCCCGACTGCTTTTTTTGCTTAGGCGTCTCCACTCCTCCAATATATGTCAGATTCGGCTGCCAAATTCCTATGAGCTCTCTGACAAATTATTAGTTGACAAAGGTGTTCGGCAGGGATGTGTCTTAGCCCCACTACTTTTTAATTTATTTTTAGCGGACCTGCCTTCCTCTCTTTCTGCTTCTACTAATGCTGCACCCTCTCTTAATGGTTCCCCAATTTCTGTGCTTTTGTACGCGGACGACGCAGTCCTATTATCTCTAACAAAAGCTGGTCTCCGTCGTACCCTATCCAGATTTCAAACTTTTTGTTCAGCTAACGACCTGGTTATAAATGCTGACAAGACTAAAATAATTAACTTTTCCAACTCTGTATCACTATCTCCCTGGACAATCGGAGCACAAACCTTTCAGCAGGTTTTATCCTTTAAATATCTAGGTATCACTCTGCATCATAAACTCAGTTGGCGTCCCCACAAAAAATTGGTTCTATCTTCCTCTAGCCTCCATCTTAATGCCATCTCAAAATTTCACTACTCATCTGGCAATCAATTTGTGCCTGCAGCGTTGCTTATTTTTCGGACTAAATTGCTTTCCCACTTACTATATGGAGCTCCTATTTGGATTGAGGCCATAGATCACGATGTTGACACTTTGGCAGCCGCCTTCTTCAGGAAAATCTTAGGAGTCCCCAACATGATTCGTCTTTCAACTTTAGTTTTGGAATTGGGTACCCATCTCCCTTCTACCCTTGCTTGGTCCACCACATTTAAATATTGGCTTCGTTTACATTTAAACTCTAAGCCCAATTCCTTACTATACGATCTACTCAGAGACAATTTCCTTTCCAAGTGGCTGAAGTTGATTGAGATTAAACTTCAATCCCTTGATTTGAATCTAGAATCCCTAAATGATTTAGGAATTCAACAGGCCCATGCTCTTATTAAATCTAAACTCTGGCAGCATGAGTTTGAGGTTCTTGCAGCCAAACTGAATCCTACCTGTTCCCCGCTTTCTTTTGGTCTTTTCCCTTCACTTGGTTATCATCCAAATTATTTTTCCTCACTTATCAACCCCAGGTTAAGAAGAGCATTTATGTTAGCCCGATTTAACATTTTTCCCTCAGCGAACCATACCGGTCGATTTGCAAATATTCCTAAAGAGGATCGATTATGCCTGTTCTGCCATTTGGTTCCGGATACACTTGACCATATATTGTTTTTCTGCTCAGTTCATTTTTCCATTCGTAAGGCACTACTAGAACCCTGGTTATCTTCCCTGCCGAACACCCCTGAGATTTTTCTGAATGATTCTTCCTCCCGTATCACTGAAGCTGTCGCTATTTTTCTGCTTGAGATTCTTAAATTAACTTCCAAATTATAACCCGTTGTGTTTATTGTTAGTAATCCCAGCTGTATTTATGCCAATAAAGGTTTGGAGAAAGAAAGACTTAAGAACGGCTTGAGTTAAGAACATTTTGACTTAAGAACCACTCTCATAGGAAAATATTGACTTGACTTAAGTACTTAGATTTGAGTTAAGAACTGAAAAAAACCCACGTGGGAGGCAGGGAAAGTGCAAAATGTGAACTTTCAGTTAACTGTTGGCCAGTGAAAAGGGTGCCTGTCTGCTTCCTCACTCCTCCCAGCGTTTAGAGAGTGGATTGGGAGACAGTCTTCAGACTGCCTGGTACTGAACTGCCTGGACTGTATTTTCCCTGCCTTCCCTGAACCTTTCTTGACCTAAGAAAAAAAGAAACAAAATATCCCCCTCTAGTGGTCGAAGGCAGACTAGCAGCTTCCCATTAGTTTCTATGGACGGAAAAGAGCAGATACGGATTAAATGGTTTTCAATGCATTCCTATGGGAAATGAAGATTTGACTTGAGAACTTTTTGACTTGAGAACCGCCTTCCAATACGGATTAAGTTCTCAAGTCAAGACCCCACTGTATAAAACAACCCTCTAATTTTGACCCTTGCTGAAGGTGGAGGAGCAGTTAATGGGCAACTGCTCCTCCACCTATGTCTCTCCGGCTCCTACTGCCTCTGCTGCCCGCCCGATCACCTCCTCCAGTGCGACTGTTTTGCCTCCGCCTCCGGATGGGACAAGGTGGACTGAGCTGGAGGTGAGCCCCGTCAGTCCCGCTGGAGGAGGTGATCAGGTGGGCGGGGGAGGCAGCAGCAAGAGGCATCCTAGCACGTATGACTGCTCTTTTGCCTCTGTCTCCTGCTGCTACTGCCTCTGCCACCGGGGGGGGACAAGCTGTGAACCCTGGAGGAGGTAATTGGGCAGCGGCAGCAGCAAGAGGGACCTGAGCGCGTGTGCGACTGCTCCTTTGCCTCTGCCTCCTTCCGTGTATAAAACAACCCTCAATTTTTCCTTTAATTATTTTAGGAAAAAGTTTCATTTTATACATGAAAATATACGGTAAATCTGTGGATGTCATAGCAAGATCAGAAGTAGTTTGATAAACTGGGGCAGTGCAACACAGCTACCCTTTATGTCATTCTTAAACCTTTAATAATTAGAGATGGAATATAAAAATCAGGGAACCGAGCACCTCAGGACCATACTGAAAGGATTGCAGTGATAGACACTGGTGTGGTATAATGGACGGACCCCTGGTCTTGATCTAGTGAGACTCGGTTCTCTTTACACAAATGCAAGACTAGGTGATGCCTTTAATTGGACCACTAAAAATAAAACAAAGAGCAAGCTTTTGTGGGTGAAATTCACTTCCTCAGGCTCTAAGCACACTCCCTTCATGGATGGTGCAGAACCTTTGTCCAGAAATTGATGCTACAAATCTGAAAATGATGATCAGTTCTTCTTGTGAGGCTGGACAATTTACTGTCTCTGTAGCAAGATTTGGAATTTTTACACCCTGGCTTTTGAGATCAAAATGCTACAAATTACCCTGTGATCACTCTCCCTGCCCCTTGCTTGCTTGAAACAGGGTTTCCTTTAGTTATGGTGGTGGGAAAACCTCAAGACCATACTGGCCCCTTTGGTTCTCCTTGTGTAGCATAGTAACAAACTCAGTGGATTGTCATGAGGATGAAACACTAGACAAGTCACCTCACCTTCCTTGAACAAAGAATGGGATAAAACACAATAGATGTCCTGCCTACATATAATTCACAGGAAGTAAGATTATTCTTCCTGTCCAGAGACAGCTTGCTGCTTACATACATACAGAATAGACGTTGTCTAAATAGGCGGAATAAAAATATAATAAAATAAATAAATAAATAAAATAAACGTGTTGTTGCAGTGAGAAAAAAAAAGGGAACTGCTGCCATTATCTGCCTTTTTCTTTTAAGGATTCATATAAGAACTCTGAATTTTCAGTGATACACTGGCTCAATACAACCTCTGCAATGGGTAAACTATGAAAGGAAAAAGATGTTTTAAAAAGATCAGATGCTTATTCTGGGTAAATTTGCATTTCTTCATCGGTAATATCCACCATCCAGCAATGCATACCCCAATATTCCTCCTCAGACATATTCCATGCATCAGTCCCACTCCAGCCAGAGAACTAGCCACCTATTCCCAGTGATGACATATTTATTTTGTCATTTATTGATTTACAGGATTTTTTATTCTACCTTTGTCCCAAAAGTGGGGCCCAGCAGATTTATATATTGTTGCTTGTGTGCTGGGAAGATGAAATGTTTCTGAAACAGAATCACCAAAAAGTTGGTGCTGTCCATCAGTCTCAACAGATGCAGGCAATTATTCTGAGACTTTTCACTCAATATCTGCCAAAGAATATTGACAGGTTTCAACTTACAAGCACAGCCTTCTGTATTCAATGAAGTCATTTTGAGATAATTTAATATGGGAAATCTCCTTTTCTTGACAGCCTAGTTTGGGATTCATACATTTTTGTCAGAAGCCTACCATTCAGATGTAGTTGGCACTGAAGACCAAAATCAGCATTCCTTTAAAAAATTCATACTCTTTACATCCTCTGCTTCTGGAAGCCTCATTGTGTCTTCATATTTTTCCCATCCAAGATATGTCCCCAGCTGAACTCACTCATGTTTTACAGGGAGGCAGAGAAACTCCTCTATATTGCTTATATTTCTTGCTGGCAGATACAAAAAAAGGTCCAAGGTAGAGAAAGTTTTACAGAAAAATGAATACTTATATATAATAAAGTCACTCTTACCTGAATTATTTGAGGGAAATCAATATGCTTCAGTGCTTTATGCTTGATAAACCTTTGCCATAAATATTGTTTTTTCCAAAGACTTTCATGCTTTCTCCAACCTCTGGTTCTAGTCTTACATTCGGTACAGAAAAAATAGAAGACACTGTGGGGAAAAGATCAAAACTGAGTAGTTTGTTTTTAAACTAGGAAGAGCTTTTATAAATCAACTCCTATTACCCAAAGTATAGGTCCCAAAACTATACCAAAAAAAGAAGAAAAAAAGAGAGAGAAAAAAAAAAACAAACTTGTTTCAAAATGGGACATGGATATCTGACTTCTTTTGAAAGATGGGCAATAACCTCTTGTACTACTATTTAACCTAGGAGGAAATGCAACCAACTTCTAAAGACACCATTAATTGTCTGAAAACCTCCTGCTATTTCTGTTTGGTAGTTCATTTTTGTTTGTTGTCATATACAAATTTTAAAATTTGTATATAATAGCAAAAACATGTATATAAGTATTATCAATCAATCAATATTATCAAGACCATATTTTAAGAAAACATGTACCTAACAAATTCAAAGGAATATGTTATCCCATATCAAACCCATTTTGGAGGTTATCAGTCTCTTTGAACATTTTGAAGAAATTACATAACTGAGAAAACCAAGGACATTCCATTACAGAATCATTCCTTTTTTTGTCTACATAAAAAAGACACACACATGATGACTATCAGGAAGGCAGTTGAGAATAAATTACTCTGGATAGTCATTCTGAGACCAGCTACAACCCTTGCCTGAAGGAGTGCACCTAGTGGAAAGATTCATGGATTCAGAAAGCAAAAATTCAGTTTTGTTAGCTTTCTGGGTCTGGTTTCTGGCATTACTGCATCCATTGGCCTTTGCATTCTCAATTTCTTTCCCATGAACTATTTCCTCTCGCTTCTTGCTCCCCCTCTCCTGTTCCTTTCAGAATTGTTTCTCCTTCATCAAGGAAGCAAGACTCCTAATCATAGGAGTTTTGCAAGCGTGTTTAGGATGGGGCTTCAAGATGGAGCTTATGTGTGTTCTCATTTTCCCAATGCCCATGGCTTAAGAGAAGTATGTGTTTCAAAGCATAGAAGGTCCACTTTCAGCTGAGAGATCACACCACCCTTTAAAAAAAATACTATGTCAATATAACACACATTTTAATTTCATTTGAATGAACGTTAGTCACAATTGCATATACGTATAACAGTCTGTCCAACTGAACAGTATAAGTTGAGGAGGGGGCCTAGCTGGAGCCTTATAGGTATTATTGGACTGCAGCTCCTGTAATCTATAACTGTTAGTTAGGGCTGATGGGAGTTACAGATGGAGAGCCAGAGCGGCCCACTCCTAGTATGAACTGATCTAAAACACAAAATGTGCAAAAATAATTTGTATAATTTTTAGCATATGACATACTTTTCAGAAATAGTGTTGATTCTGAGAGACAGAATAGTGTGAGACTATCCAACATGCTAAATCTACTGCTTTTGTAGGGAAAAAAAAAGAATCAAAAATGTTGACAAGTTTGAATTTTACAGGCTGATCCATAACATTTTATTTGTAAAGGATCACCACAAACTGTTCTTTTTGGGGCACTGTCTTTGGGAGGACCACGATACCTACAGTGGGCCCAAGGATCTATGGCTTAAACACACACTATGCTCAAGCCTACACTAATAATAATTTGTGAAATAGTTTTGCAAATGTATTAAAGGATTTATATCTATCTTTTAAAAAAATATCTAAAAGATGCAGATTCCTTACGTGTGCCTACTAAATGATACTCATTTATTGTCTCCCATATAAAAGACAACTTCATTGTTGTATGTGTGTGTATACATATAATACTCCTTATATAGTATTGCACATAAACATTGTGTATAGATACACACAGACACACACACACATACAAAAATACAAAGAACTATATTTGCTATTTCTATGCATGCATACCAAATGGAAACAAT
The DNA here is from genome assembly GCF_051106095.1 of Pogona vitticeps. Taxonomy (NCBI): domain Eukaryota; kingdom Metazoa; phylum Chordata; class Lepidosauria; order Squamata; family Agamidae; genus Pogona; species Pogona vitticeps. Next base: position 24,032,792 of record NC_135788.1, on the reverse strand, counting down.
TACAGTATTTGATACAGGGATTGTATTGGATTTATGCTCTATAACGATTATCTGTGAGACACAGAAATATCGTTTCTGTTACTTGGAAATTTTACTAGAGGCATGTAGCAGAACCCTTGCCTTAAAATATAATGATTTTTCATCTTTATTCTCCCCCTTCAAAAGGTTTCACTGCTCCTGATGTTTAACGTTATGCAAAGACGTGTTTCTGCCAATGAATATCGCCTTATGGTTATGCTTCTGCAAATAACCTGCTGTGAGCTGATAAAAGGATTAATGCAGCCAAAATTCTTAATCTGTGAAATTACAAATTAAATTCTCATATTAAAAATACCACCCTGAGGTATTTTTTGTGGTTTTAATTCCCCTCTGGTGTTCTGCATACATTGTGCTTGTTAATGACTAGGACAAGACGGTCTCTGTTGGCAGCCTGCTGCACAGTGATAATGTGTAGGCATTTACTTCACTGATAGAACTGGATTTAACCACCAACTGATAAACTAAGTGGCAAGTGGGTAATAAATCCATATTAACCGCAAAATATTACTATGGTATGCACAGACTATCAAAATCCTGGCTAGACTAAAATACACAGTCAGACAGAATTGAGATGTCACCAATGTAGAACGATATTTAGCCATTCCTTTCCAGGCTGACTGTATGCAAACAAACAAATTGATCGTGTGTTTTTTAAATGCCTCAGCAGTCAAGAGCTACTGAAACATTGTGTATTATTATTTTCAGAAAGCCAATAAGCTCTATTCAGGCATTCAACCTGAAAGCATGCAGGGCTCAAAGGGTTGTGAGGATGCTGTTAAACCCTACCTCCACCTGGACAGCCTGCACACCTGCTGTAAGCACATTCAGATGAACGTACCAACAACATCTATGAAGGCCTTTGCATGGAACACATGGAGGAGGGCTAGATTTGTGGAGGGAGATGGAGGATGGGGCTTATGTGTCCCCCTCCCCAATATTCCTGCCATTCTTTTCAGCCCTGCGCACTTTCAGGAAGGATGGCAAGTGAGTACTACAGATTTCTCAGAATGCCTCATTAAATAGCATCTAGGCAGTTTGGAAAATTCTGATTGCATCATGCAATAGACTACAAACTGCATTGGTCTAGAAGAGAGTTTGTCTCTTTCTATGAAAGGGAAAGATATGTAGCACATATACTAGCATTTATCTAGAGAAAGGACAGATATAAGTATGGGTGTTATGGACTTTTCTTTTTGTCTGCTTGTCTTTCCTTTTTTAAAAAAGAGTTTGTCAGGAGGAACTCTGCTGGGAGTCAATTTTGAAAAGTTGGTTATTAGCGACCTCTAATATACCTCTTACACTGCATGAACCCATGAAAGGATGTTTTTATGGGCTCATGCAAACCCAGCTACTCTCAAGTGCCCTCTGGAATCTTTTCCCATAAAGTCTTTCTCAATATTCAGAAACAAGGTAAATGGAAATGTGTGTACTGTATATATGTATGCATGTACTTATTCATTAATAATGACCACATGCGGAAAGTTGCATGATGGGAAACCTTCAGTTTAAAGACAGCATTGAAGGCACAAAATTATTGAAGATTGACACATTAGAACATCAATCCATGCAGCTGAATACTTATAGCGACTGGTAGATTCAGGCAGGAATTTCTCTCATTTCTTTCTGAAGTTTGTAAATACACAACAAGAACTACATTGGCTCTGAATCAAGATTTCTCCGTAGGGCCTTGTGAAATGCAGACATTAATTTACAAAATGAATTGGAAGACAAACATAATTCAAAAAGCAAAACAGTAGAGCTAAATGCAGTCCAAGAACATTTTGTGCCTCATGTTTGGACACCTAAATGTCACCTGAAAAAGAATTGGTTAACACTAATATCATACAGGCACAACATTTTCGGTTACCATATTCAATGCAAAATAGCTTTCCTTTAATGTGCTACAAATATGTGTTAATAATAAAGAAAAACAAAGGATCATGTTTCATAAAAACTTCATTACCAAAGTAATTGAAAATATCTTTTTCAGAAAAAAAACCCTTGATAATTTTAGTATGTTTTGTTAAAAAGTCAAACAAAAGTACAGTATATAAATTCTGAAACTACCCTATAGCTATAAAACATAAACTCAACTTGCTCTTATTTAAACACTGGGAATTAACCAATTGTCTACTCTATGCTGCTCCGTCTTCTAAAAATTAAACCCTTAAAAAAAGGGACATAGTGTTTGAGGATCAAATATCACTGGATTATTGTCCTGGAAGCTACAGCTAGTTAAAAAGTGCTGTATGTTATAAAGTCAAAAAGCTAAATATGTAAATTGTATTTCACTGGCTCTTTTTTTTCTTTATGACATTTCATATCATTCTCTTGACTGCGCACATAATCAAATACAAAGATAGCTAGCTACACACTGCACAGTAGAGATAGCAAGGGAGAATCCATTTTTCCTGTGTCAAACAAACTAATTTAAAATACAAATCTCTCTCTCACACACACACAGACACACTCCTGTATTATTTTCTGTCCAGATGTTTGTTATACTCACTGTCGGTTAGCTCCCATAGCCGTGGGGGCAGATCACTGAAATACTCATGGCTCAGAGCTGCTTGTGCTGACAATCTGTTCTTTGGGAAACACTGGAGTAATTTGGAGGCCAGATCCTCTGCATGGTTCACATAGCTTAGCCTTAAACAAAGGGAGATAAAAGTTAGAGAGGAAACAGAGAGGAAGGGGGTCCATTCCCACTTGTTTTACTCTGTAGCACTTAGATCAACAGAAAGAAAAAAGCAGACCCATCCCCATATATGGGACCATATTTTTACCTAGAAACTGATATGGGTTTTTCACACCTATTGGCAGTAGATAACTACTGGCACACATCAGTAGTTACCAATAGATAAGAGAAGTCAAAATATTAGTTTTTTGTATAGTTATTTTCTATTTTTAAAAGTTCTTAGCAGATATTTCTCAAGTAAACAAATATGAGAAGTGGTGGTGCTTTGCGTTTCAAGATGCCATAAAGCCATGTGCTAGAATAACTGCATCTTCTCACATTTCTATAGAATGTGAGAAGACCTTGATTGTAAAGGAAGGGCATATCATCATTTCAGCCTGCCGATGAATGGGAAAAGCATATACATGGCCTAACCTTTGTTTCCCTTGGTCCTGTTCTATCATCTTTTCCCAAAGTCTAACGCTTCAAAACCTTGCCAAATGCTCATTCTGTTTGCTTGTCTTTCGTGAAGCAAAGCTTACCTACTGATATGTGACCATCAATTAACTCATTGTTTCAAAAGATGGGAAAAATGTATGCTTATGCTTTTCTCCCACATGTCCTTATGAAACTAGTATTAACTCTGAGAAGCTATGGAATATCTTTATATGTAGGTCCATCTGAAGCTACTGTGACTATTAATGAATTCTGCCTTTCTGGAAGACCCACTTCAGACTCAGCAGCTCCTTTGTAATCTTTCTGCATCTAGACATTTTTGTGAGATTGTTCTTAATACAGTATTTGCAGGTATTTCTGTATCCAATCAATGGATGCAAAGAAAAAAACCCTGTCAAATAAATACACTGCAGCTTAACACAAACACAACCAATACAATAAAACAAGTTAGCTAGAAGGAGAGGATACTGTGTTTCATTATTTGCATGACACGGCAATGATGCAATGCCCAGGCAGTCAGAACCAAAATGAAGATATTAGTCATGTTAATATGAGAGTTTATCTCGAGTTTGAGTTGGAGCCAGAATGCACTATACTCAGTTAACAATGACTACATTCCCATATTGATTTCAGTGTAAAGTGTAACTATTTTATAACATATTTTGTATTTTTCCATTTATCAGCTTAAAATTAAGTCTCATTGAGTTCACCGGAGGCTAAGCTCAGCTCACTGGCACAGAATCACCACCTTATTATAAACACAACCCTTTTGAGCCTAAACTAGCTCAATCTGGTAACCTACAGATGGTTTGGCCCCTCCATCATTCTTAATAACTGTGCTGACTGAGGCTTATTGGAGTATACTGTATTCTAAAACATTTGGACTAAATCAGGTTGAGCAAATCTGATCTGACTTCTACTGTAGAAGACAGTTAAATCCATACTTCTTTTCTTTAAACCCACTGCTATTATCTTTTTCTGGATATTTAGCTTGGGCGTAGTGTTATTCAATTCTTCGCACCCAAATTTTGAAGGGAAATTTATTGCACATATTCAAAGAGACTGGAATTGTTCCATTGAGCTTTCTTGACATTTACAAGAAAACACTTTGACATTTACAAGAAAACAAGAGTGAAGGGCACTAGTAAATGTCAGTACATGGACTGTGCACAAAGACACAGCTGGCGGACGGACGGAGGGAATTCTATAGTCAAATCCCCATGTACACCATCTCGTGAAGGAATGGTCATACAAACCATATGATATTGTTTATCTTTGGTTCAGATTCTGTACCATGACTTTGATCATCAAGGTCAAACTGCTTCCCATTATAATAAAGAGACCAACAGACAGGATTTGCTTTTCAACAGGAACTGCTGGCTATTCATCAAGATTTCAGTTCTCTTCACCAGGAAAGTTTTTGCCATGGCATGGATGCAAAGGTAAACTGCAGTCCTATAGCCACATATCTGGGATTACAGACCAGTAAGTTACTTCTGAAACTTCATGCACAGGATTGCACTGGTAAGATTGTTTTAAGTATAGAAACGGTATTTATTACACAAGCTGCAAGTTTGTATCACAATTGCTTCTTACCCTTGTTAAGTAATTATAATTAATTAAGGCTGCAATATTATATCGAATTACGTGGGTGTAAGCCCCATCTTGAGAATCCCCTGGATTGCAAGGAGAACAAACCTATCAGTTCTAAAGGAAATCAACCCTGAGTGCTCACTGGAAGGACAGATCCTGAAGCTGAGGCTCCAGTACTTTGGCCATCTCATGAGAAGAAAAGAGTCCCTGGAAAAAACCTTGATGTTAGGAAGGTGTGATGGCAAGAGGAGAAGGGGATGACCAAGGATGAGATGGCTGGACAGTGTCTGCGAAGCAACCAACATGAATCTGACACAACTCCGGGAGGCAGTGGAAGACAGGAAGGCCTGGCGTGCTCTGGTCCATGGGGTCACGAAGAGTCGGACACGACTAAACGACTAAACACACACACAAGCCCCATTTAACTCAGTAGAACTTCCTTCTGGGTAGACCTATAGGGGGGTGAGCTTCAACTGATCTAATTAATCCTCACTTCATCCACAAGGATGCAGTTTAAAAGGGGAGGGAACGTCTCCCTGTCAACAATGACTAAAGGCATATCTGGAAAAATCTTAATTTCAAACAAGAGAAAGGGTGCCTTTCCAGGAAAAAAGGATCAAGATCCTTCAAATCTCACCCATCCCCACTGACTATGGGATCAAGCCACTCACATCAGAGGGCCAATTCTAGAAAGAGATTTGCTGCATAGGGAGATGGCACAAGTTGTTACATGGGAAAGGATGACTATATGTCTGAAGTGAGGTCTGAGGGGGAATCCACAAGCAGCTGCGACCCCCACTGGCTGAACAAAAAGACACATGTGCCGCTGAAAAAAGTGGGGGCTTCTACTCAGTTAGTTTTACATAGTGTAGTCTCAGGAAAATGGATCAGTTTTAACCATTTCAACTCTTAACACAAATTGCATGGTATTTTACAATGTAGACACCCACTCACTTTTTCCCCCTAATGGCTACAGTTGATCCCTGGTCTGATGTATGCTATCTGTATTTCTTGTGTATCCACTTGAAGATGATATTAGATAGTACAGATTCTACCAAAAAAAATCTAACTCTATCCAAATTAAACTGTGATTTTGTTATGTTTATCCAGTTGGGAATACACAATTTCTTGCTTGGAGAACAGTATTTTCTAGTTTATTATCAACATTATCTCAGCTTTCTAAGGAAAAATATTAAGGCTTTTATGCTTAGTAATGTTTGTATGATATGAAAAAAGTTAGTTTTAAATTTGAATGGAAGAAGATTTAAGGACATTTTGGGAGTGGTCATACTAAATGCAAGAAAACCAATCAAAGAATCCCAGCAAATTGTCATAGCCTTTTTATATAATTTTTGCTTAGGCAAACTACGTATTATCTCTATTTTTTTCTCTGAAGGGTAAAAGCAGGACAGCAAAGAACCCACTAGGAGCTGAGAAGTATGAGAGACAGCCACTTAATTCCTTTTCAGTTTGCTACTTTTTATTTTAGACTGAAATAAAGTAGCTTGGTATGGACAAGGACAAGAGTTTGAAATAAAAACAAGAATTTCTAATTGCATACGTATAAGAAAAGCAACTGGGGAAGGGCATTTGATTCAGGCAAAGGTTCAAAAATAATTAAGCAACTTCTCTCTATTCACCTCTTGAAAATGATGAAACTGCTTTTATTTGTAAAAACCAGCAGCTGGTCTGGCTAATATGCATTCATGAGTCTATCTTAAACTTGTTTAAAATGTGCTCAACTGTCTACTGCTGCCAGACATCTATACTCATCATCATAGACAAAGTTTAACATTAATCTCTATATACAAACTCCTGATTTTCAGTTTTCAAATCAATAAAGGAATTAGTTCCTTTCACAGAAATCTGTATTGAAATTAGGAACACACAATACAGTGGATTTCAATATTGATGCTTCTGTTGATTGTGCTCATCAGAAAGGCATGGCTGTTGGCCATGGTAGCATGCATGACATACTATATATAATGCAACAAGTTCTGTTATCTCTCTTTTGATGCCTTCTCAGTACGCAAGGTAGGCTACCATCATGGCATATCTCCACCTATCTCTTATCATGTGGATTAATTGTTCTTTATTAAGATCGAGCAAGTCTCTGATGTTGCTCATCAAAGACGTCCATCTTCCACCTCTTCCAGGTTTACCCTCGATCTTCCCTTCAATAATATATTGCAGTATATTATATTTGTCATGATAAATTATGTGTCCAAGATATGAAAGCTTGTATTTCTTTATAATCAACTCTATTTCTTTTTGTTTTCCTCTTCAATGAATTACCACTTCATTCTTTTTTTCTATGAGTCCATGAGAATGAAATATTCTCTATGCCCATATTTCAAAAGCATTTATTCTACTGAGCATCTCCTCCTTAATAGTAAAAACCTCACATCCATATAGGAAAACAGACCATATGCAACACTATAACTTCCTCAGTCGAAAAGATACTGCAGTCAAACTCACAACTTGAGTTCAGTCCCAATGGATTTGGGTACCTGACTCGAGCTTGATTCAGCTTTCCATCCTTCCAAGGTTGGTAAACCTTGGAGGGGGGACAAAGTTATTTGGATAATTGAGTTGTAAACCACCCAGAGAGTGCTTTAGGTCAGTATGGAACTTGAAATAACAACAACAAAACAACAACAAAGATATATTATGTGTTTGTTACACAACATTTTCTGCAACTTCATAAAGGTTGTTCTAACTGTCTTAATTCTTCCCTTGATTTCTACATTGTGGTCTATATGATGATTAATTAAACACACAGAATACATGTATTTGTCTACTGGGTCTATATTTGAATCATTACACATAATATTGACATTGCATTTATCCCTACCTAGCAACATTGTTTTTGTATTTTTGGCTCTGACTGACAGTTTCATGTTGTTACTGTCTTCTATGACTCGATCTAACAGTATTTGAAGATCACCAGAGCTTCTGGCTATCAAGACTTTTTCATTAGCATATTTTATATTATTTAAGACTTAGTTTTATTAGAAGGTACTATTTATAGTGCATTGCGTACTTTCAAAAGGCTTTTAGAACAAACCAACTTGCAAGGTTCTTCCCCCACCTTAAATGTGTTGTATTTCCTAAAAATAAAAATTGTTTGTTTGAACTGGAACATGATCTGCAACAGTTCTGCCACACAATTAACACAAGTTGCAAATTGCAAAAGTTGTTGGCTCAATACAGCTTTACTTCACATTTTATAACACTCCCAGATCATGAGCATTTGATTCAATTTTATAAAGAGTATGTTGAGTTTCTTTCTACTGTGAAAAGGGTCAATATGTGGTCAAGCAGAACATGACTAGGATTACTGAAACTCTCTAAGGGAAAAAAAGATTTGGGCATATGCACTGAACTTCTGAACTCAGGATATGTTGCTTGTTAAATGAAATGAAGAACAGAGCTCAAATTCACTTCAAAATTAAGACTGCGGTATTTAAAAACAAACAAAGATTAATCCTGGATGCATTTTTGACAGCAAATCAAGTGACCACTTTTGAAGGTTACCCGTAATCCAGCCACCGGTTTCCTATTAAATAAGACACCTCTCATTTGAGAGCTCAGGCTCACATCACTTTGAAAAATCCAGTTGTTCATTTATAAAATATAACTATGACTATCTTCACAATATCTTTGATATGGTATTATCCTTGATAATAACTCTGGAGATAAAAAGATGTCCAAGTATAGGGAAAATCTGAATGACAATCAACTAATATACATTCTAAAAACTTTAGCACTTGTATGAGCAGCTGTAAAATTGGAGTGCATCAAGGTAAGTATTGGAAAAGAACTAATCTTAGTACAATTATTCTGCAATTATGCCTGGGTTGCTTTTCACAAATGTATGGGTTTCTAACCATCACACTGCATTGCCTCTTCAGTTAATATTATGAATTACAGAATCATACAACAGTGAAGTTCGAAGGGGCCTATCAGGCCATCAAGTCCAACCCCCTGCTCAACACAGGAATACAATTCAAAGGATATCTGCCCAGTGGTTGTCTAAGTTTCTCTTGAATGGATCCAGTGTTGGAGCACTCACCACCTCTTGAGGTAATTGGTTCCACTGTTGTACTGTTCTAACAGTTAGGTGATTTTCCTTGATATTCAACTGAAATCTGGCTTCCTGTAACTGGAGCCCATTATTGCTTGTCCTGCACCCTGGGATGGTCAAAAACAGATCCTGCCCCTCTTCTGTATGACAGCCTTTCAAGCATTTGAAAAGTGTCATCATATCACCCCTCTGTCTTCTCTTCTCAAGGCTAAACATGCCCAATTCTTTCAGTCTTTCCTCATAGGGCTTGGTTTCCAGCCCCCTTCTTGAAGTATGGTGTCCAGAACTGGACACAATACTCAAGGTGAGGCCTAACCAGTGCTGAATGGGGGGGGGGGGGACTAGTGCCTCTTCTGTTTGGATTACTAATGTGTTTCAGATTTACAAAGCAAGAATTCAGACATGATAAGATTCCCTGCAAGGCAGCTGAGGCTAAAGGACTATGATTGTCCCAAGAGTACATAGTAAGTTTCATAGATGAGTGGATATTTGAGCCTAGGTCTTCCCAGTTCCAGTATGATGCTATACATCACACTTTAAATACTTACGAGTTATTGGGACATTTAGAAGTGCTGGTAGTAAGTGTAAGCCAAATATACATGTAAAATCATAACATGTTCTATTTAAAGCATTGATTTTTTTTTCCTGCAAAATGTTCTAATCCAACATTTTCCAGAATACTCACAAATCTGCATGAAGCACAGCTCTCTTGTCCATGTCATGAGGGCTTTCTCAGGCACTGCTCTCAGACTTTGGAACTCCCTCCCATGGAGGCCAGACTAACCCCATCTCTGTTATCCTTCCACAAAGACCTTTCTCTTCAAGCAAGCTTTCCCTTAGTGACAGGTTACCTGAGAGGGTTTTTTAAATGGATTGTTGTGTCTTTCTGTTTTGAATGTGTTTTTGATGCTGTTTTAGTAGGGTAAAAATATTTAAAATAAAATAAGTGCAACCTGTTTTAATTCAATATAATATGCACTAACTTTGATTGATTGATTGAAAATATTTTTATCCCACCTTTCTCCTCAAAAAGAACCCAAGGAAGCTTATTTCATTAAAAACACAAAATGTAGAAGCTAAAATTGGAGGTATAAAAATATTTTAAAAAGAATTAAACAAGTATTACATTAAAAACAGTAATAAAATCAATACTAAAACACATTTAAGACAGCAGAGCACAACCATTCATAAAGAATCCTCTCAGACCACCAGTTATTAAGGGAAAGCCTGCCTGAAGAGAAAGATATTTGCCTGCTTGGAGAAGGAGTAGTGTAGCTTCCCATGGGAGGGAGTTCCAAAGTCTGGGAGCAGCAACAGAGAAAGACCTCTCCCGTGTCCCCACCAATTGCACCTGTGAGGGTGGTGGGACTGAGAAAAAAAGTCTCCCCTGATGCCTGGGAGGCTCATTGAGGGAGATGCAGTCTTTTAGATAGCATGGACCAAGGGCTTTATAGGTTAAAACCAACATGAACTGATCTGATTACCATTGCATGAATGAAATATGGAGTTTACACCAACCATGCAAAACTAGTATTTTAACTACTTAAGTTTAAACCAGGGGTCTCAAACATGCAGCCTGGGGGCCATTTGCGGCCTGCCAAATGATAGTTTGCGGCCCTCGCCTTGTCTGCCCCCCTTGAAGCACCCACGCGTCCTCTGCTGTCAAGAGTAAAAAAAAAGCCTCGCCTCGCTTGCCAGCTCTCTCCCAAGACAGCGCCTCTTGCACCCTCGATCTGGAACTGCAGCCTGCCAGCTGGCCCGCCAACAGCAGCCACAGCTGCCTATTCCAGGGAAGCGGCTCTCTGACTCTCTTTCTCTCTCGGCACCCCCAGCACCAGCCCGGCCAGCGGCCGCCTCAGCACCTGACAGTGCTTCCTTCCCCTCCTCCTATTCATCCTGCTTCAGCTGCCTCAGTTCTGGAGGCTGCCTGGGCTCGCCTTGCAAAGTTTGCTCCTCTGTCGTGGAGGGGGTAGCTGCTGCTGCTAGCGCCTTTTTTTCAGGGGGCCCTCAGAGGAAGGTTGCTGGACCTCCATGTGTGCGCACATGTTTTTGTGCATGCGCCCGCACCTGTGGGGGGCCCACCCTGTTCTGTTTAATTTTGCGGGTACCAGTGGGAGCTTTTCTTCTTTGGCAAGGTGATTCTGTGAGGGTTTTTTAAATTTTATGTTGTGCCTTCCTCCCCCCCCCAGCTAGGCAGTCACCGACGCTCCCTCCCTTCTCCGCTTCTTCGTCCTGGTGGTGGTGGTGGTAGTGAAGAAGGAGCCGGAGGGGGTCGTGGCTGGTGACGAGGGATCGCGCCCCCTTCTCCCCGGAGCCCCAGCTGGGCTAAGGGAACTCCTGGGCGGCTTCCTCGGGCTCTCGCTCCGCTTGGCAGAAAATCTGATGCGGCCCAGCCTCACCCAGACTCTGCCTCCAGCGGCCCCCAGGTAAATTGAGTTTGAGATCCCTAGTCTAAACAGTGGATGAAATCCTGTTGCTTAATTATACATGTGGAAGGCAAATGGTGTAACATTTAGTGGAAAAAATCATCTTGCTTAATGTAATAAATTGCACTAAGCTAGGCCCATTGAATCAATGGAGCTTTAGTGGGTCAACTCATTCAGAAGCTCCACTGATTCAAATGGACCTACTCTAACTGTGATTTTCTATGCTGAAATAAGTTGCAGTTAGAGTAGGCCCATTTGAATTAATGGAATTTATGGTGACATTGAGTCTCCAAATCCCTATTAATTCAGCAGGTCTACTCTAGTGTCATTTACCACACCAAGCAGCAGGGCTTTGACCAGTCACTTCTACCTGGCAATTAAGAAGTCCCTGGGCATGTGCCAAGCTAGCAAGCCTATACACTCCTGAAAATCCCAATGGCAACTTGTTAATTGCAAGCTAGAAATGAATGAATGTTACACTGCATTCCAGCTGTGAAATTAAGCAACAGAATCTCAGCCAATGAATTGCAATGCTATGAAGGGACAAAAACAAAGAAAAGGGAAAAAGAGTGGAGGAAAAAAAGATAAAATATTGTGGTACATCAAAAACTAACATTTGTTTCAGTGCAAGCTTTTGTGCATCAAAATCCTGTGTCTGAGGAAGTAGATTTGGAGTCATAAAATCTCAGAAGTCTCTTGTGTAGCCAGAACATTTTGCCCTTTGTTTTTTTCTTTCTGCCCCCTTTCTCCCCTTTAATTTTGCTGTCATTGCTCAAAACAGACAAAACATAGCTACCTCTTTGGATAGTGCTATGAAGTTGCCCACATAGTATGTCATACTAATGAAGAATTTAAGTCGCAGCTTCTAGCCTCACCATCACAATGTATTACTCCAGTATACCCTTTCACTTGTAAAAACTTGGTTACATAACTTCCCTGAGGAAGAAAGGAGACAAGATAAACTAAACCAGAGAGTCACATGACAAGGAACATGATGGAATTGTATAATAGAATTATGTGTGGTATGGAGAAAATGTGTTGACAGACATTTTTTAATCCTCTCTCATGATCTTGTAACTCAGGGCCATGCAAAGAAATTAAACAGTGTGAGGCTCGAAAGAGACAAAAGGAAGTACAGCTCAATAGTTAAAACTACAGAATATGATGCAGTGAAAACTAACAACTAAGATGGAGTGTACCAACGTCTGAAAAATTATCTTTATGAGAATGAATATGATGAAATGCTGAAACCATCCGTAATGGAGCTGTTACAGCACAATGTCCTGGGTAATAAAAGTAACTCTAAGCTCCACACTTTGCTGTGACCTAGAAGGCTCTCCAGTGGCAAGGGGGGGGGGAGTTGCTTGCTTCTGGCCAGGAAAGGTTCTTCTACATTATTCTGGACTTGCAAGAATATCTATGTTTTAGAAAGATGAACAGAATAAGTAGGCACTAGGATGAAGTGTTGTGATGAGGACTGTTTTTCTTAAAAAGGAGGTTACATAAAGTGGCATGCAACACATTTTCAAATGGAGAATATTTTCACCACAAAAAGATCTTGCCAGTCAGTATGTCACTGAATTCAGCAACACTACATCTTTGAAATCTGTAGGTTTTTAGCGGTTTGCTGGGAAGCACAAGGAACTGACAGCCATAATCCAATACTAATGCAATGTGTACTGCAAAGCTCTGTGTTTAAGGGGGAACATCATTCTGCGTTTTTGGAGAACTGACAATTTCCAAATTCCTTTTTAAAGACTTGTGTACTTGAATTAAAACTACATATAAAGCTAGAAAAAGAAGTACTATGTCCACTGTTTGTTTTCTGCTCCTTAACTGATACCAATAGCAGAGCAAAATATTTTCAATTAGTTCCTTGCTAGTCCACAGTTTTTCAGTGATGACTGGAAACTTAGAATTTTTGAGATTGTGTAGCATTTGCAGTATATCTGGAGATAAGGAGCTAGTTATGAACATAATTAAATGGCACATTACAACTCTGTGGCTACTTTTTAATTAGAACATTTTAATTGTTTACGAATCCTCAAAGGCTACCAGTCTTTTAACCAGGACATTGCTTTGTCTGTTTCATCAAATTGAATAGATTCTTAGAAATATCCAGAGCTAAAATAATTACTAAAAATGTAATTTTACAGACTATTATTTCTCCAGCAAAGGAAGAATGAATCCTCAGTCTTTGAGCAAAAACTCTTCAAGGTTTATGTTCTCTATAAACCTTTCACTGAGAATTTAAAATATAAGTTACTAATGCAATAAATGCCTAACAAATATATCAGATTTTTCACTTAATGCTTTTTACAGGCTTAAACCAAACTGAGTGCAAGAAAATCATCTTTTACAGTCTGACTGTTAAAGTAAGAATGCCTTTCTGTTATGCTTTTTAAAGAAGCCATGGTGAATTTATATCAACTTCATTGAAACTTGAGCATGTTAAAAAAAAAAAAGCAGGGGGGGGATATACCACTTCAGTTACTAGACCAGAGCATACTCCCTTTCCATATTTATTTCCTCAGCACCTGAGTATAGACCAAAGAGTAGGAGGGAAAAAGAGGGAGATAAACATTCATTAGGAATAGCTGAACCAGTTTTAATACATCATGCTGCTCACATCCCTTGCCTGCTCAGCACTCATGTTTCTGTCTTCTGCAACTTGGTCTCCAAAACAAACTAAGGATTAATTCACATTTGAAATGTATCTCTGGTGAAAAAGCTGATTTCTATTCCATTAGACAAAAATAAAGCCATCTTGTAAGTCAGAGGTTTGATCCTTAAAATTAGCTCAGCTTTGGCCAAAGAAACATGATCATGCATGAACTCTTTCCTTCTCTCTTGTTTCAATGTACAAAATGTGTAAAGTCTAAATTTCTTAATCATGTAAACAAGTTGGTTTGTTTCTTAAATAGCTCTCACAAGAGTTTGTATACTGAAAGGGATGCAATATCTCTTCATTCACTGCAGCCAGTGACTATTCAACATAGTTAAGTACAAACCTTTCTAACAGTGGCCCTTCTCCCTGTCACAATACCTCGCTTCATTTAACAATGAATTCGCTTAGCGATGACTTTTTTGAGCGTTTTTGCGCTCCGTTTAACGATGGTCCCTATGGGCAATTTTTGCTTAGCGATGTTGGGACCATGCTTCGCATAACGATTAAATTTTTGGGTCCCCTGTTTCGCTTAACGATGGTTTAAACAGCCTCATGTTTGCTGTTTTTTAAATGCTATAAAGTTAAAGTTTACTGTTTAAAATGTTTGAAATCATAAAGTGCACTTAATAAACGCTTTGTTAAACAAATTTGACTTTGTTCTGACTCTTTTTTAATTTGTTGTTGATTTTTTTCCCCCATTGAGATGCATTGAATAGGTTTCAATGCATTTCAATTGGGGAACTGCATTTCGCTTAGCGATGTTTCCTATGGTGATTTTTGCTTAAGGACGGCAATTCGTTCCTATTGGAACGGATTATCCGGTTTTCAATGCATTTCAATGGGAAACCGCGTTTCGCTTAGCAATGTTTTCCCATAGCGACAATTTTTTTGGAACCAATTAAAAGCGTTAAGTGAGGCACCACTGTAATTGTTTGAATTTCTTTTAGCTTCTGTTAAGTCATCCTATGGAGAAATGTCTATTGAAACAGAAGCTTAGAATGGAATGGGAAACCATTATTCATGCACATTCTGCAACCTGCAAAGAACTTGTTTATTTTATTTTAATATTTA
This sequence comes from Pogona vitticeps, assembly GCF_051106095.1. Classification (NCBI taxonomy): domain Eukaryota; kingdom Metazoa; phylum Chordata; class Lepidosauria; order Squamata; family Agamidae; genus Pogona; species Pogona vitticeps. The sequence continues at coordinate 24,017,775 of NC_135788.1, read as the reverse complement.
TTTATTTTATTTATTAAATTATATACCACCCATCTAGAACATGTCAACTCTGGGTGGTTTACATATAACATAAAAATAAACTAAACTAAAATTCAGATTAATCACAGAATCCAAGATGGGAAAGGAAGAAAAGAAGAAAAAGAAGAAAGAGAGAGAAAAAAAGAAAAGGGGAGATAGGCTAGGTAATGGCTGTAGGGAAGGCCTGCCTGTATAGCCATGTCTTCAAGTTAGTCTTGAGAGAGCCAGGCGGATCTCTACAGGTAAGTTGTTCCATAGGCGAGTGGCCACTGCTGAGTAGGCCTGATTTCCCATTTTTCCCCACTGGGCCTCTCTTGGTGTTAGGCCCCTCAGCCGCCTGGCCTGACTGGAGTGGGTGATATGGGTAGAACTGTGTGGAAGAAGGTGCTCTGCCAGGTATCAATGGCCTAAACATTTAAGGACTTTGTATGTAATGGTTAGCACCTTGAAATCAATGCGGAAGCAGATAGGTAGCCAGTGTAAGGCGGCCAAGGTGGGGGAAATATGGTGAAATCTTTTCACCCCTGTTAATAGCCTGCCTGCCGTGTTCTGCACCATCTGGAGCTTCCGCATTAGTCTCAAAGGAACCCCCAAGCAAAGAGCATTACAGTAGTCTATTCTTGAGACTACACACGCATAGACCAGTGTGGTGAGTGCCCCCGCATCTGGATAGGGATGCAGCTGGGCAATCCGCCGAAGATGTAAATGGGCAGACCAAACCACAGACACTACCTGGGTCTCCATGTTTGATTTGTTTTTTTTTTTTTTTTTTTTTTTTTTTTTTACTGATCTTTTAAATTTGTAATCTATTCCATGCCAAACTCTCAAGTTTTAATTTCATTGGGTTATAATAAATAATTACCATAATCCAGTTGGAGATTTATTCTAGTGTAAATATAAGTGTGCTGACCACAGCAGCAAATTAATAACTAATTAATAAATTGCCAGTTGCATTCTTGGTCATGTGCCAGGGCCATTGTTAGTTTGTACTCATTTGCCACTGCAGTTATGTGCTCTCACACTAGTATAAATCCCCAACAACTGATGTGCTATAGCAAATCACTCTAAAGTGAAGGCAATCAGCCATTTCAGGTCAGTAGATGACAGGGAGACCCTTTTTGCTAACTGCCAGTGTGACTACAGAAAGGCAAAGCCCTTTGTCACTGTTCCCTTTAGGGGCATGGAAGTCTTTAGGTGGATAACGGTGCTGCAGCAGCAATGTAAAATACCTTTGTGTGAGTGGTTCACCATTTTTATGTTGGTAGTTGGTCCTTGTATCAGGGAAATCATCCACAGCTACTACACATTTATACAGCAGCCATGCCATTACAAATATCTTCCACTATATGGAGCCCAGATAACTTATGTTGTTCAACACCACTTCAAAGTGAGCACTGAACCTAACTGGAAGCTTTCCAGGTACAAATATGTTTTGTTGGACAAAGGAATGTTAATGTTGCGGCCACCAAAATTGGTCCAGCCAGAAGTTTCTAAACATTTCTAAAAATGACAATGTAGAACAAACTACGGCAATCCAGTTTGGAGACAAGCTAAAGAGGTATTGATTTGGTTAAGCATCTAGAAGGCAATGAATCTGCCAAACTAACCCAATCCACTAAAAACCTGGAAAAGTAGCAAAACTACTTCAGGAACACCAAGAAAAGACAAGTCTGTTTAAGAAACTGCAAGAGCGCTAAACAACTGAGAACATCACTGTCATCTAGTTGTTGTGGGTTTTTCGGGCTCTTTGGCCATGTTCTGAAGGGCCTGGCTTTTATTAAAAAAGCAGATATATGAATAATCAGATTTTTATTTATATCTTGACCTTTAATTAAATTAAGTGAAAAAGAAAAACACACAGCTACTTCCAGTATAATAACTCTGAAAGAAGGCCAAACAAGAAGTTTCCTCATGAAAGAAAGGGGAAAAAGCCAAGATGTTCAGCTGGCATCTTTTTTTGGTTAGCATATAGATGTGTTTATCAGGCCAAACATCGCCCCCCCAAAAGAGTTTGATTTTATTAAATTCATGATCAAATGTTTTTCCAGTAATACCTGCTAATGATTGCTTTTATTTGGGACCTGCTTCTCTCTCTATCTCTCTTTCTGCAATGTTATATTTAATATCATACTGTACATACAGTTGGGAAAGTAAAATTGTAAGAAATTGCCCAGTGTGGGAATGTTGTAGAATCTATTGTCTGAGTAGCAAACATTTCAGAGAGAAAGTGCTACTTTTGGCAGTAATTGTCTTTATTATAAACGAGATCAGGGACGGTGAATCTGCCAGATGCATTTCCAGAGGCCTGTTTTTGCATCCTATGACTGCATCAGGCTACCCTATACTCTTCACCAAAAGAGATGTTTTCCCCAACTCAAAAAAAGGGGTGGGCAGGGTGTAGGGTGAAGGGTGAATTTCTGTTATGAAAGCCTACAGGAGGCAATTCACCCATTTAAATAGGTTGAAGATATAAACGTAACTGAGGTAAACTACAACTGAATGTAAAATACAGTAGCTTGAAATGCTTTAAAACATCAAATTATTTCATGAAACAACTCTGCAGGAAGATAATACTGGTGCATAGACACTAATCTTTGGGGCTGGTGATTGACCTAACAGCAAATCGTACATCAGGTTTAAGTGTAAACAGAAATTTGAATGTACTGTGATCATAGCAAAACTGACCTCATTTAACTCACTGGAAAAAAAATTAGGCTGTTTTCTACAAAGACTGAATGATTTTACAGTATTTTTGTGGGTTATGGCCATATAAAATGACATTTAAAGTCCAGCACAATGAGGGATATAACAGCTTTCACAGAGAATTAGTGCCTTAGGCTATAAAATTGATTCAATGCCTAAAAGAAAAAGGTCAGTTCCCTTTGGAATCACTTGCCTATCTGCCCTCAAGCAATGCAGGTGCATCAATATTATGTTATATTGCTTTATTCATACTACACTCTTAAATGGATAACTGTTAGAATGCAGTCAAAAATGTAACTGGTCATTTTGTCCATCAGATCTAATATGCACCCTGGTCTTTTAAAATTTATATCAGAAGCACCACAAAACAATTAGGAAAGTGTTATATAAAATTGATACCCAGTGCGGTGTAATAGACACAGTGATGGACTAGGATTCAGGAGACTCAGTTTGAATCTCTGTTTGGCCATGGAAACTCACGGGTGTGTACAAAACTGTAAAAATACTCCTTAAATATCTTACTTATTTTGAAAGCCTTATTAGAGTTGACTAATACGGCTTTCAAGGTAATAGGCTACAATCTGATGACATAGTACACATAACTTATAAAATTAGGCAATTATATAACATTAAGCAGTCTGGTTACCAAGCATAACTTGCATGCTTTTAAACATGGTACAGTTAATGAAACCAGGGTCCAACTGTTGCAGGAATTCTTTACTTACTTACTACAGTATTAATAATAAGTTTTAATCATTCCACTTCACGTACCCACACATCAGCATTTCTAATATTGCTTCTTTTTGTGAATCCTTGGTTTTTTTTAACAGAAAAGAAGAATGTAATGCAGAGATTTCAAACTTTTTTTTAACAAAAAGTAATTTATTCAGAATGATTTATCACCCCCAAAATGTATTATATCAGGGAACAACTACAGTGTTATCAAACTCTACTATTCCATTACATCAGAAACCAGTTGGGAAAAAGAAACTGAATTTATTAGTCATAGAATATCATAATACTAACAATGAATTAAGTTAGTCTTCAGGAAGACTATAATTAGTTTGTTTTACAACTGAATTGCTCTTACAACTATGAGTATTGTAACTTTCAACATAGCGTATACATACTCAACTGAATATGAAATTGCAGGTAAGGTACTTTCGACTACCACTGACAAGAACAACAATGCTACTCTTAATAGCTAATACATCTTCACACACAGACACAGACACAGACACAGACACAGACACAGACACAGGCACACACACACACACACACAGACACAGACACAGACACAGACACACACACACACACAAAATATGCATTTACCCAAACTCCAGCTACTGAGGCTAGAAACAGATTTTGGAAATGACATATGATTAGAAAAGAAAAATCTTTAACTGATTAATGCCTCTGAATAACACAGCAGGAGCTTCTCTTCCTTCTAGAAGCATGCAATTAGCTTGCCTTGTTTGGTGAGTGGTCTTCTACCCTTAAACACTGCCTAATATGAAGTCTTATTTCACAAGCCCGAAAATAATGCCTCAATCATCTCTCTGCAACGTTTATGCACATGCTTTTGGCTCTAATCACAGCCTAGCTCTAATGTCTATTTATGGCCTCAAATAAAGCAAGCAGGAGTGAGGTACTGGGGTGGCCCCATGCTTATCAATTCTCTACTGCAAATGCCACCCATTTTATTTCTTTCCTTTCCCCCTCAACCAGGTTAGATTCTGGTTTAGGAATCTGCTGAATGAAACACTATTAAATGTGTTTAGCATTAGGGTGATTTTCCAATGTTAAAAGCTGTCCCCATCTCCATTCTGAGTCTCCCAAAGGCTTCCCAAGGGTAAAAAGGATTCTTAGAGAGCTTCAGAAAACTGAAGGGTTGATAAGATATTTTAAATTAAGTTAAAATAAAACATAATGTCAACTGATGATGATGTAATCACCAGTTAGGCAATATAGTTGCACCAACTGGATTTCAGCCATTATTTGCCATAGTACAGTGGGTATTGTGTTTAGTGGGTTCTGCTTGGATTTTTGGCCCTCAGAGCCCAAACACTTTCTTCCCACCTAAAAGTAACACAACTGATATAAATTGAAGGAAACAGTAAGCAGAAGGAGGCGATTGTGGTAAGGCAACAAATCTCAGGAAATGTTTTCTGTAATTATCTTTTAAATCTTCCTCCAATAATCTTGTTTATTTTTTTAGACTAGCCAAAATTAACCCCCAAATATATCATGCAGCCTGGAAACTGGCTGACAACTATAAATGACGAGTAAAGATAATTTATTGATTCAGAAGGGAAATACCAGCTGTGTGTTATAGGGATTAGTGGTATTTAGTTTTATTTAACATCTTTATTAATAATCTGGACAAAAAGGCAAAGCAGCACATGAACTCACTGCAGTTATGGTTCTAATGTATTGCATACTGCAAACACTTCACTAAGAATATAGCAGACCTACAGAAAAGTGACTCTGCTAGCTTCCGTATTACTTCAAAGGGGCCAATTCTCCTGCCCCTTGTTCCATTGTCACCAGAAAGCTTTACTCTCTCCCTCATAACAACTGACCTTGAGAACAGGCCACAGCTCTGTCTGAAGCTTCTTAAAATGCTTCACAATTGTTGTTATCAAGCAGCAAGAACAGAAGGTGTTCTTGTAAGCACAGAACTATTTGTGAAATGCTTTGACACTGACATTAGCCAAAATCCTGTTGCTTAGCACAGTAAATCACACTAGAGTAGTCCCATTGATTTAGCAGGGATTACTGGGCTAAAGTAACACTCAATTAGAGTAGATATCTTTTGAATCAATGGAACTTATGGAGGAGTTGACTCACTAAGTCCTCAATTCAATAGGACTACTCTTGTGCAATTTACTATATCAAGCAACAGGGTTTCAGCCATTGTTTAATTAAATATATGTTATTATGAAACATTTAGAGCTTTACTTAATATAGACATGAATGTATTACTCTAGTTTACAGATCCCACTTCTTGTGAACCACTTTCAGCGTATGGGAAGCAGTATAGAAATCAACTGCCTAGTTAGCTGGGTCAAACATACAAAAGAAACAACTTCAGTGTTATCCAAATCCCAGTTAGAAAATGTAATTGCTCAGAACAAAGACGTTATGAATACTTGCAAATTTTCTTATACTCAACAAAAAGGGTCTCTTCATTCTGAGACACTGTAGAAAAAAATGGACAATCACTGCAAACTTTCCATGAGAATGAAAAGAAAAGCATCTTTGTCAAGAGAAACAGCTTTCCTATGTTTCTTTCTTTTATGTATTTATTTGTTTGTTTGTTTGTTTATATCCCGCCTTTCTCCTTTAAAAAAACCTGAGGCGGCTTCCATAATTAAAAAAAAACAATATTTAAAAGTTAAAAATAGCAAGTATACAAATATTTAAAAAGAATTAAACAAGTATTACAGTGATCAAATCAATATTAAAACACATTTAAAACAAGAGAGCACAAAAATCAATTTAAAACCCCTCTCAGACCACCAGTTAAGGAAAGCCTGCCTGAAGAGAAAGGTCTTCTCCCGCTTGCGAATGGACAGCAATGATGGGGGCAGCCTAGCCTTCCATGGGAGGGAGCTCGAAAACCTGGAAGCAGCAACAGAAAAAGCCCTCTCCTATGTGCCCACCAAGCGCAGCTGTGAGTGTGGCAGAGCCAAGAGAAAGGCCTCCTCTGATTATTTTAAAGTCCAGGCAGGCTCATAGAGGGAACTGCCGTGCTTTAGATAGCTTGAGCCTAAACTGGCCGTATGATTGCTGCAATCTGTGAGTTTTTGATGAGACATCACCCACTGTTCCAAAAATGTAGGAAAATGTCAATGATTCCAATAGAAGATACACACATCTTCTATGTGTAGACCCTGATGTTAGGAAAGTGTGAAGGCAAGAGGAGAAGGGGATGACAGAGGATGAGATGGTTGGACAGTGTCACCGAAGCTACCAACATGAATTTGACCCAACTCCAGAAGGCAGTGGAAGACAGGATGGCCTGGCGTGCTCTGATCCATGGGGTCACGAAGAGTCGGACACGACTAAACAATGAAACAACAAGCTGTTTGGGACTTAATAGATTCAAACCAGCACTTTGAATTGTGCCCAGAAACTGATTGGCAGCCAGTGAAGCTTCTGTAATGGGGGTGGGGGGGTCATATGATCTCTGTAACCAGCCCCAGTCAGCAATCTGGCTGCTGCATTTTGCATTAAAAACGTTGCATCCTGTGCAAAAGGCAACTTTTTCTGAACAAAGTATTTTTGCATGAAAATCATTCCTAATCTTTTTTGCAAAGAAGTGCCAAAACACCAATAAATTTTTTAAAAAAGTAAATATCTTGCAACCTAGCCTAGCATTGAAAAAATGTTGGTTAATGATATGGAAGAAAGTAACATTACGTAAAGCAACACTAAAGAAAAGAGACATATGCCAATGCACAACACCAATTTTTATTTTATGTTCCAAATAAATATGAACAAACAAACCAAGAAGTCTTGTGTAGTGTTGCTATTCTATAAACCGTATATTCCCCTAAACTCACATTCAGATGTTTGCCCAGGCACTCTACCTATCAAGAACAGATTTCCCTACCTTTTCTTCACCCAATCTGCTGATTGTATTCTTATACTTCCCAACTGCTGGCCATATGATTGCTGTAATCTGTGAGTTTTTGATGAGACATCGCCCACTGTTCCAAAAATGTAGGAAAATGTCAACGATTCCAATAGAAGATACACACATACTAGGCCCAATGACCTGGAAATGAACTTCAGTGCTTCATTCCTGATATTAAAACCATGTCTTTCTTTTACATTCAAACTAGATAATTTTGCATTTACATTTATCTTACTAACCAGAATGAGAAACCAGGATCACATCAAATGTAAAGCAGAATTCCCTGGTTCAATTGTAATGGGAAATTCTGCATTAATGCAAGCTGGGAATGAAATCAGAGTCAGTACCCAAAGCAGGGGAGAACTATGAAGCCAAGAAAGGTAATCTAAACTGGGCTTTTCCACACCAAAGTATTCCTGAATCATTACATTATTAGACAACATTCTAACTAGCTGGTTATTTACAACATAATAGATTAGCTAGACTGTGGCATACTTCAGTATCTGATAAACTTACTGTATACATATTTGTTCAAAAATAAATGAATGAATCTGAATCATTTAAAATGCCCACTGAAGCATGAAACACCACCTGTACATTTCTTTGAATGTTCTCTATGCCACTCCCACACAAAAGCAAAGTAAAAGATTTTATCTGTATCTGAGTCATTTGATAGAACTGTCCAAAGAGCTCTTAAATAAAGGCACATTTGTTTCTCCTCGGGAGTGTCAGAGGATCTGCTCTAAAATACTTATCTAAAATAATTTATAGACTTTAAAAAGCTGACCTACATGTCAGTATTTATCTATTAAACAAAGATGATTAGGGGTAGCTAATTACTTTATAACTGACATAACAAATGATATGATATGATAACAAATAAGGAATCTTCACCGGTTGCCCTTTTAAAGTGGTTTTCTCTTGAGCAAAAAACAAGTGCTCCCCCAAGCGTCCAAACTATTCCTTTAATTTTTACACTGTTGAGGAAGAACAGTAAAGAATCAAACATCAGCTCTTACTTTGAAGAAATAGCTGTCTCTTTTTATATGATGCTGGTGAGATAATAATATAATACCTTCTGTTTTAAGATCTCTAGATTCTGGGAATGGATGTTAAAGCTTAGTGTGCAGGTTGAGGGACTACAATTCCCAAAATTTCCCAGAAAGTAAAGATACTGACATAATTGATTTTCTCTATCTATGAACTTCTGACTTGAAGCTATAGTGAAGATCATAGTGAACTGGTATGAGTATAATCTTTTGATCTAAAGGAAAACTAGATGTTGTCTGTAGAATTCAAAACTGAAGTACACCAGCAGAAAAACAACTGAAACGCGGCCTAGATCAACACATGGAAGAAGAAGAAAAAACATGATTCAATGATTTCCTTAAGAAGAAAGGCTCAAAAAACAAAATTACAGAAAATAGTGCTTTGAATAGAAGTTTTTGTTTTGATTTATTCTAAAAATTTCCTTTTAACTTCTTAGGAAAAGAGCAGAAAGGAAAAACATGCTGTATAATAATTTATTTCCTTCCTTTTAATGTTGCAATTATTTCCCCCCATAACTCTGCAAATCCTTTAACTGTAAGGATTTATAGCAGTATAATTGTAACAGTATAATTTTGGTACTACATTTTCCCACCAAACTCCTACAGCTAAATGAAAAGTTTGGCATAATTTAGCTCTAAAGAGATGCAATTTTTATAGAACGCGAAAGAAATGTAAAATTGTATACTGCTTAATGCAGTGCAGCCAGACCCATAACTTCAGCTATAGAGAGGAAAGCCTCCACGCTGTCTGGTGGAGAGAGTCCAAGTCTGGATGGAAGATCTTGCCGTGGTCCTGGGTCAGGAATGGATGTCAGGCAGATGTATTCCGATGCCCTGTTGTGGAGCGCAGAGAACCACGGCTGGCGAGGCCACCAAGGGGCTATGAGGATGACATTTGCGTTGTCCTGCCGGATCCTGATAATGGTTCTCTGCAGAAGCGGGATCGGAGAGAACATGTACAGCAGGTCTGAGGACCAGCTGATCATGAAGGCATCCCCCAGGGAGAGTTGGCCCATCCCTGCCCAGGAGCAGTAGCGGCTGCACTTCCTGTTGACCCATGATGCAAAGACATCCACTTGTGGGGTGCCCCACCTATGGCATAGCTGATGAAAGATGGTGTTGTCTAGGGCCCATTCATGAGAACAGGACTGGTGCCTGTTGAGGTGGTCCACCAGGGCATTCCCCTGAGCTGCCACATGAACCACCACCAGGTAGATGTGGTGGATGAAACACCACTCCCACAGGTTGACAGCTAGATAGAGCAGCAGGAGCGAGTGAGTGCCCCCCGCTTGTTGATATACTATACTGCCGTTGTGTTGTCTGTTGCAACCTGGACCACTCGACTCATTAGGGAACACCTGAATGCCCGAAAAGCCTTGGTAATTGACAGGAGCTCAAGATGATTGATGCTTCCGCTGAGGACCAGAGACCATGTATCATGAGGGACTTCAGGTGTGCACCCCAACCTGTCGGGCTGGCATCCATAGTTAGCTGAATAGAGGGAGACAACTGGCTGAAGGACCTACTGTCAAATTGTGTATAACTGGGCAGCCAGTTTGACCGTGACCTGCAGAAGCTTGGTTAGAGGATCGAGTGCTACAGTGAACAGGGAGAGGTACCACGCTTGAAGCGACCTCATTTTCAAGTGGGCATGCTGTACCATAGCCATGATAGACACCATGAGGCCAAGCAGCCACTGAACTTGAAGGGCTGGTACCCAAGCTCCCCAGCGGAAAGAGTGTAGCATGGACCAGATCTTTGAAATCCTGTCCAGAGGTAGTGAGGCTTGAGCCAACAAAGCATCCAGAACAGCTCCGATATAGGCAACTTGCTGAGTGGGATGCAATTTTGACTTCTCCAAATTGACCCTCAGACCTACGGTCAATAGCAGAGATAAAGTTAGCCTCATATCTCGCTTGGCCTGGGCCTCAGACGGTGCTACCAGCAGCCAGTCATCCAAGTAAGGGAAGACCATAATACCCTGGAGACACAAGTGAATACCTGTGGGGCAGTCGACAACTCGAAGGGGAGGGCTTTGAATTCATATGTCACTCCCCCAACTGAAAATCTAAGAAACCGACGATGATCTGATTGAATGCTGATCTGAAAATAGACGTCATTCAGATCTATAGCTGTGAACCAGTCACCTTGCCTCCACAGCTGGATGGTGACATCCAAAGAGACCATACGAAACTGCCGGGGAATGATATATGAGTTCAAATTGTGGAGGTCAAGGATGGGACAAAAGCCTCCATCCTTCTTCGGAATTATAAAATATTGGGAATAAAACCCAATTGAAACATCAGGATGGTGCAGATGGAGAATGGCATCCTTCTGAAGAAGGGCTCCTATTTCATCTTATAAAGCAGGAGTTGAGGTGGTAGTTTTAAGCTGGCCCATAAGAGGGGAAGTTTCAGATTCAATGGAGAGGACCCAGGAGTCTGAAGTGATCATGCACCATGAGTGAAGGAAGGGGGCGAGATGGACAGAGGGGTCTACTACTGCTGGTAAAGGAGATGTGTCAAAGTGTTTGCCTGGCCTTCTGGTCCGGTCAGCATGCCTGCTGATAGGGGCACTGCCTGCTAAATTGCAGAGAGGACGACGACAAAAGTCCTGAGTCCTGAGGTCTCTGCCGGTCTTGGAAGGTTCTTGAAGAACAGGGCCAACACCAGGTGCCCCTGGGGTGGTACTGCTGGCTAGAATAAGACTTGGCCATTTTCTATGCTTTAAGAGGTTATCAAGAATTTCATCTGTGTTTTTTTTTTTTTGGTCAAACAGGTTGATGTTGTCAAATGGCAGGTCCTCAATTCTTGCCCTCACATCCTCAGAAATTCCCGCCGAGCAGAGCCAGGCATGGCAACCAGGGAGATGGCTGTGGCCAGTTGTTTAGAGGCCACATCCAAAATGTGCCTGGCCACCATACGTTCCTGGTGAGCTGGGACCATAGCTTCCTGATGAAAAGCCAGGCCCCGAGCATGGACATCTTCAGGTGCCGCCTCCAGGATGGGTAGTGTCGAATTCCATAGATGAGATGGTAGTCCCCCATGGCGGCCAAGTAGTTGCCTACTCTCAAAATGAAGGAAGCCAAAGAATACATCCGTTGGCCCATAACAACCAGCTTGCGGCCCTCCTCATTGTTTGGTGTTGAAGTTGACCGATTCCTAGCTCTATTTTGTGTGGCATCCACCATGAAGGAGTTTGGGAGAGGATGCTTCAAAAGAAAGTCTGTATTCTCCCCATAGATCTTATAAAGGTTCTCCACCCTTCTGGGGATCTGATAGGATGAGGAAGGTTTAGCCCAAGACTGTTTCATAAGGTCTGATAATGATGAAATAAAACCAAGCCGAAGAGACGGGGTCTGGTCTTGGGTTATATCCTCATATACTTTGTCCACTTTCTTTGCTGTAGGTTGCTCCACAGCCAGGTCCAACACCTTCTCAATGCGAAGAATAAGCTGGGAGTAAGAGGTATAGTCCTCAGATGGCAAGGGAGGATGATTCTCCATGACATCAGAACCAGGCATGGGAACATTGGGAGGTGAGTCTTCCTCCCTGCCTGAGACCAGTGAATCAGAGTCTAATGGCTCGTGATTGATAGACAGGGAATAATCTCCGTGACAGGGCAGCGCATGGTAGGTGACGGTATGAACTCGGGCTACTAGTCTATCAACATCTCCTCTAGAAGGGCACTGGGCTGGAGACTGAAGCCACTCCGGAGCTGCCTACACACTCTCAGGGTCCGATACCAGATGATAAGCTCGCTTAACATCGACCACAGGGGCATAGTCCAGAGGCAGATGCTTTTTAGGGGGCTGCAGAGGGATAGAAATCGTCCTTGGTACCTGCAGGGCGATCTTCAAAAAGCCAGTATTGAGGGGGAGAAGGTGACAGCAATGGTGAATAGGGATGGTAGTAACAACGAAGATAGTATGGGTTGAACCTGTAGGCTCTCAGATAGGAACATGGGTCAGGCTCGAAGTCATAAGGATTACAGTACACCGGATGGTCATAGTAGCGCCACCCTTGCTATAGCGTGCATAGTTGTGACCAGGGACTGATCAATGCCGAGGGAGCTCAGGCTCACGCGGTGGCTCAAGGTGCTGGGATTTGTGCATTCTCTTCCTAGGCACTTCCATCAGCACTGATTCCAGTGGCGAGATGGAGACATGTAATCCAATCAATCCCGGAGGAATTCGTGGGCTAGCCTGCGCCAATTGTACTATCTCCGCAGAGGTGTTGCCCCAGTCAGGAGAGTAGCTGATGCATGGTGATGGCAAGGCCTCCAGCACCGGGGGCGGACCATCTTGGTCCCCCAATGGTAAGCTAAGGCATACAGATTGTCAGGAAGCTTTGGTGTAGATGCCATAGCTGTCAACCTCGATCCCAAGGAAGATGTCACCATTTTAGAACCCTTCTGGGCTTTAGGAGGTGGTGGCGAGCCTGAGACCGAGGGCTGCCACTCCACCTGCAGTGGATCCATGGGAGTCTCTGGGGCTGGAGACAGAGACTTTTCCCAGAGAAAAGAAGAGAGGTGTTCAAGCCTCAACTTTAAAGCTGGTTTAGCAAAGTTTTTACATGCCCCACACATGCCCCACACAGTTCTGACTTCAGAGTTCCTCCCCAAGACAAAACAAACGCGGAGAGTGTCCGTTGGAGAGGGCAATCTTGTTGGTGCAGCTCTCGCACCTCATAAAGAGGCCTAGAGTGGCCATAAAGAACACTATGGCTCCCCTAACACAATTAACAGTCTGGTTTTATTCTTTTAGTCAGACTCGCAATGAAGAAGAATTGTTGAATGAAACAAAGCCAGGGAGGTCCAAAGAGAAGGTAAGGAAGGTACGTGAATGAAATAGCGCACAGATGTTCCTAACGAGGTGCTGCTGCAGCGGCAGCAAGAAAGGAGCCGAGGCACTCGGCGCTGGGGGCAGGGTCAAGGGCAGCATGTGGGAGGTTCCAGAACCATGTCCTCCAGCTCTGGAAAGTTCCGAGACTGCTCTGCGCAAGTGCAGATTAAGCCATTAGTGTGCATTCAGAGACCATGAAGAACCAAGGCTTCTTTGCAAGTTATCCTCTAAGGTGTGCATTTGTGCAAATGCATACTACTCTGTCCCCCTCCTCGCAGTCTTCTTCCTCCTCCACACACCAACAGTGATCATTTTCTGCCCCTTTGGTTCCAGTTATGACACAACCCTGTGCACGTGTGTGTGTGGGGATCATGTGCACAGGCAACGTCACATGGGTGAGGTGTAGAGCCCCACCAAGAGGGGCTGAAAATTAAAGGGAACATTGCTTGTTTGCATTTTAAAAAGGAAAACTATATTAAAATTTAAATGCTGTTTCAATTAGTTCTTGTATTTCTATAAGTCCATCAAATAACATTGTTCTCTTAAGATAAGAGAAATATGTGCAATTAGTAAAACGACATTGAAAATCTCCTACATATTTCATGAATGTTTGTGTAAACTAGCAAACTATATCTTTTTTATCTGTCAATTTTAAATATGCCGTACTCTGTGTATTCTGATACAATTCATGCAATTATTCATCATACCATTTACATTGAATAATTATGTTAAGATAGTTTCTAATAATTATCTTTAGCTTTTGTTGTAATTGCATCTATCCAATAAAAAAGTAGTGAGTTTACTAAGAACCCTTTGCAAAAATAGCTTAACTTAAAATGCACTCCTTATTTAAAGCACAGTTTTTAACGCAATGCTGTGATTGACTGTATTTGTTCTACAATATAGATAAAAACCTAATGGAACAATGTTAAATCCTACACATCAGTTTAGACACACTATGGACTGTCCTGTCAGTCAGAATGGGGTGGGATGTTGCAGAATCAGCTTTCAAGAAATAAAAATGTAAGTAGATCCAGCTCTTAATTTGCTTATCTGTGTGCATTTCCCTCTACATATTTATAAATAACACAACTTGACTTTGCCATTTCTCATCAAGTATATGCTTGATTGATCAAATAAAGTCAAAGAGAGATATTCAGCCACCTGTGACAATCATACTCGGGTAGCTTCCGATATTAGAAACATACAGTTTTCTAAAATAAGTAGAGACATATAGTCCTAATTAAACAATTAGCAATATGGATACAATGTTTTATTTAAGACACTTACTTGTTCCAGGCTTGTCTAAGGTTTTTAGGACTGTACTGTGTAAAGCGATCTGTAACAAAAGATAAAAGATCTTCAATTCTATGTGGTTTTATTTAGGAAATACATTCAAAATATTTTTGCTTATCATCTGTCTCAGCCATCTATCCACATGTTCAAATGTTGTTGTTTTTTAGATTATATTCAGGGCAAATTTATAAGCCAGCTAAGGAAAAACAAAAAGGAAAAACAAATACATACTGAATGTATGTTTCCACAATGGCTGAAAGAAAATTAAACCCAGACATCTGAAATTTTGTATATATATTAAGGGACACAGGGATGCACAGTGCTAAGTTAATTTGGTTTTTTAAAACTAAATAATTAATTAACATCTGTAGTTTTATCTTCCACCAGTAGGTGCCAGACGTCCCTAACATTTGCTAGAAATGAGGGGATATTGGGCAAAATTGGTTCATTCTGCAGACACCCTGACCTATACTGCTGAAAGGGAGGGAGGGAGAGAGAGAGAGGGAGAGAGAGAGAGAGAGAGAGAGAGAGATGTCCTGCTGCCTACAGAGTGTGGGAAATTGGGTGAGCAGGACAAACGTCTAAACCAATACTGGTGTGGGGGAAGAGAAATAACAATAAAAAAGAAAAAGAGGAGATAGGTAGGGGAGAAGAGAAAGAAAATAAGTAAACGGCAGCAAGCTGAGTCATCCTTGAGCCAGCTCCCTGGGATTGAACCCTGGGTTGTGAGCACAGTTTTGGCTGCAGTACAGCAGTTTAACCAATGCACCACGAGGCTCCTTGTGGTGCATGAGGCATCACTAGATTACTTGCCACAGATTTACTGCAGAAATGAGACTGGTTTCCCTTCAGAAATCTAGGCAGTTCAAAACCATTTATGTATATCTTTCTGGGTTGGCTGCAGAGCTTGATGAAAGACTTTTAAGAAGAATGAGTAACGATGCCATAACTAAAGGCTCTGGGATCCAGAGAAACAATAGCAATGTCATAAGTAATGGCTCTGGGATCCAGAGCATCATTCTACCACTGCCTAGTTCTGGATGGCTTTCTGAATGTTATCCTTGGTATTCTTTAATATAATTCCCCAAGCTCTAGCACAATAATTGTCATTGGTTCTCCAAATGTTTTGGACTTCAGATCCCCAAATCCTTAATAGTTAATCATTCTGGCTGGGGACATCTGGGGGCCAAAACATCTGCAGGACATTTTTCCATTCCTGTTTCCTCATGATGAGGAGGATAACTCCAAAGAAAACAGATTCAAGTCCATCTCAAAGAGTAGGGCAACAAAACACAGTTGGGGACTACACATATAATCATAAAATCACAGAATTTCAGAATTGGAAGGGATGCTCAAGATACATAAATCCACAACACAGACTTGGCTCTTTCATAGTCATGCAATGAGAAAGAAAGTCTTTATGGACAAAGATATTCATCTGGATATTCCCACTCAGTAAATTCAAACGGACCAATCAATGGCCTACCAAAACATCATGCATCTTTCAACGTATACCTGTTTTTGCAATCTTCAGTATGAGATATAGGCAATTTATATCAATCTGATGGGAGGATTTTAATGTCTTTGCATATGTGCACACACCCTTTGTCCAGAGGTGTTTCAGAAATGGAGGGGGAAAGTATAGATTTATTACCATACTCCTTGTGAAGCCTCCCCCCTCCCCCACCCATATACTTTTACTTGTCAGATGATTGTCTGTCAGATAACTGGCTTTTATAATGCTCTATCGGCTAGCTTTAACTCATTCAGTAGCAAGGAACTTCATTGATGTTTTTCATTCTGAGTCAAATAATTAATCCTAAATAATTCTCTCTTAGCCTGAGTCCAGTTCCCAAGCGACCCTTTTGTATTCTTTGTTTTGAAGTCTGAAACTTCCTTTGAGTTTGGGCACCCAGCATATTATTTCACTGAGAGTGAAAGATGGGAAATTCTGCTGAGGTGATCATTTTGTATTATGAACAAAATTTGAGAGAATGATCTTGGGACAGAAAGATTTTCTTTGAAACTGTATTTATAATAATTTTTCAGTGCTATACATTCTGCAGTTGGCTGGAGATAACTTTTATTCTTGTTAATTGCAAAACCAAACTAGTAATAATATTTCCAGTCTGTTATGACACTTGACATTAATGAACGCCCAGTCCAGCATATATGGCCACCCACGTCCAAAGATGAGTGCCTAGTCCTATACACAAGTGGTGCCATCATGTTTGTGGAAACATGGAGATCAAGCAAAGGCCAAACAGGAAAGAATTTTGTTGAAACTTTTCAGCTCATGAAAAGTCTCATAAAAGCCTATGAATGGAATAGTTAGGTAAGCAGAAACAGGTTTTAGTAAGGTCAGCTGATATGAAGAAACTGTCAGGATAAATGGCTTCTACAATAGATCTATACATCTACATTCTGAGCCTGATGCAATAGTTCAAACATTTCAGGTTCAGAATGACTTGTGTATATTATTATTATCTCTACTGTTCAAACGATTAAAAAAACCAAAATGGATTATTTCCATAATGAAAGCAAAGGACTTTAGTTTGCAATAACTGAGCAGAGTTGTTAATGACAGGACAGTCTGGAGTGTCAGGTAAAAACAAAACAAAAATAAAAAAATAAAGGAGACAAAAACATTGTGGCACCTTAAAGACTAATTGCTATATTTTAATGTGAGCTTTTGTGGGCAAGTCCACTTCCTCCGAATTCGACCCAGAAAAATCTATTCCTTTTCTAAATGAGGTGCTAGAGTGGACAAGTCCGCTTCAGAAGTGGACTTGTCAACAAAAGGTCACAATAAAATATAGCAGTTAATCTTTAAGGTGCCACAATGTCTTTGTCTTCTTTTTTTAAATTTGTAATTTGTTTTTGCACAGATTAATACAGCCACCTCTTCTAAAACTAGGACAGTTTGGAGGTCATTGATTCATAGGATTGCTCTACGTTAGTAGTGATGTGATGTCATGTAAAGACAACAACAAAGACAAACACATTGGATAAAATGGTGGTTCTGGGTTTTTCGGGCTCTTTGGCCGTGTTCTGAAGGTTGTTCTTCCTGACGTTTCGCCAGTCTCTGTGGCCGGCATCTTCAGAGGACAGCAACCTGTACATTGGATAAACCTTTGGCCTATGGAAAATGCTCTATGGGGTCAGTGCTGAGAAAGTGTTTGATGGCTGCAATGGGCCTGAAGTGTTTCTCCTGACTTCTGAAAACAAACAAACAAACAAACAAAAAAAAAAAAAAAGGAAAAGAAGCGGTATAAGAGTGCTAGCACTGGGAGAAGAATGGCAGCATGATGGAGTTTTATTGTTCTTCAACCTTTTGAGCAGTTCAGTTTTCTGTGTGCAAGCTGCCAGACTGAGAGACTATTAACTCCAGCACCTCATTAGAAAGGAACAGATTTTTCTAGCCAGGTTACAGATATTCCTGGTGCTGATTATAAATGGGCCAGAAAACTTCCTTTCACTGGTAAAAATGTTCATACAGAATTATAGGAGGGCTGTTACTGCATTAGAAGGAATACTGCAAGGAAAAACCCTAAGTGAACCTTATGGTTCTCCTCTGCCAGAACAGCCTCTGCCTAAATTGGACTGCGACATCCTTTCCTGTAATTAGGGATAGGTGGAGAAACAATAAACTGTGTTTGTGCTATGTGTGTGTTTTTTAAGGATTTAGGCAGAGAATAAATATTCCCAAGGGGGGGGGGTTCAGGAATATCAAGGAAACCTTGCTCATAAGACCAAAAAAAATATGAGGACTTAGTCTCTAAGTGGAACTGAAACGTTATTGTTTATCCCAGCCCTTCCAAGAAGATTAGTAATCAACTTTTTCTTCAGTGTTTCATTCCCATGTTTTGTTATGTGCCATCAAATCAGAGCTGACCGAAAAGCAACCCAACAGAGCTTTCAAGATACTGTAAGTGAGGTGAGATATTTAAGAAGTGGATTTATCAGTTCCACATTCCCAGAGACGCATCCATGACTAAGTGGGGATTCATGAGATTTTTATGACTAAAGATAGGTTCCTTGAACCCAGGCTTCCCGAGTTCTAGTCTTTGACTCTGTCCAGACTGGGTATCCTCATTCCCATGCTAACCAAGAAATAAATGTGACAAACCCAGACCTACTGGGATATGCCACACGTTAACTAAGCTGCCACCAACCATTCCCTATAAGAAGTCACACAGACCAGGGATGGATTTTTAAACAAATAAAAGAATAAGGTTTATTTAAATACAACACACAGGGAAAATAAAATAATCAGGTGAATAAGATAAAGTAACGTGGCTTATTCTCATTCATACATGCATACAGTTTGGTTCACACAGAACCCTTAACTTGAAGCACAGACCCTGAACCTATCAGTTCTGGCTAACCAACAGACACCTGAACCTATCAGGTTGGTACTCTGACACACAGTAGTACCCTGTCTGACACACAGACTCCCACACCAGCTTCTTCTTCCCAGCTGCTGCTTCTTCACATCCCAGCGTCTCCTCTTCACCACACAGGCTTCACATATATATACAGTACAGCCCCTCCTCCTGATGTCCCGCCTTCCACTCTCCATAGGATGGAACTTTCCCTCCAAACCCATGACAGACAGGTAACATCAGTGCTGTATGTAACACCTCCCCTCTTTATAAGTTGTTTTGTAGGGGGAAAGCTAAGGTGCTTTTTCCCAAAAAACAACCTGGATAAAACACACAACAACAGTTATACATACCATATCATACTTACTTAAACTTACATTCTAAGTTAACCATAGCAATTAGGCATTTAAACATTTACCATATACATTACATCAATTTACCTTTATTCATACAAACCAAGTTCAAAAAACAGGTACATTTAACTTTTTGTCATCAATATATATACATAGTCCATGTTTCTTTCGCCGTCTTCATTCTTCAGGTCTTCTTGACAAGGCGTCAGCAACACAGTTCACTGACCCTCTGACCACCTTCACTTCAAAGTCATAGTCCTGTAGGTTTAAAGCCCACCTCATAAGTTTGCTATTGTGGGTTTTCATTGTCTTTAACCATTGCAGTGGTGAATGGTCAGTGCACAGAACAAAATGTCTTCCCCAGATGTAAGGCTTGGCCTTCTGGATCGCGTAGACTATGGCCAAACACTCCTTCTCCACGGTTGCCAAATGTCTCTCACCTTTTTGAAGTTTCCTACTCAGGTAGGACACTGGATGCTGGTCACCATTCTCATCCTCCTGGCACAGAACTGCTCCTACCCCGCTGTTAGACGCATCGGTGTAGATGATGAACTCCCGGTCGAAGTCTGGAGCCCGCAGCACTGGATACTGGACGAGCGCCTCCTTCAACCTCTGGAACGCCGCCTCACAGTCGCTGGTCCACGGGATGTGGTCATCAGCCTTCTTCCTCGTCAGATCGGTCAGCGGAGCCGCAATCTCGCTAAACCTCGGGATGAACTTTCTGTAGTAGCCCACCAACCCAAGAAATGATTTGACTTTTTTCTTGGTGTTGGGTCTAGGCCAATCACGAACTGCTTCTATTTTGGCCTCTAGGGGTTTTATCACTCCTCCCCCTACCATGTGACCCAAGTATTTTATTTCTGGGCTACCCAGCTGCAGTTTGTTCTCTTTGCAGAGCCTAGGCCAAAGCACTTCCTCCCCTGGATTAAAGCGCCTCTCCCCGGCTCTCTGGACACACCAGGCTTTCTTTCTGACCTTTTGAGCTTGCAGGGTCTCTGCTGCTAGCTCTAGGTTTCTCTTTAGGTCCTTCCTTAAAGAGTCTATATATGTCACAATGTCTTGTGGGTCATCCTGGGTGATCTGCTCCCAATTTTGTTTGATCACATCAAGGGGCCCTTTCACCCTTCTCCCAAATAAAAGTTCAAATGGACTGAACCCGGTACTGGCTTGTGGCACTGATCGATAAGCAAACAAAAGGGATTGCAGCTTCTGGTCCCAATTGTTTGGATTCTCTGCCAAGTAAGCCCTAATCATGCGCATTAGAGTCCCATTGAACTTCTCAGTTAACCCATTACTTTCAGGATGATAGGCAGTGGTTTCCTTGTGCTTAATTCCACAGATTTGCCATAAGCGTTTCATGAGCTTTGATGTGAACGATGCGCCCAAATCTGTGATTATTTCTGAGGCAAATCCCATCCTGGACATATACCCCACCAAGGCATCTGCCACTGTGTTAGTTTCAATGTTAGTCAAGGGTATGGCTTCAGGGTACCTTGTGGCATGGTCCACAATGGTGAGAATGAACCTGTTCCCCCTCTTTGTGGCCTTGGGCAAAGGTCCCACAATATCCACCCCTATGCATTTGAACGGAGTGTCAATCACAGGCAAAGGGCACAACTTTGCTTTGGTCCTGTCGCGGCTATTCCCCTGCCTTTGACACACATCACATTGTTTACAGAACTCCCTGATCTGCTTCCCTATGTCAGGCCAGTAAAAATTCTGTGTGATTCTCTGCTGTGTTTTGTTCACCCCTAAGTGTGCAGCAAACATGTCAGAGTGCCCCCTTTGTAAGATCATGGGGCGATACTTTTCAGGTACCACCAGCTGACTTCTGATCCCATCTCCCCCTTTTGAGATATTCCTCAGGGTCTCTCTATATAAAATCCCCTTTTCCTCTAGAAATCTCACTGGGGTTTCAGGTGTTAGCTGGGCGTCAGTCACCTGTTCAAAACACTTTTGGAGAGTGGCGTCTGCCTTTTGCTCTTGTCCAAATCTGCTGTCTGTGGTTAAGGTTTCCACCACAGCTTCTGAACTCCCCCCACCTGCTTCCGTCTCTGGCTCATCATTACCCCCTTGAACTGTCCCCGTGGTGGCTTGTGAGCGTGTAATCACTAGCACCCGTTTCACATGTTCAGTCAGGTCATTTCCCACGAGCACGGCTGCTGGCAGAGTCGATGAAATCGCTAGCCGCCAAACTCCTCTCCAGCCTTGAAAGTTGACAGGTACCTCCGCGACTGGCAGTGAGATTATCTGCCCCTCAATCCCTGCCACCTTCATGCTCTCATTTGGGATTACATATTCCCTAGGAATAATATCTGGATGGCACAGGGTCACCTGAGAACAAGTGTCCCGCAGCCCCTGATACTGACGGTCAAGTATTCCTACGTCCACCCCTGCTGTCTCAAACAACTGAGAATCTGTTCTCACCAGCAGGCAGCGCCTGACTTCTACAAGAGGACCATTTTCCTCAGCCTGATCAGCAGAGGTAGCTGTTCCAGACTGAGTAGCCATGGCAACAGGCTCCCTCAGTGACAATGAGCCTTGCTCTCTCTGGACACAGAACACAGCTTTTGGCTTGGTTCCACTAGAATCCTGAGGCACAATTCCTTTTAGCTGCTTTAATTTCTCACACTCTGAGATTAGATGGCCCTTTCCCTGACAGAAATAACATTTTCTGGTGTATTTTGAGTCTTTCTCATCTTGTTTTGGTTTTCCCTCCAAAACCTGAGGTCTTGGTTTCATGTCTGAGGGCTTCCCTTCACCATGGGCCCCTCCCCCTTGCTGGTTTTTCCCTGGTCCCTGAGAGTACTTGCTGCAGGTTTCTTTGGGTTTACCTACAGATTTCCCCTCACCCAAGGGCTTTCTTATTTGGGAAATAAAATCTGCAATCTCGGCGGCTTCTACCACAGATTTTGGTTTCCTTTCCCTCACCTGGAATTTCAGTTCCCCATGCAGGACTGAATAGAACTGTTCCAGTGCTATCAAATCTTTAAGCTGCTCGTAGGTCTCTGTCCCCTCCTGAGATAGCCATTTCTCAAGCAGCCTCACCAATTGGGCCCCCACTTGGGTAAAAGTCTGCTCTGGCTTTTTGGTGATTGACCTAAATCTTTGTCTCAACTGTTCCGCATTTATCCCATGTCTTGCAAACACCAGTTTTTTAAACTCTGCAAAATCTTTCATCAGTTCCTCAGGCATCTCGGCATAGACCTCAGCCAGGCTACCACTGATTAAAGATCGCATGATGGTCATCTTCTCAGTTTCCCTCACTGAGAAGTCCACAAACGCTCTTTCCACTAAGGAAAAGAACACCTCAGGACAATCTCCCTTGTGGTACACAGGGAATTTCTTCAGGTCAGCCTTAGACAATTGGCCTCCCTCAGAATCCCTATTGTTATTATTATTCTGGTTCATCATTTCCAATTTCCTTAATTCAAACGCCATCCTTTCTTTTTCCAGAGCAATTTTCTCTCTCTCCATTCTTTCTTCCCTCTCCATTCTCTCTCTCTCTCTCTCTAATTCAAATTGCCGCTGTTTCTCTCTTTCCCTTTCCTCCATTTCCCTCACCCTCAGTTCATGCTGTTGGGCTATGAGTATTTTTCTGAGTTCTGGGTTTGGTTCTCCCGTGCTGTCACCTTGCACTGAGCCAAATTCATCCTCAGAACCTTGGTCAATCTGGGGGTCTTTCACTTCACCCATTTCTGCCACTTGGCTTCGAGTCAAGGGCATAATCCCCCCTCAGAACAGGCTGCTTTAAAAAGTCAAGCCTCAAAATAAAACGACCACTTTTTTTTTCTTGCCTCAGAACCAGCCTTCTAGAGCTTGCTGCTGTTCCTTCAGCACTTAACTTGCAACTGTAGCAAGTTGGAGTCTACCCCCCTCTGCTGGGCCTCTCAGCAGGCAGTCTAGATCACTGTTACTACGCAGTTTTGCCTCAGCTTTTTTCCCGCCAAAACCAGGCTGCCTCAGAGCACCTTAATCTAGTCTCCCCAGTTGGCACGTTCTTCCACTAGCGCACCTCCCCCTGAGGTACACCTAGAAGATTACCTACGCGCCTCAGATTGTCCCTGACTAGACCCCCCTTGCTCTGGGCACACTTGCCAAGGCTTTGCTGGACCGCTGGACAACTGGACCAGTCGTATCCCACACGCTGGACACCAATCAATGTGACAAACCCAGACCTACTGGGATATGCCACACGTTAACTAAGCTGCCACCAACCATTCCCTATAAGAAGTCACACAGACCAGGGATGGATTTTTAAACAAATAAAAGAATAAGGTTTATTTAAATACAACACACAGGGAAAATAAAATAATCAGGTGAATAAGATAAAGTAACGTGGCTTATTCTCATTCATACATGCATACAGTTTGGTTCACACAGAACCCTTAACTTGAAGCACAGACCCTGAACCTATCAGTTCTGGCTAACCAACAGACACCTGAACCTATCAGGTTGGTACTCTGACACACAGTAGTACCCTGTCTGACACACAGACTCCCACACCAGCTTCTTCTTCCCAGCTGCTGCTTCTTCACATCCCAGCGTCTCCTCTTCACCACACAGGCTTCACGTTTATATACAGTACAGCCCCTCCTCCTGATGTCCCGCCTTCCACTCTCCATAGGATGGAACTTTCCCTCCAAACCCATGACAGACAGGTAACATCAGTGCTGTATGTAACAATAATGCCTTTCAAGAAGAATCTATTATTCTTTGAACTCCTATCAAAGCAACTTTTCTCTGCAATTTCACCTTTCAGTTGCTTGTATTTTTGTAAGCCTTCTAGAGAACCATGTTACTGAGCAGAAGATTTTTGAAAACTACAACAGGAAAAAATACATACTTCCATTAGTGTTCTGAGCACACACTTAGCTTACAAACTAGCAGCAATAAAGGTGTGGCCGGCTCAAAGGCTAAGTTATTCTTCTTCTGAAATATATAAATGCAAAAAAGGGATGTTGAATTTTTTACTCCACATGGCTGTAGTACAATGTGCAGGCTACCTCAAGAGAGGTGTGCTCCCTACCCCAAATGCAGCAAAATGAGTCAGATACTTATTATTTTTTCTAATTTGAAAAAAAAAAGCTAAGATAGTTACAAGTAAAGAAGCACAGACGGGGAAAAGAGTAAAGAACTTTGTTACCTTTATCACATAAACATACAGTGGACGCTCGACTTACAGACTTTTCGAGTTACAGACTTCTCTGGCTGCAAAATTTAGATTCGACTTGCAGCCAGAGAATCGACTTACAGACCAGAAAAAAACCAAAATGGAATAAAAATAGATTAAAAACCACTGGTTATGGGATTAATCGGTTTTCAGTGCATTGTAGGTCAATGGAAATTCGACTTACAGACTTTTCGACTTGCAGCCACCATTCAAATACGGATTAATTCCTTAAGTAGAGGGTCCACTGTACCAGCAGTTATTCAAATGATTAGTAGCATCTAGAAAGTGGGGCAATTTTCCTGCAGTTTTGTGGATGCAATTTGTTCTATTGCCCAAATGTTACCTTATCCTTTCATTTACTCAAGACCAAGTTGGGAATAGAGAAGCTAATATACCTCTGATTTACATATTTTCTACTCAAAATTCTAAAAAGCCTCACATTCTGCTCTAAACCTCTCAAAGCAATTCTGTAGGCACCATATTTACGAACCTCAGAGGAGAAAAAAAAATCCTTTTTGAGGAAAAAAAACAGCTTTTTCCCTGAATTGCAAACTACATTACTTGGAGCACAATTATGGTCTCTAGTTGCCTAATTACTGTCCCAAATCTCCTGAGTAGATCAGACTATTTACTCCTATTTTTCTCTCTCCAAGATACCTCTAAATCATTTCATAAAATCTTTGGACAAAAAGTACAAATGCTTATTCATTTTTTAAAAAAGATACCTGTACAATGCTTGACATACCAAGTAATCTACACATCTGAGAGCACAGAGTGCTGTCCTCTGAAGATGCCGGTCACAGAGACTGGCAAAACATTAGGAAGAACAACCTTCAGAACACGGTCAATGAGCCCGAAAAACCCACAACAACCAATCTACACATTATCTGTAACAGTTAGGTCAAACGATGAAATTCAATTACTTGCTTGGCTTCTGTGGCATTCACATAGGGTTTTTGGATTGTTTGGACTATAAATCCCAGGGTTTATATATTTTTTCCTCCCAAGTGAGCCACATTAATGTGTCTGTAAATGTACGTCTGTCAGGTAGGCCACCCTGCATGCAGAATTATGGGATTTGTTGTACAAAAACCAAAAACCCACAGCCCTTTAGCCTAGAAATTTAGTTATACAGTTTTAACCTTTTTATTTATTTATTTATTTATTTATTTATTTATTTATTTATTTATTTATTTACTTATTTACTTATTTACTTATTTACTTATTTACTTATTTATTTATTTATTTATTTATTTATTTATTTGGCTTTTCCCCTGTCCATCTACATTCAAATGAATCTACTCTGGGCAGCTTACAGTCCGAACAATATAAAACAAGAATTAAAACAGATAATATCCAAACAACAACAAAAAAGTAAGCAAAGTCCAAGATGGGAAAACACAGGGAACTAAATGATGGAGGTGCGGGGGGGGGGGAAGGAAGGCCTGCGTGAAGAACCAAGTCTTCAGCTTGCTCTTAATAATTCCCAGCAAGGATGCCAGGCGAATCTCAGGAGGCAAGATGTTCCAGAGGTGAGGGGCCACCACAGAGAAGGCCCAGTTTCTAAATTCTCTCTCTCTCTCTAATCTACATGTTGAAAAAGTCCAGGATATCTGTTAGTGTTTCCAAATATGAAGTAGC
The DNA here is from genome assembly GCF_051106095.1 of Pogona vitticeps. Taxonomy (NCBI): domain Eukaryota; kingdom Metazoa; phylum Chordata; class Lepidosauria; order Squamata; family Agamidae; genus Pogona; species Pogona vitticeps. The sequence goes on along the minus strand of NC_135788.1, from coordinate 23,991,672 downwards.
TTCAGTTTTATGACTAAAGCCAGGCCTTAGTCCTACAGAGCTCTGCAGTTGGTCTATAGGACTGAAGCTTTAATGTCCTCTGCATTTCATTTCCTCATCTGCCATTAGTTCAGTCAGATAAGTGTGTATTTTACAGATGAAGATGTTATAGTATCAACTTTATACATTAGGCTTCTTTCACTGCTGCTTTCTCTGCAGGCTGTGATAATGCAAAACTATTATCCAGCATCAAATATACAGATTTTGAGCATTAATTCCCAGTAGCAAATAAGACATGTTCTCCTTTATATCTGATAGTTACTTAGAAATACTCAGGGCACATGCTTGCAAAAATTCAGTATTTCAAAGTATCACATGAGGCCTTTCATTTCAGCCCATTCCACTGTCATCCCACTACTTTATTATTAAAATTGTTTGCAAGAACCAAAGCAAAACAGACAAATTGATAAAATAGGTACTATTTGCATAAACAGGGATGTTACATACACAAAACAGATCAGTGTTGTCACTATAACTGTGCAGTATTTCTAATATAATTAGCATAATAATTTATCAATTGGTCTGTTGTCAAACATGGCAGAGCAGATTCTGTTCTAAGTAGGGCATTAGGATTATACTATCAAAAACCAACTGTAGTTTGTAAGAATTTGGACTGTGCTTCTTCTAGGTGGCAAATTTCTCTTTCGCCCAGATTAAAATTACTATTTAAAAGGAAGTATCAATCTGCCCTCTCTTGGCAACAAACGGCAATGTCCTTTTGTCCTCATTCATAAATACTGATCTTGGCTTGGTAGGTTAAATATCTTGCTCTCTCTTGCCTCTTAAAGTCCACAGTTAAGAGAGAAGAGAAGACAAAGGTGTGTATATGAAGAACTCGCAAGAGTTCACTGAACTTTTCCATTCCTATTTTTTCCCCTTGATTGCTTTTCCTCATTACTCAGCTGCCATCTCCTTCTCTTCCCTCTCACTGATCTGAGACCTTTTTAAAAAGTCTGCCTCAGAATGTTCTGACATTTCCAATATCAGAGAAACTAATATCAGCCTGATACCAAAGCATCATGTTGTCTGAGTTTATATTTCATCCTGAACATCAGATCAACTCCCAAAGCACTGAACACAAAATTTTATGGACATTTGACAGCAGCTGATTAATTAAGTTGCCAAATAATTTACCACAAACTGTACTGTACACCTGCATCCTAGCATCCTTGTACTCATCCCTTTGTGTCACCAACTCATCTTTTCGAATCACACAGCTCTGCTCCCCCAACCCCAGTCACCAAAGCTCCTTTAATTCACTTGGCTTTGTATTCCTCACTTTCAACCCAATGTACCTAAGGGAGCAAGGAGGAAAACTACTGATACATTGAAAAGAACAACAGGATGTCCTGCAGTAACAAGCTAGTATTAAACAGGCTGTCTTCATGGTTGCAAGAACAAACTAAGCATAATGAAGGTTCTGATGTGTCTGCTCGAGTTTAATATGCAACTTTGGATGCTGTCTGTAGTTTCAATGATTGTGAGCAACTTTCCTGGGCTGGAGTGATTGTCTATCTATCCAGCACTAACCAATTATTCCTTCTAGCTTTTAAAATTCAAGGAGAGTCCCACCTCTCTGCTGAGTTTTCTATCTGTCTCTCATCAGGCTGTATTTTGCTGTTGATTTATTTAGTTGATTGCCAGTATGTGTGCAGAAAAGAAACCAGTATGCACAAGCCTGTAATTTTAAGCAAGTGTAAATTAAAGAAACATTTTATTTCTCCTACAAATGTCTCAGAGTGAGTTACTGAGACTTTAAGTGCCACTTGATGAGAAAGGGGTCGACTCTGGGGAACTTGTTGCTAATTCTCCTCTGTGGATCTCTGTACTTTTACTGTGGAGCAAAAAGAGAAATTTACCAGAAATTCAAAACTCTGCAATGTGCCTTTCTCTCACAAACACACACACAGACCCCAAGTACACATAAGCGGGTTGAAGAGACAAGGTATTTTAACAAGTGCAAAGACTTGTATAAGAGTGCAAGACATAACAATACTGTCTTGGGATGACTGTAAAAGTACTGTAGTCCTATGACAGCTGCCAAAATCCAGAGATTCTTTATAGAATTGTTTATTACACCATCATTCCAGGAGGTAAAAATGTTTTAGCATCCTGTTAAACTGAATAATATTTTGGGAGAGGAGAAAGAGCTTCTTGAATTAGGATGCTAACAAGCAATTAAGATGAAATTAATTTTAAGCCCCTCTTCGTAATCAGAAATACTGCAGCTATTTAATTAAGTTGCCAGCAATTTTAGCACAGTAGTTGTTTATTACTTTACCCTTCTATTCAAAATTCATTGGGGATTTTTTGGTCATAGAAGTAACTAAGCTTAAACATCAAAGCCTTTTTTGAGCAGATGCTAACATTCTCTCCATCAGTGCTTTCTGCATACTTTTCTATTCCAATTAAAGTTGGAAAGGAAAATTAAACAAACAGACCTTCTGCGCTGAGACATGTACCAGGCAGCAACGTATATTTGTAATGCAGCAGCTATACAATTTTATATTTTCTTTATACTATGCTCCTTTCCATTAATGTTCAGCATATACATGTCAGTATTGCTGCCATTAAGTATCTGCAGCATTTCAAATGAAGCTGCTGTGTATGACTGAAGTAACGTACAAGTCGTGCCCCGCTTAAGGATTATCCCGCATTACGACGAATCCACTTCACGATGATGTTTTTGCGATCATTTTTGTGATCACAAAACGATGGTCTAAATGGGGGGGATTTCACTTAGCGATGATCGGTTCCCTGCTTCAGGAACCGATTTTTGCTTTATGATGATCAAAAACAGCTGATCGTCGGGTTTTCAAAATGGCCACCGGGTGCTTAAAATGGCTCCCCGCTGTGCTTAGTGATGGATTCCTCGCTATACAGGCACCGAAAATGACCACCATATGGAGGATCTTCGCTTCGGTGAGTTTTTAGCCCATTGGAACGCACTGAACAGTTTTCAATGCGTTTCAATGTTTTTTTATTTTCGCTTTACAACGTTTTAGTTCTACAGCGATTTCGCTGGAACGAATTAACTTCGTTAAGCGAGGCATCAATGTATGAGCAACTGTATTATCTATCACACCAAGCACATAGCACCATCATTAAGGGAGCCACACTGTTCAAATCAGTCGTTAAATCTCTTTCACATGACTATAAACACGTACATTTCTCATCATCATCAGCTATCTGACTTATGGTGATCCTTATTAGGGTTTCCCAGGTAGATAATACTGAGAAGTGGTTTACCATTCCCTTCTTATGAGGGCACCCTGAAAGTGTACAGCTTGCCCAAGGCCACATAGGTTGGCTGTTCACTCAGATGGCACAGTGGGGAATCAAACTCTCAACCTCTGGCTCTGCAGCCAGATGCCTAACCCACTGAGCCAGCCAGCCAGCTACATTTCTCTTACTGTAATGCAAAATAATCCCCACAGTATTAAGTTACACACAGCTCTGAGATGTTGAATATTCCATTCCCAATATCTTCCAAAGATGAAAACGACTCTATTCTTTATATCTAAGAGTAGAGCTTGGAAAATCCTTTTTTTTCTTTGTTTTTTTCATTTACCACTTCCACAGTCCTCCAGCCAGGATTCTGGGAGTAGTAATGCAAAAATATAACTTTTCCAACCTATTAGTAAGTTCCAAATGTAATGGTAGTAATGGTACATAACCCTATGTACTTATACACACATCTATTCCAATCACACAGAAAACAGGGGTAGGCTAGTTTCATTACAGCAGGAAAATGGAAATACAAGCGAGAAGCAAAGGATTCTGGCTAAGATTTAATTTCCAGCAGCCCTTTTCTCCAAACACTGTGTTTGCATCTGAGCATATTTTCAACATTAGATTTCATCTACAGAGAAAATTGCCTGGGTTGTCTTTTGCTGCTCATTGAACTGTGGAGAAAGGGAAAGTTCTTCATTTCTACCCAAGGGCAAATTGTAAAAGTACATTGAAAATCTCTCCATTCTTATTCTGTAAATAATTTGGGCAGATACACATGTAATATCAGAGATATCCACCACCATTGCATCTAGTTGCTTTCTGTCAAGAGCAATTCCTGGTGCTTTTTTGGAAGACATACTATCAAATGACTAGTAGTTTCTAGTCAGAATTATACTCTGGTTTAGAAATTTGTATGGAAATGAATAAGGGCTGAGAAAAAAATAAAAATGCATGAAGTATTACTTACAGAAAAAGAATGGTGACATTTCTGTTTCAAGGCCCCTAGCATTTATTTCTTATTTTTCGAGCACTATGTTTTAAAGACAGCATATATTCACAACAAGCAAGTTGTATGGCCATTTGCCAGCAAAGTATAAAACTAATACACTTATCATTTCAAATATAACCTTTATAACATTTCTCTTGCAGCCTAATTTCCTGAATTTCCAGTATGAAAAAATAAACATCAGAAGCACACCCATCAAATAATTCTGCAACTGAGAATTAATTCATTGGATCAGAAAGATTTCTTGTCTGCCACCTACAGTCCAAACAATTTTTCTATTTTAATATATACTGATTCAGACCAAAGGACTTTACCTAAAAACATCAGGGCTGAAACCCTGTGGTGAAGTAACTCTGAAGTGGCAACTTCTAGTGGCAAATTTGTGTAGTTTAAGAAATCTTCATAGAGATTATCTGTTGTATACTGAATTCCATGATTCTCGACGTGTCTGCTTGTGATATTTAGTATTTGCATAACTGCACATCATGATTTTGGCCCATGTTTCTCACATCATTATACAATCGTCTTGGATATGTACTAAAATGAATTTCCTTCCAAAGGATATTAGTTGTTGCATTCTCAAAGGCTTTCACGGCCGGTATCTGATGGTTGTTGTGGGTTTTTCGGGCTCTTTGGCCATGTTCTGAAGGTTGTTCTTCCTGACGTTTCACCAGTCTCTGTGGCAGGCATCTTTAGAGGACTGGAGTAGGAACTCTGTCCATGCTCTGTTGCTGTTTGTTGGATAGTTGAGTATTTATAGCTGTGGGAACAGCTTTTGTCCTTTTCAGGAGATTGGGTGATAAGCATGTTTTTACCTTGCAGCGGATACCTTGCAGTTGTGGACAGGTATATATTGGAACCACAGAACGCAGCATTCACACCGGAATCAAAGAAGCTGGGCATGAAATTCTATTTCAAAATGCTGAAGTACTGGACAACATCAGCAATCATTATGTTAGACTGCACAGGGAAGCCATTGAAATTCATAAACATAGGCATAGCTTCAACAACAAAAAAGAGGAAAGTCTGAAACTGAACAAGGCCTGGCTTCCAGCATTGGAAAATACAGTCTGCAGAAGGTCAACGAACTCTACCCAGCCACACCGACCAGGGATCATTGCACAAAAGAGACCAGCTAAAGACACCCATCAACCACAATGACAGATAATCTCTCCCACTTATCACAACAATACACCCATAACAAAAACACCCTGATCACCCAATCTCCTGAGAAGGACAAAAGCCCAAAAAAACCACAACAACCATCCATAGTTGTTTTTTTTTTAAAATTATGATTTTACTTTTGAAACACAATCTCATCACTTTCTCCAGTGATTTTTAAATTTCCAGAAAAAGGATATAAGACAATGTAAGCTAAATCTGTCTGGATACCTCAGTGGTTTAGATGGCTTAGGTACCTGGCTGCGGAGCTAGAGTTTGGGAGTTTGATTTTTCACTGTGCCTCCTGCAAACAGAACCAGCTTGTGTAGCAATGGGGAATCTGCACAATCGCAGGGGGTCCCCGGAAGAAGAGAATGGTAAACCACCCCTGAGTATTTCCCTGAAAAAAACCTGATAAAGGTCACCATAGAAGATAGGCACAAACCGACCGTTTGGCAGTTTGTGCCAATTCGTTTAGTGGCTGAACAGGTGTTTGGTGTTTACTCACCAGAAGGCGGCAGGGAAAAGAATTCAGAGAGGAGTAGGAATCTAGTGGTGTAAACCTTCTCCCCTTTTGGCTGAAAACATGGACAGAACAGTCAGGGCTGGGCAGCTGATAGTGTGCAGAACCAGAAGCAGCATACTTTGCCACACTTGTGATTAAAATGAGTGTCTGTACTAGATACAGGCATGCCAAAAGCATAAAGCATTTGCAGTACAAAAGATGCCTTCTATGTCAACAATAGATATGAGATGTGGGGAAAATATTCAAATGAAACATCCTCTTTGCTATTTATTTTTTAATCTGAGAGACTGACCTTTGCAACTTACCATCACTCCTTTCTGCTTCTGCACCAAAATTTGAAGTAATGCTTGTGTTCATCAAATGAAAATCATTACAAAATAACATTTAATAATATTTTTGTGTTCATGAACTTTACCTGGCTTGAAATGGGGGAGTGAATGAACTCCAGGCCATGAATCTTCATTTGGGGTTCCAAGTACCTAAACAAGACAGAGAAGGAGAAATAAATTTAGCTTAGAGTATAGATGGCCAAAAAATGAGAGTATCTTACTGAGCTTTCAATGCACAGAAAATCCCACAAGCCCAGTAAAATGGACTATTGTTACTGCAGGAGCAGGGATCTCCATGAATAAAGCCTCTCTTCTGGCTGTGCACTAGCAATGCTTACACAAGGACTTCAACCGTGCAATAATATGCTGGCAGGACTTTCAGCTAAGCAGAAACTCAATAGGATACTGGCCAGTCTTTTAAGTATGATTTAATAAAAGGGTAACAGACATTGTAATGGACCCTTTCACGGTTTCATGGGATTTACTAATGTGAAAGGATAAGCAAATCATTTAAACATACTCATCAGATGATTTCCAGGCAGAATGCAAAGCTATTATTCCTGTCATTTTAAAAAAAGTTCACTGTCATTTATTTGACGCTGAAAGTGAAAGCCACATAATTAGAATTGTAACAGTGGGAATCAACATAGTGAGACCTGTGATTATCATGTCTCTTTGTTCTTTTATTTCCTACCTTTTCATAATTTATTGCCAAAACAACGGTTAGTGTTCTACTGGCGATTTATGTACAGTGGTGCCCCGCATAGCGAGGTTAATCCGTTCTGGATTAACCATCACTATGGGGAAACATCGCTATACGGAACCAAAAATGACATAGAAATGCATTAAACTTGTGCGAAGTTTCCCCATAGCGCCACCATTTTCGCGTCCTTGGTAAGCGAGGGCAGGGCGCGAAAACGCTGCACGTGGCCATTTTGGGCGTCCGGCGGCCATTTTGGAACCGCCGATCAGCTGTTTTAAAAAATCGCTATGCAAAAATCTGTAAGCGAAACGCTTACCGATCGTTGCAAAGTGATTTTTCCCTATCTAAACATCACAATGCGACTGCTTTTGCGATCGCAATTGCGACATCGCTATGTGGATTCGTCGTTAAATGGTGCACTCGTCAAGCGAGGCACCACTGTATGTGTAAGCTGTCACACAAAATTGCCACTAACTCATGAGGTGCTAGGTGCATTCCTGATTATGCAATGAAGGCTCATTGCATAATCAGGAATGGACCTAGCGCCTCAAAAAACTGACATATGGTATGCTATCATGTTTCCCTGAAAATAAGACGGGGTCTTATATTAATTTTTGCTCCAAAAACGCATTAGGGCTTAGTTTCAGGAGATGTTTTATTTTACAGTCATGTCATCTTCTGGTTGTTGCATAATGCTGCACAATGGTGGAGGGCGGGTTTCACCTAACTAAGGCTTATTTTTTGGGGTAGGGCTTAAATTATGAGCATCCTGAAAAATCATACTAGGACTTATTTTCAGCTTAGGTATTATTTTCAGGGAAACAGGGTACTTAGTCATCTCTAAATCACCAATAGAGTTCTGCCCAATGCCTGATTAATATTAATATTTTAAAATTCATTAAGTAACATCGTGACTTTCTCTTCTTAATCACCATCATCTTTTTACCTGAAAAGACTACAGGTAGGAAACAACATTAAATGTTTAATAATTATTCCAATTATTGTTAATTATTCTGAATGGACCAATTTGGGGGGAAAGCATATTAAATTTCAAATCCACAAGCAATTAACTTCATGATACCAGTCTTAAGTGTTCCATTTTAGCTGAAGCAACTTGACTTTATTGTATTCAACTTTATTGAAACCATTGTGAAACCCTCAACAACCATCTGATCCCAGCTGTGAAAGCCGTCGAGAACATATTGCGTAATGTTTCACTATGGCCAGGAGAGGGAGGCAGAGGATTTATCTTTAGGACAGCTGTCTAATGTTATATTTGCAGAGCATCAGACAATGAGAAACAGGGTGGCAATTTTGTCATTTTGCAAAATGGGCTGTAATATAAGCATTCCTGTTCTCAAGAGCCTGTTTCCATCAGTCTCAAGAACTGCAAAATGTCAGCCACTCTTGAGTGTTTAGTCCTGAGTTCTAATTGAAATTTATTCTGAAACTTCCCACACTCTTCTGTGAAAAATAATTGATAATAGAATAAAAATAAGCAGACAAAGAAATGTGTATGATTTATATAAAGAAATACCTCCTCCTATATGCTTCAGTTGTTTTCTGGGGCACCGTTTTGCATCATGTGGTCTCATGGAGTAGGAGAGAAGACAGAAGGTCTAGGGTCTTTTCAGTGGTTACACTTATTTTGCCCCATCAAAAGAGATTCTACAAGCCTCAGCACAATTCTGTTTTATTCAATGGCTGAAATTGTGTCAAGTGGGGTCCATGGGCAAAGGAAATGATGTCACTGAATTCATTAAATTCATTAAATTCCTTTTGCAATTTTTGAGTACACACAAATTTGTCACATAAATTGCATGCAAAAAGATCACTAAATGTGTTTCGGTCTCTATAGCCATCTATGTGTTTAAGCTATTTTTTAAAATTGCTTTTGCTTGGGCTTTTAAGATTTTAGAATGTTGTTGACAGTGCTCACCATTTTGAATTGCTTTTTAGAGAAACAGATGGGACATACACATTTTAAATAAACCTGATGAGACACCCTTGATCAAAACATCACCCCTTTTATCACCTAGCTGCATTTTCAGGGTGGAATGGAATACAAAAGGAATGTCCTGCTTTATAGACTCTGACGGATGTGTTCACAGACTCCCTGGGGTGTTGGCTCTAGGGAAAAAACACCTCAAACACCTGTGGGATAGTAACTCCTTTCTCTCCTAAATATTTCAAAAGCCCATAATATTAATTTGGATTACATCATACTAGATGCCATGTGAGCCTGTATTCACCTTATCTGAGAGAACACGATCAGCCTACAGTGTGTTTTACTTCCGTTATGGTCTCAAATCAGGAGAGTTTGTATGCCTATAGAAAGTTTGTAAACAGACCCACGACACTTTTTTTCATCCAACTTTAAGTTTTTGAATCTAGGGATAAATGCTATCAAGATTAGTTTGTTGCCAATGGCAACCTAGTAAGCTAGTAGAAGGATGCTAAATGTTAACTGGAAGTATTTACTTAAATCTGACAGTATATAATCATACTGCAACTCCAAGGCTTGTTTTAAGTTAATGGCATAGGAATGACATTATTAATTTGGGAGAGCCATGCAGGGACAGACATCACAGATTTAGTTCACATCTGTTGCATACTAATCACTGTCAGCAAATTGTTGAAAAGACTTGGATGCTCTAGCTTCTTTGATTTTTATTCAAAGCATGTTTTTTTTCCAACAGGTTGATGACAGCACAACAGTGGTGTGCCTACCTTATGATTTTAATGGCCACTTAATAATTCTTTTCCAAAGACTGCCCACAAAACATGATCACCAAAGCCATTAAAATAAAGGAATTAAAATGCTTGGGGCTATATAATTGTGTAGGAATGGAATGACACAATGGAACAGCTGTTTGGAAGAGATTTCAGATTGTATTTAACTTGATTGACTCTCAAGTGACTGAAACCATGACAGATCAAGATATGGCAACCAGGTCTTCAAGAGCAACCAAAGGCAGGAAAGGAAAGAATAAGGCATAGGTCACAAACCCATTCAGCAGCTCCTATGGCAGCACGGAGCTGAACTCCAACAACACTGGATAGAAACCCACACATCACTAGATAAGAAATTGACCAGAGTTTCAGTGAGACTGATAAAAATTGAAACACCAGGAAAGGACGCACTGAAGGCAAGCTTATCACAAGAATGTAAAAGCAAAGTTCCACAGCTGTTAATCTACCATCTGCTAGAAAAACCAGAAAACTTGGAAAATCAAAGGAAGTGCCTGATCATTTGCCTGAGTGTTATGCTGGAACTAAAAGACCTGGAACACTTGTCTTAATCAGCTGCTTAAATGAGACTGGACCAAGCCTAGGGGTGAGAATCTGTGGCACAGAAAGGGTGTGTGACAAGGATGCTCACTGTTCCCGGTTCTATTTGATATAGTAGTGGAACCCTTAGCAAGCATAATTAAAAGTGACCCAAACATTCAAGGACTCCAGGTCAACAATCCGATGAATCTCATTAACCTACACAGAGATGTTTTAAATCAATCTGATAAACTCACTACAAGGATTATAAAAATTATTCTCAATTATTTTATTTGAACAAAGGCTTACAAAATCAACTGTAAATATATCTTTTGAAGATCAACGTAAATTATCTGATTTCACACTAGCCTCCTCCTCCTCTAGGTATTTAGGAATCCAACAGTTTGCTTTTGTGCTGTTTTGTCCTTCCGCTACTCTTCACATTAATTCTGTGTTCTAGCATAGTCATCCCTTTTGAAACTTTCTAGAACAATGGTTCCCAACCTTGGATCCCCCATGTGTTTTTGGAGTAAAACTCCCAGAAGTCTTCATCATTAGCTGTGCTGGGCAGGATTTCTGGGAGTTGTAGTCCGAGAACAACTGGGGACCCCAAAGTTGGGAAGCACTGTTCTAGAGTGAGAGCTTTGATTGTTGCTCCATGCACACACCCATACCACATGCTCCAGCACACCTTTCCATCACTTTATAGATTCGAACGACACAGTGACACTTAACCACAGGTGCAGATGAGAGTAGGAGGGTTGGTCATGTGAATTCACAGAAGACCACACATCTGTTGTGAAGAAACATTAGCCACGTCCTTTATGAATAGCACAACAATCCGCTTCATACTAATTTGCAAATGATCCATCTTGCTCCACGGGAACAGCAGGTATCACCCTACATAAGCCTGTTTGCTTGAAATTTTGCCAACAGAGTTGTCCTACAATAGGCCTGCATTCCAGTAAGGCAGGGGTGGGCAAAATGAGGCCCTCCAGATGTTGCTGAACTGCAACTCCCATAATTCCTAGCCCACACAGTGAATGGTGAGGAGATTTGGGCCTAGCCCACACAGCCAATAGTGAGGAGAGTTGGGCCTAGCCCACACAGTGAGGAATGTTGGGATTTGCAGTTCAGGAACATCTGGAGGGCCGCACTTTGGCCAGGTCTGCAATAAGGCAAAACTTCTGCCTTCTTTATCAGAAGGCACCAGTGATGTTTTTCTACCAACAGTTATGGAGTTTGGTGCTGTATATTGGAAGTGTGCCCACATCCTTCTTCTTGGAACTTATATCAAACAGCAACCAACAGATCTAATGATGAGGACTGCTGTTATATTTCAGGTGAGACTGACTGGGGTGACTCATTCTCTAAACCAGTGTTGGGTCTATTGTGCCATTATGAGAGGAGAGGAGAAGAAAGAAGGCAGCGATAGCAGTTACAGAGCATATGCCTGTTCTTAGAGGCCAGCTGTATACAGAACTGGCTGTTTCTTTAAAGCACTGATTTAAGAAACAGCCAGCTCTGTACAGAGCTGGCCTCTGGCAGGAAGCATACTATGCACTATAGCCAATTTCACTTCCTTTGTGGTGTGTGCAAAGTAATCTTCGTCTTTCTTGCTGCTCACTGCTGTTGCCCACATAGTTCGCCATTGTCTTCTGCCCTTTGTCTTCTGCCCTTTGCCTTAGAACGGGACAGTGGCTGGGTTGTCATTTTTTCCTCTTCCATGATACATTAGAATGTTGCCCACAGTGGACATTTCCAACGTACCAACAGCCATTCTGGGGCAAGCAGGAGATATGTGAGAATTTGCTGCCCTAGCAACCACCTTGCTTAACCTTATGGCAGGGCTAGTCTTCTGTTGGTTTTGATGCAACTAAAAATCAACTGACAGTATATTTCAAAACATAGAATTTATCTTCATCTCACAATGACATTATTTGTTGTTACTGTTGTTAAGTTGTTAAGTTGTGTCCAACTCTTGATGACCCCCATGGACCAGAGCACGCCAGGCCCTCCTGTCTTCCACTGCCTCCTAGAGTTTGGTCAAATTTATGTTGGTAGCTTCAATGACACTGTCCAACCATCTCGTCCTGTGTCGTCCTCTTCTACTCTTGCCATCACACTTTCCCAGCATCAGGGTCTTTTCCAGGGAGTTTTCTCTTCTCACGAGATGGCCAAAGTATTGGAGCCTCAGCTTCAGGATCTGTCCTTCCAGTGAGCACTCAGGGTTGATTTCCTTCAAAATGGATAGGTTTGTTCTCCTTGCAGTCCAGGGGATTCTCAAGAGTCTCCTCCAGCACCACAGTTCAAAAGCATCAATTCTTCGGCAGTCAGCTTTCTTTATGGTCCAGCTCTCACTTCCATACATCACTACAGGAAAAAACATAGCTTTGACTATGCAGACTTTTGTTGGCAAGGTGTCTCTGCTTTTTAAGATGCTGTAAACGTTTGTCATCGCTTTCCTCCCAAGAAGCAGGCGTCTTTTAATTTTGGGGCTGCTGTCTCCATCTGCAGTGATCATGGAGCCCAAGAAAGTAAAATCTGTCACTGCCTCCATATAAGTTAAATAAGCAGGGAGACAATATACAGCCTTGTCATACTCCTTTCCCAATTTTGAACCATACAGTTGTTCCATATCCAGTTCTAACTGTTGCTTCCTGTCCCACACATAGATTTCTCAGGAGATAGATAAGGTGGTCAGGCACTCCCATTTCTTTAAGAATTTGCCATAGTTTGCTATGGTCCACACAAAGACTTTTGACATTGCGTAGTCAATGAAGCAGAAGAAGATGTTTTTCTGGAACTTTCTGGCTTTCTCCATAATCTAGTGCATGTTAGCAATTTGGTCTCTAGTTCCTCTGCCCCTTCAGAATCCAGCTTGTACTTCTGGGAGTTCTCGGTCTACATACTGCTGAAGCCTACCTTGGAGGATCGTGAGCATAACCTTGCTAGTGTGTGAAATGAGTGCAATTGTACGGTAGTTGGAGCATTCTTTGGCCAAACGTTCCTGTTGTTCCTTTTATTTCTTGACTCCCTACTTTAGCATTCCAATCCCCTAGAATGAGAAGAACATCTTTCTTCGGGCCACACTTTGCCCAGGTCTGCTGAGTAATTCAGCTGTGCTGAGGTACTACATATAAAAGAAGATATGATCTAATATAATGTTGCATGATGCTAGGCTTTGTGCATATCTTACAACAAAAGCCTTTTACAGTTTGACAAGGGAAAGAAAATAATACAAACAGAAAGGACTTTTGATCTATCTAAATTAACTCAATTTAAGGCAAAATACTAACACTTTATTCCAAGTACTGTACTGTTTACATCTCATGTGTGGAGTGTTACTGTTCAAGATACACTGTGTAAGCATGTGCCTTATTTATAACCATTGACCAAGAGAAATGGTCTGTAGTACACAAATCTATGTGAGATAGGTGGCGCCATACACTTAACTTTGATGTTGAAAAAGTTTGAAAGTCAACAAAACTTAGTGTTCAAGAAAGAAAGTACTGTATTATTCTAAACTCTGGATTTCAGAAAAAATTTTTATTTTTGATATTCAAAATAAGATACACTTTTCTAAATATTAAAAAGTTTCTGTGTGTCCATCATCTACAGTTGTGTTTAATGCTGTGAAGGAATTAACTGCATTTCTTAACTCAAACAGTTTGATTAGTATTGTACCTTCAAAGAGATTGAACAATGAAAAAATTAAACCTTTCAAAACAAAATAATCCCATTTCTATTACTAAATAGACAATTTCAATGATGCACACAATGCGTTACATAGTTATTGCTACTATTTTTATTCAAAGTAGTTAAGCATTTAAAATTCACTGGGGTTTTTGTTTGTTTGTTTGTTTTATTTGAGCAACTGTGGTACAATCCTCCATGTAGTTCAATCATACAAACTCCAAGGCAGGAAAAGAGAGAGACAAAATACAAAGGTGCAGTAGGGAACTTACCAAAAATATTCTTTCAAGTTGATCTTGAATGTCCTTCATTCCTGGAAATGCAGCAACACCTTGAATCATTTCTACAAAAATACATCCGACTCCCCTGCAAAGCAAAGCAAAAGAGAATCCTGGTGTTCAAAACTAGTGGACCACTGCACCAGTCTTCAAAACTTCACTCTTCTGTCAAAAGTTACAAAAAACACTAAGTGCCAGAGATTAATAGAGAATTGCTTCTTTTATCTTTTTAAAAAAATCTTGTTTATTTATTTATTTAATACTGGATTCATCTCTCTACATAGTTCTCACCAAGACTGGAATAGGTCAACAAACTGTTCCTAGGAAGCTTTCTTAAAGAAGTAAAACCACTCATCTACATCCTTTAGTACTATCTAGCCTGAATGACGAGAGGCTCCGGATCATTTTGTACAGAAGAGGCTCCGGACCATTTTGAGAAGATTTCCCCATGAAAATGAAACTCTGTCATTCTGCAGTCAAAAAGAGAAGGGCAGGGGGGAGTGTGTCTCCACCACGGAGTTATGGCGCCTTCCCATTTTAGAGATTAGAGTGGCTGCTTGTAGAAGCCCAGGATTCACCTTCTCTCATTCTAGCTTCATTAAAGTAAGGAATCCCTGGAAATCAAATTGGAGCAGGCGGAATTCAGATCCATACCTACTTCTTGCATTCTTAGTAAACAGAAGTACAGTTAAGACATCATGAGAGAAAACATGGTCTAAAATGCTTTGAATGTTTAAAACAATATATATTAGCAATTTAAAGGAACTGTGAACAAATTCATCTAACGAGAAAAATATCCATTTTAGTTAAAAAGACTTAAATATTCTAAAATATAAACTGTACTCCAGTATAAAACTGATTTCAGTATTTAGAATATTAAACTGTTTCGGGTACAACCCAGCTTTCTATGTTACGCTGCCAAACAGCAGAAGAGTGGTGACATCCAGTAAGAAAGCATTGTATAACCTCCCCCAAAATATTCAGTAATACCATAAATAGTAATCCAGAAAACATTACAAAGCTGCATAGATCCACTGAAAATTGCACAAGACACCGCAAAACATAACTGAACTGAGTGACAGCCATATGATGTAAAAATGTGTATCCTGTCCCCTCATGACAACAAGCATGACTAAGCCCATTAGTATGCTGTAAGAGCATATGAGGCCATAGTATCCAAACACAACATGTTATTCTCCTTTTAATTTTTCAAGGGTAGTGGCACAACCACAGTCATTAATGAGGCAGAGAAAATAAATATCACATCAATGGCAAATGCTGAGATATGAATTTTAGGTTGCAGAATTGCCCAACAACAGGAAGACATTGAACAAATAACGTTTACATAATCTCTAACTTTTTATGAAAACCACTAACTTCTCTGTAACAAAGCAAAGAGGATAGTCACAATTCAGGTTGCACACATCACACTCTATATTCCTCCCATGTTATGTCAAGGAGAAAACTAATTAGGTGAGTGAATTGGTCACAGCAACTTTATCTGTACTGATATAAATTATTCTTTATTTTTTCCTTTTTTAACAATTCTGATTCCCAGCCATCCTACTGCTCTTAAAATGGCTGAACTGTTTAAGGGGTGTTGTGGTGTCATACTTTTTCTTTCAGACCTAGCTGTACTCTTTTCCAAATGCCCATTACTAGAGTTCCCTTTTCACTTAGTGCCACTATTCTGTCTTTTATACCATTCTGCTTAACTGCATGACATTTGGCAGTCATCTTTCAATTTTTAGAATCGATGTTTAATATAACATAGGAACTTTCTCAATTATGTATATATTTTAGTTAATTTAATGTTTCTAAATCTTATTCATTTTTCCCTTATCACAGCCAATACTATGTTGCTGGGGTTTTTTTTCTCCTCTCTTTCGTTGACTTACATCATGCTCTTACTTTGGGTACACTTGTTTCTCAGCTAAATTTTACCTTCTGTTGTAAAGTCTGTAGCTTACATAGTCTTCCTTACTAACTGGCTCACACACACAGTACCACCCCCTCACATTAACAGCCCTTCACTGTCTCCTGCAGGATTAATTTTAAATTGTTTCCCTCATTAAACTCCCTCGCTTCTCTTATCTATGAATCTTTACTCTGCTGTCTCTTTTTGATTCTGCATATATTTTTTTCAATGTATCAGGGACTCTTTAACCCTAAAATTGCTTCTACTTCTTAGTGGTCACCTACATACCATATAATATGTTTCTGTCTTGTCATTTGTCAATAATCTCCCACTATTTGAAGCTCTCTGTTTCTATGACCCTGTTTATAAAACAGCTGCTTCTTCACCTTGGACTTCATCACCATTCCTGTCTTATTTTATGTCCCTTTAGAGCATCACTCTGCAGACAGGATCTCTTAAGCACCTGATGTTAAGGTGCTTAATAACAATAGATTTTATTATTTTCACCTCTTGAGTTACCTCACAGATATCTCAGTAACCTGAACATGAAATAAAATTATCTCCGTGCATAGTAAAAAACTAAGAAATGCACATATCTGACCCAGACACATGCTTTTGTAGACTGGAATGAAGATCTGTAAAATGTTTTTACTTAGACATTCAATGTCTGATAAGTTCTTATCTGTTGACATTAAGCTGCACTCCCAAAGTAATATAAGCATCAGGTCTATGAATAGTCTGCACAGACAGCCTTCCTACACAAAGTTTAAAGTAACTGCATGCAATTAGCAACACACAAAGATTAAAGTCATTGCACATACAGTGATTTGTGTGCATGGTATAAGTATACTATAGATATACTGGACACAGTGTCAGGCTTGGACTCAGGAGATCTGGGTTCAAAACCCTGCTCTGCCACTGAGGTTATAGAGAAGTGGAAAAAACACTCCTTAGATATTTTGCTTACCTTGAAAGCCTTACTGAGGTTAAGGAAATTAATAGTCAATGCTAATATTATCCAAACAATTAATGATCAATAAGCTAACACAATGATTAAATGGTTGTAAACTACTCGATATATCAGACAGTTTTAGCCAAAATATCCAGATCACTGGGCAGGTCCATTACATATAAATACCTAACTGCTCATTATATGTTTCTTCTAATGAACCTGCATGAATTTAAGGTGAGTTTACTTGAAGCCTCTCCTATCCCCATTCAGTACCTTTGCCTGCATCTTTTATGCTATTTATGCTCTAAGAGAAGGTAACATAGTAGGAAGGAGTTGGATAGGAATATGGGAGATAAGCAAAGATATCCATCCTACTGACCCAAATGTCAATGCTGAAGAAAAAGTGCCCTTTGTCAGGCCCCTCTGGGTCTTCTATTTGTGAGTATTAAAAGGGTAAAAGCAGGCCTGCAGGTCATTCTCATTATCCTGTTTCCCTTAGCACTTATATTTCTTCATTTAATTGAGTTTTCATCTTGTTTCCCCCCTCAAAATGGGACTCAAGTGCTTCAGGAAGCTACAAACCAGGACATGAAAGTAACAGCCATTCCCACTACTGCCTCTCCTCAGACAACATATATTTCCACATTTACAAGTGCAAATAATTTATGCCTTATGCATTTGCATGATTTTCCTTGCAAAACATTGTACAGTAGATGTTATTAAAACTATTTTCCACTTTTATTTACTCGATATGGAGTAATACATCATTTTAAAAATATGCTCCTACAGAAGAATGGAGAACTATTGTCCTTTAAACGTTTTAAAATTATATTGGGAATTGCTGGCTGGGGATGGTGTGAGATATACTGCAACATAATCTGGAGGACTGTACTAGAACGGTTAAACCACATGCTGAAGGGAAACAGATGAACCAAATTTGGCTTTTTTGGTCAATAGTAAATTATAAAACTATGTCAAGGTGGCAACATTCTAACCTTGAAATATATCAGATAACTTTCAAAATACACCCTCTTGTGAGAAATCATGTCTTAATTAGTTGGTCTTTAAAAAACTAAATCTGTTTAAAACAATTAAGGATCTCAGCAGTCTCTACAACTCTAATAGTACCTTAATTAAAAAAAAATAGCCAAAATCCTATCAGTTTATGCATGCATAAGCAAAATCACACAGGTTGCAGCAGAAGGTTGCCACCAGAGAAGGGCCCGAACCACTGTTCGGCAGGTCAGCCACGTTTGGTGCCATGCCTCCACATGTGTTATACAGGCACCACACACTCCCCTCTCCTGCCTCCTCTGTGTGCTTGTCCATTTCCTGGATGATGTGCGCTGCCCTCCCTGCCTCCCCAGCATGACTGACCACTCACAGATTGCAGCATGCACCTCTCTCCTTTGTCTTGTCCAACAGCTGCCCACTCAAATGCAGCACTGCGGGCTTCCCTACCCTACTTCCTCATCTGAGTGGGCAGCTGCTAGAGGAGAGAAGTGCATGCTGTGATCCATGAATGGGCAGTTGCACTGAGGAGGCAGGGAGGGAAGTGCACATCATCCAGGGAATAGGTGAACGTGCAGAGGAGGCAGGATAGAGGAGTGTGTGATCCTGTGTAACACCTATGCAAGTGCTGTGTTGAACTTAGCTGAATGGCCAACTGTGGTTCATGCCCACCTCTAGTTGCCACGAATCAACAAGTTGCTGGTAGGATTCCTGATCACAAGCTCAGGCATGCGATGGGGCAGCAATCAGGAAAATGACTGGTAATTTGTTTATTAGAAACAATTCACTCCTGCAACATTGGCAGTTTCACTTACAATTGTGTAAACTGGCAGTAGCATTCCAGCCAACACATTAGACCCAAGAGAATGTTTTTTAACAAAACAAGAATAAATGCCATCTGAAATCTGAGAGCACAGTTTGCTTTTTCAAATATAATGCTTTCACATCACCTCAAAAGATCATCCACTGAAATTCAGCTGACTACCACCTACAAGAATCCAGTGTCAGCATCTTCCCAGAACTTTAATTAAGAACAGCTTGATAGCTCTTACAAATATTGACCTTTCATGGATTAACAGCTATTTAATGAGAACAGGTGGTAAGAATACATGTTCTCAGTTTCTTTTCCTATTTATTCAGACATGAGTTTATTGGGGTGAAATGGAATTCACTTTCCTGATATAATTCCTTGGCTAACAGTTTATATGAGATTCCAGATAAAGATTCTTCCTTGCTTTGTTAAGGGTTACAAATATTCTGATCCATTAGATATATATACTAATGGCATTTTTATACTAAATTCAAAGCTTCAGGGTAAGTAGCATTTTCAAGAACTGATAAAAATTACAAAGAACTGATCTGTTATTTGTCTGTAACTATGTGCTACTATTTGGTATTTCTATGTATCTGCATAGCCCATGATCCTTTCAGATCCAAACAAATGCATTCAAACACAAATAAAGAACTTAGAGCACAGTATGCATAACTCCACCTTTGCTTTTACCAACAATATAAAGGATGAACCAATGGCTGTTGTGTTTAAAATTCCTCACTAAGGATTTGACTACTGATAGAGGGAAATGACACATCTCGTGGCCTTAGTGTTCTTTAGGGATAAAGCAGGACTCTCACAAGAACAGCCATCCTGGATCAAACCAAAGATCTATCTAGTTCAGCATTCTGTTGATAAAGCAGCCAACAAAACTCTCTGGTGTAGGTTCCCTGGATAATCTTGGACAGCAATGCATATGAGAGAGAACAGTAAACTATCTCTGTTCCAAGTACTAGGGCTCTAATAAACCCAACCCCTCTTTTCCTCAATTACATATAACTAAATCACTAACTCGGCTACTTTTCAACCCATGACATTTTCATAGGAATGGAACAAGTGGAGCCAAGTAGGCAAGGTTGGGAGGAATGCGGTGACGAATAGCAGGAACTAAATGAGAGGTAGCAGTTACCTGTTCACCTTCTCCAGGAACAAGGACCAACTGTACCTACTTAGCCAGCTGGGGTCACTATTGCTGCCCAGAGGTTAGCAGAAAGAACAACCTGTGGTCTTACCAAGGGTATCTTTTTTCCTCTTGACAGTCCCCTCACCATGGGTTGTTTGCAGTTGCCTGAGCACCTGGCCAGATACTGGCTGCTGAAGCAGCAGGTAGGAAAAGATGGTT
This sequence comes from Pogona vitticeps, assembly GCF_051106095.1. Taxonomy (NCBI): domain Eukaryota; kingdom Metazoa; phylum Chordata; class Lepidosauria; order Squamata; family Agamidae; genus Pogona; species Pogona vitticeps. Next base: position 23,971,375 of record NC_135788.1, on the reverse strand, counting down.
ATATATAGCACATGGGAGGTGAGGCAGGCAGCTACTACTTTCTGTCTCTTTTGTTATGCTAACTAGACACACAGAGACAGAAGCATGATGATTAAACTGCAGTACTGCAGTGAAGATTCTGCTCATCACCTAAGCTTGATCCCAGTCTCAGAGAGCCGGCTTGAGGCCTTCCAGCATTCCAAGGTCAATAGACTGAGTACCCTGCTACCTGGGAGGGGGTGCAGTATGCAGCCTGCATAATTAAATTGTAACACCCCCCCCCACAGAGTGCTTTAAACACTATAAGGTAGTATATATGCATCACACTTCAGTGGTACTTCAAAATCCTCTTTTAAAATGGCTCAAGTATTTCTGTGATGTTTAGTCCTAAATTACTAAAACTTCAGGATTTCTTTAGTTACTATGGTAACATTGAAACAGCTGAGATAATGATACATAAAATATACTACTCACCTGAGTAAAGTACAGACATTACGGTCATGCACTGACGCAATTTGAATTTGCTTAATACATCTAGCATCTCACTCTATTGTATACTGACAGTAGTAAATTATAACACGTTCTATATTGATTCTCATTGCCTGTGACCAGCATTAATGCATGTATAGCTTCATTAATATACTTAGATTGCCAGCAGCTATTTACAGAGAAAGCATGAGAATCTTAATAACTGTACATGAATCATTAGGTCTCAGTTACTCTCCCAATGTCCTCCAATGACAAATGAAGTGCAAAAATAGCTCAAAGCTACTGCCACCTGCTTCTCAGACAGTGTCCAATGGTTCATATTTGTATTCCTTTCCCACATTTGTGTCTCTACTCATTTTCTGCTTTTTTCTTTCTTTTTTGTTCCTCAAGATTATAATTGGACATATTAACAGCTACACCAGGGGTCAGGGAAATTTGTTACCTTTTACTCCCCCCCAAAAAATATTTATATATGTCAACATTACCCCCCTTGGCTCTTGCCATCCGCAGGCGACCCCCCCCACCTCTGTGCTTGCCTGGGACCTTCTGCCGTCACCTGGGCAGCCAGTCTGGAGCCGCCACACCACTGGGAAAGCACGTCCTTGGCAAGGGGAGGCGGGCTTCGTGGGATTGGCAGGTCTACCAGCCATGAGCTCAAGTGAGGCAGGGTAGGAAGGGGAGCCCCGGCCAGGGCTCTGCCGGGCTGGGAGTCCAGCTGACCTGATATGTCACCCTCCCACCCACTTTGGAGGCAAGGAGGGCAGGCGGGTGCCCTGTGCAGTTCCTTGCTCTCCCCGCGACAGAATGCCTACCTACACACAGCATCGTCGGAAATAAAATGCCTGGGGGTAAAATGTCTGCTGCGACCATCCTCATTACCCCCAGGATTTTCATTTTTATCCCATTTGGGGTAATTTACCCCTGTTCCCTGACCACTGAGCTACACAAACCCACATCTGCTGAGTGCACATAGGGATACTGTAACTGGACATAAGGATCCAATAGAGGGCACCAACTACATCAATTTTAACTTAAGATCTCTATTAACCAAAAAGCCACAGGAGCCTTCCTCGGCCCCTCATAGAGGGGGATGGTATGACCAAGAATGTAGATTAGCCAAAAAACATCTAGCTCATCTAACAAGGAAGACGAGGAAGATGCATTCAAATTCGAATTTGGAGGCGCTGGCTTGCTACCGTTCAAAATATAAGGAACTTTTAAAACAAAAGAAATGCGCATTTATGTCAGCTCAGTGGGAGGAACTAGGGCAGTCTGTGCTGGAAAGGAAAGAGAGAAAATTCTGGAGTATGGTCTCAGCCGTAGATATAGGTCCCAATCCTGCATCAAGTACCTGCATCACAGCAAATGCCTAGTGCCACGACTGTGTGTGTGTGTGTGTGCATCATACAGTATAGTGAATACAGTATAGTGTATATATATGCATAAATCTTGGAAATTATTACACTTTTACTGTATAGAATTGATCCTTCTCTGCTCTTCCCGACTTTTTTGTTTCTCTATATCGCTTCTACACAATACAAAAATGAAGAGAAAAACTGCACAGGCAGCACAATAAAAATCAAAAGGTGTTATGTGTAGTATTCTCATACAGTTCATCAATTGTGCATGATTATGTACTATCATAGTGTATATGAATACATGCACTGTTGGTCTATAATAGCATAATATTTAGAACAAGGAAGTATTGTATCATAGACAAAACTAAATTCAGCAAAATACTTCTGAAATACCTGGCATGTTTTCTAACCTCTAGTAATGTGGGACTGTCCTAAACATATTGACATGGAGCAGATGCTGCTGAAATCAATGGATTCTTCTACACGGCATTTACTATCTCAATATTACTGTTAGGTTCACCCAATATACATACTTCACTATGCATGTCATCTGAGGCACCCAGTAAAAAAAAAGACTTCTCATCTGTCATCTGTTTGATCTGTCTGCTCTTGACTGCTGCCTTAGCTTGTGCTGTGATTGCTCAGTATTTTTCAGAAGATGAATTATTTGTCATTTTGTTGGATTCATATATTTGATAGATGCAATCAGTACTGCCTCATTTTTCACCTGGAACAAAGCATTCCTCTTGAAAAGCACCCTGTATGTCTTATTGACTTGTGTTAAAGGTCCTACATCATGGGTCATCAATGTTTCATGTTCATTATTAAAAGAGATTCTTTTTGTGTCCTCCAGCTAGGACCAGTTTTCTCTTTGGCAATGGTAATATATGGTGGTAGAAGTCTCTGCTTGGGCTGTAGATTTCATTTTATCCAATACTGTAGATTTCATTTTATCCAATACTGTTTAGAGCACCAAACACTAAATCAAAAGAAAGGAGACTTTGACCCATGGGTTTCATTGAACCTTGAGCAGTACCAATCATACCTGCAAAGAGTCTCAGGCATGACCCTCCCCTTCCCCTTACAGAGGTCCTGCCTTCCTCTCATCCACCCTACCAAAAGGAATGAGGAGGGGAGAATTCACCCTATTATTTCTAATCACAGATAATGATAAAGATTCTTCTCTTCTGTGTGACTTAGTCCCCCAACTAGGAAAGCAAGTGGTGCATGAGGAATCCTTAATTTTACCGTATTTCAGATTGGCAATAACTGTGGGAAGCTTCAACAGCCTGGGCTCTCCCTGGCAGAGAAAGTGCAGAGCTTCTGAGACCCAATCACTAGTTTCAGGATTATTCTTAAAGTTAGTTTGGGAGTTGGCTCCACCTGTCCCACATTTCTCATAATGAGTAGACAGGCAAAGCTTCCCAGAACTTCAGGAGATCTTCAAATGTACAGCTTGGGATGCCAGACAGTGAAGTCAAACCCTGTGTTCAAAGATATCCCTCTGAGGGCATGCTGGGAGTGTGCAGCTTGCCCAAGGCTACACAGGTTGGCTCTTCTGGTATGCACAGCGTGGAAATGAACTGCCAGCCTCTGACTCTGCAGTCAGATGAATACTAAGTGCAAACAGTATCATCCTGGGCCCCTAAAACAGCAGGGTATATGAGCAGCACAAAATTCCATAGTAGATTGGGAGTTGGGGGCACTGTTTTACGGTGGTTCCGCTCCTTCCTGGCTGACCGTGTCCAGAGGGTGGTGCTGGGGGACAGTTGCTCTGCCCCATGGCATTCATGTCATGGGGTTCCTCAGGGCTCGATACTGTCCCCCATGCTGTTTAACATCTACATGAAACCGCTGGGAGAGGTCATCAGGAGGTCATCAGGAGGTTTGGGCTGAGGAGTCAGCAATATGCTGACGACACTCAGCTCTACCTCTCGTTTTCCACCAATCCAGGTGAGGCGGTTTCTGTGCTGAACTCGTGTCTGGACCTGATAATGGACTGGATGAGGGTCAATAAATTGAAACTCAATCCAGATGAGACGGAAGTGCTGTTAGTGGGTGCTTCGCCAGACAGGCAGGAGGGCCATCTCCCTGCCCTGAATGGGGTTACACTCCCCGTAAGGGACAGGGTCCGCAGCTTGGGGGTGCTCCTAGACCCCAGTCTAACACTGGAAGCCCAGGTGGACTTGGTGGCCAGGGGCGCCTTCCTCCAGCTGCGGAAACTATACCAGCTACGGCCCTACCTGGACGAGCGGAGTCTCATGACAGTTACACATGCACTGGTAACATCCTGTATAGATTACTGCAATGCGCTTTACGTGGGGCTGCCTTTGAAGATGGTCCGGCGACTGCAACTGGTCCAGAATCGAGCGGCGCGGCTGGTGAGTGGTGTGGCCGCCAGGGAACATACCAAGCCGATTCTGTATAAGTTACATTGGCTACCAGTTGCTGCCCGGGCCCAATTCAAAGTGCTTGTTTTGACATATAAAGCCCTAAACGGCTTGGGCCCTGGATACCTGAAGGACTGCCTCCTTCCATATGAGCCTACCCGGCAGTTAAGATCTAGCCAGGGGGCCCTTCTGAAAGAGCCGTCCCTCAAGGAGGTAAGAGGGACGGCTTGTAGAGAAAGGGCCTTTTCGGCAGCTGCCCCCAGACTATGGAATGCCCTCCCTACGGAAATTCGTCTGGCGCCGACACTGATGACATTTCGGCGCCAGGTCAAAACCTTCCTGTTCCAGAAGGCTTTTAACTGAAATAATATTATTTATTTATTTATTTATTTAATTTATATGCCGCCCACTCTACCCAAAGGTCTTTGGGCGGCTTAGCTGTGGGTCCTATGGCAATTTTATATATATTTTAATTGTATTTTAACTGCTACATAACTTTATTGTATTTTAAATGCTGTAAGCCGCCCAGAGACCTTTGGGTAGTGTGGGCGGCATATAAATTAAATAAATAAATAAATAAATAAATAAATAAATAAATAAATAAATAAATAAATAAATAAATAAATAAATAAATAAATAAATAAATAAATAATAGTCCTAAACAAATGTTAACCAAAGAGATGGGCTTTTTGATTGGAAACGAATGAAACTCTCCACAAAAGAGGTTCTTTCTTTTGCTTTCATGGTCTTTCATTTGCTTCTAAAAAAGAGCTTCTTAACCACAAACGTTTTATTGAAATGAAAGAGGAGTAAACAAAAATGTCATATGTTTTGTTTCCCTTCTTTCATTGAATGTCTCTCAGATCGCCCAATAAATGTTTAGCCAAATAGCATTGCAGGAGCTGCTGTCAGCAGCCAATCAGAACACTGCCACTTAAAGAATACCTTCAGGGACCAAAGTAGGAAAGCTCTTGCTTACTCTACTATGAGCAAGTCTGCTTAGTCATTGCCCTCCTCACCTGCAGCTCACCCCTTCAGAGGAGACTTCCTAGCCTGCAGCCTCTTCTTCCTATTCCCCAGCAAAACCTTTGTCTTGGCACTTTGGCATCTCAAGCAGTCACTACTGCTCCAGACAAACACAGACCCTTTGATGAACCAATAAAGCCAATAAGCCAGTGAGACTCCCTTGGAAGGTAAAACCAGCCTGCAGAATCTTTGGAAGAACTTCTGTTCCAGATGGTTGAGTTAGGGAGCTTTGCTTTGTTCTATTCTGGTAGCAGGAGGGTCAAGAAAGATTCCAAGCCTGTTTGTTGTCTTCCAACTGTACCTTGCCTTTCCTCTAACCCCAGCCCTTATGCGCATGTGTGCAAAAGTGCTCCTGCTCAGCTGGGGTACTAATAAACAGCATTAAAAGTTCCAGCAAATGAATGGGAGAAATAAAGAAAATGACCCAAAAGAACCGTTCTTTCACATCAAACAAAAGGCCTGGTGAACAAAAGAACTGAAAACAACAGAGGTAGCCACCCAAACAAAACAAAACAAAAATGAATTGAAAGTTTTTGTAGTGCACTTCCCTAGAGCTTACTGAAGTCTGTTATTGCTTTTTGTTTACACTGAAAAGAACAAAGGTGTCCCAGGGTTTATTCCTGCTGTGGGCAAAATGTTACAAATGGGCATGTCGCATACAGTCAACGAAAAACAAAGTGCTAGGCAACACCACTTTACTCAGACTACCTATTGTATTAATGCAAACATGTTCCATCATTACTGTATTTAGATTACATGGCTTCTGCCTGCTTTCCTCAAACTGCTTGCTACGGTGAAAATTCTCCATAAAATTGGATTAATAGCAACAAAACAGAACAAGTCGTTGCATTACTTGCTTAAAAGGCACAACTACTCAATACAAATGAACTGATGGAGATATCATGGAGATTTTAAAAGGGAACTGTTTCTGGAAACATAAGTCTATAAATAGTGCAACCTGAACTATTTATCTTAATGACTTTCCAAAGTTGGTTCAATGGGACTTGTTTCTAGGTAAGCCTGTACAGTACTGTAGCCTTAGCTTGTCAAACATACTATTAAACTAAAGAAATCAAAACCAGAGCAACAAGGATTCTGTAAATGCTTTGTTCTTACCACATATCAAGGCAGGTAGAATACTCTGTTGAGCCTAAGAGGACATCTGGAGGTCTGTACCACAGGGTAACGACTTCATTGGAGTACGTGTGACTGGGGACAGATTTGGCTCTTGCAAGTCCTAGGAATAAATGTAAACACAATGAAGAAATAAGCATATAAGGAAATAAAAGCTCCTTTATGTAATTAAAGACATGTTTTATATGAGACAATTGAGAAGACTGGATTTTGTTTCTTCTATCCATATATTAAATGAATCAGTGAAAAAATCATCTCTATTTGTATTGTTTATAGTATCACAACACAAAGTAGCAACTCAAAAAAAAATCAAGAAATTGCATTAAAATATTTGTCATTGTGCAACTGCTATATTTTTATTTTGGGGGAGCATACATTCCATATTGATAGCGAGAGCCAGAGAGAGCGCATAGGACACTAAGTATAACAGTAAGTCAAATAGATATTTCGATGTCAGTAGCTAGAACAAAAGAACAAAAAGCATGTAACTTGAAACGATAGATAAATTAACACTAAACATCTTTAAAGAAAACATTGCTTCCGCAGCTGTACAATGAAAAAAATGCAAGTGGAAATACATTTGGAGCTTGAAAAAGATGGCATTTCAACTGCAAATAGCTAAAGCACCGGGAGGCGGGGGCAGAAATACAATTTCTTTCAAATATAAAATGTTTAATATAATTATCTGTAGTATATAAACCAAGAGTCAGAAGAAGGTAGACCAAGATCCAGTTAGACATTTCTGGGTGTTTGGTAGATGATGCAATAATGATAGTCATAGAAAGTTTTTTTTTCCTGAATTATGTGGCTGATGTCAAGCATTATGTGGGTGAGGTGGGAAAAGGAGTAGATTTGTGAGTGAAACATCTATGAGGGCCTAGTTTTGCACACAAATTCCTCATTTGACCTTGTATTCAAAGACACTTGGTTCCTAACTCTACCTTTCTGAGCTACTACTTTGCATCTGGCTCCAGCTGATCTTGGGATTCGACTGCAAGACAAAGTAGACCGTACAATCTATCCGTCTGCCCATTCCGGTATTAACACTGTAGTATAGTGGCCAGGCAGGTGGGCTTGGATAGGATTCAAATACTTGTTTATCAGTGAAGCAGAGTGATTATCAGTGAAGCAGAGTGAACAGTCCTGGGCAATCACTGTATTGTAGCCAAATCTACCTCACAAAACTCTTGGGGCTAAAGGTGCTCGCTGAGTTTGAAGAGGGCAGCATGAAAATAACTTCATCTACCAGCAAAAGCAGGTAGTCAGGTGAGTTTGCAAGATAAATGGAGTCACCCAGAGATAAGAAATGGCTACACATAACTGGGAGACATCCCGGGTATACAGATATACCCCACGTTTATTGATGTTTTGAAAATAATGTTTTAAAACATTTTAAAAAACATTTTAAAAAGTATACACACAAGCTGCCTTCTTTTAAGAGACAGGTGAATCTGCTATCCGAGATGGAATGGAATGAGGGGACAATAGATGCCAGGCATGTTTTATCATATTTCAGACATTGTGAAATATGATAAAACATGCCTGGCATGAGGCAAGAATCTGTATATGCCAGCCCCACCTCCAGTGTCCTAAATGGGGCAACCCCACCCTCTCTATCCCTGTCCATCATTGCATCCAACACCAATACATCCATGTTTCTTCACTTCTCCACACCCACTAATGTCGTAAACAGCTCTCTCCCTTCTGATTGTCCAGAGGTTGTCCAGCAACAGGCTCCAATTCTCAAGCTTTTGACCAATCAAAAGCAAAGGAAGCCAGGTCTCTGCAAGGATGCTCTCTAGGGAAAATTCTGAGCATTGCTTGCTGTTGAGTTTTTTCTTCTTCCTGGCTGGAGCAAAGCAGAACTGGAATTATTGTGTGAACTCCGCTGTGAAATTAAATTTCTTAGAAAAGGGATGGGGGTAAGAGGCACCTAGGGATAATTTCAGATTTTGATCTGTAGCAATCCCATGGGTGAAATTATGGGTGGTGGTGAAGTTTATGGGTGGTGCAGTGTCCTTGTAAAAGCACAGCTTCCATTATCGAGGGGGCTCAAGCATTGTCCTGGCTGGGAACTGTATTATAGTGCATATGTGCTGTTTCAGCAGTTTTCAGAGGAGGAGACAGAACCGGACTTATTTGTGCCTGCTGTATTTTCCAATGCCTCATTCCATCTACCAATGGCTCTAGATCCCCATCAGTCAGATAACTCTTCCTACAACAGGTTCTTCCTATCATGTTGTTTGTCCATGGCCAAGATGCATATTAGCTTAAAATGATCATGATGTATTTATAAATGTTATAAATAAAATAAAAATCCTTTAAAATGGTTTTGTAGAAAAGCAGGAAGTTACTTATGAAACAGCAATAAATATGGTTTCTTAGGAGAATGTAGTGACTTAAAGTATCAGTTATGAACAATTTCTGTAAAGGAAACTTAACTCAATCTTATTAAACAAATGATGCAGACTTAGATGTAATATGAGACCATACAAGGGAAAATTGGAATATGGGTTAGGGAGGAATCTGAGCCAGGAAGTAGTGAATAGGATCTGGAAAAGTAATCAGAAGAGCACATTACAGTCAGAATCCAGTAATGTATGTCCACTGATTCTGCAAGAATTTGTGCCCCCCAAAAAACTGCCCTGAAAGACGTAGAACAGAAGGCAGCAATGGGAAAAGGAGGGAAATAAACTCTCATTCCCACTGGTGTTGTGTGTAGATTGCACCCTCAAATTTTGGCTTATGCACGAATATAAGGGAAAGCCTTTACCCATTTGTATTTAGATAGTATTTATCACCTTCTAGACTTAGGTTGTGACCAGACATGAGAATTGCTCCAAGCTGATACACGGTCATAGATCTTTCCACAGTAGGTAATACTAGCAGAATTCTTCTCTAGCCCCCCCACTCAAAATCATCCTCCCTCTTGGCCAATGTCACTATCTTTCTCTCTATCCTTTGCCCTCCCCTTTATACTTTGTTCCCATCTACTTACTGCTTAGCCTGGCACTTGCGGATATAAACTACCATTTTGGGAAACATGGATAACATTATCTGGTTTCCATTGCATACTGCTCTTGATTAAACTTTTTTTTTTTAAAGGTAAGGCTGAAATAGATTAGCACTGCATCAATACAGTGCAAAATGTTTTTCAGTTACAACAGAGGAATCATTTTGCTTAAAACTATAGTGCCCACAGCAAAATCTAGCCACATGTAGCAGAATACTGACTACATGCCCCTAACAGATTAAGTGCTCTTCATTTTTTTAGAGCTGTCTCAACAGTTTAAAATTTTGTTCTTATGTGCCCATCAAGTAGCCTCTGATGTATGGTGACAGGGCTGTTAAGGATAAAATGTTTATGGGGTTATCTCCAAAACATTTTATCCTCAACAGCCCTGCTCAGCTTTTATACTCAAGGCTGTGGATCCTTTAGGGCAGGCTTGTTCAACCTGCGGCCCAAGGGCCGCATGCGGCCCAGGTCAGCTCGTAATGCGGCCCAGTGCAATTTTTTATTTTTAAAGAAATTCCAAAGTTTCAAGTTACACTGCCGCTGCTTGCGGCTGGGGCACATCACAACAGTAGAGGGGGCGAGAGGGAAGGAAGGAGTGGGAGGGGAGGGGAGAGGGGGGCTGCGTGACTGCATTGCGCTGTCCCCATCAATAGGTGGACCCCCTCCCGGCCCCATAAAGCCGACAGAGTCGAAGCTGGCAGCCTCTGCTGTCTGAGATCGCAGCTGCTGGTAAGCGCACTTGGAGCGGGGCTGTGGAGGACGGCTAGGGCTGCCCTCCCCATGCGGCCCAAACCAAATTTATGTGTGGCCCAAACCAAATTTTCATCTTCTAATGTGGCCCAGGGAAGGTGAAAGGTTGGACACCCCTGCTTTAGGGAGTCAATCCAGCTTATATTTGCTCTTCCTCCTTTCCTGCTGCCTGCAACTTTTCCCAGCATTATTGTCTTTTCCAGAAAATCATACCTTTTCATAATGTGCCTAAAGTAGGACAGGATCAGTTTCATCATTTTTTCCTCCAGAGATGGTTCAGAATCCATTTATTTGTCTTTCTGGCAGTCCAAGTTATTCGTAAAGCTCTTCTCTAGCACTGCATTTCAAATGAATCAGTTTCTCCCCTGACAGCTTTCTTTACTGCCCAGCTTTCACAGCCATACATGGTGATTGGAAATACAAGAGTATGGATGGTCTTGGTCTCCAGTAATACATCTTTACACTTTGATGATTTCTTTGTAATTCCTTCATTACTGCCCTTCTAATTCCTTCGCTGCAGTCTCCATTTGAGTTGATGATTCAACCAAGGCAATCTTTAGCCATTTCCGTTTTTTAATTCTCTATATTAAAATTGTGTGATTCTTCAATTGTTATAATTTTTGTCTTCTCCCTGTTCAGCTACGGTCCTGCTTTGGCACTTACATCTCTCACTTTGATCCATAAGTCATTTCAAGTCATTGCTGCTTTCTGCCAGTAAGATGGTATCATCTGTATATCTTAAATTATTAATGTTTCTTCTACCAATTTTCACTCCTCCTTCATCTGAATCTAGTCTGGCTTTCCATATAATACATTTTGTGTACAGATTGAACAGATAATGTGATAAAATGGACACTTGTCTGCCCATGTTTGCCTGTAGGAAACCATTCTGTCTCTCCATATTGCTAATGGCAACTTCTTGTCCACAATATAGTTTATGCATCAGGACAATCAAGTGCTGAGGCACACCCATTTCTTTCAGAACAAATATAGTACACCTTTGCAAATAAATGACATTTACAGCATTGTTGGCTTTTCCCACTTTTTGACATAACCCTTAACCTACACATGGCAACATATTTCATATTGTTTACATATTCAAACATGCTTACTCATGCAAAATTTATCTAACTGCTTCCTCCAACTGAGGGAAAGCTGTAGGACAGGATTAATTAGCACAGCATGTGCAATCACTTTGTTTAAGGATTCCTTGTCTGTTTCCATGGTTACGCCACAGGAAGCCACACATTCCCTTTTCCGAAAGTCAGTGCTGCTTGCATTGATGATCATCAGAACTTTTTAATTTAAGAGCTGAATCGAACAAAGTTAAAAGATAATGGAGAAAAGATTGCCAGGTGGGCATATAATATTTGCTCTCAGTTGTGGCCTGAAGAGGTATGGATAGCTTCATGACAGTCCTGTGAACTTCTTTCAGATCTTGCTCTTTCTAACAGATAAAAAGGTCACCAAAAAGGCACCCCGCTGCTACAACTCAATTCTTTACAATAATAAGACAACAGTGAGGCAATTGTTAGGAGTCAAGAGACATTGCTTAATGGCCAGGCCTATCATAAATCCAACACATAATCTCTACAAAATAATAGCCGAAGGAGCTCTGCTCTATATGTTTTGCTTTCTGTACTTCCTCCATCCTCTAAATGTTCTCTACAATGCATGCTCAAGATCACTTAATGGCAATTAGGATTCTCTTTAATACTCTTTAACCAATGTTTTCTGTGCATAAATAATGTATTTAAATATGCAGTTTTTTTCCTTTGCATTTTCAGTGTCAGTTTATATGTTGAACAGTGATTCTAATTTGTGCTAATGAATGTAAGTATGAAAATGTCATGGGTAATTGTTATTCAGTATTAATTAATTTAAGATTGCTTGCCATCCACCTTTGTGTACTAATTTTTCTGCATTCATGTGGCAATTGAAAAAACACTCTAAAATCATCCAAAATTCCTAGTTATCTAGAAGTCAGGAGAATATCCTCTTTTCACCTCATATAGTTGCAGTGCTGTCGCTGAAAAATCTCTGACTACAGTACTTGCATGCTCTGAATACTCCATTCTGTTTGCATATAGAAGATGATTAAGGATGGCATTATAACAACTACCAATGCTGCTTTACCTGCAACCTAGTCAACACAGATCCTCAAATAGTCAAAATGTGTACATGTTCAGAAGAGACTCCATCATGCTCTCTCTCTTAGCTTTGTTACAACATGACATCCAAAAATAAAATATTGTACCTATTATTGTACAGTGTTTGCACAGTGTAAATTGGACAATTCTGTTGACTTCTGGCTTTCATAGTAACTTGGACCCGAGAGCCTATTTTAATGAATGCCAGCAGTCATTTCAGGTAGAGGCTGGAGAGAGCTCATTAAAAAACATTCAGGTAACACACCACTTTGTGAGTCATGAGGGGTTAAAGTGTTACTTTGAACAATCCTATCAAGTGCAGCTTTTGAGTGTAGCAAGTAATATTAGTGGTGTCATTTTCATTCTTGCTGGTTGTGCCAGCTGAAAACCTTTCTAAGAAAATATAGTTTTACAATATTCCGACATGATTTAGTAATCTATACAGTATCAACTAATCTGGAGTGTATCCTGTTTGGAACTTTGGGCAAAAATAGTAAATTTCAATACCCCTGGAACTGGCACTTTCTCCCCTTCTTCCTGCTCTGGCAGTCCTCCATGACTGCCACAGAGCTCCAGAGAGTTTCCCAGCTATCCAGATCAGGATTTCATGGCATGGAGAACTACATGAGGAAGGGTCTTCTATTTTGGGAGAAGCAGTGAAATTTAGGGAAGAGTACACAATTGGATTCTTGTTGTTTGTTTGTTTGAAATGGGTGCACATCTATAGTTTGTTTAGAATGCAGCGCCCAAGCTAGTGACTGGAACTCGGTGAGTTTCAGTATGAAAAACAATTCCAGTATGAAAAAAACCTACATTGGCTTCCCATTTGTAAATGTATAACTGATTAGAAACTAAAGGCAGTGGATCTGGATAAAAAAGATTGCATTTTCCACAAATTGGTAACACGGTACTTTCTAAAAACATTTGTGCCACTCTAAATGAATCATGCCAGCTTTTAGCTTTGGAGGAAGTATTTTAAGAGCTACATAGGGAAAAATAACTCTGTCATAAAATCAACAACATATGTCCTTAAAACATAAAACCATACATTGTAGCTTAATATTGTAAGTCACTTTGGATCTTTTAGAAGAAAGGCAGCCTATAAATATTTTAAATAAATAATACTAAAAAGCAATTCTACTTGAATAGTCTGAATATCCCATCAACATTAATTAAAAAATTGGAATAATTTTAATATATTTTATATGCATAAAATGTAAAAGCTAGCTGATATTCATGCTTCTTTCCCATTTTCTAGTTTCTCACTTAATGAAACTTTGTTTTCTGTGAAGATTTCAGCTAACTACAGAAACAATGGGAATGATTCATTGAAAACTCATTTGTTGTTGTTCTGAAATCTAATCTAAGAACGATGCAGTAAATAATTTTTAAAAAACCAACAACTTTGCATAGGAAAAGTCAGAGAATTACAAGATGAGAAGTACAAAAATGGTGGAGGAGAGAGGATGAGATACATGCTTGGGACCAGAAGAGACTCTTGTAGTTTAATAAGAAATATTTGATTCTATGTTTACTGATTTCTAAGTATATAGGTATAGAGTCACACTAAAAGGTCAAACTGATATTAAGCTTGAAACTATAGTCTAAAATGAGCACTATATTATTGGAGTTAATTATACAAACCACTGACTCCTTGAGAAGACAACACTAATTACATAGGCAGTATGTATCAGACATCTGTGCTCAACTATAATTGCATAATCCAAAATCATCATCATCTTGGAATTGCAAAACTGGAATGGACTCTACGGATCATCGAGTCCAGGCCCTGTCTGGGAGGCACAGCGGGGAATCAAATTCCCAGTGCAACTCAAGCTGCCAGAATTCCCATCTCTTGCTTCTCATCTCTACCTTTTTTTTTCATCAGAATTATCTCGGCATGAGAAGCTGTGGCTCTTCTGCTTGGCATGTCTAGAGAAGGAGCAACTGAGAATTGCCAGGCTCAAGGAAGAAGTACCAACTATCAACCAATCTATTAATCTAATGAAACACTGGAAAATATAAGCCGCTGTCATGTTTTGGCTCTCCTTACTAATAAATATACACATACCAATAACATTATTTCATAGCAAAAAAGGCAAAGTCTGATCTCCCACACCCTTCCCTAGTGGGAATCTTAAGTACTCTGGCACATTGTAGTAGGACTGCCTTACGTTCTATCTGCTTTTAGGGGGGAATGGTCAGCTAATAATTTATTATTTTAAATCTAGATCTAGATCAGCTAGAACCATCAACAGATTCCGCTCAAGTACAAACATTTATTTAAAGCACATCGCTTGCTTCAAATTTAAGCAGCACAGCTATTTCTAAACTGAATACATCTCTCAAGATACAGTATTTATATATGCACATATAAACATTTGATGCAGCAGTTACAGAAGGCTAATTTTTTATTATGAGCATTTTAGGATAGCAAAGTGTTCTGTGTTAAAACAATAAAACGATCTCCATTAATGCCAAAGCATTGCACATTATTTAATCTCAAATGTTCCTTTTTTGTAAAAAAAAGAAAAGAAAAGCAGATATACATTGTCCTTGGAATAAACCTGACACATAGTTTATATAATGATACAGTTAATACTAACAGAATCATTTATGTATGTATTATATACACACGCATACATGCAGGCAAGAGCCAGTGTGGTAAAGCAAACAGGGTGTCAGATTAGGACTTTGAAGACTTGTGTTTGAATCTCTGCTTAGCCATGGAAACTCAATGGGAAGAGGCAATGGCAAGCCACTGCATAACATCTCACATACATACCCTATGGGGGTTGCTATAAATTGGCAGGGAGTGATGGTACATAATAACAATAAAAGTATACAAGTATAGTTAAATGATTTAATTATCCCTATGTTTAGTTACAATTTGAAACATAGTTGTAATAGAAAAGCAGACTAGGTTATTAAAATTACTTCATAAGAACCTATTAGTTACAGCCACAAACAGAATACTGGTGGTGTAAATTTCAGCAGCAAATTGCTATAGATTAAGAACTCAGCACAGACATTTCCTATCATACAGGTAGATGTGTACAGTATTTTATTGTTACATGTATTGTTTATGTGTTGTGCGCCATTCTGGATCTCTTTGAAGAGAAGAAAGGCATTTTTTAAAAATAAAAATATATAAATAAATAATATAAAGATTGCAAAATTGCCTGGACTATGAATTTCATTTTAAATGATGTCTGCATTCCCCCCCCCCCAAAATATCAGCAAGTCTTTTGAATGTCTGCTAAACTTTCCAGTTTTACCTTTTGTATATATAGCATATATGTTTAACAGACTCTGAATTCAAACAAAAACAAGCATATCTCCTTCAAAGCATAGTGACTCCCCAAAACAGTTCTAAAACATTTCCAGTTCCCTTTCTATTCCAGTGTGAACCAAAGTAACAACCTTAGGAAAAACACTGAGCCTTATAAAATCTACATTAGGAAACTACAACTACACTGATATCACTGGCAGGTTATCTCTCATTTAAGAGTTCTTGGTTCAATTCAATCTGCCACTGCTGGTGATGTCACTCCTCTCACTCAGGCAAAGCTAAGCAACAGGATTTTGCCAACTGCCTTAAGAGACGTTTTTTTCTGCTTCATCTATTCTTAGTTTGATTATTAATCTAGTCCATGTCTCTTTTTTACTTTGATAAATGGATCCCTCTACACACATTCTACACACACACTCTCTTTTGAATAGTGCAATAGAATATTATAGAACTAAAAACAACTCTAGTTTGTTCCTTTTAATTAAAAAAATTATAGAGAAAGAAGATTATTAGACACAGCAAAGAATCCATCAAGTGTAAATCTGAGAATATTTCATTCCTTGCATGTTTATCCAAGAACAACTTTCCAAAGGTCTAACTCTATGTATTTATTTCTCAGCCCAGAGGAGATGAAGTATGCCGAAGATGAAGTATGTCTGATACTAAATTAAAAACGGGGTTGTAGTATTGACTTTTAGAAACCAGAGCTGAAGGTCTTCCCCTCTGGGACCAAGAGGTCTTTTTACATTTATTACACCATAAAAAGCGTTCTCTAGAAGCAGATTCCTTGTTAGCATCCTGACTACAAATTAATTAAGTCAACTATCTACATTTCTAATTTTTAAACTACATAATTGATTAATAATGAGCCTTTAAAAAATCTATGCTATACAAAACTCAAATTATTTAAATACAATGGTTAAATGCATTTTTAAAAGAAAGAAAACCCAACATTGCTGCCAGCATGAACATGCAGAAGAAATGTAGCATTCATTGGAGAGACGATCATGCAACATTGTATATAGGCTTAAAATGCTTTAGTGTTTTCCAAATTGATATAAAAATAGGTCTCTATAACTGTAAACCATTAATCAATTTTTTTAAAAAATTAAATGGCTGCTATAGGATATTCCCACTACTGTACTTTAAATCATGTGATCATAACTGGGATGTTTCTAATTCTGAACTCTCTCTTTTCACATATTCTCCTTAGTTGTGAAGTGGGTGAGGAGTATGTGAAATGCATTTACATCTTTCCCTTCTCTTTTGTCATTTAGAAGGTCACAGAATATACTACATTTTTGCCTTTTTCATTTACCTACCGTCACAGTGGCCATACATAATCAACTTTTGACTATCAGTAAAACTGTTGAAAGCATCCCTTGATATATCTCACAGCATTGTAAAATAATCTTGTAATTAATAGCTTTCCTACCAAAATCTGCCAGCTTCAACTCCCCAGTGTCACTGATCAGAAGGTTTTGGGGTTTCAGGTCCCTGTGCAAAATGTAACGCTGGTGGATGTATGAAAGTCCTCGCAGCAATTGAAATAAAAATAACTGAAAAAGAGGGGAAAACATTATTAACAATTGTATGCAGTGCACTGGCTTCCTGCATTTGCATTTCGGTAGCACAGTTTCTTGTAATTTTGTCACCAGTTTAATATAAAACATCAGAATTTGAAAACATTGTGGAACATGTGGAACATGGAGCATTTCACTGTATTCATCTACTTTAATAATCCACAACAATAACTATAAACAAAAAAAATCTATTCCTAGGGACTCATAATGATATTTTATTTAGCCATATGGCCTTAGAAATCACATGGCAGCCCAGACAGATGTGTTATCCTCATTAATTATGGGAAACCACAGCACATGAAGAAGGAGGAAGCAAAGTACTCAGAAAAGAAAAAAAATCCTAAAAAAGAAGTGAATAAGTGATATAAAGCAATACACAAGGGCTTTTTATTCTCAAACAATTTGCACAGGTTTGTTAAAGCAAAACAACTGAAAATGTGTCTCAAAGCAGGCCATTTAATACTTTTAAAGACAGACAGACTATGCAATTAGATATGTTCTCACTATGCTAACATATCCACAGACTCAGTGTGTACTTTATATCTTATTAAATTTCAGGATTTGTATAGAAGACACTTGTCAAGAAGCTATGTCAAATATTAGTCTTGCATGCTGGCAAAATGATATTATTGCTCAATGATAGTTTCACATGGTTACCCTCAGCATGCCAGGAACTAAGGCAACAGTAAATCTTTTGTTAAATGATTTTAAGATAATTATTGCACGACAACAAAACAGTTTAAAATTCCAGTGTTCATGTAATATTAGAGACATTATATTACAGAAACTACATATCTCCTAACAGCTGAGATCTGCATACTCTGAAGCCCTTTAATATGTGTGGGAATATTGAATCCTGAAAAATCCCCACAATCAATATACTGACATGCTGTAGTTCCTAATTAGCTTCCAACCCAGCACCATCATAAAACTGAGAAAATGTTATGACGGAAGCGACTAAAAGGTGATGTGGAACCACAGAAATGTCACATTACCCAGGTTTTTTACTGAGGAAATGTAATTAAATTTCTCTTTTTTTATCTGTGCACGCAATATTAAAAAGAAACTTTCCCCAAGGCTATTGAAATACAGTGGTGCCTCGCATAACGAGTGCATCGTTTAATGACGAATCCGCATAGCGATGCGGATTTTGCAATCGCAAAAGCGATCTTCGCATTGCGATATTTTCGGAACAGCTGATCGGCGGTTCCAAAATGGCTGCCAGATGAAGAAAATGGCCGCCTGCAGTGTTTTCGCGCCCTGCCTCGCTTACCGAGGCGGCGAAAATGGCGGCCGGATGGGGAATCTTCACTTATCGGTGAGTTTTTCCCCCATAGGAACGCATTAAAAGGAGTTTAATGCATTCCTATGGGGTTTTCTGCCCCGTATAGCAACGTTTCAGAATAGCGACGATATATCCGGAATGGATTATCATTGCTATGCGGGGCACCACTGTATGTAGGCAACAACTAAAAAAGTAAACTGGACAAATATAATGTAAATCTCTTCCAGGTGACATATTTCACATGCATACAACTTTGAAAATATGAGACACTATGGTACAATAGTTAAGAGTGCGGGAATGGTACTAGTCCCTGCTGAGCCATGAAATTTGCTGAGTAGTCTTGGGCCAGTCATTGCACCACTGCAAGCTACTTTGCAGGGTTGTTGTGATGATGAACTGGGGAGGAGAGGAGTCATTTATCATGCTTGACCTCCTTAGGGAAAAGGTAGCAGATAAACGAAACTATTAAATAAATGAAATAAATAATGGTGACATAAAATAGGTGCCATACATCTGTAGGACAAACCCACTGGTAGCCTGAACTAGACAGATATTTGGAAAGCAAAATTAAGGTATTTTGGTAGGTCGGTAAGTGGAGGTAAGTCATGTTTTCGGACCAGCTTATAATTGAAGAATCCAGCCGTAAAGGTGATTTGGATTCTACAAGTTGCATTGTTCCTTGGATACGGCTGCAAGCTCTGTAGTTCAACAGGTGGAACTGAAAGGCTGTGTGCCTTTTGTAATAGCCACTAAGGGTTGTGGCTTTAACCAAGGAGGGACAGATTTCTTACAGACAAACATGGGTGCTGCTGGACTGACCTACATACTCCATGCTCAAGAGCCATTTTGTCTTCTTTTTTTCACTTGGGATGGGTGGCACATTGCATCCTGACAATACTCTGGCTCACATCAACAGTTGCCTTGTTATACCCTTTCTAAACAAAATAATGAAAAGTTCTAAAATATGTGGCTTATTTTACAACTGAGTACATGTGTGTTTCACCTGCTCCCGACTCTAGGTACACCAGAGAGATAAAAGTGCTCTGAAACCAGTTTCTCAAATTATAATATTCTTTGATAGGAGCAGCCCTGGGACACAAACTGCTGCAACTCCTTCATTTTTTTTTTAAAAAAAGCTACCTTTGTACCAAGGATAAGAAATCTTTCCCAAATAATATTTCTGAGCATGGCAAATATTGCTTGTATCAATAAGATAGGAACCCTGAGGCAGTAGATGTTGCAGCTGCAGAAAGCTATTAAATATAATATGAACATTTGTTTCAATCTCCTCCTATCCCCTTCCCCAGTCATGCTGTCAAAACTGAAAAAGCAGAGGTTGTTCCCTTAGTATCCAGTAGATTTAAAGAACATGTATGGTGCTGGCTGTTTTCTCTGCTCATGTAATGGGAAAAACTAGATTAATACTCCCATGGCAAAGATGAATTAACACATCCATCTTGCTGTTGTTAACACTTCAGTATTTGAGGATCTTAATCTTCAATTCTTAATGCTATCCTTTTGCTTTGCTAATCCAAGTATGAGAGGCTACTTCACACAAACTGCTTATATATAAGAGCAGCATGAAACATAACTAAGCAATAGTGCTTCCTCTGGTAACAATTTCTTGGTAGCAAACAGAATCCAGACCATGAATAAGGTCATTACATGTGGCATCATTGAATATTTCAGAGCCTTTACCTAGCCGCCTAGAGTGGTCAAATTGACCAGATAGGTGGGGTATAAATTTAAATAAATAAATAAATAAATAAATAGATAGATAGATAGATAGATAGATAGATAGATAGATAGATAGATAGATAGATAGATAGATAGATAGATAGATAGATAGATAGATAAATAAATAATGCTTCTGAGGAAGCTATGATCAGTGATGGCTTTAAGGTGAGCATATATTACATACGCATGCAGCAAAACACTCTTTTTCTACTGTTATTTTCATACACAACATTAATCACTTCCTGCAGAACTCTGGAAAAGGCAAGTGTAAAATACAGTAGGTGTAAAACTGATGTGCATTGGAGATACCGTCATATCATTAACAGCTAACACTGTCTTTAATCAAACTAGTAGGATTTAAAACTCTAGGTCCAAATAGGGTTTTTTTGGGGGGGGGGGGACAAAATGAGTGGCCTACAAACAGTATTTCCTCACATGGTAAATACTGCTTGTATCAATTCCTCTTATTCCTCTCACTACTTGTATGACTTCCTCTTAAGTGATCTACAGTATTATTGCTATCTGTAGAAGAGTAGATGATGAGATCCGTACAAGGACAAAGACTTGTCTTGATTACTTATTAAAAACCTTTCAAAGAAAAGAAAACAAAGGCAGCTTATATTTAAAGCTATATGGTAACACTGATGCATTCTGAAAGTTTCCAAAAACACTTCATCAATGGCAATAGGGAAAAGAGGAACATATATAGATACTTTTGTTTTGTAGCATTTACAGATACAATCTAGCTAGTCAGCCCTCTTGTAAGGTCTTATGTGCTTCTTTAAATCCATCTGCACTACATGTTAGGAAAAAATAACTACATTTGACAGCCACACAACAAGCAGGACTTGGCTGTTTTTCTTTGACAACTGCACTCTAACTGAGGTGCTGCTTTCCAGTAATGAATCCTAGGAGGAGGTTGCTATATGAAGGTTAAACCAATTTAGAGGTTTATGGAGCACGATACCAATGTGTTAGCAATGATTAAAATTTAAGGGCAAGCACATTAAAACGAAGTCTTTTTTCCAATAAAGACACATGCAGCGCTCTCAGTAAGAACAAGATACTTTCCACTTTCCATTCTGGTTACAATCTTTCTCCATGATTTCACTGCATTGGCAAATTGTGCACATACAAAAGGCCAGTAAAAATGGAAAAAAAATTTTTTGGCAATGCCAAACAAAAACAGTTTGGTTTTTAAAAAGTTTTTTTCTTGAAACTATTTTTTTCCCTCTTCTTATTTGTGTGTGTATGTTTGGGGGGGGGGGGGAAGGACAGGTATGTTGTTCACTGTAGAACACAGTTCCATACTATAGCACCAACCCATAATTATTCCCCCCCCCCAAGCCCAGAGTCATCCTTGAAATTAAGGTGGCAAGCATAAGGTCTTGATCTTTTGCACTGTAGCAGCCAGTACAACCACCCTACAAATAGTTTGGGGTATTTTCCCCTTAAAAAATGGGAACTATGTTGCAGTCACTGCCAATACTGCCACTAAGGGCCTCATAATTGATTCAATGTGTATTTTGTTTTTTGTCCTCTCAAAACTCCCTACACAGATTTACTTGCCATGCTGGCTCCACATGGAACCC
The DNA here is from genome assembly GCF_051106095.1 of Pogona vitticeps. Lineage (NCBI taxonomy): Eukaryota > Metazoa > Chordata > Lepidosauria > Squamata > Agamidae > Pogona > Pogona vitticeps. The sequence continues at coordinate 23,949,594 of NC_135788.1, read as the reverse complement.
AAATACTCACTCATTTTCTTGGATGTTTCTAATGTTATCTCTCCCCCCCCCTTTTTTTTTTAAAAATCAAGGCTATGCTATAGAAAGATATTATCCTTGTGAAATCAAAAACTGTCTGTTCTCAATAAGACTTAGCACAGGCATACCCATGAAAGTCACAGAGTGCCTTCTTGATGCTTGCTGTCTATCATCTTTAACAAAACAAGTGCCAAGCATTGTGCAAGAAAACTTCAACTACGTTAGACAAGTAGGTTACCATTCAGGACTTCCAAGATCACCTCAGCCAACTGTTCTGATCCATTTGGACTTACATTTTTTCTCAGAGTCACAAGGCTTTTCATCCTCCAACAGCAAATTAGCAGTGTTATAATCAAGATGATCATATACATTTTTTCAAGCAAGCTTCACTGCAGGAATTACTACCCAACTGACTGGATGATCATAAAACCAGAGATGGGATGCTACTGAACCAAAACTCCCACTGTCTTTGATAACTAGTCATACTACTTCAGGCTAATGGAAAATGTACCACAGCTCTACTACCTGAAAGGTCAGGTGGTTTCTCTGCAAAAAAAGAAAGCAGTTTTCATGCATCTGACACACAAGCCAGTGGTGGAAGGCTTGGCCCCCCAGCGGGGGTCCTTTGAACAACCGAGTGATTACAGGTAGAGGGAGGTATGGCGATGGCACAGTTCCTACTCATTTCAGAAGAACGGTAAACAGATGTTTGAAGGCTGTTCACTGTTCTGGCACTGTGAACAACCATCAGTCTCGAGGTAGTCAGATCAGCTGTCCCTCCACTCTGAATCTGGTGCTATTGAATGTCAGGTCTGTATCCAACAAATCCCAGGTTATCCAAGACCTTATTCTGGAGGAGGATGCAGACCTGGCATGTATAACCGAAACTTGGATTGGCGCGGAATGGGGTGTTCCTTGACCCTTGCCTGCCCTCCTGGTTATGCAGTCCAGCACCAGGGTAGACTGGAGGGGCGGGGGGGAGTAGCCATTGTTTACGGAAACACTCTGGAGGTTATTAGACACTCTGTGGTGGTGAAGCCAGGTCTGGAGGCCCTTCATGTGTCAACTAGGGCCAGCAAGGCTATTGGGATCTTGCTGGCTTACCGCGCTCCCCATGACCCAGCCATTTCCTTACCGGAGCTGGTGGACTGTTGGAATCCCCGAGGCTTCTGGTCTTGTGTGATTTCAACATCCACATGGATGTAGAGGTTTTTGGTCTGGCTCTTGAGTTCTTGGAAACCATGGCTTCCTTGGACATATCCCAACATGTTAAGAGCCCCACACATGTGGGCAATCATATGCTAGACCTGGTGTTCTCCACTGAGCGGATTGAGTGTGATCTGATGGTAACTGACGTTGTGTCAGTTCCCTTGTCATGGTCGGATCACCACCTAATAAAATGTAACCTCTCAGTGAGCTCTCCCTTCCTGCAGGGAGCAAAGACCTATTTTAATGGTCCGCCCTCAAAGGCTACTGGATCCTATAGGCCTATTCTGGCTGATCTGACTGGCGCTCCTGTCAAGGCTCTGGTTGATGGCTTGCTTGTTGCCGCCACCAAGGCTGTTGACATAATCACTCCTAAATGTCCTCTCCATTGCGGATTTCTTTCAGTGCCCTGGTTTAATCAGGAGCTGCGAGCTATGAAGCAAAACAGGAAAAGGCTAGAGTGCAATTGGAGACGGAACCCGACGGATTATAATTGGAAAGCTGTCAGGATCATGACTAACCACTACCTTATAAGGTGAGGGGCTGCCAGTCAAGCTCACTTCACTGTCCGGATAAGCAAAGCTTCAAATCAGCAGGTTGAACTTTTCCTTATAGTTTGCGATCTGCCCGGAATTGGTCTAAGTGATGGGCCTCCTACTAGTATTTCCGCCAGGAGCTCTCTCCTTTTTTAAATACAGTAGATAGAGCAAAGATGTCCAGCACTCCACATTGCCTGGTGAGACCTAACCACTTTCAGCCTGTGATGCCAGACATGGTGGACAAAGCACTTGACCGCTATCATGCCACCACCTCCTCCCTTGACCCTTGCCCGGCCTGGCTAATCAAAGCAGCCAGGCCTACAACAACTGAATGGGCCACAACAATAATTAATGGATATCTCCAGGAGGGCAAGGTTCCCCTTGCTCTCAAGGAGAAACTCATTAGGCCAATAAGGAAGAAACCAAGTTTGACGGCGGACAACACTGGCAATTATAGGCCCGTTGCCAATGTTTCTTTTCTTAGCAAAGTGGTAGAGAGACTGGTGGCTGGCCAGCTCCAGGCTCTTTTAGATGAAACCAATGCCCTGGATCCATTCCAGTCTGGCTTCAAGCTGCATCACAGTATGGAAATGGCATTGGTCACTCTGTTTGATGACCTGCTGAGGGAGGCTGACAGGGGCAAAATGTCTTTGTTGGTCTTCCTTGACATCTCAGCTGCCTTCGATACCATCAACCACAGTATCCTCCTGGGGAGTCTCTCCGAGCTGGGAATCAATGGTCTGGCACTTGCCTGGCTACAATCCTTCTTCGAGAACCGCCCTCAGAGAGTACAGTTTGCGGAGAGTGTTTCAGCCCCATGGAGCCTCAATTGTGGGGTTCTGCAGGGCTCGATTATCTTCCCAATGCTGTTTAATATCTACATGAGGCCACTGGATGGGATCATCAGGGGGTGTGGGGCTTCATGCTATCAGTATGCTGATGACACTCAGCTCTACATCTTCTATTCTTCAACCACAATGGATTCTTTTCTGTCCCTTTAGCACTGCCTGGAGGCTGTACTGCAATGGATGCAGGAGAATGGACTGAGGTGGAACCCGAACAAGATAGAGGTCCTGAGAGTGGGTGTCCCCCCCATTGGTGGTTTGGTAAACTCCCTCTCTTTGGGGGGAGTGATTCTCACCGTAAAGAGTGAGGTTTGCAGCTTGGGGGTCCATCTGGATCTGGTGCTCACCATGGAAACCCAGGTGGAGACAGCGGTCCACTACACCTATTTCCATCTGTGGGAGATTGCCCACCTGCATCCTTTTCTTGATATTGGGGCGCTCACCACTTTGGTCCATGCACTTGTAATCTCGAGATTAGACTACTGCAATGCACTCTACTTAGGGCTGCCTTTGAGATTGATGCGAAAGCTTCAAATGGTGCAGAATGCGGTGGCCAGACTTCTCAGTGGGACAAGAAAATATCAGCATATTTCCCCCATGCTGGCTGCCTTGCATTGGCTGCCCATTCATTTCCGCATTGATTTCAAAGTGTTAATTATGACATATAAAGCCCTAAATGGTTTAGGACCTTGATATCTAGTGGAATGCCTCCTCCCACCTAGATCTACCCGAATCACTTATTCTGGCCAGGAAGGGCGGCTGAGGGGCCTAACGCTGAGGGAGGCCTGGAGAGAAAGAACAAGAAACCGGGCCTTCTCGGCAGTGGCCCCTCGACTTTGGAACAGTCTGCCCTCAGAGATCTGTCTGGCTCCCTCGCTGGGTATTTTTAAGAGCCAACTTAAGACCTGGATCTTTGGGCAGGCTTTCCCTCCTGTCATCACTTGATTATTTTTATTTCCCCCCCCCATCTTGAACCATATTGCTGTTGTTGCTTTTTATTTTATTATACTGTTTTTATTCCATTTTTATTGTTAGCCGCCCAGAGTAGACTTGTGTCTAGATGGGCGGGTTATAAATTTAGCAAGCAAGCAAGCAAGCAAGCAAGCAAGCAAGCAAGCAAGCAAGCAAGCAAGCAAGCAAGCAAGCAAGCAAGCAAGCAAGCAAGCAAGCAAGCAAGCAAGCAAGCAAGCCACTTTTATTTTCAGAAGTAATTTCTGCTTCCCTCTCATTCACACGAGGGTAATTTGCTTGTTCTCTGGTCCTAAGTAATTTGAAATCTTAATTTTGTTCATAGCCACTTTTGGGATACCACGAAATGAAACTGTTTTTTTTAAGTATTGTTCTTTCTACTCTTGTGGATAACATAGTACATTAGTCTCTTATCAGTCCAGGAAACCATTTCCAGAAAGTCATTAAAGTCCATCCCTTAACAGGTTCTGTTACTTTCACAACATATAGGACCTATCTGTCAAATGTCAATGTGTGATGTGGGTGTAGAACTTTTGGGTTTTGTCATGCCAAATAAAGAAGGCCAACAGGAGCAAAGTATCTTGTATCTTCAAAAACAACAAAGAGTCATTTTATCAGAAAGAAAGAATAGTTGTTGAGTCAGCATGAGGTTTAATGTTGTACCCAGCTTTTGAACTCTTATCAGGACTGTATTTTTATAGGTTTGGGTGCAGAGATCGTATCACTTTCAAGGGGGAAAAGTTTTCCTTTTTACCAATTCTCATCTTCCACAAAAGGCTTCCAAGTTTCCAAAAAGACATACAGTAATCATTGTTGTTTTATCTTTCATATTGTTTTTAATCTCTGTTGCTTCTTTCACAACACTGAGAAAAGATCAACAAAGTAAGTATGCTAAATTAGCTGAATAGGTAACACAGTTTCCTCTGTTAGCATTATGTTAATCTTTGCAGCTACCATTTACTAAGAAACTCTTCTCTGTAATCAATGAGGTTACAAGGCTCCTTCTATACCTTTTCATGATCAATGTCTCTTTCAAACTGATTGAAGTTTCAAAAAAATTCCATGTACATATGCACTGTTCTCCATCTTTGTTCTTTTGAAAGCCCGTGCATATATAAATGACACCTTGGCAGACAAAGGTGAGGAGAATACTCTGTATATACCACCAGGTTCTGAACCCAAAGTTCATCAGGCAAGCAATATTTATTAATAAGGCAGTTTTTAAAATTTAAATGTAACATAAACATGTCCATGTATAGTTTAATTCATTGTGGTCTAACTGTAAGAGATAAAATAAGCAGGGCAAAATCTTGATGATGTATTTGATGTCTGATCACAAGAAAGGCTTATTAAAAAATCGATTCTCAATGCCATCTGAAAGAGACAGCCTTAATTTAGCATAACATTATCCTTCCCTTCTTTGCACCTGCTTGTCCTCTGAAGAGTAATAGAAAACTGCAACTTATCAAGACATTAAATAGCAAATAATCCTGTTTAGCATATCCACTGTAATTAAGGGAAAATCCAGCCATACAGTACTATTGACTTGTGTGACTATGCTGGACATTTCAGAATTATTCCTATCAGAGCTTCTTCAGATACAGTACCATCTGTATCTCAAAAGAATTACAAATTTATCACTGCAGCATTTCCAGAAGGGAAATGTTAAATGTCTAACAATGCCAGAATGGATCTTATAATATATTACATCCAGTAAGACATGAGTTAATGTTAATTATTAGATATGATATGATTAGATTAGACATTCTTTATTTGATATTTATTAGATATATAATATTTTCCAAATTCCATTTTATCCAAGACAATTTATTTTTACTATGATCTTTTAAAAAAGGGGGGAACAGCAGTCTTGCTGCCAATTGTCATTTATCTTGGCAAAATAACATAGAAATATTAATTACAGGAATTTCAGGAAAGAGGTGTCTTTCCCTTCATTTACACTTTTGGTTATTTACAATAAAAGAAGATAAGCAAGTAAGTTATACTAAACCCTGTCACTACTCCATTAATTTCAGTTTTAAGATTTATTGAAAATCTGTTGCTTGTAAAGATTTTGTTTTAAGTCATTTTCTCAGACATACTTGTAATATTAAAAGGCTTTTTTATTAACATAAGTAAAATATGCATAATAAATGTTAACGAATTACTCCCATGTTCAGAGCTCTTTCTAATACCTCATTGCTTCTTGGTAATTTCAAGCATAATTACTTATGCCTCTAAAATATAAATATTTATAAGATGACAAATACCCCAAGGCTTTTCCTCTTGTTGTTAATTTTCAGATTGGTCATTAACAGCTGAAATTACCTATTTCTCAAGAACAGATATTACTTAGGCAATATAACCATTAGTTAAGGGATAATCTTCATGACAGAGAACCATGTGGAACAAAAGAATTTTGATAGCAAGTACCAATCTACACTAAAAGCTTTTAAAGAAAATTTGTTCTTAAACTTTAGTAAAACCATGACATTTTCTTTTGTCTTTGAAGAAACAAAAATATCATAGCCCAGTTCACTCAACAGAGCAAACACTCCTAGAGCGAGTCATTGCTTTCACCTTACTTATATGGTAGTATACACTAAAGGTGTTTGGTGCAGCATAGGTAAGGAAAAGTTGGTGGATGGTCCTTTCTCCTGTTTCATTTTAGGATCCAACCTGTTTTTATTTCAATGGACAATTTTTCAGACAGTGATTCTGTATGTATAGTACTACTGCAGCTTTATAAATCAACCTTTCCATTTTTCCCCAAGTCAAATGAACTCCTACTCAGTATTCTTTCACCAGCAGAAAAGACTGATGCAAGTCCTTTTGGACGTATTCCACCGAACACCCTCTTTGGGGAGAGGTGTAAAGTTTTAAAACAATCACTGAGTCCATCTAGTTCTCTTCTAATCTAAGGAACACTGAGGGCCAAGAGTGGAGGCTAAATTTTACTCATTGATTTGCACAAACTAGCCAACATTTAGGTTCACATTTCACATTGTTAAAATATGTAACTTGAACTTTTCATAGGAGACAGGTTTACAGTGAAAGTTTGATGCATGGATTCTCTGCTGGCTGGAATGCCACTACTAGTTTCTTTGTCCAAAAAGTAAGGAGTTTTGCCTTTGAAGCAGAAGTGTTACTCAAACAAAGCTAGAGATATTATAATGGTATAATAAAATAACTACCAAGAAAATGAACATACTTTTGTGCTATGCAGGGGAAAGCTACAATATATATTTTTAAAAATGCCTGTTATTCAGAATACTAGATTAGAATTCAAAAAGAAAACAAGCGATTGCAATTCGGAATAAGTTCATTTATCAGAACACATGGCTTTCACAGAAATGTGATGAAAGCATGTCAGAAGGAAATTTCATCTGCAATTATTTTTTCTGTGAGTAAGCCCCAGGGGAATTCATTACTTTCAGATGGAAAATGAGAATGGATTCCTAATTAGAGCAGAGGTGTCCCTGAGAAACAAAGCTACTAGGAAAGGAGGTCTTTGTTTACATGCATCCAGAGCTGCACTACATAAAAATGGCCAAATGAAAACAAATTGTTTACTTTTGTACAAAAAGAGATGTGATCACCAAAAGACAGAAGATGGCCAAATTAGAAGGTAACATATTCTGTTGGAATACACTAAAAACATGAGAACAATAGTTCAGCTGCCTTATGCAAACTGCCTAAAACTACTTTAGAATCTGTACCAAGAAATGCACTGTATTTATACTGCCAGATTTGTATTTTTGAAGGACACCAAGGTGGACACCACTTCTGCACACCAACGATCAATGTGTTTTCTTGTTTAGGCTCATATGTGTTGAAAAGAACACAAACAGAGAGAGAAAAGAGCAGACAAACTATCTGAAAACTTCAGGGAAATTTCTAAACCTGATTAAAAGGTCTGCTCTTTGAAGAAAATAATAAAAGAATTTAACTTTTCCAGGGAGCCTGTTTAAATGGCATCCTGTATTATTTACAAACCAGCACCATCAAGGTTCTACACACAAAAACCTGGACAGGGAAGAATTCTCATAGTTGAAGTTATGTCATCAGTGCATGAAGGAGGTGGAGCTGAGCGCTGGCAATGTAACACTGCACCATCCCATTCTCTCCTCCATTCACTTACATCCATTTGGGGAGGGAATGCCTGAACAATACTACAAGATGTTCCCATAGAAATTATTTAAGTGTGCACAGATATTTAACCAACTGGAGCAGAATCCCAGATCTCGGCAGTGTAATACTAAATACTACTCAAATGAGGCTTACTATCAGAATAGTAACATTTTGTGCTAAAACAATTACACTCATTCCCTACCAAGTAACTATATAAAGTCCTTTGCCTGTATCCAAAGAATAAAAATCTAACTTTAGCCATCTTATTAAGATTTAGCTTACAAGAAGGAATAAAAACAATAATTAAGCAAAATAACTTTTTATTCCTGAATTCTCAGTTGTTAAAAGGCCAGCTTGCATACTACTTTTGGATATATCATTTCTTACTCTAAGACAAGTTTGATGCCACAATGATTATTCAGGAAGCAGTACCCTACCTTCACATTCTCTGGATGAAGTCCTCCAGGATGTTTGTCCATGTACTGACATAAATCAGTATGCTTGAAAAAGAGAAGAAAGGTGGGGGAATGCATTACTACTGTTGCCATATGACTGTAATTTTTTTCTTTTACTTGAATGTCCCTCTTACCTCTGTATAAAGCTAATGAAAAATGAGGAAAACAAATACTTCCTGCATTTTCTATTGACATCAGACTACATTTCATTTAGGTAAAGGTTCCCCTTGACAATTTTTGTCCAGTCGTGTTCGACTCTAGGAGGCGGTGCTCATCCCCGTTTCCAAGCCATAGACAATCTTCCGTGGTCACATGGCCAGTGCGACTTAGACACGGAACGCTGTTACCTTCCCACCGAGGTGGTCCCTATTTATCTACTTGCATTTGCATGGTTTCGAACCACTAGGTTGGCGGAAGCTGGGACAAAGCGACGGGAGCTCACTCCGTCGCGTGGATTCGATCTTACGACTGCTGGTCTTCTGACCCTGCAGCACAGGCTTCTGCGGTTTAGCCCACAGCGCCACCACGTCCCTTCTTTCATTTACATTTCATTTACTTATCTAAAAATACTGTTTATTAAAAAAAATCAACCACTTTTATACATTAACCAAAAATCATTACCATCAACATCAAGGAAAAATTAAAAAGCCCACACACTATTCACAGACTGTGACTAAATGAGAAAGAAATGTTTGGATGACATCAAAGATGCAGTTTAAAATTTCAAAGCTGCTCAGTGTAGAACTATGAGAGATCACAGAACTGAAGCAGGAGTTAGTCCAGTGGTTCTTAACCTTGGGTTACTCAGGAGTTTTGGACTGCAACTCCCAGAAGCCTTCACCACCAACTGTGCTGGCTGAGGTTTCTGGGAGTTGCAGTTCAAAAACATCCGAGTAACAAAGGTTAAGAACCACTGAGTTAGTCCACAAAACTGTTTGGCATTTAAGGATACAAATAATTCCTGAGATATTTAATGGTGTAAAATAATATTTTCTTCTAAAATCAAAGACAACACACTAATTTCATACCAACGAACTGCATGATCTTCTCACTACGTTAAGTTGTCATGTATTCCCTTTTCTCCATCTGCTGAAAATTCATTTGTACTAAAAAATGTTAGAACGTGGCAATCTCTATAGGTAAAAATTGCCTCATCATCATCTTCATTTTCCCAATTTCTATGTGTAAAACATTATTTTCATGAGATTGCTTAGATTATCCTCATTTGCTTAAAATAAAATAAATTTATCTTCATTGCCTCTGAAACATTTTTCACTAAAATAACATTTTGCAATAGTTGTGTTACAGCACTTAAAAAACACTTGAGAAAAAAAGTAGACTTAAATGTTTTCTAGTTTTTCTAATCTAGTAATATTTTTATCTAGCCCACTCTAGTTATTTACTCAAAACTGGTGTCAGTCTTACCAAACACTCACATATATGTTCAAATAAACACAGAACAGCACTAAAATATAACGCCATATTAGGGCAGAAACAGTATTTGTTTTTTGTTTTAAATATTAGTTACACTGTGTACAGGTGAATTGTCTCTTTCCAGTACCATATGAATAATTCTCACTGACTCATGGGACAGAATATAGCAAGATGTACACCCCCAAAATCATATGCCATCCGTACATTTAAAGTTAATTCTAACTCTGCAAGTAGCTTATACTGCAGCAGCAATATTTGCTGTTAGACCTCATCAGCCCAAAAGCACTCTATGTACTACAAGTCACTACCTTATTGACAATCTTTTTTCCACTTAGAATTTTGTCATCTATTTCCACTGTGAAAACAACATTGCAAGTGAAAAACTAAAATGTTGTACAAAGTTATGTAACTGAAAGTTTTCTAAAGGTACTGCAGCAAAGCGAGCCTGCTCCGACAGAGCAGGAAACAGAGGGAAAGGCTACATTTTCCTATCATAGGGAATAAGGTATGAACTACCTAGCTGCAGATAAGGTCTCACTCACATCTATTGAACAGAAATGACTGCTCTTCCTCCATTACCTTTGTCTTGCCTTGTATTATTTGCCGACAAATTCTAACATTTGTACGGTGTCTTCAGGCAAATCATTAATAATCATAATGTACTGTCATGTTGATTCCAAACTATAGTGTCCCTTTTCCTGGCTTTTTGAGGACCACAGTACTCAGAAGTGGGTTACTACTCCGTTTTGTGTGGGCTGGTCTGGGACTGTGCAAACTGCCACAGGCCACACAGGTTGGGTGGGGAATCAAACTGTTGATCACTGCCAGGTACTCCATCTCACTGACCTACTGGCTGAAACATTTTAGCTATAATAATATGTATGTCTTACTCTGTTCAGATATAGCAGTGCGGGATTACAATACTGTATGCACAATGTCTTGAAATGGTCTTCTCATTCTCTAGTGCTTACCTCTTTAGCCATTTTAGCTAAAGGCCTATTATTTTTTATGATCTTGCTAGTGAGCCCCAAAATGACCATTGCTAGGTTACTGTCCCTGCTTGGTAGAACTGCCTAGAATGCCTCTAGTGAACTACAGTCAAGGAGCCCAGTCTGAAACCTTTCCCGGGGAAAAGAGTGGTAGGGAGCATGCTATTCTGCAATACACAGTAGCACTTCGGATTGAGGGGTAAGTATCAGTAGCAGGATTTGGGGCCTCTGAAAAAACTCATGGGGTACTTCATTGTTCTCTCTGCATATGTTGCATGTGGATTTTTAGTGTAATCTAAAGGATAGTTCTCAACTTTGGCATGGTAAAACCCATGCGGAAACCCTGAAATGATCATTACATGGACTTAATGTAGCTTATTTTTGCTCTATTCTGTCCCAACATCTTCAGATTATGAGACCAGACCATCACACTTCCACCTGCCAGAACTGATGTCCAGCCTTTGTTCTATAAAGAGCCACATACATATAGCTCTCCATGTGCACGCACACAAACATATATATTGATTATAATCACTCTGAACTTCAGGGACAAATCTCAGAAAATGAGCTTACAGCTATCTCCTCCTTACCCACTATTAATTAGTGACTAATATTTTCAATGAAATATACTCTACTCCTGCTCTCTTCCTTGGCTATGATAAATCTACATGTGACTTAGCTGTCCCATGGTTCTACCTAATTGGTTTCAGCTGTCATTTCTAAAACTGAAATGCATGGACAGCCTGGGGCCTGTGAATGAACAGGAAGCATTTCCAACTGCATTCCCATCATGTCAAACCAGCAGTGTGAAATAGTTCTTCCATTAAAACAAAAACTGTACTATTTGGCTTCTGGCAATGACATCATTCAGCAGACAGATTGTATTGTTTCACTGAGGCAGCAAGACTGTTGCAAGCCATTCTTTTCTGCTAAAGAGATTGCACACATTAGTTATGCTCTGGAGGTTCTACTGACTAGAATAGTTTCCCCATTGTCACTAAGAAATTTTTAAGCAGACAAAACAATGCAAAGTGCAATAATAAAGCTGTAGTTGAAGAAAGATTTTTTTTTGCAACAATTACACATAAACAGACTCCATAGGAAAACTATTTGAAGTAGAAAGTAATACATTGTAATGAGCTAGATGGCATTTTCATAATGATTTGGATGGGCCCCCATTTTTGAAACAAATTAGCATGTAAAGCAGTAAGCTAAAATTAATGGTCAAACAAAATCAAAGAACCCCATTGCATTATGTCAAATCAAAATGAAACATGCTCAATTTTCCCCCCAGCGTATATGATGAATTCTCAATCAACCATTTAATTTTCCTATAAAATTAAAATGACTGTCAAAATTTGGACTTTCCTGACAAGGCCAAATATTTGGATTCTACTTAAAGACTTGTATCATTGTATTTATTTAAAAATCCCTACACCGGCCGTCTTTAAAAATTCTAAGTGGCTTACAAAATTACTGAAATGATAAAAAGCAAGCCATTGTTAAAAATATTAACACATAATGAAGGCTACTTAAAACAAACTTAAACATAAGGAGATGAAAGCATCAAACCACATTGCAAGTGTAGTAAAATAAAAGAATTTCCAATATCACACATGACACTTAAAGGAGAAGGAGCCAAAAGCAAGTTCTACAAAGATAGTTCCATAATCTGGAAGGCACAACAGAAAATATGCTATGATTTCTGCACTCAGAAATAAAATAAAAATCAGTGCAGGTAGAACTCAACTAGAATAATATGATCAGTAAAGACCAATGTGGCTGTGATATTTTGCACATGCTGAACTTCTGAAATGCATTCTATATACAGTACAGTGACTGTATGGTTGTCAGACCTGCTTGTTCCAGAGAAGCATTTACACAGCCGTTGCAGGTAAAAATGCCCAAAAGTCATTCTGACTTTGGGTGTGGCAGTTCTAAACATTGATGTTATGTTGTATTCAAACCGGTGTCCAATATTTTTTTTAACCAAATAAGGTCTTCTCTTCCCCCCCCCCTTTCTTTTTTCCAATTCCTCTACTTTGAACAACCAGCTGTTAACAATATATGGTCAGAATTCTGCTGGCAATTTATGCTGGCATAAAGTGTAATTGCATCAGTTGCAGCAGCAAATTACAGCTAACTACAGCTTGCATTCCTGATCATGTGCCATGTCACATGGTTGGCATGCAGCCAGGAATACAAATGGCAACTTATTAGCACCAATTTGCCACCATGATTTATGCAATTACAGGATTCTGGCCTACATTTTAAAAATTCTCATTATAAAACCAAATTTAAAAAGCTTTCTGATATGTGCATTTCATGTCATTATTCTCTTAGTATGTCTTTATAGTTCATCTTTTTGGTCCAAGAGATTCTTAGCACCCTACGATAAACCCACATGTAAAATGCAGGGCATGGCATCTCTCTCAAAGCAAATAGAAGCAAAAGAGTTCTTTCCTGTTTCCAAATGCTCCACTGAACAGCATGTCCCCTGAGCCTTCTTTATATGTAGTAAATTCTGCAATGTTCTGTTTTAAAGAAAACCTTGAACAAATTGCTCCTTTATTGTCTATAGTCTCTTTGGCATTTTTCTTTCTGGATAACGTGGTAAAGGCCAATATCAGCGAAATGTGGGGAATGCTTCCCTGTTCTGTTGATTTGGTTGAAAAGGTTTACTAAAACATGTAAATCAAAATTTACTATCTGCTTTTGTAGTTGTGATAAAACATCGAGTCCACTTTTACATTTACTGTGCTACATTCTGGCAGCCCTATTACATTTTGTATTTCTACCTTTTTTTTCTTCCAGTATTGGCTTCCAATACAATGCATTCTATTGGTTTGCATTCTTCAAATAGTTCTTTAAAATAAATGCTTCACATGAGGAATTCATGGCAAGCAGTGCTTATCAGGGTCATTAGTAGTGCACACTGCGATTTGTGCTGCCTCCCTGAGCTTTTTTATACACATTAAAAGTGTTATGGATGGTTTAGTCACTTCCACTGGCAGGAGGAGCCAAATTAAGAGCAATTGGGTGGCATTCATCAGCATGCTTACTCATTCATAATTAGAATTCTTAGTAGTTTTAGCTTATTGTGATTTCAAAATATGCTCTAGAATAGTTAGCCACAACTAGAGCAGAACTACTAAGCCTCATGGTGCAGTGGTTAAACTGCAGTACTGCAGTCAAGCCTCCGCTCACAACCTGAGTTTGATCTCAACGGGCTCCGGTAGCCCCTCTCGGTGGGCCTTCCATCCTTCCAATATCAGTAAACTGAATACCCAGCTCAATGTGTATCCTGCATAACTAAACTGTAAACTGCTCACTAAGCACCATGGGGTGGTATTTAAGCAGCACAGTTTACTTTTGCTTTGCTTTGAATTTATGGGATTTCTCTAATTTAGTTGGGAATAACAACTAGAATTAGGCAAATGTTTGCAGTGTTTTAATAATCTAAAAATTTGTGGAAAGGTTTTGTTATTTCTTGCATACTTTGGACAATTGTAGATAATAAAATAATCATTTTAAAGAAAGTTCACTTTCAGCCTCAACAATTATAGTAAGTAATATTTGTTTGCTATTTGGCAGTTTATTTTTCATATTATTCTGTTTTATCTACTTCTATTTCCCTGTAACTGAAATTCTGACCAGATGATTATTGCTTTTCAGAGCTCTCCATTAACATACACCATAAAGGCTGTAATCTATCTTAATTGATGTATTAGTATCATTGATCCATTTATATAGTAGTTAATGCATGACTGTAAGTAGAAGAGCACACTTTTAAATTAAGTGTATATTCCAGGCAATGCAGGGTTGACACCTGGCAATCAGAAACAAGATACATGGAATGATAAATTATTTCTTACATTTAGGTCCCAAATTTCCACCATGGAGGTGCATGGTTGGGTTCCTATATCATCCCATTTAAACACTATACAAAACTTGAACTATCTTAGTGTCATGTGTGCAGTTTGTATATTTGCAGTCCTGTTGAAAGTACAACAGGGCTTAGAGAACTGAATATAAGTTTTAATACTTCATTATCTTTTCCTTTCGACAGGTCCTTTTGCTTTCACCACTTCTGGCTAGCCCTCTGAACATGATAATTTTGCCAGCTCAAGTAACAAACAGTTCTTTCTAAGCACATGATCTTCTCAAAAGTGGGAAAGATTCTTATAATGTTTGCTATCCCTACATGTGGAAAATAAAAATAACTACTTCCTGATGTTTGGTCAACAGTAACTGAGAAACTTTTCAGAGGAACTGTAAAAATGCTTCTCTGGGTCCTCTAACATGCATTTTAAAATAGAAAAGATTAGTTAGTCATGGAAAGGAAGGCTTCCACCCCCACTCCAGTTCAGTGTAATGATGATAGATTCCTGTCTATGACTCTCATGTTTCAGGAGCAGAAGGATATCTTCTATCTCTCCACAAGTAGCCAAAAACCAGAATCAGGTTCAAGACAAGATCATTCTCTTATCTGAATCTTTGTCTCTACACGGACAGTAAGAGAATGGCAGCCTCATCCATCAAATAATGACACTGATAAATGAATGAAAATTGAGCCATCTGTTTATATTGTGATACTTATGCTCACATTTTTAAACTATATACAGCTGAGATATCACATAAAATCACTCGCACTCACAGAAGAACAGCAGAATTTGGTATGGATCAATACCATCTTGTTATACTGTCTGTCAGTTTCAGCCGCATTAGGACATTAAATCAAGTGATTCAGCCTGTAAAAACACATATGGCTTTCTGCTGACCAAATGCCCACGGGATGATATGCAAAGTGTCACAACTCTTCCTTCTCTCACTGTGGCCCTTCCAGTGCCCCAAACCTGCAAGACTGCCATTCAATTCCTAGTCATGAATGATAAAACTATGCCACATCTGGTACAATAGTGGCTACTTGTACATAGTATTGATTCATACTACTGCAATTCCCTAAGCTGATTACAAAACAAGTACACTATAATAATGTATCTTGTAAATTCAGCTATGTTTCACTGATCATCCTGAGTATGACAACATTCAATACATTAATGACTTACCTATCACATTTAAAATGTCAATACACCCAGCTCATTCATTTGGGTGGAGCAAATGTATAAGGAAAGAGAGTTACATAGTCCCTCCCCTTTCACTGTCTCTTTGTTCACACAATGTGAGTGGTGTGAAGACAGGTGAAGGTTCCTCCTGCATGCCAGAATACCAAGAAATCAAGGTTCTGGCTCACAAAGAGCCAGAACCTTGGATGGACAAATTAACCTCATTTGGACTTGTGAATCTCCCTTCTTCATTACAGGTGACTTTCATATAAAGCAAGTGATTATGGAGGAGCAGAATTACTTCATTTTCTTTGCATGTTTTGCTCACCTGGTTGATAAACAACCAAACAGGGCTTACATTTATTATGCTCAAGGCACAGAAATAAGCAGCTGTCATAGATTCGTGGAAGACCATTTGATTTGTATATACAAGATCCCAGCATCTTCAGATAGGAGCAGAAGAATGTGTCAGTGGATACTGCTGAAGTAAGTGCAAATACAACTGAAGAATAATTTGTCTGGTATAAAGAAGCTTCCAGTACTCCCAACACTTTATATTTACTAAACACTTTATATTTACTAAAGCAGTGTTCTCAACAATAGGTCCCTAGATGTTCTTAGACTACAATTCTCAGAATTCAAATGAGCAAAGGCCTCCCAGAGGGTGACATGGCTCCTATTGAGAATGGCTGGTGTAAACAAATAGAGAACTAGACAGACACACCTATTTGCTCAGACAGCATCAGACACTTCAACCTATACTACAACTTGCAACACTTAAGTAGATTTGACATTTGGACCCAGGTTAGATATTCAGCTTCTATAATCATGACTGCTGCTCTTTCTCCACCACTGTAATCTAATTTTGCTGCTTCCATGAACCGTATCTCTTACTGAAATGCTCACACCTGACACACAGATCGCCTTACCTGGGGAGCACAAACACAGCATATTGATACCTCTGTGCTGGCATTCTCAGGGACCAACATCCATACTTTGACAGTCAGTTCTAGCAGAGCCAGAGTTGTATGTTTTTACTTCTCTCACTGCAGCCCTCTTCACTGCCCTAAACCTGCACCAGTGGGTTTTCCAGACCATGGGGAAAGAGTGTCCGGGGACACAGTGGGTTGCAGGAGGGAGGGAGGGATTGCCCATTCCTAACTGTAGTAGTAACATGCATCTTCAAATGACATGGGAGGCATTTTAAGACCACAGAGCCATACACTTCACATACACACACACACACTTGAACACCAGTCTAAAGCTGAAAAAGATAAATGGAAAGTGATTGGTTTTTAATTAAACTTAGATGTTAAGTTCTGCATCCCCCATGCATTCTTCTTTCATAAGGCAGCTGAAGCAGCTATTATTGTTTTCAATTACAATGCTCTAATTCAATTCTTGTGCATAAATATTAAAACCGTAATGGAGAACGTGATTGCAAATGTTCACTTTTCATCTCCCATATACAGAAATGTGTAATGCTTTGGCATCACTTATTGACAATATTTTATATACTTATGCAAACTAGTGACCTCATTAGCATTTAGAGGCCACCTTGTATCAAACCACCACAGGGGCACATACTGGAGCAAAGTTTGTTAGATCAATTAAAGTTTAGTGAAGCTAAAATGAAACTCTGGACCATTTTCGGTTGCTTGAAAAGCTCACACTTCTGGCTCATTTCTGTGCAATAACAAAACACAGAAATGAACCGGTATAAATACTATAATTATGGCTACAATAGTAAGCTTCAGGTCAGCAGAGTCTTTTCTTCTCTTTCCTGCCATTTGATTTTGTGGGAAATCATAGTTCGCTAATAAAGTCAAACTAGTCAACATATTACTTCCGTTGCCTATCAATGGGAAAGAGAATTTGATTATGATTGCCAATACCATTTTGTAAGGTGAAAGTGAGACAGCTGGACTTATAGGGGCAAGTCATTCTGTTCTGCATGTAAACTGAGCAAACTGTCAGGGCAAGAAATGACTTTCTTTTTTCCTACACAGCCAATATGAAAGCATAGACTGCTATCTTCTTAACAGTGAATTTGCAGGCTAGTAACTTTTATGAGTGTATTTACAAGGTTAGATTACAAATAAACCTTCATAATTGTTTTTATAATAATTCTCACCCCCCGCCCCGTGTATTTTTGTATCCAATTGGAAACTATTATTTGCCATGAAACTGGAAGTCAGGAACAGAAGCATGGACAATTTGCAACCCAACCCTTATATTGTCCAACCATGGTTTGCCATTACATCCAGCTGGTGTAATGCCATTAACTGGTTAACCTCTAGAGATTAAAAAAGGGCTCACTTCCTCACCAGTACATCTTGAAAAAAAGATGAATGTTGGAAAGCGGCTTTAGATTTATATTTAACTCCAGATATAATTATTTTACCTGTATAATATACTGTAGATACAATACTATGTTGTAATTGACATATTGGTGGAATAGTTAGGGAAAAATTATTTTCTGCTACAAATGATTAAGAGATAAGAGATGTTCGTGGTTACTGCGTCTGAAGTTAAATGACAGCAGATTTTTCAATTACTTTTCTAGAATGTTACAATATTTTTTTAGCTATATCATAATCTCCAGTGTAAAATATGGACCGCCAGTCGTCTTGCAACCAAAGTTCAATGTGAAAAATAGGTCACAATACAAAGGGGGCACAACTACCCCAAAAATACTTTGTAAGAGTAACACTCAATTATGTTTCATATAAGAAAAAAATGTGCATTTATTCATCTATCAACTTATTTGCTCTAATAATATAAAATATATATTATTTAAACACACATCTTATGTGAGATTCTTTTGCTTCATATGAATTGTGATATTCCCAATGCCATCTGCAGAAATTAGAGGTTTATTTATGATTCTGCACCGTACAATACTGTACAATGCTGCAGACCTTCCATACCAATACTACACGTTTGTCTTAGGGAAATGTAGGATAATTAATTAGGAGTTCAACCCCAAGACTTCACGAAGCAATTCTCTGAACAAAATTAGATCATTACACTCTATATGGTGAGAAGTTTTAATTAATAGCTAGAATGCAAGTCATGAAAAAGAGGCCACAGAGTACAAAATTAACATTCACCAGACTTTTTTTCTGACACTATTTATTAAAACACAAACTGCCAGGGGCAACACAGGACATTTAGTAAGATTTTTAAACCTAAATGTTGTTGCTTCCCACCCTTCTGTAAGCCTTACAATTAAGTCTTTGGAATTCAAATACACAAGGTTGTAATCCTCACAGTTAATAAGAAGTCCTGAAGAATCCATTTTACATTACACCAGGGTCTAGTACTGTAAGACTATTGCTTTATAGCTAGGTACCTATGCACACAAAAATTAGTAGCCCGTCCACCTAAATTAGCCTCCTGTCACCTAGCCATGGAGGGATGGCATGCTCCATTATTCTTGTAGCATTCTGCAGTGTTTATACATTGAATACAGAGAAAAAAGCTTTCTACCTCTCAGAGCCCTTGTGGTTTCTGAGATGGGCAAAAGAGACAGAGCACTACATTCTCCTGCCAATTACCTGCTTGTATGCAATTTTTCCTCACTTATGACTAGCAGGCAAGAACTTAAATTGGAAGTTCACTCATTTTATTTTAAAATATTTATATCCAATCTTTCAACCTCTCATGATGCTCCCAAGGCAGCAGCTCACAAGAGATCCATTGAAGCTCTAAAAGACTGTGGCTAAAATACTTTATTTTGCTGTGTAATCTATATTTAAGGCATACAATCAAAACACAAAGCAAAATAAGAGCAAAATTAAACAAAGTGATGTAGTAGAAGCTAAAGTTCATGTTAAATAACGGTCAAAATACATGGTAGTGGTAGTGGAAGAGAGTAAATTTAGGTGTAAAGCACAGAGGCTCCTAACAGGGTGTCAAAATGTCTTGGAGCCTCAATTTCTATAAAACAAGAGAAACTGAGAAAATGCCCAGTCTCTTATCCTAGCCTTTGCTGGTATGGCCTGAGACAATCACTAACTATACTACACTAACTATATAGGTTTCCAGATTCAGCGTACTAGATTAGAGATCATTTTGTCCCCATGGGCAGCAAGGAACTATTATGGGAATTATCCAGGTCTCTTTTACTTAATGGCAGCAATTCCATTTCCAGGGACCCTGTTTTAGATCATGCATACATAATATACGCTTCAACTTACCACAAACTCAAATACCAGTGTCAGCGTCTCCTTTGTGTGGATGATATCATGAAGCAGCACAATATTGGCATGTTTTAGACCTTTCAAGAGAGAAGCTGAAAGACAAAAGTACCATTTATTTTAAAATGCCATGGATTAGCAAATTTATGCTGGAAGAGGTTTAAAGTATAGCAACGTTTTGCAGCTGTTCTGAAGGTTGGACTATCCCAGAATCTATGTTAACATTGTTTCACTTATTTATTATTTGCCTTTATATCTCATGTTCCAATGAGCTCAAGGCATTACGTATGGCTTTCTTCCTTCTAACTACATTGGGTAAGTCAGGCTCAGAGTTATTGCCTCAAAGCCATCCAATGAGTTGCATGGCTTACCTCCGAAAGAAATCTAGATTTCCCAAGACCCACTTTGAAACTTTAATCCCTATACTCTTCTTCCCACATAAAACCTCTACCTTCACTGCTCTCTTCTTCCCAAACACAACCTCCAACAGAGATAAAATTCAGTGCATTTCACCAACCCCTCAAACTAAGGCCAGTCACCAAGAGACTGCTAAATCAGAGTATATTCCATTTTTTCTAGATTTCTTCTTCTATATGAAGAAAGTGTTTCAAAGAATTACAAACATTTCTACTGTAACGCATTCAGGACTTATGAGATTCCCATTAACTTTACAGATGTGATGATGTTAGTTGGCAACACTGACATTTTAAAGTACAAATATATCGTTCTATATTTTAATCCTGAAGTATCCAAAGCAGTCAGTTCATATAAAAATTATAGGTCTGTTAATAATGGCAAACCCTTTTCTTATTGAACTTGGAAAATGTTGTGCCCATATTTGTATTCCCGTGTAATCTATATTTAATGCTCACAGTCTAATATATATTTAATGTGCATATTTAATATTCCTAAGATATGGCGTATTTAACCAATATGACATGACAATTCATGTGTTGCTACAGATGCCAAAATGTCAGTGGTAACTTGTCACATGATGCATACATCAGAAAAGGGTTAGCATCCACCAATATGGCAATATAAAGACAATAATTTGAAACTGTATTATCATAACCAAGTAATCACATTCTTAGGTGTTTTCCCCTTTCACTTGCTTTGTCTGTTTTCTTGATTCTAGTGGAGGTATTCATTTGAGACATCTCTGTAATGTTTTTCAGTTCTATCTTTCTAATAGTTTCCAAGACAAGACAGAAAAAGTAGTGCTTATATATGAAAGGAATGGAGTTGGTGAGAAGAGAAAAAGAAAGAAAAAGGACAATAATGACTTTGTGGTGCTTTCTTATCTTAGCTATGAAGGCAGTCCTACACCTGATTACCTGCATCTCACGATGGGGAAAATTTACCCCCACTCCTCCCCAAAGGACAGCTCTCACATCACCACCTTTAATTCCTTCTCAGCGTTGTTATAAACTGTTGAGCAGCTGGGAACTTGTTTATAATAATCATCTGAATGTAAGTATGTACACACAAGCTGAGCCAGGCTGGCTCCATCTTTGTTGTCCTTCTACAAGCAGGCAAAGACCTTTCTCTTCAGGTAAGCTTTCTCTGTTGGTGTGGTTTAAAGAATTGTTGTATTTTACTGCTTTGGGTATATTTTTGAATGTGTGTGTTTGTGTTGTTCTTTGCACACACATTCACACAAAGCTAAACAGAACATATGTAACCCACAAGAAAACTGCAGGGCTTTGTAGTATTTATGAGTTTTCCATTCTTCACTGTTGAAGTAACAGCTCAGCCCATAACTCCTCTTGGTGATCATTACTTTCTCTCCAAAACCTCTAATGGGTCATTAAAGCTTAAATAGCACATTGACCTCACCACACTCCAAGGACTGTCTGCTTGCTCTCTCTATCTCCTTCTTTTATTATCAGTCATCAACACCATAGCCATCTAGAATCTCCCTCTTTTCCCAAGCCTCTCCTGCTACACCGTAGGCAGAGTTGGAACTAGCCCCCAAATCTTCTCAACCTGAACAAACAGTGAAACATTTGAATATAAAATTTACGACTATAAAAAGAAACACAAAATAAAAATGCAAGTTTAATATTTATACAGTACAGTACTTCAGGCCGCTCAAGACATTTCACAGTATATATTATACATTACAGACAATTTTTGTTTCTTACAGCCGGACTGTAAGGAAAGTCAGTATTTGTTGTAACCATATTGCAAAAGATGGGAGGAGCTATTCAAACAAAAGGGATAATCTCAGACTTGCCTAAGGCCACACTAAGTGCTAAGACATTTCACTTGAATACCTCCCAGTTCTTAGCCATGGTACTAGATGTCATTGTGATGATTACACAAACTAATTTTTACATCACACAATTTCAACATCAGTTCTACCCCATTCTTTCAAACCTGAATTTATTCTGATCTTACCAAAATAAACATCAGTGGTCCACTAATAGTTTGCCCTCCTGTGGCTTTAGCTTTAACTTCTGACTTGGAGGAGTAGAAGTCTAACTGTGTTGATCTTTTTTGGAAATGCATGAATGCAATTCTCAAAAGACCCAGAAAACAGCACAGCTGTTTAGAATAGTAAGAAGTCTGTTTTATCAAGGATTATCAAAAACTGAGAATGAGGTCCTGCCAACCCACCAAGATGATTTTGCTACATACTGTTGTTCAAATATGTTTACATGAATGCACTGCAATTTAGATGTCACAGCAACAGCAGACCATACAGGTGTGCCTTTAGCATTGCAGTTGTGATGGGTATGTTCCAATTTATTTAACATGTCAATGAAGATAAGGCCCTTGATTGGGGTGAAACCAGCCCAGTAAATGACAGATCCTGGCCTGGGAGACTAAAAAGAGCAGAAAAACTCAGTAAATTTGTAAAGGAGACTGTTTGCCTCCTTGGAGAAAGAAACAGTTTATTCCACCATTAAGACAGCTATAGCGGTGCCTAAACTTACAAAATTAATTGGTTCAGGAAGATGAGTATAAGTCAAAATGGTCGTAAGTTGAAGAACCATTTCCCATTGGACTGCATTGAAATGCAATTTATCCGTTCTGGCTGAAGAAAAAAATCACCAAAACAACAACAACAACAACACCCCACTGCAAGACCGGTTGGAAATCCCTTCCGCCCAAAGGGGAGGGGAGAAGCAATCAACCGTGCAAGAGCTATTGCGAATGCAAACAAGAGAAAGCAAAAAGCAATCAAGCATATTGTGCAAAATCAGAAATGGGGGGGGGGACTAAAAAGCAAACAAACCCCCTAAGACCCATCGGAAATGGGGGGGATCCAAAAAGCAAGGAAACCCCCCCAAGACCCATCAGAAACAGGGGAAAAAATTTAAAAAGCAAACAAACCCCCGAAGACCCATTAGAAATGGGGGAGAATCAAAAAACAAACAAACCTAAGACCCATCACAGCACAGAAACATAATCCCCCAGCTCAAAATCATGTTGCAAAAATACCTGGAAAAGTTTTTTAAAAGCAGTAAACAGCACCTTACCTTACAAGACAGCCCGAAGCCTCCCTGCAAACACACACACACTCAGAAGCAGGAGGCGGCAGTCCCAAGCCTCCAAAGCCTCCGATGATCTGTAACTGCTGGGGTGAAAGAGCTACAAAGAAGCAGCCTCGTCACCACCTACAGTTAGAAATTTGAATTTCCTTCCCTTTCCCCCGCCTTTTTCTGTTCGTAAGTGGAAGCTCCGGTCACAAGTAGAAGCAAATTTTGCAGCTGGTCGTAACTCGAAATGCTTGTAAGTAGGGGCATTCGTAAGTCAAGGCACCACTGTATTATGAGCTCTCAGTTGAAAAAGCAGTCCCTGGACTGCATCAGTCTCACATTTGCCACTCTTGAATATAGTTTTATTTTGAGCATATAACAGCATTTCAGTTAGGCTGGATAGCTCAGGGGCTTAGGTCTCTGGCTGCGGAGCCAAAGTTGAGGGGCTGGACTTGATGATAAATAGGGACCCTTCCAGCTCTGCAGTTCAAAGGTGGTGGTGGTGGCTATGGCTGTGATTGTTTAGACCCTTCTCAGTCTTGACTAGAAGCTTCATTTAGGCACTGCTTTGGCTGTCTCGCTAAATAACATTTGCTAGCAACTGGATTGGGAGTGGGGAGGGCATCCCTGTGAGTTCTTCTGGATCTCTCAGAACTGTAAGACACATGATATCTTTGTGGATTATGTAGTGAGTATCAACAGGAATCACTATTCTGCAGCAGCTATGATTCTCCTTTAAGGTTAGGATGTAGAAACTCTTATTTTATTTATTTATTTATTGGCCACTGGCTTATAGCACCTTCTCTACATTTAACTGCTGGCCATGGTAGCTAAGGATGATAATGGATGTAACCCAAAACACTTAGAGAGAGCACCAGTTATAGCACATCTATCTTGTGGTTTCTTGCAGAGCTTCTTCTTACTCTCAACATTACTTAACAGGTAGGGTATGTTATTTGGGGATGTAGTACAAATTGATACCAATACACAGATAACATGCACCTCTTCTCCTCTTCCAGTATCAACCATGTTATTTTTCTTCTGAATCTGTGTTTAAAGGCAGTAATAAGCTAGGTAAAAACTATTGCCTCGAACTTGTTCTGGCAGAATACTCCCATTCCTCACCACTGAGCAAGCAGTTGTATTTTTTTAGATGCTGCTGTAAAAAGCTATCCTAGGCCAAACTCCCAAGAAGATCTCTGCTCCAAAGCTGCTTCTGATGATTAGGAATGTCACTGCAAAGATATTGGTGAATATCTTCCCATGACATCTTGTTACAGGAAAGCCACCACAGCTGTGCTGGTTATCAGTCTGTTTGTGGGCACAATCCAAAGTATCAGTAATTTCTTCGGTAATCACCTCCTTCCATATCATTCTTCACACCCCGTAAGATCATAGGAAGTCATCCATCTCATCTAGGATGGAAAGACGTTTGATGCTGAAGACATCAAATGAGCTGCTTTTTAGCAGACCTGTGTATCAGCTTTGGCAGCTGTTGCTAGTAACAACTAGAAATAAATCTTTTGCCTCACCTTGAATGTTTAGAAAATCAAGAGAGAAACAAACTAGAAGCAGTAGAGAAACCACATTAATAAGCAGAGCAAACCTATGTTAGAGAATACTCTCACACAGATAAATTATTTTTCACAAAGTTCAACAAGGCACACCTAGCATTTTATTAGCATACTTGTTATATAATGCTAATTTGACATGTCTTTTTTGTCCTTACAGCAAATGTAAAGATAAACAGATGGCTCAATTTTAATTTAAATCCCCAAAGAGTTTTGAGCAAGCATCCTAGCATATGATGCAAGCATCTAAAATTAGGACAAATGCCCTTATTGTTTGTCTGGAAACAAGCTGCATGTTTGTTAACTATGAGACGTTCTTGCATGTTCCAATGTTATACTATTTCAACAACTAGAAACTGGCTAAAGGATATGAATGAATAAAGCAGATATAACAAAAGGAAGAAGCTCAGATTCTAAGTATTGAGCATACTAATTACAGAGGATTCACACCTCATATAAACATACATACACATGTGGTGGTAACAATTGCTATGAGACAATCCTGTCAACTATGCTTACATAACTGTTGCCCTTTCCCATTGAAGCCATAAAATAATGATCACCAATATCCAATTCAAAAGGATAATTTATTCTTTCAAACAAAAGCAGCTGTGAGGCCCTTTACCCTGTTTTTTAATGGAATGAAGAAATCTTGACAATATGCCTTACTTGATGCATCAATGAAATCTAGACAGTATTTTAAAATACGAAACTGCCATGTAAGCTTTTCAGCCATACAAATATTGCAGGACATGTCAATGGTAATTTACATATAAAGAAGATTATTTATATCAAACCAAGACAAAAGAAGAAGAAAGATATCTGGCAGGATTTATAGCATAATAAGAGGCATTTCTTATTGGCTTATGTTTTCAAGTAAATGGATCTCATCCTTGCACATCAGTATAAGAATTCAGGAAGAATTCCCACAGGATACAAGGATTTAGCAGCCTTAAGCCCACTCTATTCTTCCTGCATACTCAGCATTTCCTGATTTTATCTGATCTAATCTAGCTTTGAGTTCTTTTAACCTAACACAGCACTTAATATTGAAGAGTATCTTACATGGCAAATCAGTATAACATAAAGGTGATATTTATCAACATTTTATATATATGTATTTCCCCCCATTAACTGGATGCTAAAGAAAATGTTCAAAATCAGAACATTTTTCACTGCTGTAATTTTGCAGTTACTGAATGCTGTTGAAATTATGGTGATTCTCCAGCTACCCTAGCAGAACTAGCAGAGAATGCACTCGACACTCTTAGCAAGAAATAAAAAATAAAATTATAGAAGAGGGACAGATCCATAATCAAGAATGTGCTGAAAGAGCAACAAACCAAATGCATGTGTGATTAAAGTTATCTATGAGAGCCATTTACTAAATAATAGGTTAGAATAATACCTTACACTTTCCTTATATCCACAAGGAAAAATTAGCAAGTCTATCCAGGGGGTAGGGAGAGGGAATGTGACTTTGTTGGCTTTGGTTGGTCCTGGAACGTACCGTTCTTCAGGTTCTGGTTGTTCCTTGAAAGATTCCTGATGGATGTACCTGCCATGCAATATAAACTCTACACCTATGTTACTTAACATCCAGACAGAATTGCATGGAAAGACTACTCAGGAATATGAAGCAAGACATTGTCTATGTGCAGATGACACATAGTTTTATTTCTTCTTTATATCAAATGGCTTTATGTCTTCTTGGTATCACAAAGTTTTATTTCTCCTTTGTATCTCTTTTGTATCAGAATTTTCAAATACTTGAAAAGTAGTCATACAGAAGAGGGGCAAGATCTGTTCCAGAACATCCCAGAGTGCAGGACACGTAACAACGGGCTCAAGTTACAGGAAGCCAAATTTAGGCTCAATATATGGAAAAACTTCTTAACTGTTAGAGCAGTACAACAATGGAACTAATTATCTCAGGAAAGTGGTGAGCGCTCCAATGCTGTAGGTATACAAGAGAAAACTGGACAATCATTTCTCAGATCTGCTTTGATCTGGATTCCTGCATTGAGCAGTGAGTTAGGCTCAATCGCCTTATAGGCCCCTTTCAACTCAATTATTCTATGATTTTGTAACAAGAAAGCTGCTGAGGATGTGAACTTGTGCCTGGAGGCAGTTATGATCAGATGGGGCCTAATAAACTGACCTTTAATACAAACAAAACAGAGGCTCTCCTGATCAGAAGATCAACACAATGGTCAAAACAATGCTAGTTGTCAATACATTTGATGTTGTGCATTAATACTTTTTCATCTGTGGATTTGAACATGGTTGCTTAATAATATGGCTTTCCCTTTCACTAGGTCAAAAGGACAGCGTTGCTCTTATACTGCAATAACTTAAGATTTGTCATTGCCTTGAAAGGTCACTTGGGAGAAAAAGTAGCAGGACTTAGAAAAGCTTCTTATGCATCACGAGGAAGGCAGAGAGCATGGGGAACTTAACCAGCATTGATTACATTGGGGTCAAAGTGCAACTCTTTATGGATTGTTCCATTTCAGTTAAATTGGTTTAACAAAAAAATAAAATAAATAAAAGCAATTTGTTCACAACAGTAGAAGACAAAAAAAAAAACAATTTGTTGAGAACTAGGAGACAATAAATGGGATGGTTTATATTTTGTTGCTTCCATGTTTGCTACTAGCTAGCAATGCTTTTAATTAACATTTTTAATATAGTGGTATTCATTTTTCTTTAATATTTGTAATTTTTGCTGTTTTTAGCTTTTAATATGAGGTAAGAGACCTTAAGTTCTTTTTTAGGAGAAAGGTGGGGAAAAATATATTAAATAAATAAATAGGAAATTAAGAGTATTTTAAAAAGCTGGCCAGGAGCAGAAAAGGTATTTTGAGGCCGTAATTATACATGGACTGCACTTATCTTTCAAATTCTAGTCTTTTCCAACTACATATAAAGTGGGAAGAGTACATTTAAGAGCTCAGTGATTGATACTGGACCCCTCCACAGGTTTACTCCCTGGAGTCCATCACCTATCTACATTTTCACCTAGTTCGGCTCTAATGCCAGGAGTCAATATAGCTTGGAGAGGGCACTGCAAAATTCTGTCTTGCTTTCCTGCTAACAATCATTCTTTACAAACAGCTCAAAAGAATAAAATAACAGCCACAGAATTATTGAAGCTAGCTTAATTCATTAAGGGAAGGAGACTACTCATTTTTTTCAAAGTGCAGGAAACTCTTTCAAAGAATGCATTAAACTGGTACCCGGCTGCTAAGATAGTTCCATCTGTTTGAAGTGGAGCGGCATTCCAAGGTCTGGGAGGCAATACAGAAGAGAACCTGACTGCCATGGTCAGTTACCTCGCCTCTCAATTTGGAGGCCACACCAATCAGGGTTTCAAAAGAAGAAGCATAACACACAAGAGTTTTACGGAAGTTGACTGTCTCTAAGATAGTCTGCCTATGAAGCTATGGGTTTGGGTCCTGCCATAGACAATACCCTTTCCATCTGCTTTACATAGAGCTGAGGCAGACCACCATCAGCTGTAAGTCTAGCTCAGTCCAATGATTTGTAATCCTCATGTAAATAGCAATTACTAATGGGTTTGCCACAAATCTTCTATTAGAGTAATGGTTCCCAATCTTGGATACCCAGATGTTCTTGGGCAAAAAAAAACACAAAAAAACCCCACAGACTTTCACCACTAGCTGTGCTGGCCAGGATTTCTGGGACTTGCAGTCGAAGAACATTGGGTGACCCAAGGTTGGGAACCAATGCACTAAAGAAAAACTTAGTGACAACATGAATTTATTTGTGTAACACAAAACATGGTCCGGTAGCACAGCTGAACCACGATAGGCACTGTACTAGTTAATCAATTAGTTATGTGCTGTCAAGTTGAAACAGACTTATATCAACCTTAATAGGGCTTTCAAGGTAAGTGAGATATTTAAGAAATGGTTTTACCAGTTCCACTTCCTCAGTGATTTCAATGGCTGGGTGGGGATTCAGATCCAGGCTTCCTGAGCCCCTGGTCCATCACTGTATCCACTACACTGCACACTAGGTACTGAACATGGATATACATAAAATATCCAGTACCTCATGACAAATCCCTGTACTATGCATCACTCTGAATAAAAAAAGGTTTACAATGGAAAATGTCATAGTTATTGATTTTTATTACGGCTAACAATGATATCTAAGGCCAATATTTAATTTTATTGTAATTGATTTCTTATGTATTATAAGTTGCTATAAAAGTTTTACCAAAATATACTGCCATAATACATGTTTCTTTTATTAAACTAAATTATGACAGTGGTAGAATTACACAGAAGATTTCTTCAAGCAGAACAGAAAAATGGCTTGTTCCTGAACATAAAGCAAGTAAGCAATCTCTTTTAAACCTGCTGAGATCAAGTTTTGGAACCAAAATATAGGAGACTGACCAAGCAGCTAACCATTAACAGTAATGAAAGAGCAGAGTCATGTTAATATGTCTGGACTTCTTAACATATTTCAGTGTCAATCATCACAATATCCTTTGATTAATGATAGATTGCAACCAAGTTAAAACTTACACTGGATTTGGGTACCACTTGGTAGCAAGCAGTTCACAGAATAGCCTCAATGTGAACTCCCCCTGTCATTTTTTACACCTCCACAATTGCACACCTACTGTCATGTATACCTGGTGCAAGTTATGTAAAGGAAAAACTGGTTTGCTTTATTTCATGTTAACTCCCCCACCATAGCAGCAACATAAAGAGAACATAACCATATAATTTAAGAAACTTAAGGTTCTTCAGCCTCAACAAGAAGCTGGAAATAAAGAAGCAACTGTACCTTCTCTGATGGCTGTAAAGGGAGTTCCTTCCTCCTCTTGAAGTCTTATCACCTTCAGTGCTACAAGTTTTCCGTTCACTCTGGAGTAAAAACAATGACACACCACATACACAAATGTAGAGTTCACACAGCATTTCAACAATGGCCTATTCTTTCTGCAAAGTTACTCTAATACATAATAGAAAACATTTTGATTTAAGCACTTCCTATTTTCAATAAACATGCCCTTCAAACTGTTGAATAAGGAAGCAGGATCCAATAGACCAATCTGCCATCGGAACTACTTTGAACCTTGAGATTCTGCACCAGAGGCCTAAAACCATCCAATAGTTGGCAGGGCAGCAAAGAATGTGGGTAGAACTGCATCGGCACAATGCTGGATTTAGCCTGATTTTCTAGCAATGGGATTGCAGGTCACAGTGTGTTCATGAGCAACTTTAAAATTACATCCCATGCACCTATTTTATAGTATTTCTTTTGCTGTTAACTAGAGATCAGTCTCCCTCTCATAATTGGAAAGGCCTAAGATCAGTTCATATGTCTCATGTGTATTCTGCTACATTTTATGTACTGCTTCTCTTCCAAAGAAAAAAAGATTTGTGCTCAGTGGATTTATGTACAGTCATTACCTTTTACAGTTAATTCTGTAATTACACAGTATTAACTGGAAAAGAAGGCAAGACAAATTTGTGATCATAACATACTAGGAATTCTAAATAATTTTAGGTTGCTTCCCCAACCTATGAAGCAGCTGAATTTCATGATTCTCCATATTATTTCTTTAAAAAATCATTTTTCTCTAATTCAGGAGAGTCATGGTTCAAATGACTACATAACATTCGAGGAATAAACATTTATTATACTATGACCTTCTATTTAGAAAATAAAAGTTTGCCTAATTGTTACTTTATTACAGAAGAATTTTTAAAAGACTTTATTTTTTTTTAAAAAAAGAAGTAGTGTCTGTTTGATTAGGTTTTCAGACAGAAGAAACAACCTGGTTCAGCTAAATGCAATATTTGTACGCAGTTTTGCTTTTCCAGCTGTTTCCACTGATGCAATTCTAAATCCTTTCATGCCTTGTGAAATGAACAGATGTGGCTATCACAATATTCCCTTACAGCCAACAGAGAAAAATTTGATATGCTGAAAATTAGCTACATGGCCTATTAAATCTCCCTATGCATCTATCCTGATTACAGGCTTTTTTTTTTTCAGTACCACCCAGATAAGTTTATTTGATCTCGGTCTCCTAAGTCATAAGTTACTAAATGACAAGAAAGAAAGAAAAAAGAAAATCCATGACCAATAATAGCATATAAAGAATGTGGGAAGAATAAAAACTGTCGTTACCTGTCTTAATTCTCTTAATATAGTTCACACAAACTAAATATGAATAGTCGAATGGCTACTTTTTTGGAAATCTTTTGCCTCTCTATTACTACAACTATTTCCCTACCCTGCTTGTTGTTAAAGATGAGGATCGCTCTTCTCTCCACATTTCTGTCACAAGATTCTGGCTCTCTTGTAATTCAGGCCATTCAATGCCCCTACATAAACAACTCATATTGACTTTCTGTCTAGTTCAGCACTAATTCTACATTTTTACCATCTGCCTACAGCTTGGAGAAGCAGACACATCAGCTGGAGAATTCTGAAAATTATAGCGGAAAAAAAAGGAATGTTTCAACATCTGCACCTTACCTTCTTCATCTATTTGCCCTTGTATCATCATATTTTCCTGTCTACTACTTTCATTAGCATCTGCCCCTTTTCTGTTCCTATAAACAAATGCTCCTTTCCTCTCTAGCTTCTCTAGAAGCCTGAAATTACATTCCAGAGACACCACTTCCACTACCTCTGAAACCACTCTTAAAGCGACTCTTGGTATAACCTCCCTGTTCTTATTTCTTAGCAAGACTGAACCCAAATGGTTCAACAGAAAATAATGCACAGCCTTCCCTAATGGCATTTATTCTCACCTTCCCTCCCTATCTTGTTTTTCCTCCATGCCCAATTTTGGACTGCACACTCTTGAAGACAAGTAGTTGGTCCTGTAACTCAATACTTTACTTCAGGTGATCAATACAATTCTTAAACTACAAGCAAAGGAGGTACAAAACCCCCATCGCCTTCCCAGCTCTCATGTATGGAGAGCTAAATCTGAAAAGGAAAAGACTTTCTGTATGGTGCATACCCACACAGGTAGGAATCCTGACTTTTCAAGTACAGTGGTGCCCCGCATGACGACGATAATCTGTTCCATTAAAATCGCTGTACAGTGAAATCATTGTCATGTGAAAAAAATCCCATTGGAATGCATTGAAAACCAGTTAATGCATTCCAATGGGGAAAATTCCTGATTGTCCTGCGAAGATCCTCCATAGGGCGGCCATTTTGTGATCGCTGTCTTGTGAAAATCGGTCTGGAAAACAGTGGGGAGCCATTTTGCAAACCACTGATCAGCTGTTTTAAATCATCATCTTGCAAACAATCGGTTCGCGAAGCACGGACCTAATCTTCGTTAAACGAAAATCCCCTATAGGAAACATCATTCTGCGATTGTTATAGCAATCACAAAGAAAGTCATCATCAAGTGATTTTGTCATCATGCGGGGTAAGCGTCTAGCGGGGTACCACTGTATTAAAATCAAAAGAGGAGCTTCCACAGGTACAGAACCCATTCCTCTTCAAATTTAGCTCTTCACGTGCAAAAGGTGAAGGGTGTAGTCCACTCCTGCAGAGAGTTCTACTGAATGTCTGAATAAGGCTGCAAAGCTATGATTATTCATAGCTACTACTCCACACACACACTCTCTCTCTCAAGTTGTCTCCCTTCTATTTATTCGGAAGATAAATATTTATTCTATATTTTAGAAACTGGGAGGCTTGGCACTGAAGAGATGTGCATATACAGGAGTAACTCTCTTCAAATTTCCTAAGATTTGGAGGAATTATTTTGTAAAGTTATCATGTGGAATTACAAGATGGCTACCCTAATTCAAAAGATGGCTAAAAACACTCACCTGAGGCATTTTTCAGTTGGCTTGTATCATGGGCTACTTTCACAAAAAGTAGACTTGTCTGAG
This sequence comes from Pogona vitticeps, assembly GCF_051106095.1. Taxonomy (NCBI): domain Eukaryota; kingdom Metazoa; phylum Chordata; class Lepidosauria; order Squamata; family Agamidae; genus Pogona; species Pogona vitticeps. The sequence goes on along the minus strand of NC_135788.1, from coordinate 23,916,771 downwards.
GGCTGCTATTCTCAACTTAAATTTCAGACTGGAAGGAGGTTTAATTTACCCTGGGAGCCAACATTCAATTTACTCAAAGTGCCAATTTTCACTAATTTAAAGTAGCTATGGAAGACAAAATAATCATTTCTCTTATGAATTTGTACCTTGTTGCAGTGTGATACCTGGTTAAAACAAAATTAGACCTCATAATTAAATGAGGGGAAAAGATGCTAAAATAGAAGACAACAGACTATCTCTACACCAATGTCAAAATGTCAAAGAGGAAAAGCTTTGTTATCTTTTTAATTATAAAAGGACACAGAAGCTTCCTTGCATCATATGTTTGGACTTGTGGTATGGTTAATACTTTAACTGGATCACTTTACTGGACTACACAAGTCAGAATCTTATTTCTACTCATGAATCACACTTTTTCCATCTGAAATCAAGCTTTTCAACAACACGAACGCTCTGCTTGGCTTATACACTATAACATAATACAAAATAATAGATAGGTAAGAGGGAGATATTTGTAGAATTTTGTTTTATTTGCCTGTAGAAAGTATACAAAATGGTAAGCTAAATATCAGTGGCATATTTTATATTCGGAGAAAACACAACACTCTTCCTATCATGTGCTAACTTCAAAAGCCACCAAATTTAATTGAAGGAGACTGATATCTCAAATTACAGAGTATGGACCTTGGATTGACTTAGTATCAATGAATGGATTCCTTTTGAAAAATTATGCTAAGTATCACTGATTTCATATTTAAGGCAGTTTAGTTGAACCTTTTTAACATGGTGATTTACTTGCACTGGACATCGTGTCAATTTAGGAATAAGTTATGAAATTGTCGTCCAGCATTTCAATACTTTCATTAAATATGTTACTATTACACTAATATACTTACTTGCTTTTGCCTTTGTATACTGTGGCATATGAACCTTCACCTAGTTTTTCCAGTTTTTCATAAGAGTCTGCTTTCCCAAACTTGGGACTTGTTGGCTAAAAAGAAGGGAAAAAAGGACATGTTCTTTTACTATTCATGTACTGACATTAACAGCATTCATTCAAGCATGAAGACCAAATGTTATTACCAAAACTAATGAGATTATACTTCAGATATTTAATGCTTAATATTGTCGTCTACCAAGGGCAATGGTTAATGATGTCTGCCTAAACATCACTCAGCATTCCAGATGGTCACTGCCTATTTCAACAGTATTCCTATAACACTGGAAACATCAGAAAGGTTTACGTTGCAGAAGAATGTAATCTGAATTTGCTGCAGAGTTTATGTGCAGATGTGAATACTTAACAGCTGCATTAAAAAACATATTTAGCAGACACAAAACTGAGCATGCTCAATATGTTAGACAATGCACTCAAATATGCTTACAAAAACAGTTAACTTGTTCTCAGAGAAGGAAGAATAAATTTACTTTTTAAAGTCAAGAAAACAACGCTAAATTTTTATTTTAAAGTTTTAAACATAATACTCCCCCAAGCATTACAAGCACTTTCTAAATAACTTTTGGTTTATTTTTATATATATATTTTAATTAATCTATGCTGTACTAATTAAGTAAGAATGTAGATACCCCCCCAACAGATCATACAACATTCTCCTCTAACTAGTGACCTACTTTCTTGCTTGTTTTTCATCAAGATGAAAAGATTATGAAATACAGAGATCTAACACAACTTACTTCACCAAATTGTGACTCTTTCCTCATTCTGCATTAAGCACCTGGTTCAATAGAGGAGCAAAAATATGACCACAACCTGTGGTTCCCTGAAACTTGCTGTAAAATGTTTAATGTGGCTCTGCATGTATGTATGCAATATTTTGATTAATTAAAATAAATGTATCTGATTAATGGAAAACAATACGTATAAAAGATAATATAATGAGTCTGTAGAATAATGACTAGGCAAGGTAAGCACACTGAATTCCACTCCTGACTCAAATTACCAAATTTCTCACATGTACAGTTAACCTAAAGGGAAGGGTTGATAGAAGTTCAAAGATGAAGATATCAGGTGACTATCTACTATTTCGACAAATTAGGGTGACTTTGATTGTTGTGGGTTTTTCGGGCTCTTTGTAGATGGGTGATTAGTGTGTCTTGTTGTGGGTGTATTGTTGTGATAAGAAGGAGAGATTATCTGTTACTGTGGTTGATGGGTGTCATTAGCTGGTCTTTTGTGTGTAGTGATCCCCAGTCCTTGTGGCTGGGTAGAGTTCATTGACCTTTTGCACTTGTATTTTTGAGAGCTGGTGACCTACTTTCTTGCTTGTTTTTCACCAAGTTGAAAAGATTATAAAATACAGAGATCTAACACAACTTATTTCACCAAATTGTGACTCTTTCCTCATTCTGCATTAAGGGTGGCTTTCTTTGTACATTATAAACATCGTTTGCTAATTATTCAAATGATGTTACAAGTTACCATTCCAAATTATCCCTTTCAAATTTCTTTATAAGGATAAAGGAGATGGTTGGATTTCTTAGGTAAGTTTGTATGTAATCTATTTAAACTTTCAAAGGCAAATCAAAATCAAAATATAGTGGTGTCCCGCATAGCGATGATAATCCATTCCGAAATAATCGTTGCTATGTGGATTCGTCGCTATGCGGGGCAAAAAAAGCCCAAAGGAACATATTAAAACATGTTTAATGCGTTCCTATGGGCAAAAAACTCACCGTTATGCAGAAATCCTCCATGCGGCCGCCATTTTCGCTGCCCGGTAAGCGAGGAAAGGGTGCAAAAACACAGCGGGCGGCCATTATCTTTACCCGGTGGCCATTTTGGAATCAACGATCAGCTGTTAAAAATCGCTATGCAAAAATCGGTAAGCGAAGCGCTTACCGATCATAACAAAGCAATGTTTTACCATTAGAAACATCGCAATGCAATCGCTTTTGCGATCGCAAAAAGCACATCGCTATGCGGATTCGTAGTTAAACGAATCGCTCGTTATGCAGGGCACCACTGTAATTATATATTTTAGCAAATCAATTAAAGTAACCACTAACTTATTCCCAAATAATGAAGTACCCTTGGAAGTCACTTCTTCCATTTCTTATGTACTGCCATATTATACTATGTATGGGTGAGAAATAAGATTAGGCTGGGGGAAGAGTCGGGGGCTAGACTTCATATAGATCATGTAAGAAATGGACTCCATCATTAGTTTCGAGAAATTGTTAAATGTAGAATTGACATCTTTTGGTTTAATTCAGCATCTGAATGTATTAATTTGAAGATGGACCAGAAGATTTTTACCTGCCGAACATGCAATATGGAGTTCAGAAAGAAACTCCAATTCATTTTGTTCTCACAGATGGTTGTCTAATTTTCTCCTGAATGACTCCAATGTTGGAGCGCTCATCACCTCCCAAGATAATTGGTTGCACTGTTGTACTGCTGTAATAGTTAAGAAGGTTTTTTTTTTTTTGTGAAACTCAGCTTATGTCTGGCTTCCTGTAACTGGAGCCCATCATTGCACGTTCTGCATTCTGGGAAAATTGATAAAGAACAGATCCTCTGTATGAAAGTGTTTCAAGTATTTGAAAAGTACTATCATATCTCCCCTCAGTCTTCTTTTCTCAAGGCTAAAAATGACCAGTCCTTTTGGTCTGTCCTTATCGGGCTTGCTTTCCAGACCCCTGATCATCTATCGTCCTCTGAACTGCTTCTAGTTTGTCAACATCATTCTTAGTATGGTGTCTAGAACTGGAAACAATACTCACAATGAGGCCTAACCAGTGCCAAATAGAGGGGAACTAGTACTTCACATAGCCTGAAGATACAGATAAGCACTTCAGTGTGGTTCAGTGGACTGGACCCACAGATGTTGCATAGGAACCCTAGATTCCGTGCCCTGCCTCCCCCTGCAGGCGCCCATTCAGGGGAGGAGGGACAAAGATGCCTGTTGAAGAGCACCAAAACCAGCCCTGAGCCTTGTGGCACCTCACTTGTTACCAGCACTCTCTGAGTATGATCCTGTAACCAACTGTGTATTTACCTGACAGTTATTCTCTCCAGCCTACAGCTTGCTCATTATGGGGTACTTTGCCAAAGGATTTGTTGAGGTCAAGATATATCATGTCTATAGCATTCCCACCCTCTACCAGGGAGATAAGATTATTCTGGCAGGATTCGTTCATTTCTCATGAACAAATTCAACCTTTACAATTTGCCTAACAGTATTAATTCTTCAGTGGCAAAAACAAAGAAAAAAAATTAAACCTGGGGAATTTTGGCCAATTAAGTGTATAAAGAGGGATTATGTAGTGCAGCTATAATATAGATAAAACTATCCAACTGGACAATATAGCAACCATACACAAATTGTTGCCCTTCTTGTTGTTCAATTTCCTTGCTTAGGTGGGATGATGACAGGCAGGAAAAGTGGACTGGGAAGCTAAAGTAGAGACACATTGAACCAGGAAGGAAACCTGTTTAATCTCATCTTTTTGTGCATATGTGTGATAATAACTCCATAACTTTGTCTTTTTTTAAAAGTACCTTTCCATAACAACAGTTCAGATTTTGCCCTTTAAAAAGTACACCTGTGGAACTGCAGTCTGAAAGATAATTGAGTAAACAGCCTGGGTACCTCAACCATGGAGAACAGAAAACATTGACGTTAATCTTGCTTCCTCTTCTTCTTCCCATATTACATTAAACACACATTAAGTTCCAAAAAGGTACAGAAGTCTCTCCCTCTGATTCAGTCACTCCCGAAGTCAACCGGCAGAACACTAAACATGTAACAAGGAACTAAAGAATTTTTTTTACTGTAAATTACACGTGCACAACCTGATCTGGATTGGAACCAGCATGCACAGGTGAGTGAATTATAGGGTTCCCTTCATCTGTTTTTCATTTTAAAAGGGGAAGGGCTGTTCGTGAGGTTAACAAAGGGAGGTAAACTCTGCCTTAAAATTTCAGTGGAGGATTTGCTCTTCTTTTTTAATTGCTAAGCAAGGAGACTGAATTTTAAAATTAAAAAACAAATAGCAGAGGGGGGGGGAAGGCTTTGACTCCCTCCACTCACCCGTTCCAGTCCCAATATAAACCAGGGCTCGCACACATTTATTTCAGAGTTTTAAAATGTTATCATTAACTGGATGATACATGTTGAACTTAGCATGTAGTTTCACCCCAACATTTCTATTCCAAGATGACTGAAAAAAGGAAATCATTTACACATGCTGGCTGTGACACTCTAATGGCCCAAAATAACACGACAAGAACTAGTGAGATCAGAATATGTAAGGTCAAGTTTCCGCACTGAGATATACTGTGGTTTGTTGCAGGGATGAAGAAAATGTGGCCTTTGAGCTATATGCCACCTTCACAAGACTGTTTCTCAGGCATTTGCTGCACCCATTTATTGCTCCTTTCAACAGAGACACAGCACCTTTTGGATGGTGTTGTTCCAGGGCTGCTTCTTCCAAAAGTGAAGAAGACTGTCCCACAAGAGAGCAGGACAGCCTCAACAGCATCTACCAAATTTTGGTGAGATCAGCAGGAATTGCAAGAGGAACACAGACACAGTACTGCTAGGGGTCCCGTGCAGTTCCTCAACCAGAGGAGGCTTCCAGCTCTTTGTTTATCATTAGCAAATACAACAACAAAAAAGGTTGGGCTCATATAATTCCCATGGGGATGTAACTAGGAGCTTTTACTTCTGTTTCTGATTAAGCATAATTTTAACTATGATATATATTAAAATAAACCAACTGTATAAATAAAAATTTGATGTTGGCTCTTTTTTAATAAACCATGGTTAGGACTAGACACAATAATGGTAAACTCTTGTTGCACAAAAAATTAAGTTAATGTTCCCAGTCTCCTTGTGGCTATATTTCAGGATAAAAAATACAGTGGTGCCCCGCATGACGACAATAATCTGTCCCATTGAAATTGCTGTTTAGCAAAATCGTCATCATGAGAAAACCCTTTCCCTATTGGAATGCATTGAAACCCAGTTTAATGCATTCCAATGGGGAAAATACCTCGTCGTCCAATGAAGATTGCCCATAGGGAAGCCATTTTGCGAGCACCAATCAGCTGTAAAAATGGCTACCCTGCGAAGCATGGGTCCAGAAAACACAGGGCAGCCATTTTGCAAAGCCGACGATCACCAGAAAAAATCGTCGTCTTGCGAACAAACTGTTTGCGAAACACGGACCTAATCGACGTCCAGCGAAAATCCCCCATAGGAATGACTATTTTGCAAATCACTATAGCAATCGCAAAAAGTCATTGTTATGCGGATTCGTCATTCAGTGGGGTCATCGTCTTGCGAGGTACCACTGTAAGAGAAACAAGGGAGCCGGAATTTATCTAAGTGCATTCTCATAGTAATAGATCATAATTTATCATCACAACTTAATGTAACTCAAGTCTCTAATACAATTCAAAGTTTTGTTACTAAATTTATGAACAAGTTTAAAGTGGCATCCCAAAGCAATTTGGAAGCAAATAAAATACATGCGACATGTGCATGAAGATTCCAAAAACTGCTTTGAAAAAGAAAGCTACATGAATATATGACAGGTGAGGATTAGGTGGCATTTGCGTTTACATGTCTTGAAATAAGCAGGACACACATTTCACACACAACTTTTTTGAAGAAGCTGGTTATAAGAAAGCAGACACCCAAAACTGAACTAATATTTAATATGTTTCACAGCAATGTCTCTTGCTATAATTGTTCACATTGTCTGTTATATGAATGCAAATAAGAAGATACTTGTTTTGTGGAATTGTGTTTGTAAGATTCATCAGTAGTAAGCAAATAGCCCCATAGAACTTTAAAGTGTTACACTGACATCATTACTAGTAATTGTTAGGATTACAATGCAAATTCACAAGGACCACCTCAGGACTGGTGGAGGAAATGTTTCCAATCTAGATGAAAACGCACACATTTCTATGATCTTGATGATAACGGGAATGGGAAATAATGTGGTGATCATGAAAGATAGAAGTTAAGAGTACCTTGGAGCTCAGAGTGTAGAAACTTTATTTACTTCCCCTCCACTCTTGAATTCATATTTCCCCTTTACAGAGGTCATTCTTGTTATGTAAACGCATCAGGTATTTAGCACCTTAGTACCTTTCACAGATGCTAATCATAGAGAATTACATGGTTGCTCTGTGATGTGCCCCAGACAAGTAAGCTGAGGCCTCTATAATTTTCACTTTAAAATCACAGCTAAAATAATGTCTCTTCTTATAGGCTATTATGGCCAAACCACTTCGCAAAACATTTGGGTATTGGGGTTAGATCTGGAAAGCAGCTATATTCGCATGGGTAGGCTAAGATATAGATGTTTGCACTAACAGCTACTGCATAACCTGTTCTTAAAACAGAACTCTTTAGAGTAATGTTTCCAGTATTTTGGGCCCCTAGAAGTTCTTCATTTTCCACCCAAATCATCCTTGGCAATCATCCATTCAAATGAGGAATGATGGGAGTTGTAGTTCACCACTGTCTGCTCAAGGGAAAAATCTGTTCTAATGTCACAGAATTTTCTTACAGGACGACCATCTCAAGGCTTTGATCTTTGGGTTAATTTTTTTTCTACAGTATAAGATTTTTGAGAGTTCATAATCTAAAACTTAGAATGACAAACAAATCTCTTCAGAACTCCATAATCTTCTTTCTCCTAAATTCTGACCACAATACATTGCAAGAAAGTTATTAATATAATTTAAAAATATATACACATACAGTATATTATACAGTAGATATAGCAGATATAATTTAATATATCTGTTGTATTTCTCCCTGTAACTTTTTCAGATGAGAAATTGTGGTTGAAAGAGGCCACATCAGTCTAAAGGAAAGATGGGACTTTAGAGGAAAAAATATCAACCCCCTAAACCAATATTACACTAAAACTCCACAGGGAGTACTCAAAGTAATGATGTATAAAGGTACTGTTATCAACGCACAGCTATGTTGTACCACAGCCAGAAAGTACACAATGCAGAAAAATAGTGGAATAAACTATATGTACTAAGGTACATTTGAATAAGGGCAGTAATTAAATGATGTATAGAAAATGAATTTATTTTCCTGTTTCTATGGTATAATATCAAAGGGTACTTCTGATTCTGTAGCCACCAACCTACATACTAAATCACAGTGTCACAAGAAATGTACATCCCTATACATTCTTCCCTCAGCTCTGACATTTCTTTGAGAGTTCAGCAGTGAGAGTGATATGTTACACTGAGACATGCAAGAGGGTCTTTTCTGCTATAGTACTCCACTTGTGGAAAGCCCTCCACTTGAAGGCCCAATTGGCACCAACAATAGTTTTATTTCATAGCCAAATGATGGCTCTTCTTTCAAGCTTCAGAGCCTGATCGATGATTACAGTTTAGGTCTGTCCTACTGGGTTGTTAGTTATACTGTCTGTACCTTGTATTGAGATGGCAAGATACAGGGCAGAATAAAAAAGCAAAGCAAATTGTGCTGCTTATATACCACCGCATAGTGCTTAAAACATTCTCTGGGCGGTATACAATACCTTTTTTAAAAAACCTGCAGGTTATACATTGCCCCCTCCCCACCCCCCAGCAAGCTGTTTACTCAGTTTATTGACCTTGGAAGGCTGGAAGGCTGAGTGTATCTCGAGCCGGCTACCTGGGATTGAACCTGGTCATGAGGAAAGTTTTGACTGCAATTTAATCACTGTGCCACTTTGGTAAATAAAACTAATGAAAATTATTATTGTAAGACAATCCCAGCAATATCCAGTGGTGCACAAATACGACCACTTCATGATCACTAATTATTTCAGTACCATTTAATCACATGTCATTTAATCTTACATCGTGGCTGAATATGGTGGGAAATCTCTCCTCTAGAGTGTTTTCAGGTTAAGCAAGACTGATGAATTAGTTTGTAAATTAAATTAAATGTCAAGAAGTGAGCAGCTCCTTTCCATCAGTAGTGTAAGGATTGTTTTAGCTGTGTACTTAGGGCCCTCATCTGTATTAAGCGTTCCTTGTGTTTTCCAAGAGAGGATCCAGATACCTGGTTCGAAATGGCAGTTGGTGCTTCTGCTGAAGAACTCAAAATGGGGGCTGATGCCCCTGTACTGGAATTTGAAGGATCAGGTGCCTCTATCCGAGCTGAAGGGCTGAGATGGGGTTCCATGCTGTAGGGATTCATTACGAGTCTTTCACCTTAAAATGAGACAGCCACTTGGTATAGTACTTGTGCACCTTTACCTCAGAAACAGCCTGGCTCTTCTCAGAGAACTAAAGAACAACTCTCTCTACTGTGCACTGATGAGCAGAAGAAAAGGTCACATCAGGAATCCTTTCTACGCATAAGGCCTCCCACAAAAAACCACCCCCCCAAAATGCATATTCCTCATGCCAGTTTTGAGTGGTATGTGCAGATTTTATTTAGTTGAAACTTTTTAATCCAAACTTAAAAACTGAATTTTCCAGTGAAATTCTTGAAAAACAGACCAGGCCTCCACATCCATTTGTTTTGTCAATAAAAGAGCAATTAATAGATAAAATCCAGTAGCAAGCCACAACTAGAGTAGGCCCATTGATTCAGTAGGAATCTAGTGAGTCAACACTGAAATAAAGTTAATTCAACAGGTCTAGTCTAGTTATAATTTACTATGGGATATTAACCGATGGCCACGATTGACACAAGATAGATTTATTTTGTTCCACATAATTCTTTACTTGTTATTGTTTGGTTATATAACTTTATTTGATTATGTTTTTGTTGTTTGTATGGACCCAGAACAGTGCTGGCACTAATGAGGTGGTTTATAAATGTCAGAACAGCAGCAGCAACAACAGCATTCAAAAATATCTGGCACAGTCAATCAAAATTATAAAAACATTGACTGGTATTACTGTATATAACAGATCCAAGCTTCAATCAGAAACCTAAATTGTTGTTATTAATATTATTAGGGGGAGGATTTCTATGACATCTCATACTTTTTCTGCAACCTATACTTGAACCCTCAAGCAAGTTTAAACCTGTTTATGAGTAATCTAGAGTTTTTCACCAGATTACACCTAAACATGTCTAAACCGACTGATAAATTCAAACACAGGCTGCAGAAAAAATATGACATGTCACAGAGATCCTCCCCCTTGTTGTTGTTGTTAATAAACAGGCATCCAGAGACAGGGTTGTGAAGAAAATGTTATGTAATCTTCACTTTAGAAAATAGGTTATTAATTTGTTGAGGGAGAGAGAGATTACTTGCTGGAACAGGAGGATTTAGGATTCCTAATTTTAAGAAATAAAAAGTGTTTTCTGTTCAGGCTTACTGAGGAATTATTGCATTTCCTACATGATGGAAGAAAATGTGCCCACAGAAGCCTCAAAAGATTTGAATGTTTACCAAGGAAAAGTAACCAAGGTAATCATAAGCAAAACACATGCAGGGGCAATACAGATTGCCAGTAAATCTGCTGTCCGCCTGCTTTTCTTGGTGAATTCACCCATCCACAAGAACAGTATATGAAGACACATATGAAAATTGAAAATAGTGATTTAAATAATTTAAACAAAACCTAAAGTGAGAAAAAACAAAACAGTCTTGTTCCTAACAATTGTCCTTCAGTGAACCTTCTCCTTTGAGATTATACTGCCTGATAACAGAAACACTATTATTCTGCCCAATCTCAAAACAAACTTAATTATAAACACACAAAGATCACAAGCTGGATTCTCCACATTTACTACTGAATGAGGAAGATTGTGACTATGTTTCTTTATATGAACAATAAAGCCTGAAGACTTAAAGACAATGTAAATCAAGCAATACTTCAGAAATAATGAGGTGTACCTGGTATTAATTACGTTAAAGAATTTGATTATTTGTTTATGTTTGCACAAGTGGTAATTTTCTTTAAATGAGTTTTAGCAAAGGATGAAGAGAAGCAAATGGAAACTATTTTCTGCTTAACTGTTCAGAATTATGATTGGCCTCAGTCCAAGGATCTTCATAGCACAAAAGTTGCATGTCTTCGAGGGGAAGGGGAGAACTTCTTTCAAAATACTCTTTAAAAACTCATTGCCATAGGATGTCATGATGACAACAAGCTCAGTTTCTTAAATGTTTTAGGTAACTTTAGATAATTGTATTTTATAGTTACTGTTACTGCTGGAACTTTTTGCAGCTTCACATGCTGCCTTTAGTAGTTTTGGACGGGAGCAACTTTTCTGGCCTGGGGTGACTGTCAATCTATCCAGAAAGAGGAACCTCTCTGCTTTTCCCTTTCTCTAGAGTCTGTTGATATTTGCTGAAAAGCAGTCATCTTTGTTAGTTTCCTGTTTGATCTGTTCACAACTATAAGTAAAGAAAATGGTTTGTATTCTTTCTCCTACTAAAACCTCAGAGTGAGTTGTTGAGATGGTAAGTGCTATTTGATGAGAAAAAAGAAGAAGGATGGACTAATCTGGGCAATTTGAAGCTATTCTGCTCTGTAAATCTCTGCACTTCTGCTGCGCAGCTAGAGGAACTGAACCAAAAACTCTAAACTCTGCAACAGTTACAGAAAAAAGTACCTTCTATTTCCTTTTTAGCAACCACCTATAACAAAGACAGAGCACAATCCCAGCACATCCAGCAACAAATAGGCTCCCATGTGTGGACACTAATGCTGGGATAGCTATTCAAATCTGGAGCAAAACAAATAACACAGAACGACCCCCAAATGGCTGGAGCCAACAGAGAATGAGATCTCTGAGATATCTCAATTGATGCCATTTAACCTCAGCCCAACTTCTTCAAGTTAGAAAATGATAACGTTCTACAATTAAAGATTGGACTTAAAGTCTATATATAAAAGAAGGTAAAAGAATAAGAAATTCTTAAGAATATGAATAAGAAATAAGGGATTTAATAGAAGAAAGAAAGGAAAACAAGAATATTTTATGGATTCATATTGATACTAAAGTCTAACTGAACCCTTAGGTTGATTTCCTTGCCAAATTATTAATCTCTTTTGCATTTTCTCTACATTTCTTTATATGCCACACAAAAATACTATCCACATTTCCCAATAATCTGTATTCTTTAGCTCAAAGGCCCCATTATTACAGATTTATGCTACACTGGAAGATAAAATGTAGTTTTCATATACAATAATTTGGCAGGATACCTCTGGGATAACTGCCAGCACACCCGTCATAAGTAAGATGACATTTCATTTATCAGTATTCTTTGAAAATAAATGTACCACATGGGGAAAACATAACATATTTGGAAAGCTTTGACTATTTCATGATTTCACAAACTATTGCTGCACAAGAGTGCTTGCTTTATCAAAAGGTCTTATTTGACAAAGGTTTAACATTGTAACTTGCCTCTCTCGCCCACCCATCCCCAACACACAGATAGTATAATTTCTATCCTCAGACCAAAATCTTGCCGTTTTAATTTTTTTCGCCTTGTGGAATGTTTTTAAGTGAAATAAAGTAGGTTTTAATCCCACCCACTCCCACAGATTGTGATGTCTGTGTCCCAAAGGAAATCTCAAGAAAAAAAAAGTGACTAACCAGAGAAAGGAAGCTATTTGAGAAAGATTCCACAATACATTTCCTAGAATTAACACCAGTTTACTTTTCATAGCCTTTAGTTTTTCCATATAAGAGATATCCAAAACATGTACTGCAATGTGAATAGGATTCATAAGGATTGTAAATGCCACTCCAAATGCTGTTACCCTGTTAACATTTATACATCTTACATATACAAAAAAAGTGTATTACTTGAATCATTTTGGATCATGAATATTTTTCAGCCTAAAAGTGCTTGTTGCTGGGCAGTTTTAAAAATAGACACAATCTCAGCATACCATTTTGTATAAAGCACTACTGCTATTAAAAGCACCAAAAATATTTGGAACTTGGTTGGAGAATTTAGTAGAGATAAATACAGCGTGTCTGGACTTACAGAGCTAGGACTGGAATGTCGTCTGATTTTAGGAGATTCCTTCCCAGTAGACGATGTCTTGAAATTAATGCAGGCATTGTTCTCTGAATGGACCCTCTTGACTTGGTTATTTGGCTTCTCAAAGGGATCAAAAGTGCTCTGTGTCCTTTGAACTCTGACTTTTTTGTCTTCTGGAATTGTGTCCAGTGGTTTGATCACAGAATCCATTCCTTGGCAGTTCCGTGTAGACATCTTTGTGACACATATCTAAGAGGAGAAGAAATGGCAATCTGTTATATAAGTTGATGAAGGAACGTTGCTAAGGGCCAAACCCCCTAACGTATAGAGGGGCAGATTGCTTCCAAGTGCCACTGCATCCCTAGAATAGGGTTTAGGAATACATTTGGAAGGGAAAAAAGAACAGGCAGGGAAAGCACATTTCACACTCTCCAGCCTTCCCACTCATCCATATAAAACACACCCAGGGCTTTTAAAAACATGTCCCCCGCTAGACTCCAACAAATACAGTGGGGTCTCTACTTAAGAACATCCCTACTTAAGAACAATTCCACTTAAGAACAGCTCCATTTGCTAAATTTTGCTTCTACTTGAGAACAAAAATCCAGATAAGAACAGGAAAAAAAAACTTTCCTGCTCTTTTTTTAACCTTAGGTCATCTTAGGTTAAAAAAAAGTTCTCCCCCTAGTGGTAGAGTACGTATTAACCAGCTTTGCATTAGTTCCTATGGGAACTAATGCTTCAATGTACGAACGCACCTCTACATAAAAAAAACAGCCACAGTGGATTAATTGGTTTTCAGTCCATTGCTTCAAAATTAGCTTTGTCAGAAGTGCTTTTAACACTGTTCCCTGACCTAAGGGGAAAAAAAAAGAAAAAATCCCCCTCTAGTGGTAGAAGGCGGAATAGCAGCTTCCCATTAGTTTCTATGGACGGAAAAGAGCAGATACGGATTAAATGGTTTTCAATGCATTCCTATGGGAAATGCAGATTCTACATAAGAACTTTTCCACTTGAGAACCACCTTCCAATACGAATTAAGTTCTTAAGTAGAGACCCCACTGTAAAGCAAATACAGTTGAGATGTAACCAGACTGCAATAAGACGTATCTGCTGGTTAGAAGCAGCAGGCAAAGGAAGGATTAAACCATCTTTCCTCTCTCATCTACATATTTCCCCTGTACTCTGTCCCTCAACCTGAATCCCAGTTATATCAAATATGGGCTTGGCATCACAAGTCTGGCAAAAATAACATTTAGTATAAATCTTTACTTTCCTGAAATTCAAAAATAATACATGTTCAACGGTGAAAAAGCGTTCATAATACAGTATACATCCAGAAAGCACACAGGAATAGACTTGTTACTTGGCAGAACCCATACATTACGCAAATAAAAATATCTTGGCAGACAGCTTACAGAAACGTTAGTGGACTAGTATTTAAAACAATGTCACATCACAATGCCTTACATCCAGTCACCGATATCTGCCACAAAGTATTGATTTTTATTTGTTTAAAATTATATTTAAACCCTTAAAAATGCTAGAATTAGATGAGGCCAAATTAAATAAATGATACAAATTAACAGATGCATTATAGTAGTATGCAACATAAAATGTGTTGTATAGCAATGCATACATAGTTGCACAGCTATTGTGCAACGCAGAAATCAACCTGGTAAATTAATATCCAAACCCTGCAATACTGGAATCCAATACACAAACAATCAAGAACATCAGTTCACCACTCTCACCTCTTTACAGTTCTAAGTGGGACTGGGTCATAACATAGGATTCATCAAAAAAAAATTGTATTTTCTGCATAAAGGGAGTATCTGCAAAATCCTAATCCTAAATTTTAAACATTGCTACAGTACAAGAGACAGATGCATATGATGTTCTTCATTTTGCTCATCAGCAAATAAGGAGGGGAAGGTAAAATATTTACATTGCAGATACAGTTTAATTTTGAATATTTTAAAAAGAGACATGACATTACACAGAATATTTCTATAATTAAACTTGCAGTGAATCCTAATTGTAATTTTATTTGAAGAGTTTTTACTCTTCTCTCACAACAAAAATAACATCAGAGAATATTTATTGCTACTGGCTCAGTAATACCAACAGTTTGGGATTAAATATGCTAAGCAGGTCTTATCCTACACATGTGACAAGTAGCTACAATCTAAAATTACCTTCAACCAATTGGCATTACAATGAAGTTTAAACTGAGTCATTACTACAAAAGTCATTTCTACTGAAAGACAATAGAAGTTTTGCAATAGTTTCTGGCTGAAATCCTGTTGGGCATGCCACTGATTAAAGACTTTCTTTAGGAGACATAGAAGGAGCCTCCATGTAGAGTGGAAAGCACTGAGTACACTCAAGCATCCCCTGGGCAATGGCATAGAGCCTGCCAATCCTTCACTTCCAGAAACACTGCACTAGAAACTTGATCATGAGCAAAACAGATGCAATGGTCCATTGAAAATTGTACCTATATTTCATATACATCCATAATTTTAAATTGTGCAGTGCTCTGCTATGAATAAATAAGACTTTGTTTTTCAATTTTTTAGTGCACATGACTTCACGTCATTGTATGCAAACTGTGTACACTATGAAATTGAGAAGAAAATCTTTAATCGCAGGTAATCTGTCACTAACAATGTCATTCCTGTTGCATATGTAGAGACGCACAACAGGATTTCAGCCTCAGAATACCTTTTAAAATGATACATATGGCAAATCGCATTGTCTAGTGATCATATCCACAATAAACAGTAACAAGCTGGAAGCTATACTAAAATCCATTACATAAAACAACCTTTGACTTGATCTTCAGACTTTGTTGCATTTGCATTAAGTATGGGAAGGGACACTAGAAACAACAGGTTACTCACCTGTAATTGTACTTCTTCAAGTAGACCTCTATGAATCACACCCTGGGTAATTCACGCCTGTGCAGAGCCCCGTCAGAAGATTCTAGAGCTTCTTCAGTAGCCAATCCGGTCTTTTCCCCCCACCGGGAGGCTTCTCCGAATGCACTGCACCCAATGGTGGTGGTGGGGGGGGGAGAGATCGGATCGGCTTCTGCCTTTCTTCCCCGCAGCCCGGCTCCTCCCAAAGGGCTGTCCCGATGGTGCCTACAGCAGCAGAGGAGGTGCCCGGTGGGGGAGAAATGCCAGATCGGCTCCTGCCTTCTCCCTCACCAGGCATCTCCTCCGCTGCTGCAAGCACCATCGGGACAGCCCTTTGGGAGCAGCCGGGCGGCGGGGCAGAAAGGCAGGAGCCGATCTGGTCTTTTTCCCCCACTGGGAAGCTTCTCCGAAAGCGCTGCACCCGATGGTGGGGGAGAAAGACCGGATTGGCTCCTGCCTTTCTGCCCCGTCGCCCAGCTGCTCCCAACATTGCTAAGCGAAAAGCGCCCATAGGGAACATTGTTAAACAGAGCGCAAGATTGCTCCGAAAAAGGCATCACTAAGTGAATTCTTCATTAAACGAAGCAATCGTTAAGCGAAGCACCACTGTATCTGGAGATCCATGGACTTGGCCATATGCACCATTAATTGTGTGTACGTTTGAAAATCTTCTGCTGGAGATGGAGGATCAGCATCTGCTAGATCAGATTCAGGAGAAGTCAGCAAGATAGATGATGTCTGTGGTCTGGAGCCCTGTTCAGAATGCTCAACATCATGTCTTGAATCCATGGATTGACAATCAACATCAATGTTGAGGGGTCGCTCCTCAAAGTATTGACGCTGACGTTGAGATGTCAATGTCAAGGGAGCATCCATGGACATCGGTCGGTATCTTCATCTGAGGCTGAACCCACACAAATTAAGTCCCTGTCCTCCAAGGGCTGCGGAGAAGCAATCCCAGGGGGTTTCACCTTCGAAGATTTTGACTTTTTCGGTGGCAAGGGATCTGGAGCTGAAGAGTCATTGATGGACAGCTTTTTTTGTGTGGTCATTTTCAATTTCGAAGACTGAGTTTTTTGCCCGTTTGTCTGCTTAGATGACATTGAGGGGGCATCGGAACAAGATTGCATGGCCAAAGGGAATTGTTTTGCCATCTCTGAGATGGCTTTTTCCATAGCCTTAGCTGTGAGGTAGTTTTACAAGGAGACTGAAGCATGACTATCGCAGCTTGAAGGGATTGTTCCCAAAGCCAAAGCTTAAGCCTAGAAAGGCAACTGCAGAGAACTCCACATTTAAAATTCTTACAGTGAGGGCCCAAGGAGGTTTGGTGAGCTTCACCAAGGCAAAATAAACATTTAGCATGGCTGTCCGAAAGTGGGATTTTATTGTCACAGACCATGCAATGTTTACACGGGCCCAACCAATATATCTTTAGAAAAACAATAATAAGATTTAAATAAAAATAAAAGGAATTGAGATTGAACTCTCTTTCACTTTTAACTCACAGAAGCAAAAAACATGAGGCTCTCAATGCGGTGGTTGAAAGAAACTGCAAGGAGAGCCCTGGCGCCAAGGTACATGTATGGAGGGAGAGGGATCTACACTAATGTGGGTTTTTTTGCTACCGCAGAAACTCTAGAATCTTCCGATGAGGCTCTGCACAGGTGCGGATTACCCAGGGTGTGATTCACAGAGGCCACAAAGAAGAATTGCCTAAATATAATTTATCACTTACCAATGGCAAAAATCAACTGATTATCACAATATGGTACAGTGGTACCTTGCATGGCGATGTTAATCCGTGCAGCAAAAATCGCTGCTAAGCGATTTCGTCGTGATGCGATTTTTAAAAGCCCATAGAAATGCATTAAAACCTGTTTAATGCGTTCCTATGGGCTAAAAACTGACCTTAAAGCGAAGATCCTCCATATGGCGGCCATTTTAGCTGCCTCTTAAGTGAGGAATCGGCGCGAAAACACAGTGGCCGACCTTTTTTTTAACCCAGTGGCCATTTTGGAACCGCCATCAGCTGTTTAAAAATCATCGCTTTGCGATGATCGGTAAGCGATAAAACCCCATAGGAAACATTGCAATGCAATCGCTTTTGCGATCGCAAAAAGTTAATTGCTATGCAGTTTTGTCACTAAACGGAGCGCCTGTTAAGCAAGGCATCACTGTATATGTCAAAGGATAATTGACTCTTTAATGATTATCTATTTTGAACTCTAGGAAAAAAGTTTGATTAATGACATATACTCTGTTTTTATCATATGATCTTGCCCAGTTTCAAAGAGCAAAGTGTTCTGTGCTTTTCTTTATAAGAGAAAAGTGTTCTATTCTTTTCTGCATGATTAAATACATACATATTTTGTTCACATTAAAAAAGAAGGCAACTTTTGACTAAATTCTAATCTGAAAAGGAAAATGGGAAAAATGATATATCCACACTAGCATTTCTTTATTGTACAATAATACTCATGATTTACAATACTATTCTGGAACATTATTTTCTGTGCCTGAAACCACCTCCATATTAATTAGGCTTACTAGCAAATATAAGACTTGAGCATGCACTGTAACATATGAAGGCTATTCAAATCTCTAAAATCTAGTGATTCCATAAAACCCAGTAAAAGTATTTCATTTTGTTTTTTCTATGGAAAATTTAAAAACTTATTTCGTAACTGGACTGCTCTGAGAGCATGTTTTATTTTCTTAAACAAATGAAATCTAATTCAATGAAATTAGTAGACCTGGCATAAGCTTATAGGATCCTTTAGTTCAGAAAAAAAGAAAAAGTAATCTTTTTGAAAGCTAACATAGCTGCACAATTGAAAAACTGACTAATAATTGGTGAGAAAGCCTGAACAGAGTAACTTCTGGGTCAAAAGAATGAACTAAAGTGTGCTGCTTATATTCCTCCCCATAGTGCTTCAAGCACTCTCTGGGCGGTTTACAAGTTAATGATGCAGGCTACACATTGCCCCCCCCCAGCAAGCTGGGTACTCATTTTACCGACCTCGGAAGGATAGAAGGCTGAGTCAACCTTGAGCCGGCTCCCTGGGATTGAACCCCAGGTCATGAGCACAGTTTGGCTGCAGTACAGCGGTTTAACCACTGCGCCACAAGGTACTTTATCTCACCTGAAAGCCATTTAATAGAAATCCAGATCAGTCCTTTGTCTTTAAGCAGAACAGTCACATTAGTATACACAGTGTGTTGAGCCTATGAAAGTTATTTGTTGTAAATTTATCTGAAACAAGTTCATGCCAACACACAGTTGAGTTACTGTCCTTGCATTTTTCTAACACAGAGCACAGGTGTGATTCATACATCATAGTGTACGACTAAGGCCTGGCATATCTACCTTCAGTATTACCTAACTGCTGGATGCCATCTCATGTGCAATTGCTTCTATAGAATAAATCCGTACATTCTACTATAAGCAAGTTAGGCCTGGTCTTCATTTGCAGTAGAATGCAGCAGTACGAGGCAATCCTAAGCCAGCACATGAACCATGTGGTAATCTTTCAGCATTCCGTGAGGCCACACATCATAGAACTATAAAAGTAACTTTAAAGTTTATAAACAATTATACCCTAAAGGAGCGAAAGTACCTCCTCTTAAATTATAATAATAATACAACTTAAGTATGTAATACTGGATGAGAAATTAATTATAAACAACTAATTATTTGTAATTGGTTACTTCGAATATATAAGAATTCCCACACTTAGGGACATAAATGTTGTGGGGACTACACCTTCCAGAAGCTTTTACCATTGTCTATGCTACTCGTATCTAGGACATCTAAGAGTTGTAGTCCAAAAACATCTGTGGAACCATTTTCAGTAATTAAAGACTTCCTACTTCTGTCCTGAGTATTGTTTGACTTCTTTGAATGTTTAATCATGTGGAAGACATCGGATGAAAGAAAAACACCTTTAATTACTGAAAATCTTTGTCATCAGATGACAATACTAAGTCAAACAAGATGTAGGACAGAAAAAGTTTATTTCTCAAACATGTCCTCATGCTAGTGATGTTATCATTCTTCCGCAGGCATAATTTATATAACAGGATTGCAAAAACTGTCTAAAAGCACTTTTATTATGCCCAAAATTCAAGCACATACAGACATGACATGTGAGAAGTGAACACCTGTACTTAATGTGTTTCCTTTTCCTTATCATCTTCTACTTCATAAGTAAGCTTCCACATATAATATTCTTAGAAATGCAGAGCTGGAAGGGACCCTATGCCTAATTGAATTTAGCTCCCGTCAAGGAGGCACAGTGGGGAATCAAACTCCCAACCTCTGGCTCCACAGCCAGATGCCTAAGCCACTGAACTACCCAGTGTAGTAGAAGTTTTAATTCTATATGCACTGAGCATGTAGAATAGGAGTCCAACAAAGAATAGTCAGATGCAATATTCTTTTTCCAGGTAAATAAGTACTGCAGATTAAACGCAGGTGCAATTTGCCAGTTTGAAACTATCGTGATCCTAACAAAACCGCAATACCATTGGAACAGAATATTATTTTTTCTTGGCTAATTTATTCTGATGATGTAAATGACCTACCATAAATAATAGCTAAGAATATTCAGCTACTGATCTAGGTAAACTCAACTGTAAGGAAAAGGTATTTCAGTGTTAACGGTGTAAGGAATGCAAATTGTCTCATTCTCAGTAAAAAAAAGTCTTGGCACATCAAGACTTCTGTATTATCTGAATAGTAAATTACATACAGATCCTTGACACATTGAAATGTCTCATGAAAAAAACTGTCAACTGCTGTGAGAATTTTTGCTCCTGTCAAGAGAGAAAAGACTCAGCAGCTGTTTTTTTTTAAAGGGGAAGAGTGCCTCCTGAGTTTTCTAACACTTTATACAAAAAACGTATCTTGGGTTCATATATATTTTGTGTAAAATTAAAGCATTTTTGTTAAATACAAGGTTTTTATGCAAAATACAGATATGTTTGCACAAAAATCTATTTCAGTGAAGCTTCAGGTGGGAGAAGCTTAATAAATAAGAAGGTAGCATAAAAGCTTTCCCAGTCTCACACAACAGGGAGAGAACTTTTCAAATGTTTTTTTTTAATCTAGGAAAATAAAATAAAGATTACATTCTTATTGAATATGTATTCTATCACCATGACTCAAAACAAGTAGCAGTATGCTATATTTTAAATCTGTTGGTTTTCTACAAGTATTACTTGCTGGTGTTTTAGTGTAACTCTGTATCTGATTTCACTGTATTTTATTTATCTTTTTTAAAGCTTTCAATTGTTCTGAGGTAAATGCTTTTGCCATACAACAGCTTCTGATTTCCTGTGCAATCAGCATGTCTACAGAATCCTATAGCAACCAGTGGGATCTAATCCCAGCTAAATACGCAAAGGATTTCAAAGTAATTAATTATTACCTGATAGGCATGGAGCAACATGAGGCACTGGGAATGTAAAACCCAAAGTTTAATGAATAAATACATAATAGATGTAAAAGAAAGCACAGGTTTTTGTCTTGACAGTTTGGTGTCAAAGTAGTACCTGTAGAGCAATAGTGAATACTACATAGCAATTTTTCAAAACCACCTTGATTTAATACATGGTAGGAAAGCATGCATGGGGAGGTTTTTTTTAGAAGATTAATACATGTACTTCCTATCAGCAGGGCAACTAGCATAGACTTTAAGTCACACATTATACCTATATAAATACTGACTCACTGAAGCAAACAAACTTGTTTTACAATAATAAGGGGGAAGATTTCTATGACATGTCATACTTTTTCTGCAGTTTATGGGTGAGTTTGAACATGTTTATGAGTAATCTGGTAGAAAAGGTCAGATTACTCATAAACATGTTTGAATTTGCTCATGAGTTCAAATGTAGGTTGTAGGTTGCAGAGAAAATGTGAAATGTCATAGAAATGTCCTTCCCATAATAGCCATGTTTTGATAGGCAGCTCTTTTCTATAAATGAGAATATGAAATTTAGAAATAGTAGTGCAGTTTAACTGTGAAGTTAACTGTTAAGTTAAACTTCAAAAGAGTAAGGTTAAGGGCTGTGGGTAATTGGAATCAAAACACAAAATATATAAGAAAAACAAACCAAAACATAAGGCTAAAAATAAATATGTTATAAATCTGCTTGTCCTAAGTGTAAAAGTAGCTGTAAGTATGTTGCTTAGGATAGTAGGTTGTAGGTCTCTTGAATCAGTGAGGATTTTGTGAGTCAATTTCTCAGTAAGTAGAATCCATAGATTCAAATGAGCCTATTTTATTGTTATTTTACTAGAGTATTTATTTATTTAATTAATTTATAACCCACCCATCTAGACTGAAGTCTACTCTGGGCAGCAAACAACAATCCATAAAATAATAACAACATAAAGTAAAACAACAATATTAGTATAATTCAAGACAGCAAGAAATAGATTAGATTAGTGGTCCACAACCTTTTTGGGGCCATGAACCAGCTCGGAGGAGCAAGCTCCATGCGTTGGGGGTGGGGGCACCCCCACACAACTGTGGTGGGCGTCTCACTCTTGTGTGGGTGAGTGTGATACGCTCACGGGGGGGCATGTCACGCATGCGTGTGACCGTGATATGCCCCCCGCACAAGCACGACACACCCACCATGAGCGCAACATGCCCCCCGTGCAAGCACAACACACACACCCCGTGCCTGCATGCGGGGGGGGGCGGAGATCCCTATCCACGACCCAGTTCCGGCAAGCCCACAGACTAGCACTGGGCCGCAGACCAGGGGTTGACAACCCCTGGATTATGACGGGAGGGGGGGCCTGCCTAAAGAGCCAGGTCTTAAGTCTGCTCTTAAAAGCACCCAGCGAGGGAGCCCATACAAATTTCTGAAGGCAGACTGTTTCAGAGGTGAGGTTGCACCATTAGATCAATTTGAATAAATGGAACAACAGTAGTCCCACCCATATCCACAGGTGATCTATTCCAGAATCAATTGCAGATACCTGAAACCGTGGACATGAAGAAACCCATTAAAAAGAATAGGTGAGACCAAAAGGAGGGGGCAGGATAAGAGGTGGAGATATGCACATGCATACCACAGGCTGGGCTGCAGTAGTCGTGACATTGGATAACTGAAACCACAGATACCAACACTGCAGATATGGAGGACAGTTGTGATTTACTCATTAGAGTAGACCCATTTGACTCCATGGAACTTACAGAGGACTTGAGTCACCTAACCCCCACTGATTCTTTGGACCTCCTCAAGTGAGGCTTCCTACACTAAGCAACAGGATTTTAGCTGCTACTTTGGTGTTGATTTCTGTTTTGTTCTGCTGTTCTTGTGTATGCTGAATCAGACCAGTATGGCTATCTCTTTGGAATTAGGGCGGTTTTCTTTTTTTCTCCTAGACATTTGGAGCCAGCTGACTAAAAACTGAAACGAATAAAGAAAAATAAGTATTCTAAGACTGGGACTAAGAGATTCTTTGGACAGTGCTCCATGTCCAGATCTTCACTCTTGAAAATGTAACATTCCTAAATGATAGTTCAGTGTTTCTATCAACAACAGAAATATTTAAAGCATTTACAGTTTTTGTTTGATAGTGACCTAGTTTCAATTTAGCGATCCCAGTGACCACATTTTTTTGGTATCACACACAGATTCGAAGTACGCTATCATCTTTTTCTTATTTTAAGAGCTTAAGAATTGGTCTCCTTGAGACATCGGTAACAATGGGATGATTATTTAAGTGCAGTGGTTTTTAACTCATCATTATGCAGTCTTTCTGTTCCAATCCTCTACTGGAAAGACCTTAAGAAGAAAAATGATAAAGCACCAGGCAGCAAAAAGCTGCTGCCTAAAGGCTGTTGGAAAAAAGAAATATTTTGCTGCAGAAAAGGTTATCTACAACAACCTTTTTTTAAACAGTTGAAAGTTTATCAAATGTCTGAGAACCAAAATGTATCCTAATAATAAAAGCAACTGTTTCACAGCTCATAAAGAAGACTAACCATAAAAACCATATTTCTGACATACTTTATAATTTATGTATCTGTTATTTTTCCAGTAAAATCACATACACCATTAATAGCCAATACACTCTAAAGTTAGTAAGTTAAAATTGCTCACTGAGAAGTAAAGCAATATCTCTCAGCTTTACACATTTTGTAAATCATCAGTCGCTCCATCACAGGACTTGCGTCCCACAATATTAGAAACAGAAAGCTCACCTTGTTCAAGAAGAATGTGTATCAATTTACAGGCATTCTGTTATTATACTTATAATTTGCTCTATGTGATCACATAACAACAATCGAGCAAACCTACTTTGTGTGATCACACATCACAGCTTCTTTCTTTTACTGGTAAATGATACTCAGTTATGCACCCACTTGCATGATGGAATGCAACAAAGTTGCTGCTACACACATCAATTTTCCCAAAAAGATTTTGGCCAGTAGCTTTTAAGAGCATTAAATGGTGCTCATATTATTGTTAGGGAATGGCGCAGGAGGCCAATGGATAAACTCGGGTAGTATGGAATACATCAATGATACTCCCAAATGAGTTGGGGAGAGAGGGGAGGGGATTAGGAGAAATACAAAATGCCCCAAATTATTATTAGCATGCCAAAAGTATGCACAAATGGACGATTCATGGCAGGTTGGATCAGTAGGAAATGGTGCATCACACTTACAAGAAGACATGGGACTTGAGGGGCATTGTATTCTTTGCCATTGTTATGGACACTATCTAGACTACTTTTATGTGGCAGTGGTTGAGAATCACTAAAGTTGCCTGTGTTTCTAAAGAGCTTAGACGGCCATGCTCACACTCAGCTGTCACACATAGTAACTTTAGAAACAGTGTGACCCACGACATCCAGAGTAGCACCTTCAGCAAGGCTTTAAGTACCAATGTTCCACTGGGGATGAAATGGAATTCCACTGCTGCCTCTATTAAGAATGTAGCTGGTAAATTTAGACATGTGCAAGTCACATTGTGTTAGTTAAATGGAGAGCTGGCTGTTCTCAGTGATATCCTCATGACTGATGTGACTTAGTGGCTGATTTGTTTTTAAAATATTCCATATCACATTAAGCTATACACATTTTGGCTGGCCAAATGCACATAACTCTATATTACATCAGGGGAGAGATTAAAACACGTTTCATAGCTTAGAAAAATTACAATAAAAAGTGTAAACCAAAACTGCTCTGTGCATATTGGTAACCTGATAATAGAGTACTGATATTATCAATTTGGGCAGATAAATATTTGTAGTTTGCAAACTTTTTTTAATGCACATAAAATGATATATGAGAATCAGTAATTTAACATTTAACCTCTGTGTACATGGATTTTTTTTAAAAAAAGAAAAAAAAATGCACACACACCCCAAAAACCCAAGTTTGGTTAATTTACAGGTATAATAAGCAAGATAGATTATTCATCCAATCCAATACCATGAAGTCCATAGTCCTGCTCAGGCATTTACTTTATTTAACAATTTATTTATTTAACAATTTATTTAACAATTTATTTGTTTGTTTGTTTGTTTGTTTGTTTGTTTATTCCATTTATATCCTGCCTATCTAGTCGGTTAAGACCACTCTAGGGGAGGAAAGACTGGGAGAGGGAGGAAAGACTGCACTCACTGGCCCTTTTCTTCATGCACCAGAGGAAAGAACATTAGAGGGAGGCCTAAAGAACATATATAGCCCCCTCTTATGACTAAGAACTCTGCTCACTAAGAATTTCCACTCATAGAAGCCTACTTGCTATGTAGGGGCATTTCAGTTTCTTTGTATTCCTGGACATCTTCTGTCCCTCCAAACTGGGGACTGCAAAACAGTGGGAGGAGTATTTAATCTCAGAAACTCACTGCCATCAGTAAAACCATCTTGCCAAAAGCAATTTTTGGAAATTAAAGATTTCCCCTGTGTCTCCCCCATGATAAAAGGAATCCCATGGGAGAATCAGAAGCTTAACAGAGACTGACTTTAAAAAAATCTGAAAAATAACTGTGGTTGATGGTGTCATCAGATTTACACGCCCTAGGCTACAGAGAAGGATTTTAGCCAGTGTATTGCAATGGTTCTCCCTTATTTGAAAAGTCAATTTCAAATAATAGTGTGTTGGAATTTTTGCTGTCCTCCATGACAGTTGTGGGACAAAGTTTCTCAGGCATGTGCTTTGTTCTCTGTGCTTTTCAACACCCATCCATATGACATCAAAGGGAGAGGGTACCTGGGCACACGGGTCGAGGTGGAACCAATATGGAGATGGCATTCAGCTCAAATTCTTTTCATCTAATACAGGTGACATTCTGAAACAGTATGTGGACAAGATAATGGACAAGATAAAGACAAAGAACTTAAGTTACAGTCCAGACTAGACAGGTATAGATTTGTGAATAGTTCATCTGTGTAGGTAAACAGTGTTCCCCTTCTGCTAAACAGGTGTGGACACCCCATGAAAACTCAGATTCATGCTTTGGGAGTTCTCTAAGATTCATCATTGTTAGCAGAAGCTCACATGATGCCTTTGTCTCAGCATGTCTTTTAATCTGTTTTGGCTGATAAACCAATTATACTCTTTAGCTATATTAAATACTGGCGTGCAGTAGGACCTCTTATCTGTGGGATCAGTATCAGCCAATTCACTTATCCACAGACTGAACATATTTTTTTTAAAGATAAGTCACCAGAAGTAGCCACTAGAGGGAGGGAGGGACCATGCTATGTACAGCATTTGCTATAATTAATGTTTTTTAGCATCTGCGGGGAGGGGGTTTGGAATTGTTCCCATGAGGATATGGGGTCTGTGTATCCTTCTGTATTTATTTTCAGATACTTAAAATCCAAGATGGCAAGAGGAGAAGGGGACGACCGAGGATGAGATGGCTGGACAGTGTCTGCGAAGCAACCAACATGAACCTGACACAACTCCGGGAGGCAGTAGAAGACAGGAGGGCCTGGCGTGCTCTGGTCCATGGGGTCACGAAGAGTCGGACACGACTAAACGACTAAACACACACACAAAATCCAAAACCAAACTGAACACAACACTGTGTTACAAACTATGCTTTCAATTTACAAATGACAGCAGGTACCCTTATGGTGGCATACTTTGCATAATTCTTATGATAGCTAAGTAATAGCTATTCGTGCTCTAGTAGACTTCCGTTTATATTACAGACACTAAAGACAACTTGGAAATTTGAATGAGTACAAAACAGGATGATGAAACTGTTCACTGAGAATGGTTGATACAATTAAATTACGTCACAGTACTTTGCCACCTGCATCACCTGTCTGTCCATTTCTATGGACACTGGCTTGAATGTCGTAAAGTGATTGGAGATTTATTTATTTATTTATTTTATTTATATCCCGCCTATCTAGTCGATAGACCACTCTAGGCAGCTTTATCTGAAAGTGCCACTCCTCCCATGAATACTGAGTCACTTTTCCAATCATTCTGCCAAATGAAGCTAGGCAGATATCTGTGAAAGAGGGCCTTTCAGTGGTAGCACCAACATGTGAAATTCCCACAAAGACCCACCTGTCACATCCTTTCTGGTTCCAAGTAAATATTTGTAATCTTCTAAGCATCTTAAGAAATCTAGAGTTCTTAGGGTTTTTTTCTTCTTCTTCCACTGGTTTTATTTTAGTTTTCCTATATATTGCACTGTCTCCTGATTTTTATTTTGCACTGTTTTTAATTTATATATACTGTATACAGGTCAAACAGTTTCTGTTACTAGATGGTCTGAAAATGCAATGGATAAAATAAATAAACCCCTCTTCAAAGCATGATTCAAATCAATTAAAAGATACCTTATCCCTTTGCACCACTTCTTCATGTAGCTTGGATTGGAATTGTGTCATGTCTTGGTTGCAGCTCATATTTGAACTGGAGATTATGGTTTGAAGCCTTTTACTACTCAGAAAAATTCCAGTGGACAGAGCTATGAAGATGCCATGGAGGCTGGACAAACGTTTCTTTGTTCCACACTATTATAGAAAAGCTCTATAATGAGCTCCAACCTGTGTAAACTGGATTGGTGCCATACTTAACAGCCTGAAAGTATCCCAGCACAATTGGAACAGACAGTTATCTTTAATACTAAAAATGCTAAAAGGTATCTGGTAGTAGCGTGAACAGCACCTGCAAAAATGAAGACTTTGATAAGTGGAGGGTTTGTGAGTGGCGAACACTAGAGACATCTCTTGCTAATATGGCACCAACGTCCAGGTCCATCACAGGACACAACCAAAGAACATTCTTTGCTCTCAGAGCCACTTTTCCTTTATGTAAATATTAATGGCTGTACTACCAGATATCATAAATGACCGGCCCAGTTAAACTGTTTATTTGCATTTATTTGCCAAAGCATGCATGAGGTTTAAATACTGTTGGTGGTTCATCAGTCAATAAATTATCTGTTTGCTTTATTTCCCATACACGCACCCTTATTCCACATAGGCCAGGGAGGCATGTATGTTCACATATTCTTTTCTTTACAACAACCCTGTAAAGACAAATTAAACTTACAAGATAGTGATTTAGAAAGGGACACCTACAGAGCTTTATACCTGATGACAGAGATTTGAACCTGAATCTTTTTGCTCTCAAGTTTAACATTCTACCTATTTTTTGAGGAACGGGCAACTGGTAATCCCAATTTGAATTAATGAGCTTTACATAAATGCCTGACTCACCATTTAGCAACTGATTCAGCAAGTCTACTCTTGTTGAAACTAGCAGTTTGACTTAGGCTGTTGTATCTTCCAGATGTTTTGAGCTACAAGTACTATAACCTCCAGTGAGCATAGCCAGAGGTCAGGAAGACTGGGGGCTGTTGTATGAAATAACTGCATGGCATCCAGGTGGCATTCTTGTACCAGACCATACTAGATGTACCAGTGATTCACAAAAAAATCTTATTTCACTTAAACAAATAAAACATCTACCAAAGTGATTCTACACATGTTTCTACAACTTCCTACATACATTTGGTCATCATTCATTGCATACCCTAGTCACTCTCTCAGCTATCCTTGAAGGTATGAGCTACAACATTCATGCAATGAAAGAACAGCTCTACCAAAGTTAATGTGTCCCTACATCAGTGTATATCAGTTTCTACATCAGTTCACGCATCAACTTCTCTGTATATCATTTAAAACAAACACACTTTATGGCAGATTTAATACTGTAAGTAAACGAACTAGCCAGTACACTACTATTTACTATAACTTATCCTGGTACAGTGAGAAGTAAAGGAGCCTGTTTGGATACAGTAACACCTTAAATCATGGGATGTTACCAAACAAACAACCAAACAACTTGCATACAAAATTTTATACACATGACTGAGGAAATGGACCGTAACTCACAAAAGCTCACACTGAAACAAATCTGATAGTCTTCAAGGTGTCACAATACTTCTTTTTTAAAGTTTTGCTTTATGTCGCTAACAAAACTTTTTTTTTTTTTTTGGAAATCTAGGTAACAATATGCCTTTCAATACCTGTTTTTCTATCAGTACAAAATTCTACAAACTCCTGTAATTTACTCATTTCATTTCTATCCTGTCTCCAAACTACAGTCACTGCTAGCGGAAAAGCATTTTTATTTATTTATTTTTGTGAGACTGATAATTCGAAAACAGTTCAGAATATTAGCTGCCATTTCATCACTGAAAGATGCACTGATAACCTCTCCAGCTTTTGGAACATGATACAAGCTCCGCCAGAGCTTGGAAATGAAACTCCAGCTAAGGAAAAAGGATAGAGGAAACTGTCTGGAGCTAGGATGGTGTTTGAGACTGCACCCCACGCTAAAGCATCCTTGAGGTGTAACCTTTGAGGATCAGCTGTGCTGTCTGATGTAGAAATGCCCATTTGTTGCCAATATGTTCTGCTTACAAATATACAAAACAAACAAACAAGAAAACCAGAGGCCCTATGTGATCGGGTTCAGTTTCAAATTTTGACAACTCCTCATTTTGCGTGGGAAACATCACAGGAGACTTCTTCTTAACTCTAACATTTTTATCTTCATTATTTATAAGATGATCAGCACTATTCATAATTGGATCAAAAATACTTAACTCAAGCAACATGCCATAACTGTCCATCACAAATTCCCACCCAAAGTCTGTTGAGCTCACAGGGGTGCTAGGCCAAGCCTCTCCATGTCGGTGGATTTCCAGAGGGGTGCCCTCCTCACTGCACAAATGGTGCCGTAGCATGGGTGCTGGGCCCAGTCTCCTTCAGGAGGGGGAGTATTGTATCGGGAATCCGGGCTGATCACCTGTCGTCCTCTTCCTTTATTCTTGGGAAACACTATCACACACCATTCTAGAGTCTCATGTCTCACTTCACCCAATTCCTTAAGGGTAGGGTCTGGAAGCAATCCCACCAACTTCACATTAGGAAAGTCACTTAATAATTCCTGGGTCTTTCTCTTTTCATATTCTCACAGCCTTTCCAGTTCTCTCTTAGTTTCCACAATTCTAATTCAACCTCGAACCGTCGCTCTCCCTGGCGACTTATACCCTCCTCCCAAACTGACAACTCCTGCTCCTCCCCCTTCTGACTCCTGAGCTCCTCCACCAAACATATTTCACACTTCCCACTTCTCTCTGCTCTTGCCCCCTCCTCAGTCAAATTCAACTTTGGGCCCATCTCTAAACTGGCGTTTTCTGGCTTCTTTCCTCCCTCTCCGCCCTCTGTCTCTGTCACATTCCCGGGGGTTACAACAGCAGAGTCCAATAAGCCAGTCCAAAGTCAGGAATTCAGGGAATGCAGAGCCAATATCCAAATACCAAACCCAACTCACACAACGTAGTCCAGGGTCAGAGTCCAAAGCCAAGGGTTCAGGGAACAACGTTCAAGGTTGTCAGGAGCGTGGATGCAAGCCAGAGGTTTGACTTGTTGCTTCCATGGATTTTCAGCCGTCTGAGAGCTGTTTATATAGTAAAACAGCCCCCTGAACTGCTGGAAGCCTTTTCATCCTGTCAGAACTCAGGGCTAGTTGATCAGATGTTTCTGCGGGCAGCTTTCAAGCGATCCTCTGACCTTTTCGTCATAAGTCTTCCCTGAAGCCTGGCCCTCAGCCTGTCTACTGGGGGAGGAGATTCTGGAGGCGATTCAGGTGTTTGTATTTCTGATTGCTCAGCATTCTCCTCAGCTACAGTTAACCCTTCAGGTTCCACAACTTCGGCTGCACTCATGACAGTCTCATGGGATGGCACACTCTCCTCTGGACCTCCTTCACACCCTAATTTTTATGAAACCAGTCCCTCAAATCAAGCAAAGGAACTGGACAGAAACAAGAATTCAAATACTATAATAATTATGTGCTGTCAAGTCAATTCTGACTTATGGTGACCATCACAAAAATTTCCCATGTATAAAGTACAGTGGTGCCTCACACAGCGAGGTTAATCCGTTCCGGATTAACCCTCGCTGTGTGAAAGCATCGTTGCACGGGGCAGGTTTAATGCATTCCAATTGGGCCGAATACTCACCGTTCAGCGATGCTTCCCTATGGCCGGCAGCCATTTTCGTGCCCTCCCCTCGCTTAACGAGGGCGCAAAAACGCTGTGCGTGGCCATTTGGGGGCTTCCGGTGGCCATTTTGTAGCCGCCGAACAGCTGAATGGCGGGTCGCAAAGCGAAGGTCGGTAAGCGAACCGCTTACCGACCTTCGCTCTGCGATTTTGCCCTATGCAGGCACCGTTTTGCGATCGCATTTGCGATCGCAAAACCGGCCTCGTAGAGCGAATTCATCGCTCTACGAGGCGCCTGTTGTGCAAGGCACCACTGTACTCAGAACTATATTTCTTATCTCTTCTTGTGGTGGCAATCTGGGACTATGCAGCTTGCCCAAAACGACACAGGCTGGCTCTTCTCCGAGGAGGCACAGAAGGGAATCAAACTCCCAATATCTAGCTCCAAAGCCAGGAACTCCAATCCACTGGCGTATGGCTGTATCCTACTGAAAGTCTCAAGTAGTCTCATCACTGAATCCGCAGGATTCACATTGATGGTGACTTACCAACATTATTGATTTCAAAGGATCATACTGTTTATTGGAAGGGCAAAGTGGACAATGCTTTTTGAATAATGACCTTTCAATTAATCTTTATTAAATAACTCTTCATACTTCAGTTGGACCTTGAAGACTATATCCTTCTGTAATTTAAATTTCTTGCATTCTTTCTATCAGAATAAATAAAAGCAGGAACAACTTGTACTGTCTGCTAATGTGTCTCTAAACACAGAATATGTAATCTAGCCAGTCAGGGACATTTCTTAGCCACATAAGAATTATTCCTTTCCTTCCTTATTAACAACACCTTTTAACATGGCATGTAACTCACAGGCCAACTGCAATGTGCATCTTTGTTTTTGCTTGGCTCGAACCACATTTAACATGAAATAGACTGAAATGATATATAAAAGAAATTACATTACAGGTTGTTGGTTTCTGTTGCCTACTATAATTCCTGGAATTTGCACTGTTAGCAACAATGAATGGCTATAAGTTAGTACATTAAGCTTAAGTGTTGACATCATGCAGAACAACTAAGGCATACTGAGAGAAGTGCCTTTCACCTTTTTTCTACTGACACTCTTAACACATGAAAAGAAGGTGCACATGTTTGGAGTAGAGAGGCTTTAAATGTTTCTGTTCCCATATGTAGAAAACATTTGTTTTAAAACATCATATTTCAAAAAGCCAGCACTGATCAAAAGAAGCCTGGTAATGACATATGTCAGAACTAATACGGAGTGGAAAGTATTCTACCTCTACATCTAGTGCACTTCCATAATGTCTGTTGTCAAAAAAAAGGGGGGGGGAGAAAAAGAGAGAGAGAAGCAAAATATTTAAAGACTAATTAATTTATTTCATTGTGAGCTTTCTTGAATCAAAATTCAGTTCTTTAGATGCTTTAATTTTGCTGACATGCTGAGGCAGAGTTACATGGCTACTTCTTTCAAAATTCCATTATGTCTGGAATCCAAGTCAAACCTTTTCCTCCCTCACTGTGATTTAGAAGCAGATCCCTGTTTTTATTGAGCCTTTGACCCTTCCACAAGGGAATGCTAATACAGTAGCCAAATAAAATAAAGCATGAACACTGTATCAATAAATGGAAATGCCAAAGCTCTATGCCAAGTAAGTATTTTGTGTTAAGGAATTTACACATTATTTCCTGCCACTTAAATACCTCAGGTAGTGCAGACTGGAAAAGACCATTGGCCAGAAAGCTTGAAATAAAGTCTGAGACACTGTGGCTCATAAATACTGCTTGATTTCAACTCTTCCCCATCTACATTCAACATGTCCCAGCCAATATGTCCAATAATCGGGGTGCTGAGAGTTTTAGTTAACCTCAGCACCTTAACCTTTAGAATGTGACTTCCAATCAAGCTAAGCCATATACGTCTGATGGGTCAATAATTTATCCCTATATAAAGCATCTTATACATCCAAACAGTAAGCAAAGCCTTTTAATGGGGCTTGCTGCCAGTGTAACTTCACACATCATGATGACACATCAGCATTGTGAGCTGGAGGATGGAGGATATTTAGCATGAGGATGACAGCCACAGAACCTTCGCAGGTCACACATCTTCAAATGCAACCTGTGCAAGTTCACAGCTCAGCCCACACACTCTGAGCTGCAAGATATCACAGCTACTCATCATTCAGTAAAGCAAATGCTTCTGGGTTTCACACAGCAAGAATCTCAGTTTTACACAGTTGATTGCTGCAAGAAAAAAACATAGAAGAAGGAAAGGACTCCATGTCAGACTAGGTTCTCTCGAGGGAGCAGCAGAAACTCAAATTTCTGAACTTACATTATATCACTGAAGGATAAATTCCAAGACAAAATCTGTAAGAAATCTGAGCCTTTCACTCCATAGTTAATGCACTAATTAGCTGGGTACTGTTTGGCTTGAGATGATACACCTACTGAAAATAAACAGAAATTGTACTGTTTAAAAGGAACCTTGGTGTGCTAAATGAAAAGCGGACAAACTGGATTACAGACAGTATAATTTGGAAAACTATCCAAGAAATTGTAAGTGTAACAGCCAACAAAACAATCCTTTCAAGAGTTAAGGCAGACTAAGCAGTCTAAAATATAAATTTAATAACCATGCTTACTATCTTTCTCAAGAATCTCATATCCCTTTTAACAGCAAGAATTAACACTACCTCCTACATTTTATTGTCTTCTGGAGTTCAGTTGACCTAGAAACAGGTTGACAAAATGACTTACACATTACAGTTACTTAACAAACGACAAAATGTGTTGTGAGTTACACCGTGTAGGAATTGCACTGCCAGCTGGCGCTCATCAAAGTGGTTCTCTTTAAAAGCAGTAATCTGCTACCTGTGAGAGCTGGCATCTATTGACATGCCATGAATCACTGTTGCTGTACTTCAGTCCAACAGAGGCACAAGTATTTGCACTGCAGAACAATCAAAAAGCCTTTTTCTATGCCCTGTCAGGAGGTCTCAAAAACCATTGCTTTTTCATAGTAGAGAAAGCATAACAAATGCATTGCAGTAACAGATTTCAAACACAATTCTATTCAGTCCTTTAGTTGTGTGAACAGACCCTCATACTTGAGGGCACTGGTGGAAACCATTGCTTAGAAATGTACATAGCAAGAATACAAACACTTCTTGTTGACATTGCTATATTTCTCAAACCTACAACCAGAACATTTTTTTAAATTATCTCAATTCTAAATGGCAGGAAAGGTAAAAAATAAATATTGTTTTCTAGTACAACACGTTGCATTTCACAGACACATTTCTATTTACATAACTTCCAGATACATGTAGGAAATGCGGTTATCATTAGCTAAACATTATTGAGCTGTAAAAGAATGGGGGAAGGTTTCCCACGTTGCCCCTGCTGTTCTTTAAAAAAAATGGTCTTGTCTAAAAAAAAATCATAATATTACTGCACTGAATACTTCCTTGCTTTGTTTTACTCTCTTACCTGGGCAGCAGTCTTGCTTTGAGGGTCTTGATTTCCTGAGATCATTTCCAGATACTGACTGACAGAGAAGGGCTGAGGCAGTCTGAAGAACTGCCATTTGATCAACAACTGCCAGGTACAAGCATTTCTTAGGAAAGAGTTGGATCTGGATGAAGCAAATCTAATTTATGTCTAGTGTTTATTTTGACAACGCAAAGGATTACTGGGCAGGGAGGGGGAGCAGTTTGTATTCTGCCCTTCCTTCAAGAGTACAGTTTGACATTTTAGTCTCTCTATGCCCAGGACCATAAAGCACGTTTGACTGAAGTGACAAGAGGCAGCAACACTGGGGCAGATATAAAATGAACTCAGAAAGTAGAGGCAGCCCCAATTTGCCTGCCTGTTGTTCAGGCAAGTGAAGTGCTGCTCCAATCAAGGAGCCACTATGTCCCCATTGTACCACCATATACTACATGCATTTAAAAAATAAAACAAAACTCTCACACTAATAACAGGTATTGCTGCCAAAAATAAAAGGAACAGGGAGACACGCTTCCTGAACTAAGGGTTTACTTCTTGAATGCTGTTCTCAGTGGAGTCCTCTGATGACTGATCTCTGAGGTTGCATGTGTTTTAAAACAGATAACCCCAGGGACCACCTGAGTTCTGAGGACAACCCCAGATCCAGCATTCAAGAAAAAGAAATGAGATGTCCACCTCTGATCATTTCTCTTGCAGTGGTGCACATTTGTTTTTAAAGCTTTAAATATGGGATGGCAGAGGCCCTCAGCCTGACACAGTGGCAGCAGGGAGATGGCATTTTCACCACTGACAGTGCCCTCTTGTCTCAGTAGGCATACTAGCTGGCTCTGCTCAAAAAAGGAGTTTATTGGACCATCAAATGAGAGAGAGAGAAAAGAGGAGGAAGCAAGTTGTTGAATCCTTCAGAATTTCTCATTAGGCTTGGAATGGCAAAATTTTGCGAAAAACATGACGGGAGAAGCACACAAGTCCCAAATTCATCAACAACAGATGTTATAGCCATAGAAGTGGGAGGTCCTTCTGTTCCAAAATCAAGACTGTAAGCTTGGAGAGCCAGTTCAAGGGGTGATGATACCAGGATTTATACCAACAGATGTACATTCAGCTGCTCATCTCTGTCCTTACAGACAAGAGACCTGCAACCACTCAACAAGAGTCCATTTGCTGCTTTGGTAGTACTAGTGCGAGGACATGAGACCACCTATGATGCCCCATTCTCCATTTTTGTGAATACCCCTCCTGGACTCAAATGAATAGAAATATTTCTTTAAAAATTGAAGATTCAGAACCTGAAACAAAAGAATACACAACCCTGTAGTACATAACCCACAAATAAAACTCAAATTTGTATGTCTGTACCATTTGTCCTCAGCCAATATGTGCATTTTGTGATAGAGTGGATAATGAAACCTGATTCCAAACAGAAACCTAGCAGTTGAGTTATCCAGTTCACTACAGTAGTTCTCAGAAATGTTAAAGGACAAGTCCTAATTATACAACAGGTCTATCCACATCACAGAACCAACTGGAACTGATTTTCCAGTTAAATACTTTTCACTTAATTATATCTCTACTACGTTACTTACTTATTGCCAGCATTTATAAGCTGTTTTTTTCTGAAGAAGTTCTCAGGTAGTACTGTTATATGCAAGGAGTGGGCTGATTTTTCGCAAGCCATATGGTAGATATGAAAAGAGATATGAGAGAATGGTTGAAATCCTGTTAGACTGCTATGCAAAAGGCATTAACTTTCAGAGGAAGAATCTCCACAGACTGTATCTATTGCATACTGAGTGATACAACTCAGCGTGCAACAGATAATGTCTGCAGAGATTTCTTAACTTGAGACAATTTGTCTTTAAAAAGCAGCACAATAAGATTTAATCCACTGACTTTACACTATAGATAGGGAGGGTGTTTTGTTCTTTTTTACTCCAAGGGTCAAATTGCTGTTTACTAAAAGCCTTGGAGGAGGGAAATATTACACTGGAGTAGACTGGAGGTTTCCAATGAGCCACTTCTCACTGAATAGGACAACCAAAGAAAGCATATCCATCAATCAGGAAGAGCTTCTCCTTTTTTAAAAAATCAGAAAAATCTCTTTAAATATTAGCAAATATTTAGCATTCACATGTGCAAAAATAAAGGAAAAGTACAGAAAAAGAAACACAGTGCCAAAATATAATTTAAATAACATTTCTGATGAATTTAAAGTCCACATCAATAATTACTAAATTATAAAACTTGGAAAGGCATTACTAAACTCACCTGACTATGAAAGAGAGATTATTGGGGAGAAATGGGAAAATACTTGTCCTTTATGTAAAACAACCAAGCAAACAAACCCTAGATGGATGATGGAACAAACACTTAAAATTGTGAAGGATGGGCAAGATGCAAAAATAAAAATGGTTGTTGTGGGTTTTTTCGGGCTCTTATTTCAATAATAAAAATGACAGAAGTAGGGTCAGAATCCTGAATGCTAATTTTCACTGAATATCACATAGAGACAAAGAGAACTATTATAACTAGCACAATGAAATAGAAGAGAACCACGGAAGAGGAAGAATGGAAGATCAAAGAAATCAAGGGGAAATTTATACCTAGATTAGGAATGATGAAAGACCAAGAGTGGAATATACTATCTAACAAGTACAAAATAAAGAGAGAATATAAACAATATAATGGAGAGCTATCCTAGTAGGCATCCCTCAGTCTTGAGTAATGTGCTCTGAATAGAGGATTTGGAACAGCATCTAGTGTGGCTGAGAAGGCCGATTCAAGAGCGACAATCCCTTCCACACTGAAGACAAATACAATCTGCCCCCTGTCCAGCTCCCTGATTTTGCTCCTTTTGGGACTGCCTCTTTGCCTCAGCCTGCTGGACAAGGGTCTCTTCAAATTGGGAGAGGCCATGATGCACCGCCTGCCTCTAGGCTGAATGCTCAGATATCAAGGTTTCTCATCTGTTGAGGTCCATTCCTAAGGCCTTCAGATCCCACTTGCAGACATTCTTGTATTGCAGCTGTGGTCTCCCTCTGGGGCGCTTTCCCTGCACTAATTCTCCATATAGGAATCTTTTAGAATCCGGCCATCAGCCATTCTCACAACATGCCCAAACTAGCATAGACATCGCTGTTTCAGTAATGTATACATGCTAACAATTCTAGCTCATTCTAGGACTACTCTATTTGGAACTTTGTCTTGCCAGGTGATAACAAAAATTCGTCGGAGACAACGCATATGGAACCTGTTTAACTTCCTCTCCTGCCATACACAAAGGGTCCAGGACTCACTGCAGTACAGGAGAGCTATACAGCAAATATAAAAGGATAACAAGTTCCTTAGAATTACAACCTGATGAAGAACCTGCAATTTTAGTAAGTGAAGTGAAAGCTGCTCTGAAAGTTCTTGGAGTAGAATGAATACTGATACAACTATTCCAAGCTGTAGAAACTGAATCTGTCAAAATCCTAACAAGAGTATGCCAACAAATACAGAAAACAAAACAACGGCCCAGACAGGGAACATACAATACACATTCCAATCCTCAAGACAGCGGATTCCGAGGAGTGCTGCAGCTATAGAACCACTGCATTAATTACCCATGCAAGCAAAGTGGTCTCAAGTTGTTGCAACAAAGATGTTTGCCCTACATGGAGCAAGAAATGCCTGAGGTACAGTCTGAATTCGAAAACGAAAGAGGCACCAGTGATCATCCCACATATGTATATTGATTACTAGAGCACACCAAAAGAATTTCAAAAGTATATTAGTCTGTGCTTTATAGGCTACAGTGAAGTCCTTGAGTGTGGGGATCATGAGAGGCCATGGTTTGCTCTGAAAGTAATGGTTATGCCTCAACATTTGCCTATTTTGATGTATCAGCTGCACTGCAGACAAGAAGCTAGTGTGAGGACAGAATATGGAGAAACAGAATGGTTTCCCATAGGCAAAGGTGTCAGACAATGGTTTATTTTATCTCCCTATCTGTTCAATCTCTGTGCAGAACATATCACATGGAAAGCTGGATTAGACTGAAAATTGGATGAAGGAAGAGTAAAAATTGATAGAAGAAAAATCAATGATTTAATATATGCAGATGACACTCTATTACTGGTAGAAATCAGCAATGACTTGGCACTGCTTTCAATGAAAGTGAAAAAAGGAAGTGCAAAAGCACAACTGCAGCATAATATTAAGACAACCAAAATAGGGTTACTAAAAATCTACACAACTTTGATAATTAGGAAATTGAAACTGTTAAACATTTTGTATATCTTGGTTAAATCATCAATCCAAACGGAGACTGCAGCCAAGAAATCAGAAGGAGACTGAGACTCAGAAGGGCAGCAACAAAGGAGTTAAGAAATATTATCAAGGGCAAGGATGTGTCACTGGAGATAAAGACCAAGGTCATCCACACTCTTTTATTTCCAGTCACAATGTAGGGGTGTGAAAGCTGGACAGTAAAGAAAGCTGAGGGGGGAAAATGATTCATTTGAAATGTGGTGTTGGAGGAGAGCTCTGCAGATACCCTGGGCTGCCAGAAAGACAAACTAGCTCAAATCAAGCCTGAACTCTTCCTACATGAGAAAACTGGCGCTATCATACTCTGGGCACATTAGAAGAAGAGAAGACTCACTGGAAAAGACAATAATGCAAGGAAAACTTGAAGGACACAGGAAAAGAAGGTCAAATATGAGATGGATTGATTGCATAAAGCAAGCCACAGCCTTGAGTTTGCAGGAGCTGAACAGGGCTGTTGAGGGCAGGAAATTCCAGAGATGGCATATAACAACAGAAACAACAACCACACACAACTTCTTTGCAAATCTGAAGGAGACCTGAAACAAATGTTGAGTATGTACAGCTGTCTTATATAACAAGCAAAAAATAAGAAGAAGCATCCATATATAACAAAGGTAATTATTGTGCCAGAAATGCATGATATTAGCCTTAAATTTCTATCAAAATGTAAATTTGTGGTTTTAACTATGTGTAAAACAGGTAGCTCCTATCACTCACATTTGAGGAAACATTTGTAATGCAGTCACAAAAGCCTAACTTTCCTTCTACCTGAGTGTGAAATATGGTCCAGTCCTATATATCATCATATAGAGAAAGTCTCGTTTCAGTGGGACTTGCTGCCAACTAATGTACTTAAGACAACGATGCTCCCTCTATACTTCTACAGGTAGCAGTATCTATCAGCATCATACAGATTTCGAACACCTTCACCACACCAAAATAGAATAAACTCAGTTTCACATTTCAGAGAGAAAATGTCATTTTAAATGGGTGTTTTCTTGATGCCAGCAAAGAGCCTCTAATTTGCTCAGTAGAATCCACTATAACATTGATGCAGGAGGACTATACGAGGGAGCCAGATCCACCACATTTCAGCTGAAAGGCAGTTCACGGCTTCTCTAGCACTGCAATACATTTACCACATATGCCCATGTGTGGTTTACATGCTGGTCTGCCATGCACTGAGTACTGGGTTTAATGCTCTATTTATATAAAATACACCTATCAAAGCTTTAATCTGTACTGAGGTATTCCTCTAAAACCTAGACCACTGCCTATGCTTTCATGCAACCTTCGAAATATTTTGGAATGTGCATATACAGCCAACACATAACTCAAGACACCAAAATATTCCACAACCCTCAGTTACATCACATTATATTTCCTTTAAGGTTCATTTCAGTGTAGTCCATGCCTCCTCACTCCTCCACATTAAGAAAGCCCTCTAATTTACTGAAGCCATTTATTCCATCTCAATCTAGCATGACACAGACTTGTTTGCACTGATGAAAAAGTGATTGGTCACGTCCTTCATCCACTTGTCCCGGAGGGCACTCATCCAAGCATATATGAACAAAATTGTCTGCAACATCCTCATAATACTCTAATAAAACAGACTAGGAAAGGCAGCTGTAAGCAAGAAGTACAGCTGTTAAAATGATTCCCCACCTTAATTTTTTTAAAAACAGGGGAAAGATTTGAGGGTTGGGTTGTTGGTTTTTTTGTTTTAGCTCTAAAGCATCTCAAGAGAGTACATAGCTTTGTGGGTCATTCTGAGCTGGCCACAACGATTGTATACCTAGGGTTTAAGCATTTAAAAGAAAGAAAGAACGCCCAGCATGCATACGGAATGAATAATGCTCAAGTTGTAAGCATGTGACAATCAGGGCTCAAGATTTAGTAATACATTTCAGTTTATCCCTTATTTTAAAAAATATGCACACACACAAACACACAGAGACAGCCTTACCGTTGCGTTGTAGAGCAGATCAGGTTAGATCCACCTGCGACTGTTTAGCATGCCTCTAGGAACATTCGTGTATGCAATCAGGCCAGGCTCATTCACAGCAACTGAATTCACAACATCTTTCTGCACTAGCAAGCTCAATTGGTACGGCTGTACTACAGCTAAGAAAGGGGGAAATCAGAAGCAGAAAAACAAAGAAATCCCTCAAGGCAGAATATTCTCAGCAGAGTTGTAGTGCAGAAGGCACTGAGGATCATCCAGGAAGGTGATTTCTCTGTCTAAATTTTGTCAGCTGCACACACATATAGGGAGAAAGAGGTTTTGTAATTATACATTAAGGAAAAGGATGGGATGGACTTGCCTGTAGAGTTCCCAGGAAGGCATTCTAGTCAGGCTCTGCAGCATCATTGCAGCCAATGTAACTATGTATATGCTGTACGAGTGGCTTACACAGCACCATGGATTTTGGGGGTGGGAGAGAAGAGATAGGAATCTGGAACACGGGGTCGCATCATTTGATGGGATAATTAACTGGGGGCAGAATATGTGAATCTATGTTGGCTGGTGAGATGCAGGGATTAATTAAAAGGAACCAATTAATTATGTCTCATTCAGTTTTTTTCCCAGCATCAAAAAGAAAAGCTTGTGAATGGTTAAGGAGAAAGGTAGAGGGAAAAATAAAGAAGTGCAGATGACATTCGGCC
The DNA here is from genome assembly GCF_051106095.1 of Pogona vitticeps. Taxonomy (NCBI): domain Eukaryota; kingdom Metazoa; phylum Chordata; class Lepidosauria; order Squamata; family Agamidae; genus Pogona; species Pogona vitticeps. Next base: position 23,874,850 of record NC_135788.1, on the reverse strand, counting down.
TCTGTACAATAACTTTGCGGTAAACAGCTGTTTTTAAAATATGAATGACTATAGCCTGGCACAATCAGCAAAATTTTGACCAAAATAAAGACATAGTTTTAGGCTCCCCCCAACCTACACCAACTTTGAAGCCCCTGTTTATATCCTCATTAATCCTCAGACCACAATAAAAGTAAAGCCAAGGGTACTTCACTATCTGAATTAAGGATATTACGCAGAGGTAAACGCAACATTTTCTACTGCCATTACTTAGACTGCATAGCAGACTATTCTCTCATCTGTACTTTGGGCTAGTTCCACGTTATGCCCACAAGACTTTGAAGCAGAAGCATTGAGCATTTGCATGGTCCTATAAAGAGCCTTGCTTTTGATCAATGAATTGCTCAAATCAAAATAAGCCATATATTTTAAATACATATTTACAAGCAGGTGGAATAATTAGCCACCTTGGGTCTTTTGAAGAAGAAAGGCAGGGTAAAAATATTTAGATAGATAGATAGATAGATAGATAGATAGATAGATAGATAGATAGATAGATAGATAGATAGATAGATAGATAGATAGATAGATAGATAGATAGATAGATAGATAGATAGATAGATAGATAGATAGATAGACAGACAGACAGACAGACAGACAGACAGACAGACAGACTGACTGACTGACTGACTGACTGACTGACTGACTGACTGACTGACTGACTGACTGACTGATTCACTTGGAATAGTAAAAAAATTACTAGTTAATTTTTCAGGTTGTCACAAAATACCATAAATCTACCAAAAATGTTCTAAAAGGCTCAGAACAATATTTTTTTACAACTCAGACTTCGTCATCTACTTCACTTTATTACACACTTCAGACATGGTTCTAGGACAATTTGTGTGTCCATAATACACATAAGATATTTTATGGCAGCAGAAACTGACCAGCATAAAGGCAAGAGATCAGGCTACAAACAGTGCAGGTTTGCAGGAGGAAAAGGAAACCTCAGGCTCAGATTTAAACATGATGCTCAATACCTTTGCATAGCACATGGGTGACTTCACATTCAGACTGGGCTCTCAGCTACTGCCCAAGCAGCATTAACACGTCTGCCAGCATTCGCCCAGTCCACAAATCCCCAGTGAGCTGATGCTATACATGTTAGAGGAAGCAATCAAAATAAATTAGATGATAGCTGAATGGAGGTGAGATATTCTTTGCTGCTGTGCTTTTACAGACATCTTCTAAATATTACCTAACAAGGAAAACCATTGCAGTCCAGTTTTTACTCACAAAGGTGCCAAACTGTTGTTCTTAAACAAGAAGAAGCATTAAAATAGCAATTTCCCTCTTGCTGGGGTTTGTATGTTACATTAGATTTTGTAGGAGGGACAATTTAGCATCTGAGCACTATAAATTTGCAAATTACTTGAGGTTAGAATAGACACTGTGCATTTGGGGACAGCCAAGGCCATACCAGCTTCTGATAGGTTCAAGACCAGTTAAAAATGTAACTGTAGCTGCCCTGGAAGTGATCCAACTCAAGGGTAGCCAATAAAATAAAATAAAACCTGATATCATAGCATAAGATCTTTCGCTTCCTCCATAAATAGTTATAGTAGCACTATCTGTAACTATCCCATGTACTGTTTAATATTCTCAAAAAAGAGAAAAAATACCATTTAAGAGTAGAAAATGGGGTGACAAAATACCAAAATCTTAGAAACTACAATTCTTAGAAGCCTCAGCAGACTTCTTTATTCTAACCTCATGAGATGACCAAAAGAAGAGCCAATACTGCTAATAATACTAATGCTAGCACTACTAACACTAATGTGTGTAGTACAGTGAACTACCTGCATCTAGAAGACAAGCAACAAAACTAATAACCAAACTTTGTGCACATAATTGAGACATAGTATACCCTTTCCCAAGCAATTCCATAGTTTGTATGCTCTTTAGGACAGGTGTCTGTGACACATGCAACCATGTGCAGAAGGCAAGCTATTTAAATTAGCAGGAGAGTTAAGGCATTCCATCCCTCCTGGGGCTATGCAGTAGGGACATGGCCCTGACTTCATGAGTTTGAATCCACAAGACTTGGAATACACTACATGGCAGCCATTCACTTCAATGAGAAAAAGCACAGTTCCAGCTGTAGTTTAAAGCAAGAGAGGAAAATGATGGAGAGACTGCTGTTTTAACTGACTGCACTTCACTAGCCTAGCCAACAGCAACACAAGAGTCTTAAGGCATGGAAAGCATATATTGTACATCTTGGAGACTCTAGGCCAGGGATGGGAATCACATAGCCCAAGAAATCCCTGTGAGCTCTCCCCATCTGTTTCTGTAGTTCCTGGACACTCTCCTAAAATATTTTCCTGGCAGCAGTTTTCTTTTAACACTAAGTGCAGGGCTGTTTGTTTGTTTGTTTGTTTGTTTGTTTGTTTGTTTGTTTGTTTTAAAGGGAGATAGTGCAAAACAGAAATAGACACCCAGCCACGTCTTGTTTTCTTTTCATTTTAGGAGACTGATACAGCCTGAAGTGGGTCCAGGGAAATTAAAACTGTCTTCTGAACTCCTAGAGCTTGCCCAGCCCCTAGGCTTCATGCAATATGCAAGCTTTTCCCCAGGCCATCTTTCCAAACATCAAATGGATGGGCATTGCTTCATCAAGATACTCAACCTGAAAAGATACCAACGCACACGTGAAATTATCAGAATGGTGATCACCGCTGCCCCACAGAATTTTCCTGCCTGAGGCAGAGCAGTAAATGGTACTGCCTGTGTGACACAATCAGATCAAGGAACATAAAAGTACCCCAGAGCAAGGCAAGTCCTCTTGGCACAGGTGTCTGAAAGGCATGTCAAAGCCACCCCTATCCCTAATAACAATTTTCTGGCTAACAGCACAGCTGGCCAGAAGATCACATATGAAAGGAGTAAGTACTGGAATAGATATACCTGATACAAAGCAATTAAGGTTTCATTCTGTAAGTATTTACTTTGTTTAAAAGAGCAAAACCAAAATGGTTGGAACAGACAAAAACACATGTAGAAAATAAAATTTACATAATGCACTATACCGATAATGATTCTTACATAGAGAAGATGTTCTTAGAACTAGCTAAGTTATGTTCCTGTTAGGTCACTTCAGCCAGGTTTCAGTAGCCTCCTCCTAAAGTAGGTGGTATTCAGGAATCAACTAGCTTCCCTCTATTAGCCACACAGTTACTTTGACAATATCCTATTACAGACCATGCTGTAATTACCCTAACACTCTCTGTTGTGCCTTAGTTGGGTAAAGACAATACCTGGACTTAAACTGGGCAGAAGCTTTACTTTCTAATGACTTCAAAGTTCATAACAATAATGTGTGCTTTGTAGTGCAAATATACTTCGTAAATTGTGTTCCCCTATCAACAGGTTTTCCTTTCAAAGAATTCTGCATCTTTCTGGATGACAATTAATTCCCTAAGACACATCCCTTGGTTCAACTACAAGCTCAGAGAGTTACTCAGCCATTATAAGACCTTGCTCTCCAGCCTTAAGAAGGATTTTTGAAAAAGCCTACAATGAAATATAGGGACAATAAACCACTAAGCCAATCAATATCTGCAGGGATAGCTCCCATAATGTCTATCAACAGGAGCAGCAACCAACAAAATATTGCCTCTCAATAGGAATACCCACAAGCTGGTGCTATTTCCAAATGACACATACACAGTTGGAGTTTTAAAGTGATCTTCCACAAATCCATGATACTTCTGGTGCTCAGTTGTGTGTCTGATAATCACCCAGCCTGGCACAAGAGAAGAATGAAAATTTATTAGAATGCTAGTCTATGAAGCTAAATGTGGCTTAACTGCAGGAGTGTCATCAGGTGCACAAATGTCAGCACGACATTTGAAGAGTTTGTGTACTGATAATATATCTTGCTTCATCCAATATCAGTGGTTTTAAAGCCTTTGTCTTTTCCAAAGAAGCCAGGTTTTCTGAGAGACCTGCAGATATCACATTAGTGTTCCCTAGTCAGAAATATCTCCTATTAATTGATCTTTTAACACTGTTTTCCCTAAGCCAGGTCAACCCACACCTCCCAATTCTTTTGCAGACCATGAAAACAATGGAAAGTAAACAAAAATGATTGCAGAAATCCAGAAACAATTCTGCTGTTGCCATATTAAATCCAGTGAACAGAGTATGACTTCAATTACTGCCTGGGGTATGGGGGGAGTCAGGCATCAGTGACTGATTTCTGCCACACATGATCGGAGATGTCCTTTGACAACAAACTACCACACATATTGGAGGTGTCCTTTGACAACAAAGAAGGCACGAGTGTTTCATTTTGGGTTGCCCTCAATCCACTCTTCCTAATACAGTGGACCCTTGACTTACAGACGGCTTGACTTACAGACTTTTTGAGTTACAGACTTCTCTGGCCGCAAAATTTAGGTTTGACTTGCAGACTGAGATTTGACTTACAGACCAGAAAAAAACCAAAATGGAACAAAAACGGCCTGTTACGGGATTAATCGGTTTTCAATGCACTGTAGGTCAATGGAGACTTGACCTACAGACTTTTTGACTTGAGAACCGCCTTCCAATACGGATTAAGTTCTCAAGTCAAGACCCCACTGTAGAGAGGTGTTTGGGGTCAAGAACAGCTTTGTATAGCCACGGGTACTGCAGCCATCTCAGCATGGAATAAAAGGATAAGCCACTATCTATCCATGCTTTATTAACACTCCTCTCCTTTCCCTGCTGGGACCCAGGTGCTGCTGATTCTCAACCAGAAAGGCAAAAGGAGAGAAAGAATAGAGAAATATGTTTCAAAATGTGTATCTTTTTAAGCCAACATGCATGCATGAAGCAAGTATCCTTCCCCATAATAAGTATGGAAGTTGACAACATCTGCCTCCAGGGGAGAATACTATCTTGGAACTAAAAAGTTGCCCTCTGGATAAATATGGAAAAAGAGAGCTTACATTTCCCAGCAAAATCTAGGGTGGAGGTTAACAAAGGTTTATCCATTCAATAATAACAGCAAAGATATGAGAGAAATGTAAGGTTCACATATTTGGTAGATCTTGCTGTGAACAGCAGGCATGTCTTAAATTTCAGTGAAAACTACAAAGCTACAAGGGGACAGTAATCCTCAGGACATGAACCAACCAGCCATTACCAAGAAAATGTTAACAAAAGGACTGTTCCATCGATGTTAAAAGTTTGGAGAGATTTGGTCAGTGAAAAGCAGAAACTGGTCAGTGATAGGCACATTTGGAAATGCATGGGGCATAAAATTATGTGTCAACTACATTGAATTAAGTTACATGCAAAAGGGCTGTGTGTAATAATACAGTTTTGAATATTGCCACCACCAGGTCTTCAGCGGCATTCTGAACATTTTTAAAATTTGAAGTCCTTTAGCATGTCAGTTAGATTCCTCTTGTCATGCCTTTATTACTAGTAACAACAAATACCCAGTGTGGTGTAGTGTATAGAGTGAGGGACTAAGACTCAGGAGGCTTGGATTTGAATCGCTGTTCAGCTATAGAAACCCACTGGGGGCATTGAACTGGTAAAATCACTTCTTAAATATCTCACTTACTTTGAAAGCCCTATTAGGGCTACTATACATTGGTTGCAACTTGATGGCACATTACTACTACTACTACTACTACTACTAGCATTTGTTGCAAACTAGGTATCACTGCATCCAAAAGGATTGTTCTTGTAGTGATTCTGCACCGTTTCAAACTAAAGTATTTAGATCAATATGCATCCACACATTCGCTACCGACAAAAGCTCATGTTACTGAACTTTTATTGTTCAAATTATATCTGCTGCTGTCACACAGAGTCTAAGTACAGGCTTCTGAGTTCTAAAGCACTGCATCATTACAGCAGCTGAAAGAACAGAGATTACGTAAATGAATAGTAACATAACACAGTAAAATGTCATTTACACCTTAAATCTCCAATATACTGAATGTATGCTGAATCTTTCAGTGGCATTTCATTGTTTTATATTTTCCCTTCTAAATGGACACATCAAAGGTCTAGTTTTCACCTTTTTGTGGAATACATCAAATGGAACGAAACATTTTGTGTATCAACGCAAAGCACTTTTCAGTTCCAAAATTAGGATGATTCTTTTCAAACAGCTCACATTTCATAGAGTAACAGGGTTTATTTTTCCGAAGTAAAAACAATCATTCATTGCTCCCAGAACATACAGGCTTTTAGACATGACCTACATCTTGGATGTCAGCTTTCCAGAAAAAAAGCGATATAGATTCACTTAAGGAGTTACCGCTCATTCACCTGCTTTTAATACTTTGTATTTTAATACTTAGTATTTATACAGTATTCAAAGTACTTCACAAACATTAATAACTGAGCAACTTTAATCGAGCGAACCTGACAACTCAGTATGGAAGCTAAGTAACCAGAGTGCTATCATCTCCAAAATGTATGTGTGGGGCAAAGACAGAGAATCTTGTCTAAATTAATGGCTAAGAGAGTTTAAGTGAGAGCTTTCTGGCTCTCATAACCCCTACTTCAAAGCAGCTGGATCTTCTTCTTTTTAATTAACTACAGAATTAGATGCATATGTAATTTATTAAGTCAACTATTACTGGAGAATTTTAAATATAATGAGTTAGTGTATTTTACTTAATGAGTGATAACAATGCTTAGTTGACAAGACGGAAAATGAATTTTCAACTAAAGGTTAACAAATTCATATGATTAACTTATGTGATATTATACGGCAAACTGAATTCAGAATTGTGAGTGTGAAAACAAGCCCACCCTTTAAAAGGTTTAAGAAAACATGCATCAGTAGTCTTCATTTTTTAAGATAAACTCTAATTATGCTCTATATGTATTCTGATAAATATTAGATTAATGGTTCATATCGAAACTGAAGGCATATTATTTTTCTAGCATACAGATTGGATGATCTTACATCAGGGCAATTCAAAACTCATCTTGGTCTTTACTTATTTTAATTTCCTATTTCTTTATCTCTACCTACCAAAACAGGACAGGGATTTCTGTTCAAATAAATAACGAGCAGGAATTGTGAACATTACAAACTTGGATGTTCTAATCTATGTGTACACAAATATAGAATATGTTGCGTGTTAGATTAAAGCCTACAAAATGGATATTTTCTTCCAGAGTCATGAATCTAATAAAAAATATGTAGGTCTTTTTGTTTTCTTATCAGTGGACTGCTTATTTATCCAGACACTAAGGAACTACATGGTTCATTGCCTCAGAATGAAAGCTGGGCATCTGAATTAAGAAGTCCAGGAAACTGAAGGCACCTGATAGGTTGAATAGTTATTGTTAACATTCCAGATGGCTTGCACTGGGATTAATACGAAATGCTATCAGAGATGACAATTTCTCTTTGATTACCTGTGGTGACTAGCAACTAACAGAAGCATTTTAACAGGACAGCAGTACCAGCAGAAAAGGTACAAATTTAGATTAGCTTCACTCTTCTCTTGTCAGGTTGCTTTTTTCCTTCATATCCATACGATCATCTAGTGTGTACACATAACTATTGTACCATACAGTTTGAGACCTTAATACCAGTATGCACGTATAAAAAGACTGATATTATTTGGTAAGCAAAACAATACCATTAGTCTCAAGTGGAGAATGCAATTCTGCATTGGAATCCAGCATATGCCTCATGAAAAATCCAGATTATGACGCTAGGCTGATTAACTAATCTATAATCCATAAATCAAACATGTCTGTGTACAGCACTGTAGATCAAGATTCCCATATGTCTGTGCATTAGTTTAGATCCCTTTCATCCACACTGATGGTTACACCACTGGAATGTAGCATTCATAATACTGTAAAAACTTGTATGTACCTGGAAAATCAGATACTGTATAGGGTTTACTCCAACAACAATGACAGGGAAAAGTTTATTCTTCTGCAGATGTAAGAACATTCACCACAGAAATTCCCCATAGCTCAGTGGTTTAGATATCTGGCTGCAAAGCCAGAGGTTGAGAGGGGTATTATGCCTCCTTGACAGGTGCTGGACCTGATGATTCATAGGGTCCCATTCCGGCTCTACAATTCTAAGATGGTGGTGATGAAAACAAGATGGATCCCAAGAGGTACAGGTATTTCACCAGAATGGCATTGATGCCCACTTAGGCACAAGCCTCTTCTCTTCGCAGAGAAGCTCTTGTGCTAGCAGAACCTTCTTCTGCCATCTGCTCTCAGACATCTGCCAGAAGGGAGATATGCTGGCAGAACAGCTCTGTTGAGCTAAGATCTGCCAGTAGAAGAACAACAATGGGCGGGGAGGAATGTAAAAGGGACACTATAACCGAAGAGTCAGGTTACTCCAGATCCAAAGGTGGTGGTGGGTTATGTGCTATCAAATTGCTTCTGACTCATGATATGTGAGACATTGAATTAGTGGTTTGCTATTGCCTTCCCCCAATGCCATTTGCCATTGCCAAACCGAGATTTGAATTCAGGTCTCCTGAGTCCCAATCCAACATAATCCACTACTGTACTACACTGGCTCAGAGCAAGAGTAGTCCTACTTGATTTCCAACATTGATAGGCTGGTAAGAAAGACAGCGAGCAGCCATCTTTAACCATTAGGATTACACTTAGAAAAATATGAAATTCATACATAATTGTTGCAAAACTTAATTTGCTACTTTGGCTTAGATATAAAATATTCAAATGTTCAGCTTTCTCAGAACTTAAGCCAATCAAGGAATTTGAGGATGATGGCAGAAGCATTTTTTAAAAAACAAGTACTAAGGACACAACACTTAGGAGGAATAAGGTAGAATTATTCAATCCCACAAAGATACAACTAGCAACAAATTTAAATAGTTCTTTGACTTCTCAATCAAGGCCCAATTTTATCTTTAATTATTACAGTTGTATATTCTCCAAAATGGCACATAAATGTCTTTTTGTGACACAACACAATCAATCACTCACTGCTTCCCAACCAAGTGAACTCTTGAAAATATCACCCAATATTGCAAACCTTAAAAATATATTATCTCCAAAATGAGGACAATAGAAAGCTATTGGACCCCCACAATCAAAATTCAATTAATCTAGAAAGTGAATTTGAAATGTCTGGATTTAAATGCACACACATGCAAGAGAAAGAAAGAAAGAAAGAAAGAAAGAAAGAAAGAAAGAAAGAAAGAAAGAAAGAAAGAAAGAAAGAAAGAAAGAAAGAAAGAAAGAAAGAAAGAAAGAAAGAAAGAAAGAAAGAAAGAAAGAAAGAAAGAAAGTTAGTTCTGAAGCTGAGACACTGGTTCTTTTGAGACTTGATCCCTACCTAGCGTACCTATTCTTACACAGAAATTCAAAAGCTATGGAGTATTTATAGCCTTACAGCAGATAAAAGATGTTCAATGGCAACGTTTTCAAAAAGGACATATATCCTGGCAGTAGTTTTTAAAATGAATAAATGGAACATAAAACAGGACACAGGATTCACATCTCAGGGGACTCTTGGTGAGTGAAGCCTATTGAAACGACAGAAGTAGTATCAAGTAACTAGTTCTGATGAGGATGCTATGCACACTGCTTAATTTATGAAATTCAAAAGCAATGGCAGATTTTTAAAAGAAAAAAACACAGAGAGTAGATTAATGGCTTATCAGAAGAGAAAGGCTATATTCTAGCAAGATTTCAAAGAATGTACAAAAGTTTCAGTACATGTTCTACATTTCCTGAATTTCGGTGATGTTAGTCACAACTGTTAACCTTCTGACGGTTTCTAAGCACAGTTTTAAATCATGAAGATTTAGACAGAGCTTGGTGATTATTTTTTTTAGGCTACAACTTCCATGCTGGCTGGGGGACTGTGAAGTTCAAAAGCACTAGTCCAGGTGGTTTAGCAAATAAAATGCAAGCACATTAAAAACGCTCACGGAGAAAGAAACCCAATTGCACACAAACAGTTTACAATGTAGCAAGACAGGAGACTGAAAAAATAAAAATAAAATATTTATCAACCCAGATCAGTATGGAAGGCCTACCTAAAAAGAGAGGTCTTAAGTTTTCTTCTGAATGTCAAAAGGGAGGGAGCCAGGTGTAACTCTTCCAGAAGCTGATTCTATAAAGATGGGGCCACCACAGAGAAGGCCCTGCCTGTAGTAGACTTACGGGCCTTCCTTGGGGTGGCCACATGGAGGAGCCTGGTCTGGTAGGATATGGTGGGTCAGGCAGATGACATTGGGGTCAGACACTCTGACAAGTAACCTGGTCCCAAACCACGGAGCACTCTATAGGTAAGAGTTAAAACCTTGAACCTGATCTGAGACATAACGAGTAGCCAGTGCAGGCAAGCCAGAACTGGAGTAATAAACTCAAATTTGCTCACACCAGTCACCAGGCTGGTCGCTGCGTTCTGGACCCACTGTAATCTCCAGATCAGGTTCAAGGGGAACCCCATGTAGAGAATATTGCAATAATCAATCCTGGAGATGACCTGTGCTTGACACCCTCAGAGAACCCTAATCAAGGTAAGGGTGGAGTTGGGCAATAAGCCTGAGCTGGTTGAAGGCTGAGCTGGACATGACTGCAAGAAGGAGCCAGGTCTAGAAGAACACCTAGATTACATACATGATGCCGAAATCGGAGGGCAGAGCCATGCATTTTTAAGAAGCAACTTGACAAACAAAACAAACACAGTGCATTGCTTGCAGACTATAAGCTGCAAAAATATATCCCAGTGTTGTCTGCAGTTCTTTCACTATAAAAGAGAAAGGGACGTCTGTGTTTGAGGAATCTACTACCCTTCCCTAGAAAGAGTCCAGGTATCCTTTTTCCTGAAGAAATAGAAAGAAGATTCACAGCTAACAAGATTAAACACATACTTTTAAACAACAGGCTGAAGTCCTACTACACAGCTTTTTGTGCACAAAGTTGATTATGCTGACAGCAGCAAATTGCTGTTGATTAAAGACCTCCTTTAGGGATTTCAGAGGATTATATCCATTTTTGGTATTAGGTCCTCCCTCATAGTAGTGTAGGGAAGATAATTAAGGACAGGGATGTTAAGAGTAGTGATACCTTTTACTGGGCCACTAAAAAAGATCAAACAAATTGCAAGCTTTCATGGAAGAATCTAACTTCATCAGGCCGAGAACTTCCCTTTCATGGATTGTGCAGTGTTTTTTTCAGGCAGGGGGTTATGTACAGCACATAGAACTCCATAAAGGATACAGTGGATTTAATCGAATTGGCCTCCTCAGCCACACTAGACGCTGTTCCAAGTCCTCCATACAGAGCACGTTACCATAGTCTTTCGAGACTGAAGGATGCCTAATAACAATATTTTAAAAATAGTGACTAGTGCAAGATGACGGTCTATTGATGATGGTCTATAATGTTTGGTTCTGACATTGTAAGAAGTGAAGGACTAATAATTTCTTGACCTAAACAGTGAAAAACAAATAACCTCTTTTACCTACTTCAGTTTTTACAATCACGTGCCTTAACAAGCAACAAAATCAAAGTCATTTGATACACAACAAACCAATTTCCAGGGTGACTGTCTTCTGTGGTTTCCTAGTTCATGTCAACAAAAGATGTTAAACTGTCTTTAGGGCTTTGTGAACCAAGCATGAATTGCTCCCAGAAGTATTCTTAGAGAAAGACTATTAAACTATATTATGATTGCTACTATTTTACAAGCTTTTGGTTTCTTTTCTCTTTTTTTAATAATAATTGTAGGCATCTCGCTTTGAAAGGAACACAGTTATTCTATTTAACTGGCATAGAGAGAGATAAGGAAAATGGTATGTCAGGCACTAAATATTTAGGTAAGTGTCTCAGTCTCAAAATACACATGAAACTAAGAAGAACAACAAACCATTGGCTAGAAGCCAATGTACATCATGATATTACAGAGAAACACATAGATACATCTGCAATAATATGGAGAGAAATACTGCCATGACATTAAATTGACACAAATTCTACAGCAAGCTACTAGGATTCTTTTCAATGAACGTTCTTGTTTTGGTTTTGTTGAAAATCTCAGAAGTGTCAGGTCAGTGTTCAAACCACTAATATTACCCAGTTAAAGTAAAATTCTGAATTCTAAGATGGACATTATTTCCAATTTGGAACCAAGAAGGTCCCAGAAGAATGATCTCTACATAGAAACTGAAGGCAGAGGATTTCTTTCTGTATGGCAGCAGCTGAACGGAACATCACAGTATCTGGAAAAAAATACAGTTTTCTGTAGCAAATTACATATTACATATTTTCTCTGGTAATAGTAATCCACGTGGCAAACATCTTTCAAATATTACATCTCCACATGAAAAATTCACATTTTTCCAGCAGTTTCCGCAGAGGGGCCGTGATAAATATATGAGCGTCGATTCCCCTGCCCCACCAACACATACAAACCACAACACAAGCCTAATATAGGGAGACATTTCATGATGGCCTTGTCCACCCTGATTAACATGCTGTTGTTTGTTGCCATTGGCATCAAGTGGTCCATGATCAGCTTTTTAAATGTTATTTAGCTTTTGAACAGATCTGACCCTGAACATCCTAGGAGACAAATATATAAAGGAGCATATTTTCTAATACTCACAAGAGGATATATAAGCAGCACATTTGCACAAAATATGGCTGGTCGTTTGGGTTTTGATGCAATATTGACTTTTTAATGGAATGTGTCACTCTGAATTGAGTTCAGTGAGTTATTAATTCATAAGATGGGAGAAGCATACCAGTGTGACTATTTTGTTTTACACTTTTAATAATCAAGATGATGTTTTGTTAGAAATAATCGAGTGCCTGAGACTTGACAGAGGGTAATACAACACATTTTTATATTATATCTTTGTAATGAAGTCATTCCAGAAGCCAACAGCTGTATAGTAAGATGGCACATGCACCCTGTCACCTGAAAAAATACAAAAGAGCATGCCAGCACAACCACACAATTCCTCACATACGAGCATCTCACAAAATCGCCCTTTAATTGCAAAATTAGTGTCTCTATCCACTAAAGCAAACTGCACAACAACAAGGCAAGATTAATCAGAATGGACAGCTTCCTGGAGGATTCTGGGAGTTAATATTCCAAAAAAAGCAACTCGGTCATGTTCTGAAACACACAGAGACAACCACAAACTGCACAATGCCATGTTGGAAAAGAGAGCCTGAAAAGCAGGAAGGGGAAATGAATGAGCTGTTAGATCCCTTTTATGTGTTGGTGAACTGTAGCTCTCATCATCCCTAGCGTGCATGTTCAGTCATGAGAGACCACAGAAGTTACAGCCCAACATCATCATAACAGCCTTTATGACCTCCTGGGAGCATGGGAGGCAATTTTTTAATCACACACTTCCAAAACTGTGTATCTTTTAAATTGCTATTAAAGAACATGAGGGGGCTTTTCCAGTTACAAGACTTTTAAAATAAAATATTTAAGGGGTTAGGACAAAGAAGCAGGTGCATTCTGCTAAAATGTGGGGTATTTGTGCAACCCATGGACCTCTAAAGGTTATACACTCCTGTGTGAGAGAATGAAAAGCTTGTCCCGGAACATGAAACGATCATGACCAAGAAAAAATGGATCTGTGATAAGAGGAAGTAAAGAAGCCTTATTAGAATAACGCACATCTTAGCAAGAGGAATTGGAAGCACACAAGCACACAGGCACACACAAACAGCATTCAGAGAACATCACCTACGTATATACGTTATTTACACAGGTAGCTGGGTGCTTGCTTTGATCCCAGGGCCACAATGGAAACATAGCCTGCATTTCATTATAAAGAAGCCCAATTAAGAAATATTTTTCATAAAATTAGAAGAACCGAATCAATGGCAATTACAGTAATCGTAACAATTCACCCATTCAGCATTATTAATGTTAATGTATGAGCACAGGGGTCAAAAGCACTTAAACAAGATGATGGACCCTCCTTTGAAACAGCTGTGGCTTTCAAGCTGAACTTCACAGCATGAAGACTCACTTATGTGGGCCTAACACATCGATTATGAACAAATCCAAAATCTTTGTCCATACACAGAATGTCTCTCATATAACTTCCAGGACACATACACACAGAGAAGGTTTTCTGGAGGGAATGAGAAAGGATACTTCCTTGCCCCATATCATTAGGATTTCACATCAATAGACTATTCTTTGCATTCTAAAACATGAATAAGACAAGATGGTCTCTAATATAAGTTGGCCCTTTCCTTTTCCTATTCTAGAACCACCGACAGCCAAAGATGAAGATTCAAGACAGAAAATCTCATAACCTTCTTATAATCAGTTTTATCTGCCAAGATTAAATAGGGCAGAAAGATCAATAGATAAATGCACATGATAGAAGTAAAAGGAACATCAGCCTCAAAAATGGCACCATCATCTGGTCCACTGATTATTTGTGAAGTTTCCCAAAAGGTAGTTAGAACGCTTTCCTCTCGTGTCTTCCAAAATATTAAACACGAACACAGAAGAGCCAAATGGTCCCTAATGATCAGTGAATACAATAGAAGGGCAAACAGCAATGACAGCTCTTCCAGAAGGGGCTGCTATGGAAATACGAATTTAAAATCTCAAAATAATGAAAAGTAAATGGATTCCTATAGCCTCCTTAAGTCTGAAGATACCAAAGGGGTATGACCTACTATTTCTAAGGTAAGGCAGCACAGGTACAATAGTTCAAATGTGAAACACACAAGCACATGTGCATGCACACACACACACACACACACACACATGTACATAACTAATTCTCCACTTCATAGGAGAAAGAAGGGCTGGACTCATGTTTCTTAAGCAGTCCTCCCAGGCTAACACAGCGACCCACTTTTACAAATGAAAGAAGCTTCAAACACAAGGTGGCTTGCAGTTTAAAGGGAGAAATGTTTAAACACACAATCCCACTGGGTATTTGCAAGCCCTGCTGCTGCCATCACGTGCCATCAAGTTGGAGCCAACTTACAGAGACCCTAATGGGGCTTTCAAGGTAAGTGTGATATTTAAGGAGTGTTTTTACCACTGCCACACCCCCAGTGAGTTTCCATAGCTGAGTGGGAATTGGAAGCCAGGCCTCCAGAGTCCTAGTCTGCCACTCTAGCCTCCATACTACACAGAATATCAAGCCTTGGACATCTCTAAAATATCATTTTGGATGGATCCATGTGTTTGTGTGGAGACAGAGAGTTCTCAGTAGTCTTTTCTTAAACCCAGTGTCCAATAAGAATGCGACTTTTCCAAGACCTGGCTACTGACAACAACTTGATTCGAGACTCATCCTTCCTACAGCCTCCGTACACAGCACTCCTATTCAGGCATTAGCATTTGCGTAAAATGTGCAAAATGATAAGGGACAAAAATGGCAGGGACCTCACAGAAGCAGAAGACATCAAGAAGAAGTGGCAAGAATACACAGAGGAATTATACCAGAAAGATCTGGATGGTTGCTGACCTTGAGCCAGACATCCTGGAGAGTGAAGTCAAGTGGGCCTTAGAAAGCTTGTCTAACAACAAGGCCAGTGGAGGTGATGGCATTCCAGTTGAACTATTTAAAATCTTAAAAGATGGCGCTGTTAAGGTGCTATACTCAATATGTCAGCAAGTTTGGAAAACTAAGCAGTGGCCAGAGGACTGGAAAAGATCAGTCTACATCCCAATCCCAAGGAAGGGTAGTGCCAAGGAATGCTCCAACTACCGTGCAATTGCACTCATTTCTCACGCTAGCAAAGTTATGCTCAAAATCCTCCAAGGTAGGATTCAGCAGTATGTGAACCGAGAACTTCTAGAAGTACAAGCTGGATTTCGAAGGGGCAGAGGAACTAGAGACCAAATTGCTAACATGCGCTGGATTATGGAGAAAGCCAGAGAGTTCCAGAAAAACATCTACTTCTGCTTCACTGACTATGCAAAAGCCTTTGACTATGTGTATCACAACAAACTATGGCAAGTTCTTAAAGAAATGGGAGTGCCCGATCACCTTATGTATCTCCTGAGAAATCTATACGTGGGATAGGAAGGGACAGAACTCGATATGGAACAACTGATTGGTTCAAAATTGGGAAAGGAGTACGACAAGACTGTATATTGTCTCCCTGCTTATTTAACTTATAAGCAGAATACATCATGCGAAAGGCAGGACTGGATGAATCCCAAGCCGGAATCAAGATTGCTGGAAGAAATATCAACAACCTCAGATATGCAGATGATATAATTCTGATGGCAGAAAGTGAGGAGGAATTAAAGAACATCTTAATGAGCATGAAAGAGGAGAGCACAAAAAACAGTCTGAAGCTCAACATCAAAAAATCTAAGATCATGGCCACTGGTTTCATCACCTCCTGGCAAATAGAAGGGGAAGATACGGAGGCAGTGACAGATTTTACTTTCCTGGGCTGCATGATCACTGCAGATGGTGACAGCAGCCACGAAATTAAAATGACACCTGCTCCTTGGGAGGAAAGTGATGACAAACCTAGACAACATCTTCAAAAGCAGAGACATCACCTTGCCAATAAAGATCTGCATAGTCAAAGCTATGGTTTTTCCAGTAGCGATGTATGGAAGTCAGAGCTGGACCATAAAGAAGGTTGACCACCAAAGAATTGATGCTTTTGAATTGTGGTGCTGGAGGAGATTCTTGAGAGTCCCCTGGACTGCAAGGAGATCAAACCTATCCATTCTGGATAGGAAATCAAGCCTGGGTGCTCACTGGAAGGACAGATCCTGAAGCTGAGGCTCCAATACTTTGGCCATCTCATGAGAAGAGAAGACTCCCTGGAAAAGTGGAAAAGACCCTGATGTTGGGAAAGTGTGAGAGCAAGAGGAGAAGGGAACGACAGAGGCCGAGATGGTTGGACAGTGTCATCGAAGCTACCAACATGAATTTGACCAAACTCTGGGAGGCACTGGAAGACAGGAGGGCCTGCCGTGCTCTGGTCCATGGGGTCACGAAGAGTCGGACACGACTTAATGACTAAACAACAACAAAAAGCATAGAGGTAGAGTGGAACATTCTAATCCAACTCCTTTGTTATCCTTTCCACTGCCATCTTACCTATGGAGGACAATGCATCTGAAGAGGCAAATCCTCTGCTATCCATGCAGGTTTTTCACATATGTTGGGACCCTGGAAACTCAGGGTCCTGATCCATAAGGAGAGCCCCCACTGGATAGCACCACTTGGACTGTTATCAGACTTGTTATCCTACACATGTAGAAGGTGGCAAAATTAAGGATAGGGAAGATGAAGCTAGAGCACTCGCCTCTTTGCATGAATATTCCCCAAACGTTTTATGTACCTTAACTGGGCGTCTTCCATTCTGCTAGTCAGTTTTGCAAACGTCAGAATCTTACATCCTATTCCTGTGACAAATTTGTCTTGTGAATGTTTCTTTCTTTCTTCTGAATGAAGAAAAGAAATACCAAAAATGTTCTGTTATAGTTGGACAACAGTAGAGGCTCTTCTCAGCAGTGGCCAATTTTAACTTAGCTACTGAATCTTCATGGCAACTGTCATGAAGGGGATTTTCAGCCAACTGCCTTCAGTCACAAAGCACTAACATTAGAGTAGATGATTAATACACCAAATATAGATTTGCAGAATGCAACAACATCTTTGAGGCACAGCAAAACAGAAATCCATCTTGTACAACCCCAGGGTCTCATTTACTTCCATAATATGGGGATTATTATTATTCCTTTACAGTTGCATTTTTGTTCAATATAACTCACTAGGGCAAATCCAGTGTTTTGTGTATAAAAATCCATCTATATATTGATTCCATTGGAGCACACAGGGAAAAAAAGTGACTTTTTAGATGTAGGCCAGAGCACAGCATGAAGGACCATTAAATCAATTCTTCATTCATGTATAAACTGACCTTATGATCATCTTCCGCAACTGACTTGAATGAGAGTCACATTATGACTACATGAGGGCTCCTAACAGTGACATCTTTATTATGTTAGATTTTAGGACACTGGCACAGCAGATTTGGGTAGGCAAGGATCATGGAATGAGAAGTGTATCTTTTAAAAATAGCTCCCCAACAGTCTTAAAATATGCTATTTTTACTATAGGCAGTATCTTGCACTTAAGGGAATCTGGAAGAACAATGAGCTTTCCCTACCATTAATCATAACATAGTTCATTAAGGCAATGTTCAGGAGACAAATCACTGGCTGCCACTCAGAACGGCCTTTTGAGGAAGGTGCTAAGGGAAAAGGCTCCCTGTTGCACAGAAACATTTTGTCTTCCATGAACATAGCAGAAGCCAGACTGCAACTCATGGGTTTATTTCAATTAATCTGTAATACTTGTACAGGGGTGGGGGTTGAGTTACAAATTAGACTTTAAAAAGCCAGTAATCTCACTGAGCTTCCACTGGACAACACAGTAAAGTGGGATGTTGCAATTTACACAAGAGATCCCACTGCACAAACAAGGGATAGGTGGATGGCATTTTTAATTCTTCTTCAGATTACTGATCAAATAACAGGAATCTACAGTATGCAAACAATACATTTCCCATTATAATGGTGGCATGATTTTCCACCTAGCGGAAACCCAGTAAAATACTGACCAGAGAATTCAAAAGTTGTGTCTGTGTGGCAGTATCCTCCTCTCTAATGCCCCTTAGATATGTTGGATTGCAACTTACTCCATCTGTAATATTGGAATGGTGGGTGTTATAGCCTAACATGGAGAACACCAGGTTTTGAATGGCTGTGCTATGGCCCAGTTATTGCCCCTAATTGCCTAGACCTAGCCAAGTTACGGAAGGAAGGAAGGAAGGAAGGAAGGAAGGAAGGAAGGAAGGAAGGAAGGAAGGAAGGAAGGAAGGAAGGAAGGAAGGAAGGAAGGAAGGAAGGAAGGAAGGAAGGAGCATATAATGATTATTTAGTATGAGCAACAAAATCCTATTTGCAGATTACATTTTTGTGTAATTAATCAGGGATTAATGAGTTTCAGAGACAACTCTGGGATACTGAACTCCTCAGGCATCTGCTGAATGTTTTCTGTGTTGCACTTACCTCTTCCCTGCACAAAAAAATGGATAAAAGAGATACAAAAATAACTTTCCTTACAGATGGCAACTAGCACATAACAGTTTCTCCCTAAAAGGCAAGGTATGGTATTCCTTTGCTGAAAAAGAAACATTAAATAGGACAATGTTCAATTGATACCAATGCTACATAAACAATCCTCTCTTTAATTATACCAGGAAGCTGGGTAGTCCTCAATAAAGTACAGAATTATGAGGCATTTTTCAAGAAGATATGTAACCAAGTACTGCAGGCAGGCAGTATTTAGTAGAAATGGGGGGAAATACTTGCTAAATTCTTCATTCCCATCAAGACTGTCTCAACACAGAGAAGTCCCTAGGTGAGGAATCTGCAAGTCCCATAAGATGCTTTGCTTCTGGTGTCAGAGCAAGACTGGAGCGCTTCCCAGGCAGTAGAAATTTTATTTGTTTGTTTGTTTGTTTGTTTGTTTGTTTTGCAATATATTCAAAATGCCTCTGAGACAGTTTATGCAAAACTATTGTTCTTTTCCTTTAAAAAGCAAAGTACACATGCAGAGCAAACACAAAAGTGCCAGGCAACTGTTTAAAAGGATGCAAAATATCCACCTGAGGCTTCAGATTTTCAAAAAGCAATGGAACAAAACAGCACGTACCAGAATTTCAACTTGTGCAATTTACTTAAAGCTAGCATGGTTTTATTCAAGCATCCAAAAAAGAAAGAGAGAAAGAAAAAAAAACCCTCACTTTTTGTGGAGCAAAGAGAAAAAAAAAGAACACTTGCCTTATCCTTTGTCTATAAAAAGTAGAAAACAGCCCATTGCACAAGTGCTAGAAGTTAAAAGAGTAATGGCCCTGGTCTCTAGCATTAAATAGGAGTGCAAAACCTAATAATCATTTCAAATAATACCTATGTAATGAACTAGTGGTATTATAAATGGGAAGAAATGTATGAAAAGTAACAAGAGCATCAAGTCTGTTCTGTTTAAACTGTTTAAAAGGGTTCATATTAAAAATGACCACTCCATGTTTTGCATGTTATCTCCACCTGTCTTTTCCAAAATTCACCAATCAAATAACATTTCTTTTATACAGGATTCAGGTAGACCAGAGCAAAAACTGGGAAGCAGAGTTACTTAGGTAAAAAAAAATAAATTATTCAAATATTTTTAAAGAATTAAAAGATCAACTCCATTGTCCTGAGCCACTGAGACTTTGGCAAGCTACAGAAACCACACGCGGCATCTGCTTAACTGACATTTAATTTGATAAATCCAAGGAGAGAAATGTCACATAATTAGGATGTTTCCAAGTTTTTTGATCAAAGGAGGAATAGCATGAATTATGGGATGACCTCCCTATAGAAGCTCATTCTAGTGCCAGGTTAAAAATATGCCTTATCAACCTCATTTCTGGACCCTAGTGATAATCCTTTGAGTATGACCTACAAGGTTGTGGATTTCAGCACAATTTTTTTTCCTTTTCAAATGGTTTTAATCAGTTTTATTGTTTGTATCCTGTTCTGAGGGCAGAATATCAATACTGTAGTAAACAGATAAGCAAACAGGCCACTCATTGTACATGACAAAAGAGAAATGTCAGTCCATCAAGACTACTTTGCTAGGTTCCAAAATGGAATTTTGCCAATTGTAAAATGTTAACAGTGAAGTCAAGTAGGCCAGGATGAAAACCAGTTGTTTTCATATGTGTCTACTTTTATTCCTTAATTAGCTAACCAAAGGAAACAGAAAGCATTGGAGAAAGTCTTTAGAAATAATTTATCAAATGCTGAATAACAATATATTATATTCCAGTACAAGAGACTCACAAAATGTTAACTAATTGGCAATAGAACACCTACTTAATATATTCTGTTTGAAGTGGATCCTCCAAATTGGAAATAGCAGTTACAGCCTGTATCTAGGCATGTGCAATACAGAAAATGATGAATCAGTAGTATGAACATTCCTGCTGTACTGAATTCACTTAACACATCGACCCACACACACACTCTGCATCAGCAGTTATTGGTGGAGATACATTATTGCCTAACCAGACAATCATCTGGGTTCAGCAGTGCTGCACATAATGTGCAGAACACCAGAAAAGTCTTTATATTCTTTCCTGGTTTGCAAGATTTCCAGACACCTTTGCTCTCATACAGTTGTTGCTTTTTATTACACAGATGACAAAAAGAAACGTTTTCTGCTTACTAAAATTGCAATGGATTAAGACTATCCTGAGCCACAGTACTGACATCTGCATCACAGGAAGTTTATATACACTTTTCATCCCTGAAGTTTTATTGAATATTTTCTGAGTAGTGGCAGTGGAAGTGGAAGACAGGAGGGCCTGGTGTGCTCTAGTCCATGGGGTCACGAAGAGTCAGACACAACTAAACGACTAAATAACAACAGGTTCCCCTTGACATTTTTTTTAATCCAGTCGTGTCCGACTCTAGGGGGCGGTGCTCATCCCATTTTCGAGCCGTAGAGCCAACGCTTGTCTGAAGACAGTTTCGTTGCCACGTGGCCAGCATGACTAGCGTGACAACAACAAGTGGCAGTTAATAAGAGACGGATGGGCAAAGCGGCCTCTACACGTTGTTGGACTCCAATTGCTATCTACCATATCCAACATCACCAAGAGTGAAAAATGATGGAAGCTACAGTCCAATGACATCTGGAGGACTGTATTTTGCCTACAGCTGAAAAAAAGAGGCCAAATGCCCAGCTATAAAATACTATACCACTCATGCAATTGGAGGATCAAGTGATGGAGGGGTGGAATCTACCCATTTTGTGGAACCAACACTGTCAGAACAGAATACAAGGAGCATGCTGTAGGTGAATGCACAGACCAGTTAAACAGCCACTACTAGTAATACACTTAAGATGCTATAACAACCCAACTAGCAGAACTTCTAGCGTAGAGAGAAACAATGCAAGGATTTAAAGGGGAATTTTTTGTTTGCATAATAAAAACTGGGCCAGCAAACTTATTTATGGCATTTCTACTTGGCCTTTCTACTAAAACTTCCTTCCTCTTCAGGGATTTAGAAATATAACACATACAGTATCTTAATAGAAATACATTGCAAATAGTTACTTGCAGGTAACAAAGAATTTAATAGCACCTTTGTGACCTTTTATTTGGCATAAGCTTTCATGAGGTCCCCCATGCAACTTCAGGCCAATCATATAATTTTGACATATTATGCCACCTTGAGCTTCTTAAAGGAAATGTGGGAGAAAAAGGCATTAAGCAAATAAATGAACACTTTTTGACCAACATTCACTTACACATTTTCTGAAAACAGGAGGATTTTCTGAAAACAGGGGGATGTAGCAAAGAACATCAGAGAATTATTTCATTAAAATACAGGTTCGAGCCCCAAAACCTCATTAAGGTAAAGGTAAGGGTTCCCCTTTACATTTAGTCCAGTTGTGTCCGACTCTAGGGGGCGGTGCTTATCCCCGTCTCCAAACCATAGAGCCAGCGTTTGTTCATAGACAGTTTTCATGGTCACATGGCCAACATGACTAGACACAGAACACCGTTACCTTCCCACCATGGTCGTACTTATTTATCTACTTGCATTTACATGCTTTCGAACTGCTAGGTTGGCAGGAGCTGGGACAAGCGATGGGAGCTCACTTTGTTGCATGGATTCGATCTTACAACTGCTGGTGTTCTGACCTTGCAGCACAGAGGCTTCTGCAGTCTAACCCGCAGCGCCACCACATCCTTCAAAACCTCAGAAAACAGAAAAATGGATCAAGATAATAGTTATATATCCACATGCAACAGATAATACAGAAATGATTTTTAAAAGTTATCAAATGGGCCAGAGAAGGAAGAGGTATTGGCCTGATACCGATATAACCCACCAGGTTTTGTTACAAGCATGAGCTTCATGTAAACTCAGCAGATGTGCTCCTCATCACAAAGGAAGGATACTTAAAGCTTCCATTTGGGGGCTTAGACGGTGAGAGGTCTTTGGATTAGAAAAAGAGCTCATGCTCTAGAACAGATAAAAGCCCAGAGGGGGAAAAAAAGAAGAGACATTTTCCTCCAGTACCATCTGCAACTTCCTCCATTACTTCCCCAAAAATTGTGAAGTAAGTTCAGATGAGAACAGGAAACTGATTTAAAATAAACCAGGATCAGAAGCCTCGGATACAGGAAAGAGGATACACACACATTGCTGGCTGAAGATAAGAGTAACTTTTTTAAAACCAACAGCCAGAATACCACTGACAGAGATATTATCAGAGTAATAACCCCAAAGAGTAGTCCATTGTTACAAGTAGCCCATTCTTGTAACAAGTCATGGATGTCAGAAGTGAACACCATTTAAAAAATAATAATTTTACCTGGTTTCCAGGTACCCAATGGGAGAACTGGTTATAGGTAACAACTTCAGCCTAATTTTTTTTAACATGACACACAGAAGATAGTGTCCTTGATAGAATAAGCTGGAAATTACCATGTTTCCCCAAAAATAAGACAGAGTCTTAAATTAATTTTTGCTTCAAAAAAACCACACACACGCTTTAGGACTTATTTTCAGGGGATGTTTTATTTTTTTTTCATGTACAACATCTATATTTATTCAAATACAGTCACATCATCTTCTTCTGGTCACTGCACAATGGTGGAGGATGGAGTTTCACTTAAGTGGGGCTTATTTTTGGGGTAGGGGTTATATTACGAGCATCCTGAAAAATCATACTAGGGCTTATTTTCAGGTTAAGTCTTAATTTTGGGGAAACAGGGCAGTACATCTTGCTTGTCTTTGCTGAATAAGCACTATTCAAACTCAATACATTAGGTTATCAGATCAGTTCATGGAAATGCATTCATTTAAAAGCCAGCTCTTCAGCATCTCACATTTCATATTTATCAAAATGGCATTGCCAGCTTTTGTCCAGCTCTGCTATAACACGTTGAAGATAACATTGTTAAACACACGTGCAGAGAAGAAAATTGGTAGTTTGAGAAGAACACTGGTGACTGGCACAACACACTCACAATAACCAACTGTTTTCATTTCCATAATTATGAACTCATGCAGTTCTACTAACTGATGCTTCCAAATTCTTTGCATGGAAAAATCCCGAGACACAATTATTTATATCAGCTCTGAACCATGCTCAGCTTCCAGTAAGCTGTGGATGATGCCAAGCACCATGGGTGCCTTCACACACAGTGTGCCTCAGTGACAAGGAATTTATTGGCACAATTGCCACAATTTAACACATATTCTCCCATATTTCACTGAACACACGGAACCCCACTACCCTGCTTTTTATACTGCCAAATGTCATGTAAATTGTTAGGGAGAGAAGGAAAGCTACCCTAATTAAATGGCTTATTTTCATATACTGCTTACATAGAACAGGGCACTTGTTAGAGTGTAATCAGTGTCATTGAAATGTACTATAAAAGCAGCACAAGTCTCTGATTGCCTGAATATGCGCTGGCAAACAAGAGATTAATTAATTTTTATTAGGTCTTGATGCCCCCAAATCCCATTACATATTCATGTTATAATGCCCATCAACATAAAAATCACACCGTCTCAGCAAGGAAAGCACCGGGAGTTATACAGACAGTAAACATACTCAGCTGCACAAAAGATGAAACTTAACAAAGTCCAATGGCTTTCCACCTGAGTTTCCATATACTGAAGAAATTCTATAACTGGGGTGGGGGGAAACACCAATATACAATTGATTCAGACGTATGGCAACCCTCTCAGTGTGTAAGGTATTCAGAAATGGTCTTCTGGTGGTAATTTGAGACTATGCAGCTTGTCCAAGGCTGCATAAGTAGCACCATCTGTAAAACCATGAGCCACACATGGTCTGGTTGCTCTCAGCTGGCTCCCTCTCCTTGAAGCAGAGTGAGGATTCCAGCTTCTGATCCTTTGCTTCAACTTACATGCTCAATACATTAGAGTTGGATTAGAAAATATCTCAAAAGTCATACAGTGGAAGTTATTTTTATCCTAATAGGAGCCTCGTGGCGCAGTGGTTAAAACGCTGTACTGCAGCTAAAACTGTGCTCACAACCTGGAGTTCAAATCCCAGGTAGCCGGCTCAAGGTTGACTCAGCCTTCCATCCTTCCGAGGTCGGTAAAATGAGTACCCAGCTTGCTGGGGGGGCAATGTGTAGCCTGTATAATTAAATTGTAAACCGCCCGGAGAGTGCTTGTAGCGCTATGGGGCGGTATATAAGTCCAATAAATAAATAAATAAATAAATAAATAAATAAATAAATAAATAAATAAATAAATAAATAAATAAATAAATAAATAAATAGATGCTGATTAAGTTGTACCAGCTTAACCAGCATCTACCAGGATAAAAATAACTTCCACAGTATGACTTTTGAGATATCTTCCAATCCAAATCTAATGGATTGAGGGTTAACTATGTGGTTAGGGTTGTGGTATGTTCAGAGTTACCCATTATGGTGCAGTGGACTAGGACTGAGGCTACTAAGATTTCCACTGATTCTTGGAAACTAATCAGAGGGAATAGAACTAGTAAAATCATTCTTTAAATATCTCACTTACCTTGAAAGCCTACTAGAGTTGCTATACATTCTGACTTGACGACATGTAACACACAGCATATGGTTAGAGTTAGGATTTCCAGAATCCACTGAGTACTGTATTCCAATATGCAAAATGCAATAGATTTATTGAGACAAGTTTTTGTTTCTTGTTCCATAAAAAAGAAATCTATACATGGTTATTGGGTTAAACCTGGGGACATTGTTTAGAACAGTGGTTCCCAACCTTGAATCTCCAGATGTTCTTGGACTACAGCTCCCAGAAATCCTGGCCAGCACAGCTAGTGGTAAAAGATTCTGTGAGTTTTAGATCAAGAACTTCGGGGGATCCAAGTTTGGGAACAACTGGTTTAGAGTTAGGTAGGTGATGATACACATTTTGTTTGTGTTTCTCTAAGGCTCATTTCTCTAAGACTCTTTGTCTAAGAGTCTCCTGGACTGCAAGGAGATCAAACCTATCCATTCTAAAGGAAATCAAACCTGAGTGCTCTCTGGAAGGATAGATCCTGAAGCTGAGGCTCCAATACTTTGGCCATCTCATGAGAAAAGAAGACTCCCTGGAAAAGACCCTGATGTTAGGAAAGTGTGAGAGCAAGAGGAGAAGGGGACGACAGAGGACGAGATGGTTGGACAGTGTCATCAAAGCTACCAACATGAATTTGACCCAACTCCGGGAGGCAGTGGAAGACAGGAGGGCCTGCCGTGTTCTGGTCCATGGGGTCACGAACAGTCGGACACGACTAAACAACCACCACCACCGGTGACAATATCATAAAATGCCTGTGGATTCTGCTACAAAACAGGATTCGGGGTGGGGGGGCAATGTCCCATGCTAATACAGGGCAATTAGGAATTTGAAAATTAGAGCTAGACTTTAAATTACAGACAGACTGTCATTTGAAGCTGCAACCCATTTAATATTTGAAAGAGATGATTCAGACAAACCTTTCTTACTGAGCAATCATGCTTCTAAACAAAGCCTGTGCTTATCTCGCAATGACCAATCTTTGCCATGACTCAAAACAAGCTGATTTGCAAAACACAGGAGCTCTAAGACACTTCTGTTGTAAGAGTCAGACATTTTAAAGAATTCCCACTAGGTTATCCATGGTACATAGTTTGGCCCTCAGTCATAATGCGACAGAATGACATTCTCTCTCCAAACAAGCAACATCTCATAGTCTGCATCTTAGACACAGTCCAATGATCCAACCTGTCAGGCAGTACAGTCCTCTCACAAAATTAATATAAAAATATTAAATATTTATAAGCCGAGTTTGCAGAGTACAAACCAAAGTGAAAAGTGCATGTTTGGTTTCTACATTAAGGGAGATTCCAGCACATGAACATACTATATACAAACATTTCCCCTTCAGATGTTCTGACGCAGCTGCACTAATGAAGAGATCCTACTATAGAATCCCCTATACTTTGAGTCATCTTAATCAAAACCAGAAACCCCTGGAAATAGTCAAGGTTAATTAGGAGAAAGGTAGCCAAACACACAAAGACTGGGTTTTTTCAGGGTTGTTGTTTTTTTTTAAATCTTCTCATTCAATCAATAAGACAGGACATGTGATTGCCAGGTAAGTTACATTGCAGTAAATAATCTAATAGCTACAGTACTGATAGTTTGGTAATTATGGGCTCCATGTTAGTTCACGATTATCTTACTGCACCAGAACTTTGAAATGAGATACTCATATGTAACAGCACTGCTAGGAGTCCTTTCAAAATGTACACATGCACAGAAGTGGGATTGACATGTCTATGCTATATTCCCCCAAGCCAACAAAGCAACAAAACTGACAAAGCCAAAGAGGAAAGCTAAAACTAAGTTTGTGTTATACTAATACATATAAAGTTCAGATGCTAGGTCACCTCAAAATTAAATTATGCATTTCTTATGTGCTATTGTCAGAAATGCGTAACCAGCACTTTTCTGTCTGATGATTTTGTGATGCTTCAGATTTGCTATTCAGATAGTTTTTCCCACTGGAGTTCTGCTGCCAAACTGTATTATGTCACAAAAGTCATGGGAACCCCTAGTCACATGTTGCTATTCAGCTCCACTGCATTTCAGCATCTTAATAAAAGATGCTCATTCTACATTACAGGAACCCATTTCTCTGGACAGAGATGTGTGTTTTAATAAAATAAGCACCTCTCTGAAACAGTCTGCACTAAGGAAAAAAACATTAATTTCATTTGGATTACAATACAGTATACTGTAAATATATTTCACATTTTTTTCACCACATTGTTTTCAGCAACAATTCACAATACATAGCCCTAAACCTTCCTGTTATTTTAAACCTGCCCTGCAGAATATGGTTCCCACAGGCCCTGCAGCACCTGCAGGCACTCTGTCGGCATACACAGCAAAAGTCTAATTTTTTTTTCAAATTTACATCGGGTGGCTCCAGATGTCAGCCAGTTTTATTCTCATTTTCTCCAAGGTTTTCCTTGACCTATAGTACGTGCTTGGGAGGACAGAGGGGTCTTCAAGAGGAGGACAGATCTGTCAGCCATGACATACTAGACATCCAGCAATCATAAAACATGAAGATAGTTAATAAAAAAAAGTTGTGTTACTATTTATTCCTATGCAAATAATAATAATCCCATTATGAAAACCCTGCATTCCACCTAGATTACTTCTATGTTGCAGTGGTTATAAGTGTACCTTTGGTGGAAAATCACTTGTTTAAAACAAAGCACAGTCTCCTAATTTCTGATGTCATATGAAAGGCAGTTCATTTAAAATTGGAAATGAATGTTCACAATTGGGGAACTACCTCGTGGACAGCTCAAAATTCCAAAAGTATGTAGCATACCAAGACATCCTGGGATTTTACTCTCTGAAGTAAAACACTGATTACACTGGTTGACAGCTTGTATTTAATCAAAGGCCTGGGTCCTCTTTTATGCATAGAAGGCAGGCAAGTAAGAAAGTTTTGCAGACCAGTATCAGGTCTTAGGAACAAGACTGAAGAGTTAAAACCAACAAAAAAAACAACCCACAAACACAAACACAAACACAAACACACACACACACACACACACACACACACACACACACACACGCACACACACCTCACCTTTAGGACTTTTCCTGTAAAACAAACCAGGCACAAGATAGTGACCATGATAATGTTTACAGCCTCAGTATCACAAAGGCACTATTCCTTGGTTCCCATTTAGGTTCGTGTTTAATTACTCTTTTGATTTTCTAGTCAAGATTGGATGGAGGTTAAAGAGGTTATCTCAAGAAAAAGGTAATTCATCCATCCACAGCAGCATACCAAGAATACTTGGTTATCAGCTTGTGTTTTATGGCTTGCATTTTTCTCAACAGAACAGTTCAAGGAAGTTTCATGACACCTAGAATCAGCTAATTCTCAGAAAATATATACCGTATATATTTAAACTCAGTAATACACTGGCAGCTGGAGACTCCATATGCAATTTCAAAATAATGTGGCTTTCAAGAAGGAGTTCTAGAGCTATATGATATGAAGCACATTCCTTCAGTAAGTGGAGCTTGGTTTTCAAGCCAAGCCTTTGTCTGGCTACTGATCATAATGGCTGTATGTTATCTTCATAATTAAAGGCAGCATCCATCTATATTTCCATTCCCTGGGAACACTTTGGGTTTCCCTTATGCATCTGATGGCCGACTGTGACCAACAGGATGCTGGAGCAGCCAGGCCTTTGGTTGATCCAGGAGCAGGATTTTTTTGTCCATGACTGCCTGCAGCCATTTTGACAGGATATATAACTTTAATGGGTTGCACTAAGCTTGGAAGGCTTACCAAATGTTTGTGCTTTATCCTCTTTATGCTCCATGTGAATGCTGTGCCAGAAGCAGGAAAGAAGTGGTAAATTAATGCTAAACATACAGCAATAAATATTTTACATTTACTATTTATTTCAGCTATTCCTTGGCAGGCTTTCAATATTGGAAATCTTGTCCAAGTGGCTTTCTTTTCAAGAAAATACAATATAACCACAATTCTGACAATGTAACAGAGTTTAAAACAAGCTATACGAGTGTCATCAAGTGCCCTAAACGTGATTTATAGTATACTGCATCTTAACATAGCCTACAGTGAAATGTTTTAATGTATAATACTGCTAGGATAAAAACCTGAATGCTTTGAAACGGAAAGACTGGAGGGCCAGTCATTTCAGCAAGCCTCAAAGTTGAAAATAAAGAATTGGAAAAACTAACAGAGACCTGGCAATCGAAACATTTCGCTTGTGGATGAAACACACTTCAATGGTCCCTTAGTCATCGAGGCTTTGGGACAAATAACAAGAAATTTCAAATAGTACTATAAGCAGTTGCAGATCTCAGAAATAACACCATCAGAGCCGCAAAACATGGCAATATTAGGAACAGCATACATACTGCACCAAATATTTAACAGATACAGTATTTAGGTTTTTGGTTAAAACTTGTATCTGTTATATAATACCAGTCAGTGTTTTCATCGTTTTGATTGACAGCACCTGGCGTTTTAGAAGAAGAAGAAGAAGAAGAAGAAGAAGAAGAAGAAGAAGAAGAAGAAGAAGAAGAAGAAGAAGAAGAAGAAGAAGAAGAAGAAGAAGAAGAAGCAATCAAGTTGATTCTGACATGCTGACTCATTCCAGGGTTTTCTAAATAGAGGGTATTCAGACATACCATTCCCTTGTTCTGAAGGGCCATGCAGCTGGCCCATGGCTACAAAAGCTTCTTCCCTACACAGACAAGAAATTCATAACAAGAATTCAGACAATTTAACCTCATTGGTCAGTATAAGTGGTTGGCTTCTGCTGGCAAGGGCATCCCAAAGGTGGTTCCATTCATGAACGCAAGCACACACATCTCCAGTGAAAGAGTGGGAAAACTCTTCCTTAAGCAAACCCAAAACATTGGTTTGCTGGCTGGATAGCTCACTGAGTTAGGTATCTGGTTACAGAGTCCGAAGTGGGGAGTTCGATTCCTCACTGTGCATCCAAGGAGAACCAGACTGTGTGGGCAAGCTGCACAGTCCCAGTGCATCCCCAGAAGAGCGGAGTGATAAACTGCTTCTGAGTACTTTCTACCTAGAAAACCCTGAGCCAGAATGACTTAACAACACACAATTATTATTGCATATAAACAATGGTTGCGGGAAACTGCAAAGAAAAAGAAAGGAAAAGAAGAAGAAGGAATCAGCATCCACCCTTTTGCTAGCAGGACCCCTTGATAGATCCCAGACCATGAATAGAAGAGAATCTTCTAGGAATCATAGAACTGTAGGTGTGACAGAGACCCCATAGACCACCCTGACCAACTACCTGTCGATGCTAGAAACTCACAGCTATAGCATCCCTGAAAGATAGCCATCCAACCCCTGTTTAAAATCATCCAATGAAGGAGAACCCACCACCTTCTGAGATAGTCCATTTCACTATCAAACGGGAAGTTCATCCTTTCCTGAATCTGAATACAGTATATCATTTTGAAATCCTACCCTTTGGGCTGCAGAAAACAAGCTTGCTCCATCATCTATGTCGCTATCTGATCTGAACATCTCAAAACAAAACCAGTGAAAAACAAGAACCTACAGCTTCAAACAAGTTAGAAATGGGCTGAAGCTACACAACACAATAGAATTCTATATAACCACCATGCCAGAATCAGCTTAGGCAGGTCACGGTAAAGAGAAGGGGAGAAGTACCATTTAACTCCTTCTCCTCTGGCTCTTCTGCAGCTTGCTATTCCTATTTTGTGGTCTAAACAGCAGCTAGAAAGGAAGAATTAATATTCCTCTTCTTTCATCTCTTCTCCATCCTAACCCATAAACAGCAAACTCAAGAGATGCAAAAAAAAGGCAAAATTTTAAGACAATTCTGGATAGTCAAAAGCAAGTCTAGTGATTTGTTTACTGTGACAAGCAAATCTGGCAAGAGTTGGCTTTCTGGTTTGTCCCTCCCCCAATATGGCAGATCAATAACCCATAGCTTATTGAGGGATAGTCAAGCTAGAATGCTGACTCTCGCCAGGCTTACTTGTTGCCACAATCAATGATGATGCAAAGTTTTGTATTTCACCAAAGTTTTATAGTTCATCATTCACCAATCAGATGCAAGCCACAATTTCTGTGAAAACGATCACATTTGAAACTGTGTACCCATCCATATTGATTTTTATTTTCCTAACAGAAAATTTCATGTAATTGACAGTTTTAATAAGGCTTTTCTCCCAGCAAGAGGATTTAATTTTCTAAATAAAAATTGATCCACTGTTCTATGGTTATTTGAATGTTTGGCTAAGTCACAGTATCCAAATAGAGTCTCTTTTTTTCAAATATGAATTAACTATTTAATGTTGATCATTAAATTTGCTGATGTTGAACAAATAAGTCCTCAGGACCAGCTAGAACACAAGATCAATTCTATACGAGGCATGAAAATCAGAAATAGTATATTACAAGGATATAAATAGATAGACACAGTGAACATACTCAATAAAAACTGAACAAAGCAAGTTATGAAATGCTCACTGGAAAGAGCAAACATCACAGTTCCCAAACACCACTGTCGAGAAGGCCTGGTGTATTCCATTAGGGAGGAAATTTCACACCAAGAGGCGACCATTCAGGTGGTCCTGTACCAGCCACATTTAGATAAGGCCTCATTTGGAACAAGAACTATCTGATAATCACATTATGGTTGGAAATATTTAAGACAGTTTCTTATCAGACATTGACTGAAATCTTTTCGCTTTGCAATGGATGCAAAAAATAAATAGCATAACATTCCAGGTAGCAACTAACAAGTCACTGCCGGCATCCTCAGGAGTGCACATGCTCGCTGGCTTTGCATGCACACAAGAATTCCCAGCAGCGGCTAGACAGAAGGCACTAAAAGTTATGGTTTTTGCCTTCTGCGTGTGTAACAAAGCAACAGGATTTCAGCTGTTAACTGGAAGCCCATCCACTAGAGATAGGCACGAATTGAGCCACAAGCTGGGAAAATGAGCACACAAACAAACTGAGCTGGTTCATGGTAGGGTTCATGCTTCAGTTTGGGAAGGAAAGCCAGGCCACTGTCTCTGTTCATGCACGCACGTACAGGCAGGCAGATGCAGAGAGGCACTGGGTCCAGCTTCTCAAGGGAAGGGTCTGCTATCCCTGAATGTGGTGGTGGTGGTGGTGGAGGCAGGACCAGGTAGGGAGGCAACAGGGCAGGGGGAAGGCAGTGGCCAGCAGAGGCACTGGAGGTGAATGTGGTAGCCCACCCCCCCAAGGCACAAACCAGAAAAGTGAACTGCAAACTGGTTTCCCAGTGGGTTCTGAGTGGTTCATGGTTAGCCACAAACCATGAACCAACACAAACCACTGGTTTTCCATTTTGTGCCCATCTCTACTGTCCACCTACTCATATTTCAGTACACACATCATGTAACCCCTATGACTTTCTCTGATGCACCCACATTAGGCCTATCCAGTCATTTCCTATCCAGGTGGGCTAAAGAAGAAGGGAAGCAGGCTTGCCCTGCCTCCCTCTGTTGCTGCCCTGCTCATAAAGTAACATTTCTATGGACTCGTCAAACCAGGGCGGTTCTTTGTGTGAATTAGAACACAGAAAAAAAATCAAGGCTCTAGCTCACATGAAGAGCCTTCACAGATTGATGGCTCTCCCTTGTTCAGACCTGTAGTTTCATATGCCATGAGCAAAGCAGAAATAGGAAAGAACTATATCATACTACCTCTTTATATATTAAGAATCCCTGGACACTGAATACATCTTTTCTTGAACTGGTTTAAAATTTTCAGTTAATCTAACAGCAGCTAGAGGTTACCAAGGCATCTAGAAGCAGCTTTAGCTAATATATAATTACACTGAATTTATACTGAACACAGATGCTACTTGAGCCTCACAGCATTACCAAACTGAAGTACAACATGGGTAGCCGCCTAGAGTGGTCTAATATGATCAGATAGGCGGGATAGAAATAAAATAAATAAATAAATAAATAAATAGTCTGACCCCATGACCTAGCTCTCCTGCAAGCTACACCAATGTGACAGACCAGTAATCTATGTTTACTGTACTCAATTAAATGTAATTGAAAAGTATATTACTTTTAAAATCTCTGAGTTCTCACTAGTTGTTCATATGCCAATAATGCTCATTTTACCCAAATTTACTATTTAAAAAATTCCCCAAGAACAGATTATGAAGGTATGACGATCTATTGCTGCATGGCTCAACAAGTAAAAACTATTTTAGAAGTCAAATAGCAGGGGAATACAGAAGGTGCTTTTGAATGGCTAGATCATACCTGATCAAAGTTCCAAAGCACTTTAAAGGAATCAAACAATACCACCTTTAGAAACATCCTTAGTGAGCATCGCAGGAGCAAAAACCCTTACATTTAAAATCAGTCTAAGCCAAACACGAGGCTAATGTGAATGCTTATTTTAAAAATACTTCATAATCAAAGAGAAAGAGGCAGCCACCCCTAGCAAACTCTTTAGCACAGCAACATCAAGCACCATTTAATTTCATAAATAATTTACTTTAAAGCACAGTGAGCAATTGTATGACAGGCATCCGTTGTGCTTCCAGCCCATACAGTACTTCTAGTCTTATACACATTAGCAC
Source organism: Pogona vitticeps (assembly GCF_051106095.1). NCBI lineage: Eukaryota > Metazoa > Chordata > Lepidosauria > Squamata > Agamidae > Pogona > Pogona vitticeps. Next base: position 23,840,572 of record NC_135788.1, on the reverse strand, counting down.
CATCTATCTGTATAATACTTCTATGCACAGATTTTGCAACATATGCATGCAACCAAATTTATATAGCTCCTTTGTAGAGCTTCTGGGCAAACTGTTGGGATAGAGGTACATCTAATAAGTTATATTGTATTACAAAAAGGACAGGCAGTGTTAATTCCATTAACACCAACAGGAGCTTGGCTCTTGATTTTTCTGGTGTGCGAAAATTTTTGCAATGAATTTACATATGCTCTATTCAGTGTTCTTACCAAACATTAACAAACATTGAGAGTAGAAAGCTGTTTAGCTATCAGAGTTGTTGAGGACAATTTGCAACCTTTATAAATTAATTTGAAGCCAGGTTGTTCTAAGAAGCAGACATTCAGGCCAGTACTATTGACCTTAAAGTAAATCTGGTCACTCATCATGCTTCATTAAGGGCATGGCCCACAGTAAAAAGATAAGAGAGACGGGGGAGAAATGAGGCAGAGAGGAACAAATTTGCCGGACAAGTGAGTAATAGCATGCAAAGGTTCATCATGACTTTGCTTGCACTCTTGTTAAGACTGAACCTACTGTCAGCCTTAGGTTGCCTCCATTCTCATAAATGGAGGAGATACAGAACTCTGTTGTTTTTGTTAGAGAGCTAGCCTACTAAATAATTAAGGCTTAACACTGAATAAATATATCTCATAAAGTGGCATCACTGGATATCACAATAAATAAATGCCCTATGAGCAAAACCACATCATTCCACATTTGCCTTATTTTCACGATCGCTCCAATAGAACAAAATAGCCAGAATTCCATTGGTGATTTATTCCCACTTATAGCTAACGGCCACTAAATAATTATTTGCTGCTCACATTCTTGAGCAAGCGTTATTCACATGGCTTGGCACATGACCAGGCATGTGAGCAGCAACTTATTAATTACTGGTAATTGTGACAAACCCAGACCTACTGGGATATGCCACAGTTTCACTAAGCTGCCACCAACCATTCCCTATAAGAAGTCACACAGACCAGGGATGGATTTTTAACAAATAAAAGAACAAGGTTTATTAAATAACACACAGGGAAAAATAAAAGGATCAAGTGAATAAGATACAGTAACATGGCTTAGTCTCAATCATACATACACACAGTTTGGTTCACACAGAACACTTAACTTGAAGCACAGACCCTGAACCTATCAGTTCTGGCTAACCCTACAGACACCTGAACCTATCAGGTTGGTACTGACTGACACACAGTAGTACCCTGTCTGACACACAGACTCCCACACCAGCTTCTTCTCTCAGCTCTCCTCCAGCTTCTAAACTTCTCCACACACGCTCCACATATATATACAGTACAGCCCCTCCTCCTGATGTCCCGCCTTCCACTCCCCATAGGATGGAACTTTCCCTCCAAACCCATGACAGACAGGTAACATCAGTGCTGTATGTAACACCTCCCCTCTTTATAAGTTGTTTTGTAGGGGGAAAGCTAAAGTGCTTTTCACCAAAAAAACAACCTGGACCCAAAACAAACAAAAACAGTCATATAATAACATACAATACCATACTTACTTATACTTACACTCTATTAGGCATTTAAACATTTACCATTAACAATACATCAAGTTACCTTTATTCATACAAACCAACATGTTTAATAAACAAGTACATTTGACTTTTTGTCATCAAAATATATACATAGTCCATGTTTCTTTCGCCGTCTTCATTCTTCAGGTCTTCTTGACAAGGTGTCAGCAACACAGTTCACTGACCCTCTGACCACCTTCACTTCAAAGTCATAGTCTTGCAGATTTAAAGCCCACCTCATAAGTTTACTATTGTGGGTTTTCATTGTCTTTAACCATTGCAGTGGTGAATGGTCAGTGCACAGAATAAAATGTCTTCCCCAGATGTAAGGCTTGGCCTTCTGGATCGCGTAGACTATGGCCAGGCACTCCTTTTCCACGGTTGCCAAATGTCTCTCACCTTTCTGGAGTTTCCTACTCAGGTAGGACACTGGATGCTGGTCACCATTTTCATCCTCCTGGCAAAGAACTGCTCCTACCCCGCTGTTAGACGCATCGGTGTAGATGATGAACTCCCGGTCGAAGTCTGGAGCACGCAGCTCCAGTTGATGAGCGCCTCCTTCAACCTCCGGAACGCCTCCTCACAGTCGCTGGTCCACGGGATGCGGTCATCAGCCTTCTTCCTCGTCAGATCGGTCAGCGGAGCCGCAATCTCGCTAAACCTCGGGATGAACTTTCTGTAGTAGCCCACCAACCCAAGAAATGATTTGACTTTTTTCTTGGTGTTGGGTCTGGGCCAATCACGAACTGCTTCTATCTTGGCCTCGAGGGGTTTTATCACTCCTCCCCCTACTATGTGACCCAAGTATTTTATTTCTGGGCTACCCAGCTGCAGTTTGTTCTCTTTGCAGAGCCTAGGCCAAAGCACTTCCTCCCCTGGGTCAAAGTGCCTCTCCCTGCCTTCCTGGTCATCCCAAGCTTTCTTTCTGACCTTTTGAGCTTGCAGGGTCTCTGCTGCTAGCTCTAGGTTTCTCTTTAGGTCATTCATCAAGGTGTCTATGTATGTCACAACGTCTTGTGGGTCATCCTGGGTGATCTGCTCCCAATTTTGTTTGATCAAATCAAGGGGCCCTTTCACCCTTCTCCCAGATAAAAGTTGAAACGGACTGAACCCGGTACTGGCTTGTGGCACTGATCGATAAGCAAACAAAAGGGATTGCAGCTTCTGGTCCCAATTGTTTGGATTCTCTGCCAAGTAAGCCCTAATCATGCGCATCAGAGTCCCATTGAACTTCTCAGTTAACCCATTACTTTCAGGGTGATAGGCAGTGGTTTCCTTGTGCTTAATTCCACAGATTTGCCATAACCGTTTCATGAGCTTCGATGTGAACGATGCGCCCAAATCTGTGATTATTTCTGAGGCAAATCCCATCCTGGACATATACCCCACCAAGGCATCTGCCACTGTGTTAGTTTCAATGCTAGTCAAGGGAATGGCTTCAGGGTACCTCGTGGCATGGTCCACAATGGTGAGAATGAACCTGTTCCCCCTCTTTGTGGCCTTGGGCAAAGGTCCCACAATATCCACCCCTATGCATTTGAACGGAGTGTCAATCACAGGCAAAGGGCACAACTTTGCTTTGGTCCTGTCGCGGCTATTCCCCTGCCTTTGACACACATCACATTGTTTACAGAACTCCCTGATCTGCTTCCCTATGTCAGGCCAGTAAAAATTCTGTGTGATTCTCTGCTGTGTTTTGTTCACCCCTAAGTGCGCAGCAAACATGTCAGAGTGCCCCCTTTGTAAGATCATGGGGCGATACTTTTCAGGTACCACTAGCTGACTTCGGATCCCATCTCCCCCTTTTGAGATATTCCTCAGGGTCTCCCTATATAAAATCCCCTTTTCCTCTCGAAATCTCACTGGGGTTTCAGGTGTTAGCTGGGCGTCAGTCACCTGTTCAAAATACTTTTGGAGAGTGGCGTCTGCCTTTTGCTCTTGGCCAAATCGGCTGTCTGTGGTTAAGGTTTCCACCACAGCTTCTGAACTCCCCTCTGCTTCCGTCTCTGGCTCATCAGTACCCCCCTGAACTGTCCCCGTGGTGGCTTGTGAACGTGTAATCACTAGCACCCGTTTCACATGTTCAGCCAGGTCATTTCCCACGAGCACGGCTGCTGGCAGAGTCGATGAAATCGCTAGCCGCCAAACTCCCCTCCAGCCTTGAAAGTTCACAGGTACCTCCGCTACTGGCAGTGAGATCACCTGCCCCTCAATCCCTGCCACCTTCATGCTCTCATTTGGGATTATATATTCCCTAGGAATAATATCTGGATGGCACAGGGTCACCTGGGAACAAGTGTCCCTCAGCCCCCGATACTGATGGTCAAGTATTCCTACGTCCACCCCTGCTGTCTCAAACAACTGTGAATCTGTTCTCACGAGCAAGCAGCGCTTGACCTCCACAAGAGGACCATTTTCCTCAGCCTGATCAGCAGATGTAACTGTTCCAGATTGAGTAGCCATGGCAACAGGCTCCCTCAGTGACAAGGAGCTTTGCTCTTTCTGGACACAGAACACAGCTTTTGGCTTGGTTCCACTCGAATCCTGAGGCACAATTCCTTTTAGCTGCTCTAATTTCTCACACTCTGAGATTAGATGGCCCTTTCCCTGACAGAAATAACATTTTCTGCTATATTTTGAGTCTTTCTCATCTTGTTTTGGTTTTCCCTCCAAAATCTGAGGTCTTGGTTTCATGTCTGAGGGCTTCCCTTCACCATGGGTCCCTCCCCCTTGCTGGTTTCTTCCTGGTCCCTGAGAGTACTTGCTGTAGGTTTCTTTGGGTTTATCTACAGATTTCCACTCAGCACCTAAGGGTTTTCTTATTTGATAAATAAAATCTGCGATCTCTGCTGCTTCGGCCACAGATCTAGGTTTCCTTTCCCTCACCTGGAATTTCAGTTCCCCACGCAGGACTGAATAGAACTGTTCCAGCGCTATCAAGTCTTTGAGCTGCTGAAAGGTCTCTGTCCCCTCCCGAGATAGCCATTTCTCTAGCAGCCTCACCAATTGGGCCCCCACTTGGGTAAAAGTCTGCTCTGGTTTCTTGGTGATTGACCTGAATCTTTGCCTCAGCTGTTCCGCATTTATCCCATGTCTGGCAAACACCAGTTTTTTAAACTCTGCAAAATCTTTCATCAGTTCCTGTGGCATCTCTGCATAGACTTCTGCCAGGCTGCCACTGATTAAAGATCGCATAATGTTCATCTTCTCAGTTTCCCTTACTGAGAAGTCCACAAACGCTCTTTCCACTAAGGAAAAGAACACCTCAGGGCAATCTCCCTTGTGGTACACAGGGAATTTCTTCAGGTCAGCTTTAGACAATTGGCCTCCCTCAGAATCCCTATTGTTATTATTGTTCTGGTTCATCAGTTCCAATTTTCTCAACTCAGACGCCATTTTCTCCCTCTCCAATCTTTCTGCTCTTTCCATTCTCTCTCTCTCTCTCTCTCTCTAATTCAAATTGCCGTTGTTTCTCTCTTTCCCTTTCCTCCATTTCCCTCACCCTCAGTTCATGCTGTTGGGCTATGAGCATTTTCCTGAGTTCTGGGTTCTGTTCTCCCGTGCTGTCACCCTGCACTGAGCCAAATTCATCCTCAGAACCTTGGTCTACCTGGGGGTCTTTCACTTCACCCATTTCTGCCATTTGGCTTCGAGTCAAGGGCATAATCCCCCCCCCCAGAACAGGCTGCTTTCAAAAGTCAAGCCTCAAAATAAAGCGACCACTTTTTTTTTCTTTTGCCTCAGAACCAGCTTTCTATAGATTGCTGCTGTTCTTCAGCACTAACTTGCAACAGTTGCGAGCCAGAGTCTACCCCCCTCTGCTAGGCCTCGCAGCAGGCAGGCTAAATCACTTCTACTACACAGTTTTGCCTCAGCTTTTTTCCCGCCAACACAGGTTGCCTCAGAGCTCCCTAATCTAGTCCCCAATCTGAGGTTACACGTTCTTCTACTAGCGCACCTCCCTGTGAGGTACACCTAGAAGATTACCTACGTGCTCTCAGATTGTCCCTGACTAGACCCCCCTTGCTCTGGGCACACTTGCCAAGGCTTTGCTGGACCACTGGACAACTGGACCAGTCGTATCCCACACGCTGGACACCAATCAATGTGACAAACCCAGACCTACTGGGATATGCCACAGTTTCACTAAGCTGCCACCAACCATTCCCTATAAGAAGTCACACAGACCAGGGATGGATTTTTAACAAATAAAAGAACAAGGTTTATTAAATAACACACAGGGAAAAATAAAAGGATCAAGTGAATAAGATACAGTAACGTGGTTTAGTCTCAATCATACATACACACAGTTTGGTTCACACAGAACACTTAACTTGAAGCACAGACCCTGAACCTATCAGTTCTGGCTAACCCTACAGACACCTGAACCTATCAGGTTGGTACTGACTGACACACAGTAGTACCCTGTCTGACACACAGACTCCCACACCAGCTTCTTCTCTCAGCTCTCCTCCAGCTTCTAAACTTCTCCACACACGCTCCACATATATATACAGTACAGCCCCTCCTCCTGATGTCCTGCCTTCCACTCCCCATAGGATGGAACTTTCCCTCCAAACCCATGACAGACAGGTAACATCAGTGCTGTTGTGGTTTACAATTTATATTTGTTCCAGCACAAATCTCCAATAACACTCAGACCATTGTAGGTGGGAAAGGATCTGTTTTCAATCATTTCAGTGTGCAGGAGACATAATAATGAGTTCAAGTTACAGGAAGAGAGACTAAAATATTAGGGGAAACATCCTGCATATTAGAGCATACAGCAAAGGAGAATTGGGAGGTGGTAAGCGCTACAACACTGGAGTTGTTCAAGAGGAAGATGGGCAGCCATCTGTCAGATATACTTTCATATGGATTCCTGCACTGAGCAGGGGGTTGGCTTCAATAGCCTTCTAAGCCCCTTCCAACTCCATCATTCTATCACTCTACGACCTTAAGACTACTCAATGTTGTTACAATGGCAGTATCCATTTGCATTCAGTCAATCCCTCAAAACATGATGCAATTCCAGATGCTGATACAGGAAAAGGCATTTAAAAAAGAAATTTTGGCACAAATCTGTAGGACTAAAATGACACACTCTCTCTGCTTAACATATACAACATGAAAAATTTATGTGAGCTATTACATAATTAGAATGGTTCTAAAATCTAATAATGACCAGAATTCCACTGGTGTTTGCATAAGGCTTGTGTAACTTGTTGAAGCTAATTGATTACATATCAAACACATCTTAGTCACGTACCTGATTATGCCACTGAGATATATCCTATCACCTTGTCAATTTGGAGTAGCAAGTTATGAAAGATTTACTTGAAGTTTAGCAGGATTACAGCCAATGTGTCTTAACTGTAGATATGGGATGTTCAAATTATCAAATATCTGCTTCTCTTTGTTCACCCAGAACCAACAGCTCAGCACCATGCCTCAGATCACTATGTGAAGATATGAAGGAGAAGAATCCTTTGCAAACTTACAACACTCTTTGTTGATTTTAATGCACCAGACTAGCACAGCTGTTCCGGTGGGAACAGGAACTAAGACCATGCAACTGGAAGGAAAACAAAGTCCCCCTTACAGGGGAAAAAGACACTTGAGGATATTTCATTAGTATAGGCCCAGTATGTACACAATATTTACCTACAGTATGTCCTAAGAATGTGAAGAACTATTGTTCTCAGCAAGATAGGATACCGCAATATATCACATCATCTCAAAAGCTTGTTGGACTTCTCTCTAGCATGGCAACAAGGTTTCCACAAAGTTAGTGTCTTTTCCCTTAGCAGAGCAAAGCACACTTGCACAACTAGCACAGACAACAAGCTATCTGCTTCTGGTTTGTTTTTGTTTTTATTAGTCCACGCAACAACATAGCAACTATCATAGCTTAATTACACAATTTGGGCAAAAACATTCTCACAAATTCAAGACTGACCAAAACATCTCACTACCAAGCTCAACACTTCCCCCATTTTTCATACTCAGAAGGAAGATATGAATCTCTTGTGTGTCCCATAAGAACATGTTTCAGTGCCTATAAGTGTAGGAGGGAGCAGCACCCCGATCCCAATACATATCCATAAGTATTTTTCATCAAATGTGTACACAGCAGATATACAAGATTCAGAGAAAGCAGATAAGGTTCATGATCTTGCATACTAAGAGACAGAAAATTTTCTTGGCAAATGTAAGGCAGGTTTCAGGTTCCACTGACCTCTAAAAATGGTGTGCTAGTTGTTTATGTTAACTATTCCAGGTGTATCCAAACACCAGTATGGCTGACAATAACACGGCTTACATTAACCGTTTTGCACAGATCAAGTCTTACAGAGAAAGAAACACTTTATTTAATTTTGTGTTAGAAAGCAAATATGTTATTAATGTAGATACCCCTTTATATGTATTTTTAAGTAGAATATAATACCCAAAACATTAGGCTTCTGTTCAATAGACAAGAAATTCATTTTTTTTCCTATAGACATATTTGCAACAGCAGGATATTACACAAAAGTCACTTGTGTAGAAAGGCAGGTTTAAAATACGCCGAATCAGAAAGTGATCCTTCTCCTTGGCCCAGGTGTTTCATTTGTTTGTGGTAAATGGAGAAAGGCTGCCAAACCCAGTTCCACAACTAAATGAAGATCTGAGGAACATGCACTCCCAGCGGTGATGGAAAGATCAATGGCAAAACTCTGGGATAAACAAACAAGGGGGAAGTTATCAGCTCTTATCTTTTGATGAGAAAATGCACTGTTTTCCAATTGAAGGCTTATTAGATTCAGCCAAATGGGACTGTAATGGCTACATGAAAGACATGTCTCCATTATTACAAGAGCCATGGCCCATTGTAACATCTTACATATACGTAATTAGAATGCCCACCAAATTGTTGATGCTAAATGGTAGAAGTAAGAAGAGTAATATATTTGAAATAAGGTGCTCAGAAACTAATATCAGCTTCAGGACTGACAATAACAGACAAGAGAGAGATACGTGTTCACTTGCAGTCCTACAAATGAAAGCTCACATATTGTACATTTTTTAATTTTTTATTAGTGGCCTATAAAGGTATTGCCTTTTCTTGCATTTGTTCACTTGTATGATACACACAGATGATTATATTGACATGACATCCATTATTACAACTACTACCACTAATACTATTAATAGTCTATGAATGCAAAAAGTCAGAGTGTGACAAGGTTGAATTCTGATCAGTTGAAGTTTTGCAAGATCATCTAGGGTTATACCCAGTTCTTAGTCTCAGCTAAAGTAGGCTTGCTACATTGACTTACCACAATTCTTGGAAATTGCGGATGTACTGGAAATACATCTACTCTAGATAGGATGAACAATTGGTTTTAGATCCTAATATTCGCTTGCTTGTTTTTAAGTAATTTGTTATACAGAAATAAAATGATTTCAAATCGGATTTGAATGCTATAGTGTTTAAATACTACAGGAAAAGCCAGGAGGCAAGCCGAATCCTTAATAGTTAGAATTTATAGAACTTTAAACAAACTGGGTATTGCCGGAATGAGATTAATTTATGACACAAGGAAAATATGGCTATCTAGCATCTTGACCAGATTAGTAGCAAGACTTTCTATACATCATTTGAAGTAACTGTTGATCATTTTATTTTTGTTAATAACTTCTGAGGCAGCTTTGAGATTTATGGAATACAGTGGTGCCTCACATTACGATCGCTTCGTTTAACGACGAAATCGCATTACGATGAACTTTTTGCGATCGCAAAATGATGTTTCCTCTGGGGGAATTTCGCTTTGTGATGATCGGTTCCCTGCTTTGGGAATCAATTCTTTGCAAAACGACGGTTTTCCAACAGCTGATTGGCAGTTTAAAAATGTCCACCGGGTAAATAAAATGGCTCCCCGCTGTGTTTAGGGACAGATTCCTCGCAAGACAGGCAGCGAAAATGGCCGCCTTATGGAGGATCTTCGCTGGACGGTGAGTTTTAAGCCCATTGGAATGCATTAAACAGGTTTTAATGCATTCCTATGGGCTTTTTAATTTCACTTTACGATGTTTTCCTTCTACAGCAATTTTGCTGGAACGAATTAACATCGCAATGCGAGGCACCACTGTATATGGAAACACTCTTTACCAGAATATTGCAATCTATATTCTTGCAGCTCTCAGAAAACAGAGTTAAATACAAATCTTCTGTTTCTATTACATTTCAAATGTTTTAAAATAATTATTTGGGGATCTAAAAGGTAACTAATATCCCATGATCATATAGTAGAAATAAATGATCTTACCAGTACTTTTTAATTTTGGAGCACAGCCAAAATACAAGCAAAAAATTGGCATAATGAAAATGACACCTCTTACAAATACTTGTTAATCTGAATAAATAGCCTGAGTTGTACGGGGGTGGGTGGGTTGTGGAGTCAAATGCTCTTGGTAAGTTCTCTTTTTTAAAAGTTTTCCTCAAGCTACTAACAATAACATTTACTGACATCAAGTAGACTCCTACTTACAGCAACCATTTCCATGGTTTTCTAGGTCTAATGGTTTACCAGTCCCTTCTTCTGCAGCTGCTCTCCAACCATGCAGCTAGCCCAAGGCCCTACAGGCTGACTGTTCCCCTAAGAGGCATAGCGAGGAATCGAACTCCCAACTCGGACACCCAACTCACTAAGCTATTTAGTCAACTCTTATTCTAAATAACCTTCAATTAAATTTACTAATAAGATAGTTAACAATGTTTCATATTTCATATTTCTCTTATATAAATTATTTTAAGGCCTTAGTGTTCAGTAAAGTAAACTCCCTGAAACTATAACGTGTTGATTTATCACGTTCCCTTTGATTTACTGGGTCTACTCCAGTTGGAATTAATAACTAGATTTAGGCCTCAGTCAAAATAAGACTGTTAAAAATAAGACTGTATAATCAAATTATAAAATTGGATTAATCAAAATTATCTGCTGAAGCTATTGCTTATCCATTTGTAGTTTTTGTACTGTACAGTATATGCAATACAGTAGGTCACATTTGGCAAAAGTACAATATAAAAGTTTTTAAATTGTTTTATTTGACTTTGACTCTCTTATACTTTGCTTTTGAAATGACAGCAAATCCATTAAAACAGATACGCATATTCTTATCTAGCCTTCACTACTTTCATCAAGTTGGTGCCAGTCATAACAGGAAGTTAATTTCATTACATGATGATATTAAACATTAGGGACTCCAATACCTCCTTCATACACTCTGGATATTATAATACAGCAGTAATTCTTTCTGGTTTATTCATCAAGATAAACATAAAAATCATTTTTTGTCTTTGTGTAATTACAGCTTCTGCAGAACATGTACGTATATTAATGAACAAAAAGAGAATTATATGGAACATATTCAGTTTAACTGCTCGTATCCAGACTCTGAAAAGTGACTTAAAAATCATTTGTCATGTCATTCATTATAGCCCCATTCATTAGTATTAATATTTACAAACAACTGTTCCATGTTTTCCTGTTCCTGCATTTATTTTTAGATTGTTGTTACTTTCAAAAAATACCCTTCAGGTTTTTTTTAACTTAGGAGCATTTGTTTATCTCGTCTTGCTTTAAATCTTAAGGTATTTCACAATAACAAATGCACCAATGCCAACAGCTAAAACAATAAAAACAGTAAAATCCATTAAAATACTTCATTCAAAAACCCAGATCCTGTTAACAGTTCAGCAAATAATCAGGAAACTTCTGAGTACCCTGATAGGTCTTCAGTTTGTGGGGAAAAATATTTAAGACTGAAAGCCTGCCTAATTTCTATGATAAGCCAGAGAAGATCCTATTTCATTGGGATCAAGGTTATAAAGGAAAAGACCCTCTTTCACTGGGACCTGTAGAAGAAACAAACCTAATAACCTGGGCATTCTATACACTATACTATACAGTTTCATAAAGTTATATTCAATCTGTCTTTCAATCTAAATATTTAAATAGTGCTTGTTTTCAGGAAATTCCACTTACATTAGCTAAATCATTTTAATATCATTGTTCATATTAAAAGCAATCTACTATAGTTTTTTGACCGAACTCCGAAAGGCAGTGGAAGACAGGAGGGCCTGGCATGCGGTGGTCTATGGGGTCACAAAGAGTCAAACACGACTTAAAACAACTATAGTTCACTTTGTAAGTTTAGATCCAATAAGGTTGTCCTAAAATTGATTTAGTTTCAGAAAAATAAAGTTCCAGTTGAATAAATGTGAAAACAAAATTGTCTGAATACACAGCAATTTTAGGTATCATTAAACCCAACCTTTATTCTTTTAAAAGGGCAAAAAGTCTTCCTTGAATGGTTATAGCAAGATCTTGTTTTAAACTTATGCAAAGGACAGAGTTAAAGCCACAGTAATATCAATTTCCCCACCCATGAACCTGGTCTTGTGCCAGCAGCTTCAACTCCGTCCTTCCTCAGCCATAATGAAAGGGAGAGCCATAATTGATATCTACAGATGTGCATAGGCCTCCGTTGCTTACCTTCTTTACAGAAGCAAGATTGTTGTGGGGTGACTGTGTGGTTAGAAAAGAGGTAGCTGTCCAACTTTCTGGCTAGTTCTTCCATGGACAGATGGAAGTTGGTTCCACCCAATCCCAGTTTTTCAACTGATAGAAAAAAAAAACTGGGTGTCTGGGTAGTTCTGTGGGTTGGAGCATCTTGCTGCTAAGTTATAGACTGGAAGTTTGATTCATCATCATCATCATCATCATAGAACCGTGGAGTTGGAAGGGACCCCATGGAAGTCCAGCCCTTGCGAAGGAGGCACAGTGGGGAATCAAACACCTAACCTTTGCCTCTGCAGCCAGATAACTAAACCACAGAGCTATCCTCACTGTGCCTCCCAGCAGAAAAGCTAACCTGTGAGCCTCAGGCAGGCTGCAGAGTCCCAGACCACCACCAGAAAAAGGGACTGGTAAACCACTTCTGAGTCCTTTATAGCTAGGAAAACCAGGGAAGCCAAAAGTGACTTGACAGCACATTATTATTCAAAAGAACTGAGAGATACACAAAACTATGGGAGCTGCCATCTGGCAACCAACAAATGCCAGCAAGACAAATCTTTTTTCCTTCTATCTAGGCTAAGTAAGTTCAGAAGCTGAACTCTTAATTCCTTGCCTTAAAAGTTTTTGCTGGAAACTGCTGTACCATATCGTATCAAAAGAAAAAACAGTGGGAGGAAATTTATTTGTTTGTTTGTTTGTTTGTTTGTTTATTTATTTATTTATTTATTTATTTATTTATTTATTTATTTATTTATTTATTTATTTATTTATTTATTTATTTATTGTATTTATACCCCGCCTATCTAGTCATTTCAACCACTCTAGGCGGCTTACAACACAAGGATAACAAGTTCTTAAAAAATTTATAACAATTAATTAATTAAATGATTGTATAAGATGGGAAAAATAAAAATAAATCAAATAAAGAGAAAAAAAAGTAAAGAGGACAGGAATTAACTGGAAGGGAAGGCCTGCCTATACAGCCATGTTTTTAGTTGGTTCTTAAAAGTACCCAGCGAGGGTGCAGCACGAATCTCTGGAGGTAGGTTATTCCAGAGACGAGGAGCCACCGCCGAGAAAGCCCGGTTTCTAGTTCTTTCTTTCCGGGCCTCCCTCAGCGTCAGGCTCCTCAGCCTCACCTCCTGGCTCGCGTGGGTGACACGGGTAGAACTAGTTGGGAGTAAGCGTTCCGCCAAGTATCGAGGTCCTAAACCGTTTAGGGCTTTATATGTAAGCATTAACACTTTGAAGTCAATGCGGAAACGGGTGGGCAGCCAGTGCAGCATGGCCAGAGTAGGAGAGATATGTTGGTATTTTCTCACTCCAGTAAGGAGTCTGGCTGCCGCATTCTGCACCACTTGAAGTTTCCGCATCAGCTTCAAAGGAAGCCCCACGTAGAGTGCGTTACAGTAGTCTAATCTAGAAATTACGAGCCCAAGTACTAAGGTAGTTAGCGTCCCCGTGTCTAGGTAAGGTCGCAGCCGGGCAATCCGCCAAAGGTGGGAAAAGGCAGTACGGACTACCGATGCCACCTGTGTTTCCATGGTGAGCATCGGGTCCAGGTGTACCACCAGGCTGTGGACCCCACTCTTCGCAGCCAGGGCCACACCCCCCCCAAACATTAGGGAGTTTCCCAAGCCACCATCCACAGGGCCACCCACCCTCAGAACAACCTGAGCACCTATTAATGCTTCAATTCTGGATGGATGAACATGGTAGTTTCAGTTTCTGCCATATTTGCTTTTTCTTTCTTTAATCTTCACTGCAAATATGAAAACAAAATCCCAATGTTGGTAAATTTTCTGATCTAAATGAACTGAACTGAAATTCTCATAATCCTTACCTGGGACCATGTACAACTTTGGAAACATAGGGAATCTGAAAGCTAAAGTCTAGCACTCATCTTAGACCTGAGCTCTTTTCATAATGTAATTCTCAATATTCAACGCCACAAATTGTATTTGGTTTAAAAACAACATTTAAAACAAAGGGACACAAAAGCACAATGAGCTGGGAACTTGTCACCACATTAAACTATTGCCACCTGGTGCTAGATGCCATGGAGGAAGTTCTGCAAGCCTTTTAAAGCTCTACTTTATATGCCATGTGATTACATTAAATTCAGAAATCAGATTAAAATACTGAATCTGAAAGAAGCAAGCTCAGATAACTTGATTATCCTGACTGGAGACACTATAATATACCTCAGCACAAAGTCAAGGGCACGATTTTTACATTGCCTGTCCTGAGCAAAATAACACAACCCCAACAAAAAGGGTGTCTGTGTGGAAAACAGCATTTCAAACTAGACACTTTTCTCTGTGGCAAGAGGTGTTTGCCACATCCAGTGAGCGAGATGCCATAACCACAACTCATTGATCTTTTTTTTTTTTCTGGACAATACTCCACAAGGGCACTGGACTAGAGCTTGGAAACATTAGATTTTATTTATATTTTTTGCAAACTCTGCTTCTGTGAAATGCAACTCTTAGCATCTCCTGTCCAACATGGCTATTGGCCATCTGGGCTGGGGGATTCTGAACTGCTTGCTGGATAGCTTAGGGATTTAGCTATCTGGCTGCAGAGGCAGAGGCTGGGAGTTTGATCCCCCCCCCCACTGTGCCTCCTTGACAGCGGCTAGACTCAGTGATCCATAGCATCCCTTCCAGCTCTGCGGTTCAAAGATGATGATGAAGTGGTCATTCAAATAATAATGCTTCCACCCAGCACTGAGGTGGATACTACAATTTGTTTCCAGTCATTGTGGAATTTTCCTTTCTTCCCTTCCTTTCTTCAGTCTTCTACATTCCCTGGAAATTGACTCAAGGATTTCCCCATCTGCCAGTTCCAATTTCTGGAGGGCAGCAACATGGAAAGGGAGTCTATGTTGTTGCTTTAACTCTGCCACTTAAAAGTAAGAATGTTTTAAGGGAACTGCAGCATTGTTTATTTCTGTGACACTACGTAAACAATATGCCACAGAACAGGGCTTGTCGTATCATTCACTCTCTAACCCCACTAGATACTTGTTTGAGAAGTCTACTATTACAAAACCATATCCACAGTTACAAAGCTTAACCTAAACATCAAAACCTGAATGTCATACTTAGAAATAAAAGCCAGAATCTGCAACAATGAAGATATTCCTAACTCGGTGCTTCAAATTACATATGTGATTTCTCATTCACACAAGTTGGACATTAACTCTTCCATTTCAAAACATGCATCATGGTAAATATTCATCCCTAGCAATGAGTATGTGTCGTTATATTCACTTTTCTTATGTTTCCATGCCAACCTCGCTAGCTAACCCATCACAATGCTCACCCTTAGTTTCAAGGAAATGTACTCAAATGTGCAGTTCTGCAACACTCATACATCTTCTCTACCTGTGTGTGCCACCCTCCAAATGACAACTACCTTGAAAACACTGTCAGAAATAAGAGGTTTTCACTTAACTTTAGTATGTTTATTCAGCAATAGAAACCAGTCCAGAAGGCTGAGCAGGGAGCGTCGACAGTGGGAATGGAGCTGTCCAAAACCAGACGCAGTTGACCGCTCCCCTCACAGGATGGTGGCTGCAAGAAGAAAGGACTGCTGGGGTGGGCACAGAGACCATGACTTGAGGCCTGCCTCCCACAATAATTGTAGTGGAGGACAATAGTAGTTGGCCGCAGGTATCTGTGCTTCTGAGGAACAGGGGGCGGGCCAAAACTGAGGTGGCACATGATGACCAAAATCGTCATTGCAGCAGATGATGATTCCAGCACCTGCAAAACATTCGGCTCCTCCTACTTCTGCCAGACAGCACCCAGGCTCTGCCGAGCCCCGCAAAACCAGGCTCTGCCGTGCCTCTCAGTGGCGGGATCCTCACTCCTCACAGTGTTGGGCTTCGACGAACTTCTCAGACTCCGGGCTCCGACAAGCCCCACATCACCAGGCTCCACCGAGCTTCACAGGGTCAGGCAGCTCCACAATCCCTACACCAGGCTCTGCCTTGCGGCTCCAATCTTGCCAGGCACGGTTGTGTCTTCCGGAACACAACCACAACGGCATTCTCAGACGAGGGAAACTTATTCTGGCCGACCTTCTGACTGTTCACTTCTCCGTGTAAAGCTTGGCAAATTACTCACTTCTTCTGCTCAGCAAAGGGCAGGGAAAGTGGGGGCGGGGAAAACCTTTTTTATTATATATAAACTATTGCTGATACATTGCATCAGTCATAAATTTAAAAAAAACATTTTTTGTCTTCTCTTAAAAGGCCAGTCAAGAAACTGCCTGCAGTTGAAGCCATTGCCATGAATTTGGCTGCAAGAGATTTAGCAACTGGTGCTTTAAGATAATTTAAAGTCATTTTTTGAATATTTTCTATAACTAATGTAGTCTATATATAGTTTTTTTAAAAAAGAAAATCCACTTTTCCTGCCCTCTACTAAGCAGAGGAAGTGATTAATTTGTCAGTATTATGATGCGGCTCACTTATTAAGCTACTTCACGACCGTGGCAAATTCAAATTGGAAGGTTTGCTTTGGAATGGTTCCAGTGATCACATGCACTGGAAGCAGTCCAAACCAGAGTGATCTTCCCTGCACCAGGAATATAGAAGCCCCTTGATAGGAGTGAGGTGTCAGCAGGAACACCCTGGGGCAGACTAATGCATCTAGCAAATATGTTGTTCGATAGCCATCTTTAAGAGCGCACCAGGCCATCCCTGCAGCTATCCAAACAGCGCTCTAAATAGCCCATTTAGTTAGCCTCTGACACAAAAAATAAAGGAAACAAACTGAACCAAGCCAATTTGGGAAAGGATGATGTACAACTTTTTAAAACCTGCTTCTGCCCATTCTTTAGGGAAGCCTACAATAAATATACTATCCAGGAATATATATATGTGAAATTATATTTATCAGCAATCACATTGGCTTAATAGGACAGACAAAGCATGGCAAATGTTTACATATCAAAAAGCAAAAAAGAGAGACTCTTTGGTCCTCCAGATGCATTATAGCTCCCATAATCCTTTATCATTAGCCGTGTTAACAGACACTGGGAGTGGAGGGGATTGAAGTTCAAAATATCTCAAGTTTCTTATTTTATACTCTGTTTCATGCAGATTGTCACTGGTGGAGCAATTAACCATTAAGATGACTGCAACACATAACTCAGAAAAGTTCTCTTTTTTTTAATGTCTACTCCCAGAAACCCCTAGGCAACATGGCCATGGCCCATGTTAACTGGTGAATTCTGGGAGCTGCAGTCCGAAAAGCAACTCTTCCATGCTTTGCTATATACTGTATTTGCTAGGTATCTTGTAGTTATAATCACTTGCAACTGCTCTTATTTAGATGCTATTCTGGATCCAGTACGACTGTAAGAGTTCCCATATAGATACTTCTTGTCACTGTTGTTTGGCTAAATTCTAGCTACTGTAAAATATGAATCCCAACAGGGCACTAGGGGAAGTATATCTAGCCCTATTTGTTCACTGCTTATTCACCACACTTAATTACATTCCACCAAAGGAAATGATCCACTATGTTCAGACAGCCATAAACGCCACACTGAGGGAAGTGGCAATGGTCTCTACAGTCTTGAAAGACAATGCCGTAAAACTGTTTTAAATAAACCTCTCCTAGACTCTGACAATTATGCCAAACTCCTTGAAAAATATCCCTTTTCTAGGCAAGTTGCCAATATAAATAGGCAGCCTGCCCTGGGGGAAGACACAATAGTGAAAGCAGTATGGAATTGGTTTGTGCTTGTATTGCCAGTATTGTCAGACCAGCAGCCTGATTTAAAACTGCAGATTAACTACCAAACACTGTCCTAATGTAGCTCATAATGAGTTTGCACCAGTACTCAGGCATAACTGAGCAGCCTTAATCACCTTCCACACATGACATTTGTTATCAGATTTGGTTTGGTTTAAGCAGCTGCTTGCAGATACAATTTAATATGGTAGCCTTTGAACACATTGCATGAGCAAGCAAGATAAAGGTCTAACCAAACTCCCTGTCAAATAAATATTTGGCACCATTCACTGGATTCTGATTAATCCTTCCATTTGTGAGCTTCCATGATGAGGCTGGCTTCCTTATTCTGGGCCCAAGGAGGCTGACTTTGGTAGGAAAAGCAAGAAATAAAAAATTGGCAAGAAGCTATGTCTTACACAGTATACAGAATCTCATCAACACTTGAGGAACACTTGGAGAAAGGAAGAAAAGAAGAATACAGGAACATATCTTTTTCAGAGATTATGATAAGGCAATGTCAGCCAAAGTACAGCATTCTTCCTCACCTGATTCGCCAAGAACAGAACAGGTCTAGAACAAAAAGATCACTAAGACAGGGGTGTGAATCTTCATACACAGGGAAGAGATACAGCAAATTGCTCACACTGTGAGGATGGATGAGCTGTTCTGTCAGCTCTTGACAGAAGAAGATAAGGTGAATAATAACAATTCCATGCACAAATCAAGCAATAATAATAATTTTGTGTCATCAATTCTAACTTATAGTGAACCTTTGCAAGATTTTCTGGGTAGAGAATGCTCAAAAGTGGTTTACCATTTCCTTCTACTGAAGATGCCCAGGGACTGTGCAGCTTGCCCAAGGCCACATAGGCTGGGTCTTCTGGGATGCACAGTGGGGGTTTGAACTTCAAACCTCTGGCTCCGCAACCAGATGCCTAAAACTTTGAATTATCCAGACAGCTCCTGAATGTTATAATGGAGATAATACCAAATGCACCACACAACAATAGCTGCTGCTGTTTTGTTGCACAGACTTCCATGGACTTCTACAAAGCTTCAGTGGGGGTGTTTCAATGCTTTCTAAACATCAACCAGTTGTTCTATGCTTGTGGTATGGATTCTTTGCTCTCATAAGAAATAAAATGCTACATTTGTGCAGAAATAATTTGCGCAATTTAAAAAGACCTTCGTGAGAAAAAATAGCGCTCCTTGTCTTGCTCTTGCACAGAGGCAAGGAATCTCATACAGCTTGAAAATTCTTCATCTCAATGTCTTATTAGGTCAAAACATACTAAATGGTTGAGAACAAAGACTTTAGTATGCATTGTTTAGAGATCTGCTCAGAACTAAATGCCCAGGTAACCCCAGTCTCTGACAAGGGTTTTCAACTATCTAGGTGGCTTGACACCTCACTGGGCAGCCACCTAGCTGTGGAACCAGCGGTCAGGAGTTTGATTCCCCATTGTGCCTCTTAAGAGGAAAACAAGCCTTTGTAGCTTTGGGCTATCAGTACAGCCCCACAGCACCCTGAGGAGAAGGGAAGAGTAAACCACCTCGGAGCACTCTATACTTGGAAAACCCTGGAAAACATAGCTCCTGGTAGCATTTTGGCAGCCGACAGGCACTCCTCAGAACCCCCTTAGTACTGGGCTAAAACTTTCATCATCTGCACTGGGTATGCCCAGATTATGGAAGGCATCTCTAAACACATAGACTATCAAGAACTAGTTGACGTCAATAAACTACAGGGCTTTGTGCATGCTGAGACAGATGTGCAACATGGATACTACTGTGTTTCCCTGAAAATAAGATGCATTAGGGATTATTTTCAGGGGATCTTTTTCTTTTTCATGAACAACAATCTACATTTATTCAAAGACAGTCATGCCATCTTCTTTTGGTTGCTGCACAATGGTGGAGGGTGGAGTTTCATTTAACTGGGGCTTATTTTGGGGGTAGGGCTTATATTACGAGCATCCTGAAAAATCATATTAGGGCTTATTTTCAGGTTAGGTCTTATTTTTTGGAAAACAGGATATTTAAGCTTTTTCTGAAGAAATATGTAGACAACCAAGCTGTTCAAACAAGAGAAAACAGCAGAGTACAGTACTATATTCCTATAGAAAAATGTCATTCCTCACAGTGCATTTCTTAAGAGTTTATGCATACACACACACATTCACATGATTTTCCACTGTCATAACATCCATATCATCTTTGGAATCATTCACCATCTGCCATGCATTTCCCCGAAACACTGCCTTGTACTAGCTTAAAACTGTATTTTCATTCCATTCTTGGCTTTTATTTGCTCTACAGATAACACTTCTTGCAATGTTTTTCATGAACAGCCCCCCATTATTTTGATAAATGTCTACTCTGAAATAGTAAGTCAGATCTTATCTCACTCAATATTTCCAAGTGAATATTAAAAATAATAATAGCCCTCCCTCCACCCCATCCACTCTTACATATGTTACAATGACACTACAAGCTTTGGGTCAGGATGCATTTGCCATGTCTAAGCCACCAAGAACAATGTTGAAAGTTATGTTCTACTTTAGATCTGCCTTATCCCAGGTCCCCAGGTCCAGATATGGAAAACCATATATTTCTTTTTCTCTAATTTGTTTAGAGAAAAAAAAGAAGTACTGTATATAGTTTTCCCTGCTCTATTCTTGGCTTCAACTTGCCCCAGCAGTAAATTACAAGTCCTGCGGAATAAAACCATCTAGGTCCATCTAGTTTGGCATCCTATTCCCACAATGAAAAAATCCAGTGCCTCTTAAAAATCCACTGACAGGGATTTATTATTCCTTTCTTCTGGGTACATCCTAGGATTGTGGAGCTTGCCCAAGGCCACACAGGAGTGGCCTTAGAGTGGGGAATCAAACTCCCAACCTCTAGCTCTGCAACTAGATACCTACACCACTATGCTATCCAGCCAGCTTATCCATCCCACATGCAAATGTATAGAACTGTTGCAATTACAGATAGTGAAGCATGATAAAATATTTTGTCTGCTGCCAACCTGCCATCTCCTACCAACACTACATTCCACAATTACCCATTGATTGATTGATTGATTGATTGATTGATTGATTGATTGATTGATTGCATTTATATGCCGCCCATCTAGACATAGTCTACTCTGGGCGGCTCACAATTTAGAAGATAAAAACAATTTAAAATATACAGTTTTACATTAAAACAAAATGATATAAAATGTAGTATAAATTTATGATTTTAACAGTTAATTTAAAGCAAAGAGTCCCAAGATGGCAAGAATAAAAGAAGAAAAATAAGATGTTTGATTCTCTGACATGCCAGTACTAACTTTAGGTATTATGTGCATCCCCTAATTCCTCTGTTCTCCTTATCTGCCAAACTGAAGAAAATTATAAATAGGCTTAGTGCCTGAAAACCTGTAAATGTCCCCTCACACAAAGTGGGCTGCTTGTTTTTATTGTGGTGCAACCCTTGTTCTTTGGTAGAGTGACCAGACATGAAAGACTGAGGACCACGGCCCTCCACAGTATTAAAGCCACTATGACTACATATCTCAGTGCCCGGAGAACACCACACAGAGGGTGCAGGTGCATTTATGTCCTGCAGGTGGGCTCCCACAGGTGACTTGTTGTCCACTGGGGGCCAAAATGCTGCCTTAGATAAGTCTTTGCTCTAATTTAGCATGTCTCATCTTATGGGTTTATGTGTCACCTTAAACATCTAAAACTTAGCCACCAATACTATAAAATATTGTGATTATTAAAAGCTGAATTCAGAATATGAGCACAGAGAGAAATTTGCATTCTAACAAGTCACTCAAAAACCTCAAGTTGTCAACTGCACAGCAAGCAGTACCATCACAGCTATCAAACTGTACACAGTATGCTGCCACCACCTCCCTTTGTTTGCAATAACTGAATTTATTATTTATGAGTGAATGTATACAGTCAAAGCATATTGTGATCATTAGTATGTATAAGAACATCAAGAGAGTCAGACTGTTCTGAAGTCAGAAATAAATGTGCCACATCTTGCTCTTCCAAAGGCCTTGCATAATCATGATCTCAGTCTCAATTCCATGTCCTGCAAAACAGAAATAAAAGTAACTGCCCCCAAGAATTGCTGCAATATGGGAGTAATTCAAGATAGTGAAGGCCACTGGAATGTTTCACAGAAAGGGTACATCATTCAATATGTGCAACATATCATATACCAGATTTATAACTCCAGTAAAACACAAAATCAAAACATAAGAAAACCAATAACAGAGAATCTTAGTTCTTTTAAGCAGCAAAGTTTTTAATTTAACAATCAGAAAGTGTATCACTGAAGTAAATGCATGGTTTCATTACTGGAGTGAACGTATTGATGTATTATTCCAGCTTCTATTCCACTCACCCTCTTATGACAAAAGGAAAACAAATTACAAGACACAAAAGAATATCATACTACGTTAATTTAAAATTTAAATTAAAAGCATTTTTTTAAATAAAATAACATAAATCCCTATCTCATCAATATTCTGCCCACTGTAGTTCATTACAGAAAAATGCTTAATGGTAGATAATAGCATGCATTCTTAATAGATAGATAAAGAGCACTAGGATACATTATATCTCAAGCTCTGATGGCTTGGATCTTAACTTCTCTTTAGCAAATGGAAAAGAGTTTGAGTTCATGAGACAGGATTTTCCTGCTACCATTTTCTTTCTGTCGCTTCCTGAAGCTCTGGCTGCTCAAGTAGATATTACCTCATCACAGTCCTTAGCTGTTGAATTGTTTAGCTGTTGACTTCCCTGGGGGGGGGGGAAGAACCTAAAAAGACGGGTATGAAGCAACTTCTTCAATTTGCTATGCTTTAAATCAGGGGTGTCCAACCTTTCACCTTCCCTGGGCCACAATCCAGCCCCCCATTTACTCCCTATTTATTGTCAGCACATTATTACTACTTGCAGGAAATGAAATACCATTATAACTTGGCTACCTAAAAAGAACAAACAGGAAAAGTATAGAGGAAAATATATATTATGGTACAACTTCCTGTAGAAAACACATGTACTAAACTTTAGTGCTTCCACAGAAAGATGAGGTCCAGGTAATCCAGATGACTCACTTTTGACAAATCTAGGCAGCACTTGGCCTCAATTACTCAACTTTCGTCTCTCCTCTTAACCCAGTGCTGGAGTGTTTCCCCACTTACCATTCTCTAATACTTTCACAGAGTGCACTAAAAATTCTCTCCCATTCACTGCTAAGTCCTTTGCATTTCACTGACTTTCCCTCCTTTTCAGCTTTCTGACCCAACTTTTACACCATCATCGTGGCACACAGGGGAAGAAAAACAAGCTGCTTTTCCCAACAAAACATTGCTCATGTGTAAAAATCAATAGCTTACTATATAAAGCCCAGGAATGGCAAAAAAATGCTGATTGCTACCCACCTTGCATTCTATTGAAGAGTTTAGAGATCAGCTATTTTCCCCCATCACATACATATCTAGCCAACCCTTGGCAAACGGCTCCCCTGACATAACTTTAAAACAAAGCAAACTCAACCTCAGCTGGAACTGGAGCTCAGGAAAAAGGAATCTTTTTACACATACGCAGACATACACACACACACATAAGCAGTAGGATTCCAGTACAAATGTGTGATGTGTGTCTCCTCTTGCAAAAAAGAACAATGGAAAAGGAAAGAAAAACCTTTTTACATTGCATCCTGCTTTTTGTAGGGTTATGAAAAGAACATAGGCATCTACTTACAGAAAAAGGAAGGTGTCTTTTCTGAATCAGACATTGGTCCCCCTAACCCATAATGTTGGCATTTGCTATTGATTGGCAATTAGTCTCAAGATTTGGGCAAGAGTTTTTCCAGCCTTACCTGGAGCTACCAGGAGTTGAACCTGCAGTGTATAAAATAGGAGCTCTACCTGTAAGCCACACACTGCTCCCATTTGCTAAATTGTACTTCCTTCCTTTACCCTATAATGCATGCACTCTCCAAAGTAGCTGTTCTCACATAGACGTTCCCGTCTCATAATGCACATTAAGAAAGGACATTGTCGAGAAAGCAAAGAAGTAATTAAACTCTACAAGCAGTGCAATCCAGTCCTGACATTTTAGCTAAATAATCTATCAAAGTTTGGCACTGCACTTGGATGGGAATTTATCTTACTTAAGCTGTTTTGCCAGACAACTGACAGCACTGAAGGTTGAAGTCATTTGTAGCATGGGTTGCTCTCCACTGAAAAAGCTAACTGCACACCAATTTCAGAGGGCATAAAGCTGGTGGTTTAAAATACTATTGTATTGTATTGTTTATTGTTTTGACCACTTTGGTCATCCAGCATCCACAGATTTAAAACATAAGTATAAATATAAAAATATACACTTGCTTGGAGCCAGCTGATCATCCACAGAACTAGCAAGTTTAAAAAGTATAGGTACAAATACATACTTTCTACAAAGTGCTGAATTAAAAACATAATAGAAGAGGATTAAAATGTACACATATTTCAATTCTAAAAACCAAGTCACTTCAGGTGGGTCCTCAAATGGGGTATGAGGTATTCCCACAGCATAAAAAATGATTATATCCGCTGACCGTTAAAACCACAGACATGTACATATACATTAAAATGCACAACAAGGTGACATAACAGTGGTAATATTGTACATCTGATAGCCAAATAAACTCTAATCAGCTCCATATTCTATAGCATATCTCCAGTACCTCCTATTCTATCATTATCATTCAACCAGCTATGAAAAGCCAAACCTGTCCCTTTAAAATGGAAACCAACATGCCAATTCGGTGGCTGCACATCATGATGCTACAAAAGATGACATAATTCAGAGCCCATAAGGAGACTGAGAGAATGAAAACTTATCACTGCAATGATGGGTCATTGTTACATGGCTTTGAACCAGTCACTCTGAACCACTTTTTCAGGTTCCATTCTCCCTATACACTTCATTTAAAAAACACACAGACAACATACTGTCCTTTATTACAGGTTATTATATGGATTATTGAGAAGATCTGCATGAAGACCTTTTAAAATTCAGATTGTGAAAATTCTTCCCATTTTCATCAACAGGTTGCAGACAGATTAGACACTTCTACTGCTTTCTGCTTCACCAAATTATTTTGGAGAGTACAGGAATTAAAGATTACCTAAAGTTCTTCTTGCCTCTTGTTAGCTCCCACTTCAGTGATCAACCAGAATGCCATCCATCCTAGAAAGAAGCTTTTATTTGCTCAAGTAGCAGTACTTAATCTGGCAAAGGAAGCATCTAATAAAGAGACAATGTGTTTTCTTTTCTAAAAATCACAAGCATAAAAACTTTTTGGCACCTTCTAAGGTTAAGGTTCAGTCCTGAAACAATCAGTTTATGAATGAAGTGTTTAATATTTTCTTCCTGTATTACGCAATCTTATGTAACTAGCTTCCTGTCAATTTTTGCTGCAAACAATCTAGTCTACTCTAGAGAGGAAGAAGAAAGCAACAAAACACGCCATTTGTAATACAATTAAAAGACCAGCCTGATACATGTTTATTTCCAGGATTTATGAACTAGGTTTTTAATACAACAATTACAGTGCTTATGCTTTGACGTCATTTCTGGTACTTTCAGGGCAATTATACATACACAGACCCACAAGCAAAAGCAGAGCCAAACTGCTAACTTCAACCTGGAAACCTAGTAGAACCAAGTTGGTCCTATCTAAAATACTGCATTCGTTTTATTTTGACCTCAGTCTCCAAGAACATTATGAAAGAGATGAAAACAATTTCATTGTGTCACTGAGAACAGTATGAACATAAGATTTAATACTGAGCTTATTTTAGGAGGATAAGGTCCTTGATCTGCCAAGATCAGACTCAAGCCTTATTCTGCCTTGTTTTTCTTCCCTCCTGGAAAAGATGGACCAAAAGCAGGAAGCTTATTGACACGCATGACAGAGGTAAACAAAGAAGAACTCTCTTCTTTTTCATCTGCTCACCCAGCCATAATTTTGCTTTTATTATTTGGAACTTGACTATTGATAACATTGCATATTCTTACAGGACAGAAAACTTGCCTTCTAAATCTCTGGACTTTACAGTGTTGGTTTCTTCTCTCTTTTTGATAAAACTCACACCCACACCCACACCCAAACAATCAAGACTGTCAATTAAGCATATCTGCATTCCCATAAGACAAAGAGGCTATACCCTCACGCTCAGAAACAGGTAATCTATACAGACAGGTATACGGATGTATCATCACAAGAACTCTGTCTACAGATGACTTTTTTTGTAGTTTTAATAGTATAATACCAGGATTAGTAAGTGGACCATCTCCCCTAAACAAATGCTCATTTTAAAAAAAAGCTGAATATCAAGGATTATAACACATACAGAATTTGTTTTCCACGTGGATCTCACCAGGCTTTTGATGTTTAAGGTCCTATTCATTTGAAGGAATTACATAAATAAGGTACTTTTTCATTAGAAGGAATTACATAAATATTACAGCCTCCGGAAGTTGAATAAATTTTATTATCCAAAGAGGACAAAACGGCCTGTCCCTCCCCACCCCTGTCTATAGTGCATAGTACCCAGTCTGGTCTGCATCTGAGGCAGGAAATCTGACAAGTGTCTTCATGTCCATAAAAATACAACAATAATATAAATGACAGTTTGCTACCTTTTCATGACCTGGAATCTGCTGCCTGACAGAACAGCTTTACTTTGACTAATGGTAGAGCTGGCTCTTTTCCTATCTGAAATCTAATACTTATCTCAGCAATAGAGCCAGAAAGATTTTGAACTATGCACAATCACGCCAACAAGTCAGATGTTACTTCACCTTTTCACAGACGAACAAAACTGTGAAGTATTTCAACCTACCTCATCAAAGCTGTTATCATCTTTCTTCAAGGCTACAAAAAAAAGGAGAGAGGAAATTGTTATCCACAATGCATTTCAAATCAGTAGCAAAATGCTGTGTGGGAGAGGAGACTGTTAGGGTGAAACATTTCACTGTGTTTATTGAACGCTGACAGAAATAAAAATACTTCACCTGAAAATTAAGAAATACACCCAGGGAAGTGGAATTGCATTGCCAGAGATATTATGATACTCTTTACAAATTAGTCAATACAGTACTCAGTGCAACAAAATTCTAGTTCAGGCAGAATTACTCTGCACATTTCTGCTCTTATTCCTGTTGACACAGATACACTTATGTGACATTCCACATAAATCAGCAGAAGCTGACTATTAAATTAACCTATTGCGTACTCCTTACTGTTCACAATGCATTCCACTATACAGATTAACAATATGACGAAAGCACACATTGCTTAAGGTACTGTTATACTGAGTATGATTTATTTCTATCTCTTTCTAGACCTATGAAAGTGGTAATTAAAAGAGAAAGCTATACCCTACATCAGAGCTTTAATTATTTGTTCAAAAATGGCTCACATTAGCATCAATGAAGAAAGATGAGCAGTTGCTGGAGATGCATAAGAAGGTCTCTCTCCTACTATATCAACCAGTAAAATATCTTAGAACAGTTAGCAGAGGCTCTGCTCTGGAAGCTGTCTCCTCAAGATGGTCAAGCAACAACCTGGAGCAGGGCCTTTTCTGTGATGGCATTGTCTTTGGAAACCATTCTCCAGAAAGGTCTGAATGATGCCTATATCACTGCGACTATGACCAAACACAACTTAGAGCCCATTATCGGACCTACTCTGTGGCGATACGGCTGGTGAAACTCCAGCATTTCTCCAGTCGTATTGCTTCCTCAGTGTGTCGTCCAGTAGAGCTATTTCAAGTGGTCTGGGACCTTCTTCAGCCTAATGGTTCAGTGGAGGTTCTGGACTGCTCAGTGGCTCACTGTAACGAATTTGTTACACACTTTGAAGGAAAAATTGCTCAGATTCACAAAGAGTTAGACTCCACTGTTGATGCAGAGCCTATGGTTGTGTCCAGTGCTCCGGACTTATGTCATAATTTATTGGATGAGTTTCAGTTGCTACTACCCATGGATGTGGACAGGATAATCGGTTCATGCCACCACTACGCAACTCAACCCTTGCCCATCATGGCTAATAAAGGAATCTGCCAGGGGAGTTTGCACCTGGATCCTGGAGGTCATCAACTCCTCGATAAGAGAGGGAGTGGTTCCTGCCCCATTAAAGGAGGCAGTGATTTGCCCACTCCTAAAAAAACCTAATCTGGGCCCAGGTCTAGTGATCAACTTCCAACCAGTAGCGAACCTCCCTTTTCCTCTGGGCAAGGTGTTGGAATGTGTGGTGGCTGAGCAGCTCCAGGCTCTCCTGGATGAAATGGATTATCTAGATCCATTTCTATTGGGTTTCAGGCCGCGTTATGGGACGGAGACTGCCTTGGTCGCCTTGTTCGATGACCCATGCCGGGAGAAAAACAGGGGGAATGCATCCCTGTTGATTGTCTTGGACTTCTCAGCGGCTTTCGACACCATCGACCATGGTGTCCTCCTGGACAGATTGGCTGGGATGGGAATGGGAGGCACTGTTTTACGATGGTTCTACTCCTACCTGGCTGATTGAGTCCAGAAGGTGGTGCTGGGGGACACTAGCTCTGATCAATGGTGGTTGCGTCATGGGGTTCCTCAGGGCTCTATACTATCACCCATGCTATTCAATATCTACATGAAACCCCTGGGGGAGGTCGTTAGGAGGTTTGGGCTGAGGCATCAGCAATATGCTGACGACACCCAGCTCTACCTCTCATTCTCTATCAATCCAGGTGTGGCAGTCGCCATTCTGAACTCATGCCTGGACTTGATAACAGACTGGATGAGGATCAATCCGCTTCAGCTCTTTATTTTATATTACTTGCTGGCTTCTCTGGATTGGCTATTTCATCCAGCCAATCACATTTTTTCTATTGTTGCTGGGTGAAATAGGTGAGGGTTCCATCAGACCTGGTTTAGGTATCCGGCTGCAATGCCAGAGGTCAGGAGTTTGATTCTCTAGCCTGTGTGGCCTTGGGCAAGCTGCACAGTCTCAAAATGCCCCCAAAAGAAGGGAACGTTAAACCATCTCTGAGTACTCTCTACCTAGAAAACCCTGAAAAGGGCTTTCATAAGTCAGAATTGACTTGACAGCACATGATGATGATGATGATGATGATGATGATGATGATGATGATGATGATGATGATGATGATGATGATGATGATGATGAAAACTGTGAACCTAATCAGCATCTCTACCAGGGATTTGTCTAAAGAGAAAAACTTCTGCTACATGTGGAGTCTCTTCACATGAATCAGGATCTTGAACAATCAGGTCTCCCAATCATGTGGACATGCTTATGTGCAACCAAGCTGGCCTCCTTTGTGTGGAAACAGTGCCAGTCAGGGGCAGGGCTACATCTCTCTCTCTCTCTCTCTGCTTACACTTTCAAATTAGTCCTTTTGTAAATGCCTGAGCAAGGCTCAAATCTCTGTCTTAATTTCTACCAAACATTTAGGTTTGATTTGCATGGCACCTTTCCATGCATGGATCCAAGGCAACACATAAAACTCACAATACAAAAGAAGGAAATGTAAGTCAGTGACAAACAATCAAAACTGTGATTAAAAAATAACACAGAGAGAGCAGTGGTTGAGGGCACAGTCATTCTACCTATTTGAGTCGACTCCTGTTCTGACTTTTTTAGAATCGAGTTTAAGTCAAGTGGTAGCCGCGTGCACTTTGATTTAAATTAATGTGATTTTTTTCTGACAATTAAAACTGGTTTTGGGGGCTACACTGATGAAATAAACTCATTTTCTCTCTGTTTCAGGAGCACTCTGTTCATTTCCTTTTTGACTTTTTTAAAAAAGTGAAACATCACTAAATCGATGGCTGCAGTCACCATTTGCCTGTAACTTCCCACCTGGTGTCATACACTTGGAAGAGAAAGGAGGGGAAGCATCATGAAGGAGTGCATAAGTGATAGCTAATGGAAAAATATGGTTTCATTTCCAGAAAGGAACAAATGGGGAGGACAGTTATAATAGAGAATGTATTGATTAAGTGATGCAGTGATAAACTCTCAACAGTGCACTAAGCGATGCATCGCTAAACATTTCTCTAGGATTTTTTTTCTAAAAATAGGAGAATAAAAACCATGTTGCCAATGCCATTCAAATGGATCAGGGGCACAAAGTAAACTGACAGCACCATCCCCAACAACCAAACTGTTTCAATTAAATCTATTTAACAGTGAGGTGTGTTAAAATTCCCCTGCCACCCAGTTGAAAAAAAATTGCAGCCCAAATAAATCAATTCCATCTAGGTGGGGAATAACGTTTGCATCAGTTTCACAGTGATTCTAACTGCCAGTGGAACTACCCCCTCAAATACAGTTAATTAAAAGTATGGGTGGGTCTTTTAAAAAGGTGTAAGCATCAGGTAGACACATCTAGGAAAGATGCCCCAGAGTCAGGTAGCCACTGCAGAAGAGGTTCTGTCCCCATCTGCTGCTCACTAAAAGTGGTCTGAAAGTGGTGACATCAAAAACAGAGCTAATGATAGAGGTCTAAATACATTAGTAGGTTCCTATGGCGAGGGAGGGCATCAAATATCTATCTGGCTGCTGCCCATTTATCTGTATTAGTGCTATTGAGCCTAGCCAGGTATCATTATCCTGGAGAAGCCATGCAGAAAGGGCAAGCACATCATTAAGCTAACAGATAAACTAGCTCACAATTCACCCAGTGAAGTGACATTTTTAAAACTAGTGGTTCATTTTAAGAATGAATTCTGCAGCAGCAAGAAGCAGCATGTCCTGTACATAATCTTTAATCTCCCTTTCAACCACACAATAAAGCAGAGTTTGGAAAAGCTAGTTTTGGAAGGGTTATAGCAGCATGAATAACAGCCATGCCAACTGCAAGATTCTGGATCGTGTAGAGGTTTTTTAAGTTGACGTTTCCAAGCTCTGCTATAAAGCTACTGCTGCATCACAGCCCCAAGAACACATGACACAACACTGTGCTGAAATCAAGCAGGTTTGGTCCCGTGTGTTCCTGGGTGGAGACCAACCTAGGAACTATGCACAAGCTGCTCCAAATTCTTTGAAAACACGCTACTATTTCATTAGTTTTTGACACCAGTTCATACAACAGATGCAGCTGGCCTCAAGTAAGTCAGCAACTAATAGCACCCATCTCCAAACTACTCAGTCACTGCACTGGAACCTGCATGTTTTGAAGCAGTGCAACAATAAATATTCACTTCCAGAACAAAAGAGTCAGAAAGGGCTATCTGCCTCTAGGCCTTTGCTCGTGACCTTCTCCCAGACATTTCGTTGGCCAGTGTGTGAAACGATACACTGCTCTACTTGGCCTGATCAGTTTCTCATCATTAATGAATGAAAGGTGTTCTTGCAGCAAAGTAGCAATGGCCACGATTGACCAGCAAAGCCGGATGGAAACAATAAGTAAGGGTATGTTAACAAACACCTAAATACTGTACTTAGGAATATGAATATGTGTAGCAAATGGAGGATACTATTGGTAGGAGGAGACAATTGACTCGACATCAGGTATTTCACCTCAATCTAAGATACATTCCTCTTGCTCAAGTGTGTTTTGCACCTAACTTACTAAATGCAAAGATGCAGCAGGACCAAAAAACTAATTTCATTTTAACCCAGCCATGACACACTCTTTAGACCAGACAATAGAATCTAAAGAATAACTTCATTTATTCCATGGGTTCTGTGTTTTCAAGCCCTTCAGAACAAGGCTCACCTCATACAGTGAAGTGTGGGAGTACCTCCTTTTCACAACATGTGTTGTCAAAGAAACATCACTGTTAATTATTCTGCTTGCTTTTAACAATGAAGTGGGAGTATTTTTGAGCTTTGTAGCACACACTTCATGCACACCTACCAATCATCAAGAAGGGAGGTTTACAGCTGAACCCGTTTACTTGGAAATCACCACCCTACTGATTTCAGTGGAACTTGTCCCTTAATTCACTGTGCTCAGTGCTGCAATCCTGTGGTCACCTTCTTAAGATCAGTGCAGACTTAAATCAAAGTCAACATATTTAGAATGCACTCTAGGAAGTGTTCAACACAGGGCTGTAAAGGGTCTTGCACAAATAGGGTGCCCTCTTTACCTTTGTACTCATGACACACTGTCACATGTTTGCACTCTACAAGGCTTTTCAGGCTAACTGTTGTTGCAAAGCCACAAACTTTATGGCAGGCAGGGGTGAGCAAAGTGAATGAGTGGCAGTAGGGTTTAAGATGAGAGAAAACAGATAGGTTTTACACAAATGAATGGAAACACTTAAGATTCATGACATGACTTTTTTGGGTATTTCCTACTGGAAATATAGGCTATTTCTGGATATTTCCAGTTGTCAGTTTGGCCAGTGTTTGAAAAGTAAAATGCAAGAACTGGAGCAAATATGCATTTTCCCCCTGGATACATCGCCACTCTACAAAGTCATCAAGCCAGGAGCACTCTAGACTCCACACAATATGAATAAAAAACATTTTTGACCTTCTGGCCCTCTATGTGTTTTGGATAACAACTCTCATAATTTCTTATCATTGGCCATGTAAGTCAAGGCTTCTGAAAGTTTTACTCATTAAATGGTGGGGCAACTCCTACAACCTCTGAATTAAAGGAAAAGAAAAGAAGGGAGGTTGACTTCTGCATTCAGAAATTACCCTGACTAGCAATTCTTGGTCCAGCCAAGAATACCAAAGAGCGACACTAAGCCACTTGGAAACCTCAAATCCAGTTTATTTCTAGTGTAAGAGCATCAACTGGATTATTAAAAGGCGCTATTTACCTTGTACATCCCAATTTTTAACTTATTGAACATATAAAGAGGATTCTTTCTATTGCTATCTATCTGTCCGTCCGTCCGTCCGTCTCTGTCTCTCTGATTTATATACCGCTCATCTGGCATCCAAGGCCACTCTGGGCGGTTTATAACATATAACAAATTACAAATAACAACAAAGTAGCAAAATAGCAAATAGAGGCAAATGAGAGAGTAGAGGGGAAATTCCTTTTGTCACAGAACAAGGACGAATTAAGAGAAAAGCTAAGCCCTTGGGAAAAAAATCTTTTCCAAATCCTGCAGTTTGTTCATTGCACTTTTCAGTATCATCTTCTATTAGGCTACATTGGCTCCTTTTCAGGATAGTATATTGGGAGACTTATTCTGAAGAACCATGTGCAAGGAGTACCCATGATATCTAATATGTTCATAATTCCTATTCCAGATCAGGGAAAGATAAGTCATGGGCATAGTACAGTGGTGTTATCTCACAAACCAGGTAAGAACAAAGCAGGATACACCACTAGACACCTGCAGGCAAGCCTAGAGTCTGCATTCATATTTTAGATGCAAACCCCAGTATACAAAGAGGATCACGGTGCACATGTACAAGAAATCCCAATCATTCTCCCACTTCTCACCCTCAAAGTAAAACATCTCTCTTTCAAATCCATACCTCCAGGCGACCTGAAGCCACATATATATTTTACTCTTGTTCATCTGTTCAAAGACAACTCTTACCCCACTTCAATATCTTGAACAATTAATAAAGAAATAAAGTCATCACACTACTTTTAGCTCATCTTTGACAAAGAGGAGGGTGCTACTTTTAAACTACCCTGCATACGTACACAGAGGAAGAGCTTCCAGCATACTAATGAAAAAAAGTTTAAGATTATCTTAGATATGCATTCTTTAGAAACAGATTTGAACTGGCTTAAGACTAAGTATAATAACATGCTTAGTAAGGCATTGGTACCAAAAAAGATGTTGTTGGGGGAGAGGGTGTCTTTTGTTTTAAAAGTGAGGGCAAACTGTAAAAATACATTAAATATTTAAATAGTAAGGCTATGTTTGCTTAGCTGGGAATCACTTGCATTGCAATTAGTGCAATGATTAAAACTGTGTCTAGTGGAGTTTCAACTACTTACTATTTAAGTGTGCCTACCTACATTGAAGCATATGTTGGATGCACACAAAGAGCACTGAAGGTGAAAGCACTGGCTAAGACTGGGAATACTCTAGTTCAAACCTCTCTTTCCCCCTCCCCTCCATCCACGGAACTCAGTGGCTGAAGTCCAGAGGTAATTCGCAAACAGCGGTTTCGGGCTCTGCTTGCAGAGCGGAGGTTGGGAGTTTGAATCCCCGCTGGGCCTCCTTGAGAGGGGCTGGTCGCGATGATCCATAGGCTCCCTTGCAACTCTCGAGTTCTAAGATGATGATGGTCAAGAGAACTTGGGCACTGACTCATCCCATTCCCACTGATTCAACGGCCCTACTCTAGATGCGACCTCCTGCCGGATTTCAGCTGGTGAACGGCTTTGGGGCAGTCCTTCTCTGTCCCGGACCCTGATCTCTCTCTCTCTCTCTCTCTCTCTCTCTCTCTGACAGGCTTATTGTGAGAGTAAAACAGGGGAAAGGCGATCCTGTCTCAAGCCACCCCGAGGTCTGCGGAAGACGGGTGGGATAAAACGGCCACAGACCCACCAGAAAAAGAAACACCCCCCCTTCGTCTTTTCCTGAGCCACGGAAAAGCACAGCTGCCTCCCTCGCTCCGCCCACTCGTCCTCGGATCCCACGAAAGAGGCGAGCGGAGCCGGCCGGGATGCGGGCGCTTGGGAAGCGGCTCGGCTGGGCGGAACCCTCCCGCCGCCTGCAAAGGAGCGAGCGGGGGAGCCCGACCGACCGACCGACCTCCAGGCGTCCTCGCCTCCCGCCCGCGGACTCACCGAGCCGGCCGAAACTCTCCGACAAAGTTCGCCGCAACTTTTTCATTTTGCTGAGCTTCTTCTCGGCGGGCTGCGGCGCGTCCAGGAGGTCGCACATCTGGCGGCGGCGGGGGGGGGGGGTCCGAAGGCGAGCGCGGAGAGACGCCGCCCGCCGGGTCCCTTCCCCACCGGCGGGTCGAGCGGCAGCAGGCGGAGGAACCCTCCACAAAGAGAGAGAGGCGCGAGGTTGCGGGCGCTCCCGCCGCGCCGGCTACTCTTTCCCTCCCTCTCTCCTTCCCTCACACCGCCGGGGTGCCCGGCGAGGGGAAGCCGGCGGAGGCGGAGGCGGCGGTGCCGCTTCTATGTGGTATCTGAAGGAGCTGGAGCCGCCCGCGCCCCCTCGCCCATACTTCTGGTTCCCCGCCGGGTCTCCTGAAAATTGGGCAAGGGGCGCTCCGAGACAATGAGGGGAGGACGAGGAGGGCGACGGCGCGAAGGGAAGGGAAGGAGGGGGAATTCCTGTGGAGGAAAAGCTGAGGGGAAGAAAGGGAGAGGAGAAAGGGAAAAGGGAGGAGAAGCTCCCCTGAAGGAGGGGAGGGAGGGAGGGAAGGAAAGCCCTGAGGAGCAGGCGAGGGAGGGACGGGGAAATCCTGCCAGCAGTTCGCAAACGGAGAAGCTGCCGCCAAGAACTGAGGGAGGCGGGCGGGCTCGGCTCGGCTCCGCGCAGCTGCTGCGCTCACAGGCGCGCACCACAGCCCAACTCCCGCTCTCCTCCCCGCCTGCTCGCTCGCTCCAGTCCGGCCTGGAGGACAGTCTAGAGGCGCTGCTTCCATCCACCCCGCCCGCCCGCCAGCGCTCGGCTCCAGAGGCGGAGGCTGCCAAGCCGCCCACGCCCCGCCTCGGCCTCTCCTTCCCGCCTCCCTCATTGGCCCAAGCCGGAGACGCCGGCTCGCTGGGGAGTTCCTCGCTGCCTGGCCGACGCTTTTCGCCTTGTTTTTCTACACCAGGCGCTTTTCTCCCTCACCGCACAGACGCGCACGCTTCTTCCCTCGGGGATCGGGAGGCGAGGGGCTCGGAAGCGAAGCCCTCCGCCCGGACACCGGGTGTGTGTGTGTGAATCTGCTACCCTAAGCCAGCGGCGCGCAGGAATTGACTGGCAGGCGCCCCCCTCCCCCAAAAAGGAGACTTGCCCGCAAACAATGGTCCACAGCACGATCCGTAAACTCGTTTGATTCTGGAGGAAGTCCCAAAGAGTTCAATGGGGTCGTAAACGGCCGAGTAACTATGGTCTAGGAGTCCAAATTTATCCATGCTTGGAGGAGGCTTATTGAAACCACTGGGTTGAACGTCGTTCTTTTTCGTCTACTGTTCTTAGGCTTTAATGTGGGTGGGTTTAATAATTTTAATTTGGCATTACTCTTGCCTAGAACACCCAGGTTGAGTGGCATGCCACTCAAACTTAAGTTCCATTGATTTCAGTGGGCCTTTTCAGGGTAAGGAGCAACTTACTCTGATGTTGGGATGAGCCGTAAATCTGGATCCAGTCCTCTTATTAAGAAGGGCAGCAGATTTAATCCTTCCTGGTACACCTGGATCTTGGAAAGTGGTGTGAAGGCAAGGGACAGAATATGGCTTGTGGCAACAAACCAAACTTTTATTTTTCTTAAAAAGCTGTTGAGTTTTGCCTGCATTTGTCATCTAAGTTTGGTTTGGGAAGGAACAGGGAATTTGCTTTCCTCTTCTATTTCATTATACTGTAGCACAGGGTCAAGTGTTGGTGTGACAACAACTTAGTGGAGGCTCTTAAAAGACTAAGTGTACACAGGTATTGTTGAATTTTAACACATTAGTTGGTCAAGGTGAGTCCAGAGGAAAAGGTGTTCGTACTTGCTGCAGGGTGTGCCAACAAATGTTTTGTTCAAAGTGGAAACTATCTTTTAACCATTTAGGCAGATTTAGCTAGCACACGTTATGGACCGAGAACAGGGTTCGATTCTCTGCTTAGTTATGGAATCCCCTCACTGAGGGAGTGGAACTGGTAAAACCATTCCTTAAATACCACACTTACCTTGAAAGCCCTGACAGGGTCACTATAACTCAGTTTCGACTTGGCAGCACAGAACAACAACTGGTATAAATAATTAAATAATGTGTTGCTTATTCTTTTTACTATAAATTCCCAAATTCTCCCTTCTGAGAGTCCTACCTGACAGACAGACACCTGTATGAAGCTCACCTGGGAGAAAGGCCTAAGGTGGAAAACTTCATGGCATAGTATAGGCCTAGCTCCACCTAGTTTGCAGTTCACAATGGAAGCTGTTCCGGGCTTGCTGACAGCTTTCTGTTTTAAACAGGAATCTAAGCAGAGCTGGGCCACGAGGCTTTCCCACTTTGGTCTTTCCCCCAGATTGAGTTACATTTAGGTGTCTGTTCATCAAGTGGGATTCCCAGAATGGAGAATTCTGATCTGTAATCCAAAAAAACCAAAAGTTTTTTATCTCCTTAAGGACGCTTATGCTAAAGGATGGTGGCTGACCGCAGGCCACCTCATGGATTTGTGAAAATATTACTTATATTTTTATGCTATGCTTCTGTCTTGGAGTCAGAACACTACAAGTAGATCCTTTACATCTCACCTCTTTTTATCCTTAGAACAATCGTGTAAGAGAGGTTGGCCTGAGAGATAGTCACTGGTTCAAAACAAGCCAATGAGCTTCATTTATTTTATAAAAATATTTGTATACCATGTTTAAATAAAAGCTATATGCAAATCAGTACACATATAATACAGTAATAAAACACAACGCAGTTTAAAAAGCATAATCGGAAAGAAAAATCTAAATCATATAAAATTGGGAAAGCAGGCCATAAAACAGCAATGAAAACACCAGTAAAATGTCTTTAAAAGCCTCCCTGGAGAATAATAAAATCTTGTCACCTGAAGACAAAAGCTGATGGCAGCTGAGCCTGCCACTCCATTACTAAATGTGGATTTGATGCCAAGTCTCAGTGGTCCTAACCTGCCAGTCAAACCACTAAACTCTACAGTGTCACTCAATTTCAAATAGAGGTTTCTGCTTTGCAGCTCACATTCTCAACAATCACACTCTGTATTGGCTTCCTGGAACATACAGGGCGGGCTGAAGACTGCAGAGCTTGGGAAGTTAATTTTTTGGACTGTAACTCACAGAATTCTGCAACCAGCATAACCCAATGGCAAAAGAGCAGCTGCCAGGTGCATAGCTGCACTCAAGCATCCCAGCAAACTCATGGCAGTTGGTTAGGGATAAGATTTTTTTGAATAAAAAAATTTCTACTATAATTCAGCAAGAACCTCCCAGGATGAAATATGGGAATAAGAACCTTCAAGCCAGTAGGAATTAAAATGCCCTCCTGTGGTATGGAGACAGCATCCATTAAAACTCATCTTCCCATGAACCTTTGTGAGTCTCAGGGAATCTTCATGACTTATACACTGCAGCTGGCATTTTTCTTCCCACTTGACAGAAATGGCACAGCAATGGCAAAGAAGAAAGAGGGCTCCTCTATCTCCTGTTGATTTGAGGGTTCTTACTCCTATAATTTGTTTTTGTTTTGTTTTTAATTCTGAAAAGCCCATTCGTACGGGGCAGAATGAATACAACAGAAGTGTTTTGTTTGGGCATCTAGTGGGGGTTTTTCAAGAGAAGGCCTAGAGAGATGGAGGTCATTACAGCTTTCGCAAAGACTTGCAACACCTATGGTATATTTTGTCTTGCTTCCTACAAACATCTATACCTCCAACAAGTGCCATCTGGCTGCCCTGCTAGAAAAAGTACAGCAGGTTGAGACCGCTTGTCCACATGGCAGCTTATCAAGGAACATGAAGTGAACAGAGCTGGGCAGATTCTTCTGGGATAACAAGATGGCAAGAAAAAGACTCTGTTATCTGTTGTATTAACTCTAGGAAAGAAAAAGACAATCCAATGCAAAAGGCAAGCATGCTGTGTCCTAGGAAGTGCGGAATCAATATCACCCCCTCGCCATAGATGGTGATTTAGCGGGGTGCACATAGGTGGCCACAGAGGATTCTGTTCATGGAAGAATTCCTGCCACTTTTCAGAAGAGGAGAAGATTCCTGAAGAATGGGAAAGGATCATGGGTACACTTGGCAATGGCATGCAGCTAGCCAATCCTTCATTTCCAGAAGCCTTACGCTAGGTATGGGGGTACAGCCGAGTTTTCTCCCATCACTTCTTCCTTTTGAAGTTAAGGGCCCAGGCGGAGCAGCTAGAATTCTGGAAGAGAACAACTACAGTAGTTGCACCTATGATGTCCTCAGGAAAAGTTTGGCTTCTTGGACCATGGTATGAGCACTGCTGTGAGCACTGTGCCCTGACAAGCAGAGATGGGGACTCGCTGTCAAATCAAGCTTAAGTTGCACCAATGACTCAACTCAGTCCCAACTCAGCTTCCCCCCTCCCCACGTGCATCAGACCCATCCCTCCCTTTTTTCTGGGGGAAAAGAGCTTGTTTATAGGGACTTGGACTCAGACTTGGGACTTGGACCCAACAAGTGATGGATTGTCCCTCCCAGGTTTTGGGAAGAATGTTTTCACTAGGAGGCTTTGAGTCCTGTGGGGGAGGAAGATGACATTCTAGAGTACAGGGAGATACCAAATACTAGAGACACGGATGTTGATGATGCAACAGAATCTGAGACAGAATAACACAAAACTCTCTGTGGATGAGAAAAGACAGTAAAGAAGCACTTGGAGGAAAGATCATAGTTAAAATGTCTCTATACCACTACAGTATCTTTCTAGGTGGAAGAGGCAGGTTGGGTGTCTCAAGGCTCCATCCTTGGGATGCTGTTGTTCATCATTTTTACTAAAAGACTTGGTGTTTGGGATATGTTTCTCAAATTCATAAACAACACTCAACCTTGAAGGGGGTAGTTAATACAACAGATAACAGAGTCAGTGTTTTTGATTTCTGCAATCGACTGAAGAATTAGACCAAAGAACCAAAATTAGTTTCAATGGGAGCAAATAGAAAAGTCTACATTAAGCAGGAAAAATCAGATGCAGGAATAAGTGGGTGACAGCTGGTTTTGCAGCAGTATGGCCATCTGTGAGCCACCATGGGTCCTTATACAGAGAGGAAAGGGACACAGAAAACAAATAAATACAAAAAGAATCTAAGAATCTTAATAGACCACATGCTAAGCATGTGGAAGTGTGTTAAAGTAGTGAGGGGGGAAAGGGAATGCAATACTAGGCTTCATTGAGAAAATTAAATTAAACTAAAATGTCCAGATGAAGGTAAGTATGTTCTGCTTCCACTCACAGAAGACAGATCTTTGTACAGTGGTGCCTCGCTAGACAGTTACCCCGCGTGACAGTTTTTTCACTAGACATTGACTTTTTGCATTCGCTATAGCGATTCATGAAACAGTGATACCAATGGGGAATTTCGCTGGACAATGTTTGGTCCCTGCTTCGCAAACCAATTTTTGCCAGACAACAATTTTTGACCTAAGCTTCACAAAACAGCGATTTAAACAGCTGATCGGCGGTTCGCAAAGCAGCTTTCCTATGGCCGATCTTTGCTAGACGACTCCTCTTCCCCATTGGAACGCATTAAACAGGTTTCAATGTATTCCAATGGGGAAATGCTTTTCGCTAGACAATGATTTCGCTAAACAGCAATTTCAGTGGAACGGATTATATCATCTAGCAAGGCACCACCGTATTGCCATTTCCCTACCTACCTACATGTCACATCCCTTGCCATAGAATGATGAGTCGTTGTCGTTTAGTCGTGTCCGACTCTTCGTGACCCCATGGACCAGAGCACGCCAGGCCCTCCTATCTTCCACTGCCTTCCGTAGTCGTGTCAATTTCATGTTGGTTGCTTTCAAGTTGGACAATTTCAAGTTGGACACTGTCCAGCCATCTCATCCTCTGTCGTCCCCTTCTCTTGCCGTCACACTTTCCTAACATCAAGGTCTTTTCCAAGGAGTCTTCTCTTCTCATGAGATGGCCAAAGTACTGGAGCCTCAGCTTCAGGATCTGCCCTTCCAGTGAGCACTCAGGATTGATTTCCTTCAGATTGGATAGGTTTGTTCTCCTTGCTGTCCAGGGACTCTCAAGAGCCTCCTCCAGCACCACAATTCAAAGGCATCAATTCTTCGGCGGTCTGCTTTCTTTATGGTCCAGCTCTCACTTCCATACATCACTACAGGAAAAACCATAGCTTTGACTATTCGGACTTTTGTTGGCAAGGTGATGTCTCTGCTTTTTAAGATGCTGTCAAGGTGTCATCACTTTCCTCCCAAGAAGCAGGCGTCTTTTAATTTCGGGGCTGCTGTCTCCATCTGCAATGATCATGGAGCCCAAGAAAGTAAAATCTGTCACTGACTCCATATTTTCCCCTTCAGTTTCTCAGGAGGTGATGAGACCAGTGGCCATGATCTTAGTTTTTTTGATGTTGAGTTTCAGGCCATTTTTTGCACTCTTCTCTTTCACCCTCATTACAAGGTTCTTTAATTCCTCCTCAATTTCTGCCATCAGAGTGGTATCATCTGCATATCGGAGGTTGTTGATATTTCTTCCGGCAATCTTAATTCCGGCTTGGTATTCCTCCAGTCCAGCCTTCCGCATGATGTATTCTGCATATAAGTTAAATAACCCGGGGAAAATATACAGCCTTTTCGTACTCCTTTCCCAATTTTGAACCAATCAGACGTTCCATATCCAGTTCTAACTGTTGCTTCCTTTTACACATATAGGTTTCTCAGGAGATAGACAAGGTGGTCAGGCACTCCCATTTCTTTAAGGACTTGCGATAGTTTGCTGCGGTCCACACAGTCAAAGGCTTTTGTATAGTCAATGAAGCAGATCTGTTCAGGAAAATTGGACATATTAGAGGAACATTTTGTGCAAAGATGAACATGATAAAAGACAAAAATGGGAGGGACCTAACAGAAGCAGAAGATGTCAAGAAGAGGTGGCAAGAATACACAGAGGAATTATATCAGAAAGATGTGGATATCCCGGACAACCCAGACAATGTAGTTGCTGACCTTGAGCCAGACATCCTGGAGAGCGAAGTCAAGTGGGCCTTAGAAAGCCTGGCTAACAACAAGGCCAGCGGAGGTGATGGCATTCCAGTTGAACT
This sequence comes from Pogona vitticeps, assembly GCF_051106095.1. Taxonomy (NCBI): domain Eukaryota; kingdom Metazoa; phylum Chordata; class Lepidosauria; order Squamata; family Agamidae; genus Pogona; species Pogona vitticeps. The sequence continues at coordinate 23,798,761 of NC_135788.1, read as the reverse complement.
ATTTAAAATCTTGAAAGATGATGCTGTTAAGGTGCTACATTCAATATGCCAGCAAGTTTGGAAAACTCAACAATGGCCAGAGGATTGGAAAAGATCAGTCTACATCCCAATCCCAAAGAAAGGCAGTGCCAAAGAATGCTCCAACTACCGTACAATTGCACTCATTTCGCACGCTAGCAAGGTTATGCTCAAAATCCTACAAGGTAGGCTTCAGCAGTATGTGGACAAGAACTCCCAGAAGTACAAACTGGATTCCGAAGAGGCAGAGGAACTCGAGACCAAATTGCTAACTTGCGCTGGATTATGGAGAAAGCCAGAGAGTTCCAGAAAAATATCTACTTCTGCTTCATTGACTATGCGAAAGCCTTTGACTGTGTGGACCACAGCAAACTATGGCAAGTTCTTAAAGAAATGGGAGTGCCTGACCACTTTATCTGTCTCCTGAGAAACCTATATGTGGGACAGGAAGCAACAGTTAGAACTGGTCATGGAACAACTGAGTGGTTCAAAATTGGGAAAGGAGTACGGCAAGGCTGTATATTGTCCCCCAGCTTATTTAACTTATATGCAGAATACATCATGCGGAAGGCTGGACTGGAAGAAACCCAAGCCGGAATTAAGATTGCCGGAAGAAATATCAACAACCTCCGATATGCAGATGATACCACTCTGATGGCAGAAAGTGAGGAGGAATTAAAGAACCTTGTAATGAGAGTGAAAGAGGAGAGTGCAAAAAACGGTCTGAAACTCAACATCAAAAAAACTAAGATCATGGCCACTGGTCCCATCACCTCCTGGGAAATAGAAGGGGAAGATATGGAGGCAGTGTCAAATTTTATCTTCCTGGGCTCCATGATCACTGCAGATGGAGACAGCAGCCCTGAAATTAAAAGGCGCCTTCTTCTTGGGAGGAAAGCGATGACAAATCTGGACAGCATCTTGAAAAGCAGAGACATCACCTTGCCAACAAAAATCCGAATAGTCAAAGCTATGGTTTTTCCTGTCGTGATGTATGGAAGTGAGAGCTGGACCATAAAGAAAGCAGACCGCCGAAGAATTGATGCCTTTGAATTGTGGTGCTGGAGGAGGCTCTTGAGAATCCCCTGGACTGCAAGGAGAACAAACCTATCAGTTCTAAAGGAAATCAACCCTGAGTGCTCACTGGAAGGACAGATCCTGAAGCTGAGGCTCCAGTACTTTGGCCATCTAATGAGAAGAAAAGACTCCCTGGAAAAGACCCTGATTTTGGGAAAGTGTGATGGCAAGAGGAGAAGGGGACGACCGAGGATGAGATGGCTGGACAGTGTCTGCGAAGCAACCAACATGAACCTGACACAACTCCGGGAGGCAGTAGAAGACAGGAGGGCCTGGCGTGCTCTGGTCCATGGGGTCACGAAGAGTCGGACACGACTAAACGACTAAACACACACACAAACACAATGAAGCAGAAGTAGATATTTTTCTGGAACTCTCTGTCTTTCTCCATAATCCAGCACATGTTAGCAATTTGGTCTCTAGTTCCTCTGCCCCTTCGGAATCCAGCTTGTACTTCTGGGAGTTCTGGGTCCACATACTGCTGAAGCCTACCTTGTAGGATTTTGAGCATAACCTTGCTAGCGTGGGAAATGAGTGCAATTGTACAGTAGTTGGAGCATTCTTTGGCACTGCCTTTCTTTGGGATTGGGATGTAGACTGATCTTTTCCAAACCTCTGGCCACTGTTGAGTTTTCCAAACTTGCTGGCATATTGAATACAGCACCTTAACAGCATTATCTTTTAAGATTTTAAATAGTTCAACTGGAATGTCATCACCTCCACTGGCCTTGTTGTTAGCCAGGCTTTCTAAGGCCCACTTGACTTCACTCTCCAGGATGTCTGGCTCTAGGTCAGCAACTACATTGCCTGGGTTGTCCGGGATATCCAAATCTTTCTGATATAATTCCTCCGTGTATTCTTGCCACCTCTTCTTGATGTCATCTGCTTCTGTTAGGTCCCTCCCATTTTTGTCTTTTATCATGTTCATCTTTGCACAAAATGTTCCTCTAATATCTCCAATTTTCCTGAACAGATCTCTGGTTTTTCCTTTTCTGTATGGTAAATAAAATAAGGGGGGGGGGATATATAAGGCTGTCCCACATCCAATTTCATCACCAAAGTACCTTGAACACTTTAAGTGTGAAACCATCATTGTTCAATAATAAAAAGTACAAACAGAAAAGTGGTGAGGCTTAAGGGAGCAGCCCACTTCTTTTCCAAGAAATGACTTGAGAAGTACTCTGCACTTCGAGAAGCCTTGAGATAGACATGTGTCCTAAGAAGGGTACTGTTGATCTTGATTTATATCTGCCCACTTATTAGGTCTGAGCTCTAAATCATACGTGGCCTCAGTAACCAACAGCAGATTGTTTATGGGACTTGACATGCTCCAAGAGCCATTTTTGGCAGTTGGCCCGGGTGGATGGTAAGGGCATCATTTCAGTTCCTTGTTTATACCACACTTGATATACTCTGTGTACATACAATATGTTGTGTGTCTAAATGTTTGTCTAGGGAGGCCACAGTTCATGCCTGAAAAAAAGTCTCTGTTCTATTAGTGTGCTGACAATTTCAGCTGCCTGATAAGGTTCATGTTGTCTCTATTAATTGGTCCATATATTAGGTCATTTGTTCTCAACCACTGGTGGGCCATAACATTTTATAATAATTACTAGAAACTTAATCTTCCTTTGTCCCCAAGTCCTCATTAATGGAATTATTGTCAGTGGTACTAAACAGGACTGTTATTTTTGTTCGTGTGGATTTCCTCCCCAATACAGTCACATCTTATTGCAATTTGTATCTTTAAAAACTTGCCAAAAATCATAAATATAATTAAAAATGTGTATAAACATATTAGTTCTTCTTGGAAAATACAACGTGTTTGCTTTTTAGACAGTGGGAGCCCAGATTCTTTGGTGGAGACTTGTTAAAAAAGAAGATTTAAAAAAAATTGGGAACCAGTCCATGAGGAAGCCCGCCATTGTATATGAACTAGCAGTTCCACATGCCACCTGCCGCTGCTGCATTTATCGTTCCAACGTGGAAGTGTTTGTAGGGTCCCCTCGTGGTCCTGTTTGGAATAAAACCTCACCAGAGGTGCGTGCAGCCCACCACTGATAGCTTGAGGCCCAGGAGACATACAATGTAGTCATGATGACTATCATTTTGTGTGGCCTTAAAACAGGGATAGGGAATTTCCAAAGGTCCAGGAGCCACCTCTGGACCTTGGAGAGCTTCCTCCAGTCCCACATAAAAAACATTTTGCTTTCAGTTTTTTAACATGAAAAGCTGCCTCGCACCCTCTATTGTTGTTATGTGTCACTGAGTCGCCTCCGACGTAGGGCAATGCTATAAATGAGCAAAAACGTCCTGCCCTCAACTGTCCTACTCAGCTCTTGTAAAATCAAGCCTGTGGCTTCCTTTAGGGAGGCGGACCATCTCATATTTGGCCTTCCTCTTTTTTTGATGTCTTCCACTTTTCCCAACATTGTTGTCTTTTCCAGAGACTCCTGCCTTCTAATGATGTGCATCCTCTAGTTGCCATTTTTTTTAAAATTAAAAATCCCCCCTCCATACTTTTTAAAGCACTGGTTCTTAACCTTGGGTTACTCAGGAGTTTTGGACTGCAACTCCCAGAAGCCTTCACCACCAGCTGTCCTGACTGGGGTTTCTGGGAGTTGCAGTTCAAATGCATCCGAGTAACAAAGGTTAAGAACCACTGTTTTAAAGGATGCAAGGGGACTTTCGGAGGAAAATATGCTTAATCAGAAAAACTGTAGTGTGAGACGGGGGGTGGGCTATGGGTTTTGGGAGAATGCACTTGGTGCTCTTGAAAGCAACACTGTTCCTATCCCTGGGGCTTTAAATGGGGGCTGGGCAAATCCATAGCGGATGGAGGAGATCCACCGGTGTTAGTCATGAGGCCTATTTATTGCTGCCAGTATTGGAGGCAGTTGTTAGGGACCACTAGAAGAAAGGCACTGTAGTTCTCACTGGACTTCTGGTAGGCCACTGGTTGGACACTATGTGAAGCAATAGGGTAGCTGCATCTAAGGGTAGCCAGCCAACCTCACCAGGAATTCCTGTGTTTTGCTGGGCTTCCGTAGGGGGAGACAGATCTCAGGGCGAGTCAGGTTGGAGAGGAGAAAGTTGGAGTGCATTATGTGTGGGAACTTTATATGTCAGGGTGGGCATGTCTTTCCTATTTCCAACTGATCTCTCACTCACACACACACACACACACACACACACACACACACACACACACACACACACACACACACACACACACACACACACACACACACACACCCCTTCATGAAAGTATTCGTGTGTAACCTGTGCACATAAAATCTATTTTAGAAGGTGCTGCAGAAAATTCAAGTTGTATGTTCTCACTCCTTCTCACATAGAGACGTACTATTTTGTAGCTGTCAGGGAAGAGTCTGCTTCCTGCAACATCACTAACTCTCACCACCTGGTGTCCAGTTTTGGCCCTGAAGTACCAGGGAAAGAGAAAGATGTTGACCTGGCAGCACAACTGGGAACCTAATGCTGGGCCACATGGATCTTTAATCTAGCATGATTTTTTTTCTTACGTTCTTCCATGAAGCAAAGCTGTAACCTGAGGGGTACATTTGTGTAGGAAATGCCTTTTGTTAGCTAAGTTGTTCACTCTTGTAAATGCTTCTTTTTGGCCCTTCGAGGTCACCAGATCACCCTTTCCCTCAGCTGTCTCAGCCTCAGAAATCACCACTGCCGACAACATGCTGTAGGGGAACCTCAAGGGAATCAGAGGGACCGGTCTCTGTGATCCACTTGGTCCCTTCCAGCTCTGCAGTACTTGGAGGAGGATTTGTAAAGACTATCTCTGCACAATGCAGCTAGAGAAGGAATTGAATGCAGGCAAACCGGGCAGTATAACTTCTCATCTTGATTAGGTTTTCTGCGCATTACCGCTGGGAGCTGGGAGCTTAGCTGTTATTGGGCAGCTGTAGTCCAGAAAAGAAAGGAATCCCCACCACCACATTTTTTCCAGTGCTTTTGACCATGAAATATGAAACAATCTTAAACATTTGCTCTGTATGCCATGGAATAGCCAAATCAAAGCCACAAGTGCTGCTGAAGGAACTAAATTTTTCCCTGCCTTCAGAGCGGCCCAGTTCATTGATCTGATGAGATGTGACATTGGTCAGTCGCTATGCACTGAAGTCGTCGTAAGACTCAGAGTTGTCAAGGTGCAGGCACATTGCCCAAAGCAACTTCTTTACAACAAGAAGGGCCTTTTGGGTTTTGTGTTTTTTGTTTTGCTCCAGAGCAAGGGAGAGGCAATTAGCTACAGGCAAAACCTCAAAGGACAGAATTAAAGGGCAGGGGAGGAGAACTGTAGGGAAAAAACAAAACGTTCTCCTTGTCTGTTAAGCTCAGCCTCTCCTTGATGGACTTTCAAGGGGGAATTCTCCTAGCACAAACTTCGAGGTCAAACCCCGTCATCACGTTGAGCTGAGTCATTCTGAAAATGACTAGCCTATTCTGCGAAATTTATACGCAGGGCCCTCTGCAGTATGCAATAGGACTTGTAGCAGGGGATGGGATCTAGGCTAATGCCACTCCAGATGCTGGGATTTTAAGCAAGGCACAAGTAAAATGCTTTGGTGCCAGTGCCACGTACTGCATAACAATCCTGCCTGAAGCTGTCTGGATCTGAGGCTGCTTCGCAGGAAACAGAAAAGACCACCTCTCTCAGATAGTTTAGTGAGCGTGCTGTCCCAATCTTGCTGCCTGCTGTGTATCTTTGGATGCACTCAGAACTTGGCAAAAAATATTTTTTAAATATATGTTACAACTCAAGAAATACCGTATGTAGCCAGGCTGACTGGAGGATTCTGGGAATTTTAACACACACACACACACACACACACACACACACACACACACACACACACACACACACACACACACACACACACACACACACACACACACACACACACACACACACACACACACACACAAGCACTTGCTACAGCTAAAGCGTCGACTCTCTATTTAAAAACCTCCAAGTCTACATTCCAAGGCAGCCCATTACACTGTCAAACTGCTGTTACCACCAGCAAATTCTTGTAATATTTTGTGAACATCTCTTTATAGTTCACATCCATTGGTTCATGTCCTGCCCTCCAGCAAGTTTGCTGTATTTTCCATGTCACAGTGCTTTCAATACCTAAAGATGGCTATCACACCAGTTCTCAAATTTTCCTTCTCTAAGATAAGCATACCCATCTCTCTCAACTATTTCTGGTTTCTAAGACAGTTACTACCTTTGCCAGCTTTCATGGATACATTACAGCTTCTCAATATTCTCCTTAAACTGTGGCACCCAGAACCAACTGCATTACTACAAGGGAGGTTTCGCTGAAGCAAAAGAAACTAGTACTATCACTTCCCTTCATATAAACACTATGCATCTGTTGACTGAGCTCAGAATTGGATTAGTCTGTTTTGCTGCTGCATCACACTGTTACCTCATGTTCACCTTGTGGTTTACTAGGACTCCTAGATCCTTCTTATATATATGACTGCCAAGCAGAGAACAACTAACTTACATTTGTGAGCCTGCTTTTATCCTGTTTAAATACAGAACTTTACACAGTTATTTCTATTGAAATAAATTTTGCTTGCTTTAGTCCAATTCTCCATCAGTTAAGGCTGTCTTGAATCTGAATCCAAGCCATTCATAAAGATGAATGAACAACACCAGGCCCAGAACAGAATCCTGCAGCATCCCACTTGTTCCTTCCCTTCAGGATGATAAGAAACCATCAGAGAACAGTATGGCCCATCAGCTGCAAAACTATCTAAGAGTAGCATCTTCTAATCTCTGTTTTACTAGCTTGACCACAAGAACATTGTGAAGGAGTTTGTTAGACACCTTGCTGAAATCAAAATATACTATACTCACAGCATTTTTCTCGTCTACCAAGCTTAGGGTTTCATTAAAAAAAAAAAGATATAAGATTAGTCTACTATAATTTGTGTCTTGGAAACTCATGCTGGATCTGGTAATCATGGCATTCTTTTTTCCCCCTAAATGCTCACAGATTGACTGTTCAGTTATCTATTCTAGCTCACATTTGACCACAAGAATATTGTAGGGAACCCTGCTGGAAGTCTTGCTAAAATCCAGACATAGTACTGCAGTCACTGCATTGTCTTATCATAATTGTAATCACAGTCATTTTATCTGCATGCTCCGTTTCTCATGATGCAACATGTTTAAAGCATTTGACCCACACCAATAGTAAACCCAATACAACAACTTTAATTACAATTAGAACTCAGTTACTTCCTGCCACCACAGATTAGCTGGCCCCTTTGGCAGGAACCACCTCAGGCTAAACAAAGGCATCATCCTACCTGTTGGAAAGTGAAGAATGGGAAATGATTTACTGTACCTGTGTTCCTTTCTACATCTGACCATCTGAATATCACCTGGGGTTATTCTCCCCTATGGTTTGAAGAAACATGTTTTTTAAGAGGGGAAGAGATGATGGGAAATAGACACTGTAGCTACAGAGAGCAGAGAAAGGAAAGGAAGGAGGCGGAGAAGCAGAGCCTGGAAAATATTTAACAATAATAAACTCTTGCCAATGAGCAAGGGGTTCCAGGGTGATTTTTAGGACCATACTCGTATTCACATTATACAGAGTACATAAGACATGAATAGATCCATCTTACAGGCATGAACGCAAGCAGGGCTAAGGTATGTTCTTAAAACACAGTGTATGAAACTATTCTAGTATCCAAGCTCTTTGATTGAAAAATCATAAATTTGAAACTATAATTCTAAAATGCTAAATGTAGTAAATTTATAAATTATTTCTGTACTTTCTCTAGCATTATGAAAATAGTTATGTAAGCACACATATCTGTCTTTTCAGATAAGACTTCTGATTCAGCCTTCTCCTCCTCTCTTTGAAGCCATATGAATTAGGAAAGCGGGTTAGAAGACTCACCCATAGCCAGGAGCACCGATTTCTGATGGGAAAACAGGCTCTCCCATCTCTCTTTAATAAGAGCTGCATTTCCCCCCCTTGGGATTTTTCAAAGCAATGTGTTAAAGCTACATTTTGACTTTATTAGAATTACAGATGGTGTCACTGCTCTTGTGCATAGCAGCATATATAAAATCAAATATTTATTCTCCATGTTAAAGTATTTTATGCCTAATGCTTGAGGATATTACATGAAAAACACCACTTCATTCAGAGTGGCTCATGGTGGTTCAGTGAGAAAAAGGCGCCTCGGAACAAGCTCCATTCTATGTGGGGTGACATATCCTTTGCACAGAGAATTGCCAATAATAGCAGCTGACCAAGACAGGGTTATCTTGTCAGGATTCCACCTGATACTCAGTCTATGTGCTTCATAAATCTTTCCTAGAGCTGAAGAAAATGCTTGCTTAAGCCATTCTGTTCACCTTGGGGGGAAAATTGAACTATTAGGTAAGGAAGATTGGAAGAGGTTTGAAGCTCAGTTATTAACACCTAATATGGTGGTTCTGCAGGAATGACCTAGTGATGGATTTATGTAAAGCTAAGATACTAGTCCCTATTAATCCTGTGCTCAGCAAGCCCTATTAAATTTAGCACAACATGCTTGATTGATTTCTACAAGTAGAATTGGTCATAGGGGGTATTATTAAAGGAGAGCGTCAGATACTGGTATTACCTTAAAATCAAGAACTTGAAACTTCTTTGTGTATTTTTTTTTTGCTTCCAGAATCCCCCACCTGGAGTTGCAGTCCAAAACAGTCATTTCCCTCCATCTCAACCTCTCATAGACAATATGGGCAGAATTTACAAAAGTTCCTAGTTCAAAGATTTTAGACATTGTAGAAAGTAAGTCATTTTCCCATGCTGTGAATATGGAGATGCTAATAGTGGTCTACTTTGCACAGCTGGTGCAAATATTTCTGACACAGCGGCTGAAATCCTGTTGCTTAACATAGTAAAGGATAACTAGAGTAGGCCCGTTAAATTAATGGAAGATTAATCCAGAAAAGTGGACTCATCAAACTCCCAATGATTCAACGGGCCTGCTCTAGTTCCAGCTTACTACGTTAAGCAATAGGATTTCTGCCAATGTCTCAAAAACAGGTTGACCATCTGAAATACAGTATGTTCAAGCCTTCCAATTCCAGTTATTGATGTATGCACGGATGCTCAGTATGTCACGGCTTAGGAGTCTCCCACACAGAATGGTGGTCAGCACACAGCACTTTCACTAGGAAAAATTGAAGATATGTATTATGCTGTGTCAATTATGCTGGGCATACAGTGGACCCTCTACTTATGGAATTCATCCGTATTGGAACGGTGGCTGCAGGTTGAAAAGTCTGTAGGTCGAGTCTCCATTAACCTACAATGCATTGAAAACCGATTAATCCCGTAACCGGCCATTTTTGTTCCATTTTGTTTTTTTTCTGGTCTGTAGGTTGATTCTCCGGCTGCAAGTCGAACCTCAATTTTGCAGCCAGAGAAGTCTGTAACTTGAAAAGTCTGTAAGTCGACCGTCTATAAGTCGAGGGTCCACTGTACCTAAAGCTTCCTCCTTTCCTTTACTCTTTCTTTAAAACAAAGGTCACTTTAGAAGACCCAGCCTCTTTCGCAGAATTATTTCCCTTCACTCCAAACTTGCCACTACCTTGCCTTGATCCCTTTGCAGCCATTTGAGTGGGATCTACTTACGCCCATTATACTGTATTACAGTTCTGACTCTTTTTTTTGATAAGCCTGCAAAGTCGCAAAGAAAACTTTCTTCATCTTACCCTCCTCTATATAGGAATAGATCTTTCTACATAGCTGGATGACCAAACCTCATGCATAGTCGATTCTGGTAGCATGCCATCAAAGGTATGAAAGATGGAGCACATGATATACTTGCTTCTCAGCAGTGTCCTCTAGTGGCCATGCTTGGAAGAATGCACTTGTGATGTTTTCAAAGCAACATCAGAAAGTCGCATTTCTCTACCAATTATAGCCAAGTGTCATGGTTTATAGGATGTCTTAAGGTCAGGTGTGTGTAACCACCATCTGTTTAATAATTTCCAATGTGGAAAGAAGATCCAGGAGCCTGAATTATTGAGGAAAATACAGACATTATCTATGTTTCAAAATAAATGCTGTAACCATTTGGGGGCATCAACCAGGACCAGTGCTAGACCTATTATTCTTCATTGGTGTCTGAAGCAATCCAGTGGTTCTTCTTGAGTGAAAGAATCAGTAGACAGGTCACTGTCTTCACCCAGGGGACACCCAAATGCGGTCACAATCCTGATACTCTTCAGAGAGACTCCTTTTGTCTCCACTGCTAGACCCACTGAAATACACTTTTGCTTCCAAAAGTTGCAATATTTGCATTTTGCCAGCATAACTATACCAGAGGGTTTGGCCCATGACTGCTAAGTTTCTATAAAATGAGTGTTTTGCTCCCAGAAATTACATATAGCCAGCTAACAGTTTTTGTGCCACAAAATGAAAATATAACACTGTTAACTTTATCTCAAGGATTAAGGTCTGAAAGCATTGCTTTAAAGTCTCCAATAAAAAGAATGAATCAAAATCATCCCTGCATATAAGATATTGTGCCTAAATACAATAAAACATTTAAAACTCCCAATTCAAATAGTACAAACTAAATCTAGAATCTTCACCTCCCTCTCTCCTTCACATTCCTATTAAACTGTGGAACATAATCAGAGTGTTGTATAAATCACTAGGGAAACAGTTACACAATCACCACACAGCCACTCTTAATTATCTCACTGCATGCTGTGTTCATATATCATGCACAGGTGGTATAAAAGGAAAAAGGACCACAGCTATTCTTAAAGTCTGCCACAAAATGAACCTACACCAATGATTCTCAGCCAGTACTATGTGTATTCCCTGGTGGTACACAGAGGTAGTCTAACTGGGATGTAGGGGCTGCATAAACAGTTACTAAGAGTTCACCCTTGCTCAGTTTCCATGTCCTTCTTTACCATAGTCTCTCGAGACCGAAGGATGCCTAATCATGTCCTTCTGCAAGTGTGGCTTGCCATCTTCTGCTGACCCTTCCTGGAGGTGGGTCTTAGGATCCTCCTCAGGTCTCGGCTTTGGAAAGTGTAGAGGCGATTGCATTTGATGGTCAACTTGTCATTTGACAAATAAAGTTTGGAGTGGCCCTTGCCCCAATTCATTCCAAAAAAAGAAAAGTCAGGTAGATCATGCTATGGACACAGGCGGGTGTAGTAAGGGGCAATAGTTGGGCTTCAGCTAGGAAGACCAAATTGCCTCTTAGCTATGCAGCTCCAGTGAGTGGTCTTGAGGGCCCATTTGTATCTCTCAACCAAAACGTATCTCTTTGGGTTGGTATAAGAACGGGATGAGGAAAGTTGCAGAAAAAGCATGTATCCCATGGTAAACAATCTGGGTGAAAAGCAGGTCAGAAGTAAACAAACCTGCAGTGAGAGAATTTTTGGCCCTCTAGTAGACATTGACAAACTCTGACTCGCATCATACATCATCGCTGAGCAGGCTAGCTGGGGTTTATAGAAAATGAAGTTTGCTTGGAAGGTGACAAAATCCTCAACCCTGAAGTAATGGATGACCTATGAATTGTGCTGCTGACCCATTTTCATCAGTGAGGAGGAGCCCAAGAGCAGGAGATAAGGAAAACTGTGTCTTATAAAATTTCTTGCAAATTTGATGAATCCAGAAGCTCCCTATGTCAAAGAACCAAAGTGAATGGGTATCAAGTCCACAGAGGTATTTATATATTTATTTATTTATTGGACTTATATACCACCCCATAGCGCTACAAGCACTCTCCGGGCGGTTTACAATTTTAATTATACAGGCTACACATTGCCCCCCCAGCAAGCTGGGTACTCAGCAAGCTGGTAGACTTACTTCTTTGATAGGTTCTAGCATATGACACTCAGTTTGTAAGGGCAAGCCTAAAATGGTGACATAGCTATACTGACTTCTGAGAAGTTTTATTTCCCTATTATTCCTAAAACTGTGGAAACAAAACATTGAAGAACAAAATGGGAGGTGGTTTAGTATCCCAATTTACACATACTTAATATGAGGGTTTAAATACGTAAGTACACCCAGCACTCTCTCTGTTTGAAAAAAAAGAACAAAAATCTGTGACAGCTATTCCAAAACACATGCAATTACATACCACTTAGAGTTAAATGTTTTCATTCTAGAAAAGTAGAAAAACACCTATCAGAAGAAAAGCAATTAGAACTGTAAACAGCATATTTAATAGGAGCTTGCAACAAAAGAGGAGACGTGTTGCCAAGTAAATATACTAATGGATGCTTTTTTTCTTTTAGATGGCTTAAGATTTGGCCAACTCCTTGGAGAGCCGACTTGGACATGCAGGTTTGCTGTAGTTACACAACCCTTCCCTCACAGACATGAGGTGCTTAATCTGTTTTCCAATTTTTATAGTGCTGCACAAATTCTGACCTAGCAGCTGCAAACTGACCAAAGGGAAAATCATGCAATTGTACATGTCTTCAAAAGTAAATCCAGTTGAATTCAATGGGTCTTACTCCAAAATAAACACCGATAGAACTTCAGCCTAGATATTTATGTTAGAAGTGAACAGGACTGTAGCATAAATCTTTATGCAATAAATCTCAGAAATTCAGGTGTGCCACTATGGATTAAATGCTAATTTTATATAATTTTGTTAAAAACAAAGTCCCAAATCCCAATGCCAAAGCCATAGAACCAGTAACACTATATACAAAAGTTTTATGACCCCTCCAGCAATTCACAGAAGGCACATTAAATATCTGTATGGCAAGCCACCGATAATTTTGAAGTAGCTTCTCTGAGTGGAGCAGAGATCATTTAAACAACAGTTTGTACCAGATTGCAGAGCATTTTTCTGGCTTTATTGGTCTACCAATGACTGCTTCTCAAATTACATGCAGAATTGCAGACCATCTGCAATATAGCTGGATTTTTCCACGAAAAGAGCAATGTAATACTACTTCTGTTTCACAGTGAGGTTCACCACTACTGTCATTACAAGAACAGAGTTTAGGAACATGTGTCCCTGTGGATATTTTGTCTAAAAGTCCCACCATCTCTCATTGCTAACAGTCCAACAATTATGGAGAAATATACACAATAAACAGTCACTACATAACACACAGATTCCAAGGAGAATATACTCCTCCATTTGAGTGGGCTTGGATGTCTGAGACAAAGGATAGAAATAATGAAACACAATAAGCTATGCTTCCAATACTACCTTTCTTTCCTGGATTCCAGTGCATGTCCACAGCTGCTTTCAAAAATGGAACAAAAGGACTCCAGATATACAAGATATATAGAGGAGAGGCACTGGGAATCACTGCAATCAAAATTCACAATTCATGATGCTGAAGGATGACCAGCCTGTTTCCTATTTGTAGGCAATCTAGCTGAGTCAAATTGAGAAGGAGGTCATAAGGAAGAATGGTAACACAGGTTTTGAAGAGAAAAGATGGGAAGCTAAACAAAGAGAGACAAAGGGAGGATGATATGCATAGAAATCACCTGGGCTTCAAATGTGGTAGGAAAAGAGACTTGCAGATTCACAAATTACGCTTTGAAGTCAGAATGGATTAACCATCTGACTCTGTCACTGGAAGACTGTCAATACCTATTTTCTAGTCCAACACTCTTTAGCCAGGACAGTCCATAAATGTCTTAAGTCAAAGAAATCTGGAAGATACCAGGCTGGAGAAGGTTTCCATAAAATTTCTAGGAAAGTGTAGCCTTGCACTCCTCACCATTGTTTGTGCTGGCTAAAGCCAGTAAGATTTGCACTCCCAACATCATCTGGGGAGCAACACGCCATCCACCCTCACTCTGCAATCAATGATTAAAGCACCACGAATAATCTTTTTCTTTTCTCCCATCTCCCCCTTTTTGACATGAGGTACAGAAAACGACACTTGCTCTTTTCTCCATCCTGGATTTGCTCCTCTTTCCCCACAGGCAGTGGGCTACCCAGCTGATGGACAGATCACTCTTGCTAGAGGCCTGAATTTAGTGTTTCCAAAGGGCTTTTAAAGATAGGCTGACAGCCCCTGTTCTCCCACCTCTAGGTTAAAGCAGTCTTTAATGATAGCTGGAAGGAAATTGGCTGTAGGCCACAGTATCTAAGACAGATGAACATTTTTATTGCGCGGTAGTGGATGCTGCTCTTTCTTCATTTATGCCAGAAGATCCAAACCTCTTTGTGTACACCTTGGCATCCATAAATTATACCCTTCAAATTAGCAAAATATCTCCTTTAAAGTGTAGCTTTTGCAATAATAATAATAAACCAGGAAGTTCCATTTCCAGAAAGTAGGTTCCCCATGTTTCGTATCTCTACACTTTCTTCCACCTCACCAATGGGAAACAAGACAGCCCTGTGCAAATGCAGCCTTCCTCTCTTCCCTCCTCCCTGGAGACATCTGGGAGTAGTGAGTGGGACTCTATGGTTTGCTCTCCTCAGTCAGTCAGTCAATGGTTGGAGGTGCTGTTTTGCTTGGAGGGGATTTGCAGAAATGGACTTTGATCCACAGAAGCTTTGAGTGTTCTCTTATCTTACACTGCCTGTGTGCGTGCCTTTTCTTGCCATTATTCGATTTCCCCCCTACATACCCTTAAATGTCCTGTTTGTACCCCAGGTTGGGAATCACAGATTCATGTTACCTGAGTTGATGCAGAGAGTAAGAAGCAAATACTAACCTCAGTTGCTCTGATGTAAGAAGCTGTCGTATTGCTGGAACTGCCAAAAATGGCTGTAAAATCCAGTTGAACTACAAGGTTAACCATCAGTTTGTTCTGTGTAAACTAAGATTTTTTTTTTTTTAAAAAAAAGGGTTAAAAACCAATTTGTTTCATACATCTATGAAGATTCTACATTGCGGGCTATTAATTCTAGCCACTGCAACTCAGTACTTGACAAATTAAAATGTGCCCATAACCAAATTAGATATGCTATTTTTAGCCAACTCAGAAAACACAAAGTCCCCTTCTTTCCCCAGGCAACAGCAGCTTATGCAACAATAATTTACACACAATATCTCTTCATTGCTTGAAATTATGTGTTATCCCTCCCCACAATTGTGTTTGAGCAACCTACCCATTAGCACTATTTAACAAAAAAATCTATTCTGTTTTGTTCTACCAAAACTTCCCATCTTCCCTCAAAAGAACACTCTTAGAAAGGTCAAACTATTTCAGAGTATTGACAATGGCACTTAAAATGCATCTATGTTCTGAAGTAACTGTCACACATAGAAAATATATTGCTCAGGTGAAAGACATCTCCCAGAGGTTTTTACAATTGATGAGAGAAAAGCAAACCCAGCATTATTTTTATGCTTCTGGAGCACATAATGAACAGGGGTGGAAATTCTCATTATAGATGTACATTCACTTAACAATCCCAGCTATGATTACTGAGAACACAATCACTGACATAGATCTAAACAGTGTCCAGCAGGAGTATTCCTTCAGTAATTCTGTTCATGGAAAACAAAGATGAAGGGGTTTTTTTTTTTTGCATATGGGGAACTTTGCCATTTATTATTTGTTGTCCTTGTTTAAAATAGTGGTGTGGAAGATGCAGGATTCCCAGCTTCATTGGACTGAAACTCCTAGCATTCCTCACCATTGACAATACTAGCTTAAGACTGATATGAACTGTAGTTCAGTACCATCTGGAAAGCTGCTCTTTGCCTCTGGTTTAAAAGAATTACAATCTGCCATTTAAAACACTGTAAAAATAATAAAAGACAGAAAATAAGAATTAAAATCAAACAGCATTGCATCCAATAGTTCCAGGGACGTTCTCCCTCAATTATAAGCAACCGTGAGTGTTTAAGACTTGCTTAAAGAATTGTAATGAGACTTTATGGTATGAAGTGGAACAGAATTTCACAAGCAACAGATCTTACAGGCAGATATAAGAGCCTTGAATGCTCATGATGGATAGCATAATAGGTGAGGCAAAGGGCCTTTCTCCAGTGAAGACCCTTTGTCTTGGCAGAAGAGACCTAGAGATCCAACCCATGGATTTCAAGAATAAATAACCCAGATTACAGGCTTTTAATTTTGTTTATTTATTTGCTAAACTTGCATTATGCCTTTCCAACAAGTAATGCTCAAGGCGGTGAGCAATAGTACCAACATAGTAAAATATAACGCACAAGACAGAAAAAACATAAAAACAAGACAGATAGAAAACAATGAAAACAACCAGTTAAAATGAATTACAACATATTTACAAATCATATTTTCAACCAATACAATATCCATGTTAAATATATGAAACTTCTGAAACAATGATAAAACAAGTTTCCTTGTGCAAAATCTAGAAAAGTGACTTTCTTGGGATGGCAAGTCCTAGAAATCCTCAGGCACTATGGGACTGGTCATACTGCCTGGGGGAGTCTGACGTTCAAGACAGTACATTTTCCACACTTTGACAAGGGATTTAGCAAACAATTATTAGTCTGACAGAAGTTTCTTTCATCCAGCAGTTTTCTGTTGGCAGCATGCAGAAGGAAGTGACATTGCTTTCCATCTTTTTTTCCCCTAAGTCTCCAGAGTAAACTGGGAGGACACAGGAAAGGCCAGTACCACCATAAACTGCCCCCCTTCCATTCCACTGACAGAAACCTCCAGGAAGTGAAAGAACTTTCCGCTAACAGAATAACACCAACTGGATACAACTTTGCATATACCATATATTTAAGTGCATATAAATTAAGGACAGCTATTGGAAGGGCACATTCCTAATAAATTGCTCCAGATGATGTTCAAACCTTCCATAAGTATCTAGAATGAAAAGCTACAAAATGCAACTTTATCAATAAATTATATAGTAGTATGCATAGAATATTGTTATGTGCCATCAGGTAGCTTCTTACTCAGGGTTACTCTGTGAATTAAAAGAAAATGCAAAACTAAACTATATTGATGAGTTAGGATACGCTCCTTCATGTGTTCATTTTCAAAAAGGTTTGCCAGATAACTTTAGATGTTTAATACGAGAAAATAAATGTCTTTATTAGATAGACAGAAACAGTGAGTTCGACAAGTCACGGTGTATCCTTCTGCCAATGAGAAGAATGCACCTGTTCAGAGCTCCACTCTCCTACCAGGGAATTCTCCTTCCCCTTTTTTTCCTTTTCCAATGACCATTTTACGTAATGGGTGGGTAATATACAGACTGCATGTAGAGGTGAAATTTACATTTTTAGAGCATAATCCTTAACAGTCTCAAGACAGCAACAGCAGCCTCGAGAGCTGTGGGAGCTAGTTTCCAAAGACACAGATCTGTCACCTCTGATTCCATGTGTTCCCAGACTGTGTTTTTGCACCATGTAGAGTTCCTGGATACCTCCCAAGTGGTGTATGGGGTAAATGATGGGGGAGTGGATAATGAGATTCATGTTATAGAAACCCTCTAGGAAGTACAATTCCCCTGTAAAGCAAACTATCATAACCTTGCTTTGTGAAAAATGTACAGATGCAGTCTAGACTGAGTCCACAGATGTATGAAAGTTAGACCCACATCTGTTGAAATTGTTCATCCCATATTCTGTGGTTATGGAGTCCTCACTGGACGTCTGCCCTGATTGGGACATTGTTCCTGGATTTTTAAAAAAGTAAACACTTCTGCAATGTAAGCAGGTGCACAAGCAAGATACAGTTCAAATATCTCATGACTTAGCTGCAGCTTGTGATGCTAACACCAAAATTATGTCGACTGATATCATATAAGCCAATTGCCTTCACTATGTCCTTAGATGGCCTCCAAACTTTTTGTTAGAATCTGGATCTCAACTGTCTGTCCTCTCCAGCCTTTTTATAGACAGACCTTACGTGCAAACAAACATTTCAGGAATGTGTTCTGAACTAACCAGATACCAGGTAAAAGCATAACCCAAATGATTAATGTAATTAAATATGTGAAAAGGCAGTACTACAATTTTCCAAATCCTATGTATTCCCTAGAGTTTTTCACAGTGATTTCTCAGGGGGAAATGTAACACATCCAAGCATTACTGAATATCCATAATCATGAAAATATTAAGCCAGTTATAAACACAACGTAGGACCCTCGGCTTGACAATTCTCCAAGCCTATGCTGTCAGGGCAGTCTCTCCATAAGCTACAGTGATTTTGTTTGCTCAAACACTGCATACTGATAGAAGATATAGTGGAATGTGATGTGTGACAGAGGAAAACCTAGTGGAATGGGCAAATTCTATTATAGAACAGCAAGGACAAGTATGCAACAATTAAGAAACTAGATACTTGAGATAAAATGGTGCAGGAAAATAACCGACTAGCTCCACAACACCAGGAGCCATCTGGCCTTTCTTCAGAGTCAAGGAAGCCATTGCACATTGTCATTTTTCTTTCTTTTCCACCCCTCATATTCTATTAGCAGTCTTGAAGGTTTGGCAAGCTGTAATTTGTCATCACTTGCTACCACACATCTGTAGTGTCATATATTTGCCAACATGTACTAAACTACAGATTTTGAGAGTGTTTTTATTTAGCAACATGGGAAAGATGATGTTTTATAAATCCTTATAATTTTAGGAGGAAATCACCTGATCGTTTTATGTACCCCAAATAACATTATGTTAAAGAAAACTCTAAAAAAATGCATTCCATATTAGAATTGTAAAGACAAATAAAGCAGAAGAAAGAAAACAAACAACATATTCTATTATGAATTTATAAACATATTTGGAGACCTAAAAATTAAACAAGAAAGCAACCTTCACATTTTTTTAAACAGGACAAAGCACTGTCTGTTTTCATTCATTCTCGTATCTGCTGTATGGATGGTCAGAATCCTGGAGAAGACCTGGGGAAAAGAGCAAGATAATATTAAAGCAAATATTTGAAGTGCTTTTGTTCACCTTGGAAGCTCAAATATGCAGATGCAGCATCAATATCTATTTAAGGCAGGACACCCTTATTGTTGCATCCATGCATCAATCTGACAGAACTGCAAACAGAACAAAGATACCATGACTTACATCTAGTATCATAAAGGTACTGATATTCTACAAAACACAGCTAACCCTATTTTAAGGATTTGTGCTATCACAACATTCTAAAAGAAAGCACAAGAAACTGCACCAAACTGCAGAAGGAGTTAGAAACCATATTTTCACAATACATCACAGCTGTCAGTTCATGCTGGGAAACCTTCAAGTGACCTTTCATGTTGACCCAAGGACCAAGTCATTCATTATCCATCACAAAATCTAATGAAGGCAGAGCATCTCACAGATCCAAAGAAGCTTCATCAATTACTTTCTGTCCTTCCCACTCACAAGTTAGCAATTGAGAGTTCCATCATAGAAATGATTTGTGATATCCTCAAACATGCAGAAACAGAAGTGTATCCATGCATTAGAAAAGAAAACACAGCACAACACAGGAAACACTGTTATGAGGTCCTTACATTACTAGACTGCCTTATCACAAATTTAAGAAGACAAAGAATTAACAAATAACAATATATGATATTTGACTGGGGTGAGGCAAATGTCACATGATGGACTCCAAAAATAAGGTCAACAAAAACAGGTAGTAGATATCTTTTTAAAATAAGAGGCAAAATAGGGTGAGCCATACTGCAAAATGTATTCTACACAAAGATAGCTTCTCAGAATTTCAGTGTGTTGTTGAATGAGCAGAAATTACACCAGTATATACAGAAAATACAACTAGACAACAATGTCAGAATAATTCAACAAAGTATGATTTAATTGCTGACACTGACCAGGGAAGTCAAAAGTGACTGTGACTCAAGCTTTAAATGGAATATAACTTCTTAGGGGCAATGATCACAGTCATTAAATAAAATTTATTATGCTGTGCGGCTTATGTTTGTCCATCAAACAAACATACCCTCTTTTTAAAGATGCTGTTCTGATTCACCAAGTTGCTTCCAGCTTGAGGCAGCCCTAGATGGGCTTTTTAGGTATCTTGAGATGTTGAAGGAATGGTTTGCCACTGCTGCTCCCCAGTGAGATTCCATGGGCACGCAGGGATTTGAACCCAGTCTCCTAAGTCCTAGTCCAGCAATCTATCAACACTGCCACACTGGCTTACTGCCTATTTTTGGAAGAGACTTTGATACACAGGCAAACGCTCAAATATTATAGGCAATAGCAACACCTCATGCTACATACTGCATTGTTACAACAAATTCACCATCACCACTTGTTAGTTCCTCCTCGGTGTATCCCTATACAAAACCAGATGTTCCTTGGAAACTAATTCCACACTCTTGGATACCAAATTTCTCCACACAATCCAGCGCAAAGTAAATAGCTCTACCCTTGGTCATTTTATGTTGACAATAGACTTCCACAGAAAATGACTGAAATATATGCCTACGATCATAGTATTTCAGATTTGTTTTATCTCAAAACAAAATCAGAGACATCACAGTCTGTACACATGTGAGAACTGCATAGTTGGAGAAGACAAAGGGACTGTCCATTTCACACCCTCACTTCCCAACTAAAATATAAGGCTGAGAATGTAGAGGTCAGAATATCCTGTTTGCAAACATGGATGGTAACAGCTCCACAGCTAAAGCATTTGACATCTGCCTCTCCAATTTCCAGCTTGCAGTTATTATGCAAGACTGAGCTCCTCTCATTTGACATAATGGGAATTTTTCTTTGTGGCATCCACCCAGGTCATAAATATTAATCTGATATTTGCATAGACCAATGGGAGTGATGGAGGGGCGGAATCACGAGATATAAGAGACTCAGCAGGAGGGGGGAGTTTTAGTTGAGGAGACTGGGAGTTTAGAGAGTTTTGGGAGTTTGGACAAGAGAGTGGTGGATAAAGGAGAATCTTTGTTTAAGAGTTAACATGTAAACATGTGCTTGTTCTGTCAACACCTGTAACAATAAAAAATTTCTATCTGGTTCTTTTAAAAATGACACATTGCCTGGACCTCTATTATTAATATTAAACAAAGTTGATGTAATCAGCTGGTGGCAGCTGAAAGACACGTAGCGTGAGCTCTTAGTTTGGTGAAACAAGCAGGGGCTAATGTGGGGATCATGACATACTTGCATAAGAGTTTAGAGAATTCCTTCTTGTGCAAATGACAGAAAAATGATGACTGCACAAAGAGCTGTTGTGCATGTGGAAAAACCAAGCAGGATATTGGCCATAATGGTGCATATCAAATAGCTTTGAGGGGCTACAGCATTAGATGAAGCTGTGAACTGCCAAAAAAAGTGATATCCTGGCCTCCCAAGGGTTTAGTTAATGAATGTTGGTGTTTTTAACATGCTGCTATCAGAATAAAAGGGGATGTGGTGGCACTGCGGGTTAAACTGCAGAAGCCTCTGTGCTGCAAGGTCAGAAGACCAGCCATTGTAAGATCGAATCCACACGACGGAGTGAGCTCCCATCGCTTGTCCCAGCTCCTGCCAACCTAGCAATTTGAAAGCATGTAAAAATGCAAGTAGATAAATAGGTACCACCACGGTGGGAAGGTAACAACGGTCTGTGTCTAATTGTGCTGGCCATGTGACCACAGAAACTGTCTACGGACAAACGCTGGCTCTACGGCTTGGAGACGGGGATGAGCGCCGCTCCCTAGAGTCGGAAACGACTAGACTAAATGTCAAGGGGAACCTTTACCTATCAGAACAGATTTCATGTTCTGCACCTAAAAAAAAAAAAGCTCATCTGCGCTTCACAAAATCCATTTCCAATTTGGCCAGTACCCATCTAAAAAGGCAAAGTAGTATGAATTCATGCAGTTCTTGGAGATGGAGATGAATGACAGGTAAGCACAATTTAAAGCTTGGGAGATCATGCTAATTTCTGTACCGCAGTTTAGCAGCTGCAGAATCAATGATTAGCACATGAAGACTGTTCCTTGTTAATGTATCATAGATCATTTGCCTGCCCTTCAGCAGGTAGCTTGCTTGGAATCAGCAGAACCCAGCTGATTCTCTGCAAGGTAGGCTGTTTACAACCCAAACTTGGTTGCCAAATAACAAAACATTCCAAAACACAGACACATCAAACTCTGACAAGCAGCTAAAATTCTTAATAGAACATCACAAGAACAAATCACTGCCTATACTTTCTCTGTTCGCTGACAGGAACCAAGTGAAGTAAGTGCTTCTTTTCAAATGTGCTCCCCTCTAGAAATCAGAATACCTATCATGGTATGTGAAATTCTCAGTGGATGATTTGATAAATTTATTTATGCATAATATTATATGGATCTACTCTATCTTGCAGGTGATCAATTTCAACACTAAAAGTAGTAGATTCATAAGTAAAAGAGCATATATGCTCAGGCTCAGCTGATTCCACTTGATGGTACTGAGAGATGCTACAGGCCTACAAGGAAGAAAGAGGATGAAGCCCCGAAGACAATGGGGGTCTGCATCTAGTAATCACCATTCATCTGAATTATCCACTCAGGGCAGGGATCTGCAGCCACAGCTGAACTGAAATACAGTGGTGCCCCGCTTAACGACGATAATCCATTTCAGCAAAATCGCTGTACAGCGAAATCGTCGTCAACCAAAAAAAAACAAACAAAAAACCCATTGGAATGCATTGAAAACCAGTCAATACATTCCAATGAGGGAAATACGGCGGCCATTTTCTGCTCCCTGTCTTGCGAAATGAGGTCAGCAAAACAGCCGGGAGCCATTTTGAGAGCCGCCGATCAGCTGTTTTTAGATAATCGTTTAGCGAAAAATCGGTTTCTGAAGCAGGGAACCGATCATCATCAAGCAGATTTTCCCCATACAAACATCGTTTTGCGATCGTTATAGCAATCGCAAAATACTCATCGTCAAGCAATATCATCATCTAAAGAGGTAATCGTCACCACTGTATGTAATCTTTCATCCAGAATTTGCACTGCATCAAGATAAGTCTGTTTCCAAACGCAACTCAAAAGTGCTGGAGTTAACTTTTCATATCCTATATGGCCTAGCATGATGGAGCTAAAGTACTTCTATTGCACATGCGAACTGTAAAGAATGATCAAGGCCCATCTTCACTGACCTTGCCTTTCAATGTTAGGTAAGTGATCACTGAATGTGTTAGTTGCTTTGGACTTTCTGTAGAAAGTTCTTCCTAAAGAGAATTCCTAGGCACAATTCCTAGCAACTGAATAAAAAAATAATGGTTATGTTATTGCCCTTTGCTCAGCTCTTTTTACATAATAGATAATATATCTATTATTATATTGGTGATATATGCCTGTGGCACTGTTTCCAGTTACAGTTTCTAATTAAAAACTGGTTAAATTAGTGTGACTATTTCAAGTTGATCATACTGGGCCATATTAATATTGAAGATCTGTAACCTGAGAATAACCAGGTTCCAATGGCAATGTGCCTATGCAGCATGCATCTTTATAATCTAAACCCATGACAGTGGCAACATGCTGCAACTATGCCTGCTACTTCTCATACTACAGAAGATGGCAAAGGTCAAATTTTTTGGTCAGCATATAACCAAGTAAGATACTGTGGAAGCCTATTGAGCCAACATAAATAACATTCTTCTGTTAGTTAAATGTTAAAGAGTTTTAATTGCAGTGAGCCTGCAACGGAGAAAGAAAAAGACAAAAAAAGACTGTATTTTATCTCCTGCTGATGACTTTGGCTTCTCCACTGTCTAGCCTGCCCTACCAGTCACAATAGGCTTCAGTCATCACTGCGCCCCTATATATTCAATGCTCATCCCTACTCCATGATCAGGTTTTTGAAATCTAAACAAGGCCTAGCACAAAATGCTGTGGTTGTTTTACTCACATAGCACACAAAACTGTACTAAATGTACATCTATTTTTATTTAAAGTTACCACAGTGAAACTCAAACTCATTTAGCAATAAACATATAATCTGAGTAATCAAAGTGCATTCATACAAGAACACATGAAAAAAAGAGAGACAAATCCTGCAACAAAGAAACCATTCCAATGGAGTACTCCTACTTATTAAAGCTCTATTGCTTGCAGTGCTCTCAATGGACTATGGCCAGAATGAGTGACACCTGGCACTATATTGTAGATGCACAATTACCATTTAAATGGGGCAACAAAAGCTACAGGGTGAAATGGGGGTGAACATTTCTTTAAGAACAAACAAGTAATGGATTTGGGCTGACATTTCAGATATGATCATTTTAATTTAGCAATGAGTTAATCCATTTGCCACTCTTTTTCATTAACCTTCCTCTGTTTTAAGGGGGAATCTACTCTGCCAAACTACCAAAAACAATACAGTCTAGTGCTCTGAATTTTTCAAGTACTAAATCATCATTAAATGTGATTTGAAATGATGTACTAGCCAGACAGATATTCAACAAAGATATCCTGTTAAACACATAGCAGAAGGAACAGTGACCTTGGCCTTATATTTAAAGTAATTTGAAAATTAGTAGCACTTTACTGTTAATTTTGACAAAGTATCTCAATTAAATGTGTATTATTTAAAGTTTTAAAATACGTTGCTTCCATTTCTAATCTAACTGCTGTGTATTCATACTGTATAAAGCAGAGGAGCACTGGGGGATACAATCCAGTTAGTATCTGATAACTCAACCTTCATTAAAAAAATATTAAGTCTTCAACCCGTGTTAGCCAAGGTGGAGACAAATGTATGGCAATTTCTTATGAAATTAAAGAAG
Source organism: Pogona vitticeps (assembly GCF_051106095.1). Classification (NCBI taxonomy): domain Eukaryota; kingdom Metazoa; phylum Chordata; class Lepidosauria; order Squamata; family Agamidae; genus Pogona; species Pogona vitticeps. Next base: position 23,773,943 of record NC_135788.1, on the reverse strand, counting down.
CCAGGAAACATGCACCTTTCCAGTTATATTTGTGGAACCTGAAGCCCCCTAAGGGAAAACTCCAACGAAAGAAGCTTTTACTTTAAAAAGGAGGAACACACATTAAAAAGAAAAGTGTTCTGCTTACATACCACATACTCTGGGCTGTTTATAAGTTAATTACGCAGGAGACACATTGCAACCCCAGATAGATGGGTACTCATTTTATCGACCTCAGAAGGATGGAAGGCTGAGTCAACCTTCAGCCAGCTCCTGAGACTGAACCCCGGGCCATGAGGAAAGTTTTGGCTGTGGTACAGTAGTTTAACCAATGTGCCAATGAGGTGCAGAGATGTTCTTCTAAAACCAAGGCATGAGTCCACTCCTACTTTATTTTACCAAATAACTCTGAACACTTCTGTATTTTTTAAATAGAAATGTTCCATTATTTGGAGGGATTACTGCAGCTACCAGAGTATCCTAGGACTGAAAAATGGCTCCAGAACCTTCTGGTGCTTCTCTACCCACAGTGCAGAGAGACACCTTAATAATATTGTCATTTGACAAGTAGCTAGCCTGGTGAAGTGGGGAAGCTGCTTTGACCTCACACTTTCAGATATGCTGTAGAATGGCAACCATATAAACCAAGCTGATTAAGATGTACAACCACCAATATAGTGTTTGCTGGATTTCCATGCAGCCCATATTAGAAAACAGCTACTTGGGCTAGATGTTGAAATGAAAACTTCAAATGCAAATTATTGAATTATACATACCATATTTCTTGCGTATCTCATCGTGCTTGGCTTTTCTTTCATGTTTTCTGTAAAAGTTACAAACATAGTAACAAAAGTTTAAAAACCAAACTCTAAACAAAATGCAAAACAAGTACTGACAATGTCTGCCTACTTGTTGGATCACAAGCACACCAATAAGTGGAACACAGCTCTCATGCTACAAAATAAATGTTTCTCTTGATAGCCAGGTGTAAAAAATATAAGGAAAAACAGTGCTGTTACTTATACAGCAACTGGATTAAAGTCAAAATAACAGCTAGTTGCTGGTGTCCCAGAAGCAAAAGGAAGAAATGTTGCATGATATATGTAATCCAAACATAGAATGCAAGAAGTATAAATTTAGGCAAGCTTGAAATTGTATTATATTTAAACATGATGAGAACAAACTAAAGTGGGTTGGAATAGGACATTTTTAACCAAATGATTACAAAATGTTTTATTCTGGAAAGAAAAAACTTAGAACAAACAACTTTGTTTATCACAAATACATGCTTTAGTTTAGGAAATCTGACAGATAATTGTGCATCAAGTGAACAGCCAATCAAACTGTATGACTAGAAGCAGACAATGGACATGTGGTATTCTTTCCGCACAGAGAAGACCAAGAATCTATGTGATATAGACCATGAAGGGGTAGTACCAAAATAAAAAATGACAGAAATGGGCTCAGACACTTTAATGTAATACTTCAATTGCACATAGGGACAAGTAAATCACTAGGAATAATAGGAATATCAAAAGAGCCATTTTAAATTACAGAAATTGGTCAATTCAAAGTCCTACCAAGAATATGCCAACAAATATGGACAACAAAACAGTGGTCCACAGACTGGAAAAAAATGCATTATGCATTACAATCCAAGAGAAAGTAGATATAAAAAAAGAAGTAAGACCATCACATTAATTTTCCATAGAAGCAAAGCCCCTATGATTGCTACAGCTTTTTAACTCCCCCCCCGCCGCCCACCTTCCATTTCCCCATTTCATCCTCTTCTTTGTTAGTTCTGCCAGATCCAGAGTTGCCTTCCTGTACTATCCCACTTCCACTGAAGAGCTGTCAGGGCAGTAGCTCTTTGCTTGGACAACAGCCAGGATCTTAAGCAAATTTTATGGACCATCACAACGGTCAGGATTCTTTGCAAGTACCGGGAAGTTGGACAAAATTAAGTTTAGGATCCCCCTTCCTTGTGTTAGGCACTAGGGAGGGAGTAAAAAAGTTAGTATTGCTGAAACCACCAGCCAACCAAGTCTGTTCTGAAAGGAACCTCCTGTGACACTTTCCTAACAGATTACCTTTCAAATTGGGGTTGGCTCTGTATTTTTATTAATTTAATATCTTTACCATGCTTTATAAAATTGTGACTTCAAGCACCACCTGGTAAAAAGAATAATTAAACAATAAAATATGCAAAACAGGATTTGCTTATGCTATGTTTTATGAAAAACATTACAACTACCAATGTGTAGCAGAATTGGATTCCAGCTTCAGAGACCCAGCATAGATGCCAATAGCAAAATGGAGCAGTACCAGGATACAACACTTTGCTATCTGCAGCTGTTTAGTATTGCTGCATCTTTTATGCTCCATGTCCAGGAGAAGCCTGCTACATCAAGAAATTGGTCCCCAAATCCTAGATCAGTATTTTCAGGGCAAGTCTCTACCTAGATTTAGGGGTTAAAAACCAGTATGAGCTGTATTTACTGTATAACCACAGTGCAAGCCTCCAGTTATCTACATACTGTAACTTGTCTCCACAAGCTATGAGTACAATAACACAATCAAAGTGTTTACACATACCGCTGAAGGGACTGCATTCTTTTTTCTTCCCGATCTTTGATAAATCTTTCTTCTTCTTCAGCTAGTCTCCTAAGAAAAAGCAAACACTTTTTTTAAGCTGAAGTAGTGGAATGCCTGATATATTTGCGTAAAGGGCTTTCAATCATAACAGTTTAAAAAGTCTCTAGCAGGTATTTGGAATTGTATCAGAATTTTTTATCAATACACTCAAATTTATAGCATTTTAAATTCTCTAATCAGTTAATTACAAATATTATTTTCTACTGCCTTATATACGATACCAGTATTAACAAACCCTGTTAAAAGTCATAATTCATTCTACTATACTGATTAATCTTTATATTATCTTGTAGAACAGAGCATTACTAGGAGGACCACTAGAGTGGTCACAAGGCCAGATAGGTGGGATATAAATAAAGTTTGAGATTCTACATAAAATGTGGACTTCTTTCACTCACACTATAAAAAACCCCCAGATAACCTACGTACAGTGGTGCCTCGCTCGATGACGATAATCTGTTCCGTTGAAATCGCTGTTTAGCAAAATCGTTGTCAAGTGAATTTCAAAAAAACCATTGAAATGCATTGAAAAACATTCAATGTATTCCAATGGGGGAAATACCTGCTCCTTTTGCGAAGATCCTCCATAGGGCGGCCATTTTCTGGTGCCTGTAAAGCGAGGAATCCATCCTAAAGCTCAGCGGGGAGCCAGTTTGCACAGCGGGCGGCCATTTTAGTGCTGCCGATCAGCTGTTTTAGAATCATTGTCTAGCGAAACATCAGTTCCCAAAGCAGGGAACTGATAATCGTCAAGCGAACTGCGATCACAAAAACCTCATCGTAAAGCAGATTTGTTGTTTAACAAAGTAATCGTTAAGCAAGGCACCACTGTATCTTTAGGTTCTCCAAGGAGTTTGGACTATAACCCCTGACCACTAGCTATGGTAGCAGGGCTGACGGAAGTCTAAAATACTTTGAGGACATCTGATTACAGAAGGAGAGCATAATATAGATCTCTTTATACCATGTGCCTATGAATATTAACACCTTGTGAGGCCCAGAAAACAACAACCAGAAGCTGGGCCTTCTGTGCTATGTTACCTTTCTTGTGGAACGGACTGCCACAGAAATTACACTAGGTGCCCTCCCTCCATAGAACAAAAATAGAGCTCATCAAGGAAGCCCTTGGGGAGGTTCTCCTCTACTGAGTCAATGTGTGGAGGAGGAGGAAGGGTTCTTCTTCGCCAACTGACAGTTTCTTGCTGCCTGTTTTTGATTTTTTTCCTGTTCTTTATATTATAGGATGTGTTTTTATGAATTTTGCTTTACTTTCTGTATAGAAGGCATAAAAAAGAATGAATTAATAATATAGGACTGGTTACCTTTCTGTTACTGGTTACCTTTCTGTTACTGACCAAGACAACAGAATATTTAATCTTAGTTAAATTCACACAGAAGAGTACAAAATATGGACCAGACAAACAGTTCTGAAACATTTGGGTTCTTTCAATTGAACAGAATAATTATAATTGATTTATCAAACCAATTTACCCTGTAAAACTGAAAAGCCTGTAGAAATATTTCAAGGAGGAAAAAAAAAAACAGTGACATCCAGTGGACATGACATGATATAGATGTTACAGAAGAACCAGACCAGGTATCATGAAATTACCTTTAATGGGTTGAAACAGAAGTGACAAATATATTTGAGAAACCTAGCTTTGCCACTGAGTTTATATTGAACTTTGGTTGGATATTTCCTCCATTTGTCATTTACTTTCAAGGCTAAAACACAAACCTCAAAATGTTAAACACGGGTTTACCCAATTCACATACAAAATGGAAAGTAGGCTTCCTTGTTCACAAACCATTCCTCTACTGACCAGCACAGAACACAGCTTGACAAGACCAGCTGGCTGTCCTCTGTAGCCTGTGCTCTGTAGCAGTTTCTTAATTGATCACAGATTGAATCAATAATATTCTTTAATGCTACAAGATGCAATAACATAACGGAAGGAGAAGGACAGGTTTCATGCCATCCACCAAGTGCACACTTCTATGTTTTGAGGAAACTGGCTTTGGTATACATTTAAAACCTGTTACGTGTGAAGGGTATGTTATGTAGATGATGCTAGAATTAATATATTTTGTGATCCACTTTCTTTTAAATCCAAATTTAACAACATTTTCCATGTGAAGTTAAAAGTGATAGAAAAAGACTTTATATAATTTCTTATCTAGTTGTGCGTGGATACTGACTGAAATCTTCAAGAAAAACATCAGCCTCCTCAACAAGACTCAGAAGATTGATGTTCCATCACAAGAAGCTACTGTTAGCCATCAAAAAGGTATGCAAAAACTCTTAACTTTTTTTTCCAAAAGCAAGTGCATTACCGGACTCAGATAAATAACAGGCATCTCATTCCTTTGAAAGCTCTAAATATATTGTTGATCTTACCCTCATGAATCTTACGGCAAAAGCCACCTTATAAAGGACTCTATGTACACATGTAAAGCATATTTTCTTAACTTACTCCCTTTTAAGTTGAACCACTTCAGCTTTAAACCAACAAAACTGAACTTTATAAGATTCATATCACCAGGGTCTGAAAGTGTGTGTAATCAGCATCTTCCAACAAAATTATGTTTGACATATGTGCCAAGTAAGCTTCTCAGGAGTATTTATGGCATTTACTTAAACAAAAGGAAAATATCATCTCCTTGACACAATTCCCAAGAGCTCCTGCCTGAAAGTGGACATATTGTATCGCGGACCCAAGTCAATGACAGGTTGTTAAATTGCACAAAACACACTGAGTAGCTATAACTTGGATGAATGTTGATTGTATGGCACTTTGGGGGGCATCTTGTGGTATAGTAAAGAATGTAATTAAAGAGTTCCTTAATAGAATTATACTGAAATTTGTTAATGTTTCCATGCTGAAATACATTAATACCTGTATTTGCATATTTTCTATGCAGTAAAAAGCAGTGGCTAGCACCTGTGAATGCAGGTGAATGAATATATTCAGCACTCTACCATTTAATTCAAATACTATAATTATGACAGATGTGCAAATTTTAGGTTTTGGACAACTCCTCCTAGAACTCCTCAACCAGCATGGACACTGAATATGTCGCCTGGAGATTTCTGGGAGTTGTAATACAGAAGAACAAATCTACACACCTCTAATAAATACAATTCAATTATACAATCAGACATTCAGACTTATTTGATTCAACCATACTCTAGACTTTTAAGTATCAGGATCTGATTTCCTATTTATTGCCACAATCTAATAAAGTATTGTGCAAATAATGACTTTAAATTGAAACTCACCAGTCTCAAAGAGAAATACTTAGATTAACCCCTACCTGGATATATCACAACTAGGAAAAGACACATCACATTTCTTATCTCAAGAATATAAAAAGTTTTCTGTACTTTCAGTGGGCTGTCTTACTGTCTAGCAAGCCACAATCATACAGGAGAGCAGCCAAAGGCAAAAAACAACTGTGTATTTCATGCAGAGATTTAAAAAAGGACAGAATCCCTTGTACCTCTCAGCAAGGAGAGTTATAAAGTTCAATATGTAACACATGAATGTGTTTTGCACACAACAGGAGCAAAGAAAAAGAAAGGGCATAGTTCACAGGGAGACTGCACACCATGTGGTGCCACTTCCTCTTGGAATGCTATTTGGCAAACTCTAAGTAAACATTAGCTATTATTTTAAAACTAGAGCTGTCATGCATCAGAGCACAACCTCTCAGCTTGCCTTCCATGCAGGTGCAACAGTTCACTATAGCAAAATATAAAATTTGTTATTAATGAAAATAGCAGACAGCTCTTCTGGATTCAAACCACTAGCATGAACTCCTATGCTTACTTTATGTTACTACTAAGATCTTGCAAATGGTTCTTACTGTCCTATTAACAGACAGAATAATATTTTAAAAAAATTAATGGGAGTATTTAATATCCAAAAATCACCATCCGATCACTACCACTGGGATTGGGACAGCTGAAAGTGGTTTTCAGATATTAAAAACTTCCCAAGGCCCCCAAAGGTGAAAAGGAATCACTAGGTAGCCTCGTAATTGGGGGGCGGGGAGGAGAGATACAAAACTTTAAATTCAATTGTATTTTAAAAATAACCTTGTGGACTGATGACATAATAGCCATTTATGCCCACATAGTTAAATCAACAGGCTTCCAGACAATGTGAAAGTGGACCATGTGCCTGAATCTAAATTCCAGAATTATCAGTGGAAGTGTAAAACAAAACTGAGGTGAAAGTGTTGCAAGATTTTTCCTGGGGTGTGTAATTTGTCGTATTCCTAATGCTGTGACGCTGGAACTCCTCCAACTGTCACCAACAAAGGAAATAGTGACCCATGATGGGAGCTTCAGTCCAGGATCATCTGGAATGCCAGATGTTACTCATGCTGCTCTGTACCATTTCAGAGAAAATTGAATAATTTTGCTTTCTCATAGTTTTTCCTCACATGGCATGCAAAAACACTGGGTTGGATCCAGATGCAGTCATACTTGAGATAGACCCAATGAAAAACTCTGTGATGCCTAAGTCAGTCATGACTAACTGAAGCTCCACTGATTTTAACTGATGTATTCCTAGCTCTGGATTACTGATGGGAGGTATTCGTATACAAATGTCCCCTTGCAGCTGGATTTAATGAGGTTCTGGCCTCTGGGCGGGACCATCCACTCACACGTCCATCAGCGGCCTCGCTCATCCTTCCAATCACTTGCAGAGCCATGCTCTCTTCCTGCTTGGTTAGCCACTCCTGGTAATGGGAGGGCGGAAAAGTCTCCGTGCACGGCTGCCGAGTCACTAGCCGAGCAGGAAGAGAGCAGGGCTCTAGGAGTGATTGGAAGGATGAGTAAGGCCGCCACCGCTGCATACGTGAGTGGATGGTCCAGCCCCAGGGGCCAGACCCTCATTAACTCCAGCTGTGCATGGATATTCATATACATATACAAATACCCCCATCTCCACCCTGGATCCAATCTTTGTAATTACGGATCTCACAGTCAGTCTGGATTCAATCCCAGGTCTCAGCCAACCTATGTAATTTTCATTAACAGGTTACCCTAGCCTAGAATGTAGCTATGTTTAAGGACTTTTAAATGCATTCTGAAACCATTTTTTGGAACAGATAGCAGCTCAGTGACAAAATCCATACTTTACATGAAGAAGATTTCAAATTCAACCCTAGCACTGTTTTCTAAATGAAAATTCTACTGAAAGTTTCTAATTGCCCTGATTTCAATGTGTTTTTTAAATTGGGACAATAATAAATTGAAGAGATGATAAAGAATACAGTTGAGTTGAAAGCAATTAAACTCTCAATCCTGACTGAGATCCCATATCCTTTTTTTGTAAATAGAAAGAGCTTGGCACTATAGGGCATCATTTTCAATCATGTGTTTAAGAAGTACAATTGGTTTAAACCTTAATTTTAAGTACAGTATTATTAAAGGAATTGAAGTCAGAAAAAAATATTAAAGGTACTATGAAATATTTTTTACCTGCTAGGATTACGTCTTCTGCAGCAGTAGCAGCAGCAGCATATTATAAGAAGTAGAAGAACACCTGCTACCACACCTATGGTGATGAGAATGGCCTCAAAGTTGACTGCAAAAATTGAAATCAAAACTTTAGTATATTCAATGTTACAATGATACAAGGGGGGGGATGCAAACACACAGGGAAGTTCCTAGATGAGAAACTTACATTCACTGGCAGTCTTCTTAATGACAGAGAAAATTTTATAGTGAAACCTAACTTATCATGCCACCCTGTACCAATAGTACATGTCTTACTTACACAGCTGTCTGTAAATGTAACCAAAATGTGAAGGAATATACAACTTACCAGACACACCATCCAACTGGAAATCAAAAGAATACAATGGTGCCCCACATAACGAGCGATTCGTTTAAAGACGAATCTGCATAGCGATGTGTTTTTTGCGACTGCAAAAAGCGATCGCATAACGATGTTTTAGATGGTAAAACATCGCTTTGCGATGATTGGTAAGTGTTTCGCTTACTGATTTTCGCATAGCGATGTTTTAAGAACAGCTGATCGGCGGTTCCAAAATGGCTGCCGGGTAAAGAAAATGGCAGTGTTTTCGCGCCCTTTCCTCGCTTGCCGGACAGTGAAAATGGCGGCCGCATGGAGGATTTTCGCAGAACGGTGAGTTTTTTTGTGCATAGCCTAGCACAGCTGAAATCCTGGGCCTACAGAATTTCTGCAAGTATACTGTTATGTGCTGTTAAGCTGTACCAGTCTCAAGGTGATCTTAACAGTTTTCAAGGTATGTAAATATTTAAAGAGTACTTTTAACAGTGTCGCTCCCCAATGTATTCCCATAGTTAAACAAGGATTTGAACCCAAGTCTCCTAAATCCTAGTCCATTCACCACTGAATCCTGCTCCTTCACAATGGCTCTCACAAGGTTGTGCTACATTTTAAAACAAGGTAACAGAAAGGCACTGAAAACAAATAAAGCAGGACAGGAACTCCCGTTTCTGTTCTTTTTCGACAGATAAAAATGTGTATGATTTGATTTCTTAGAAGGAATGAAGGAACAGAAATCTATAATGAACCCACAGATAAAGCTGGGCCAACACACTGTCACTTTTCATTATAGCAATTCTAATGCTCTGAGTTAATTCAAGACAGCTGATACAATTGCTGTAATGCATATGTCACATTTTGCCACAGAAAACAAGTGTTAAGACAAACTCCCTTTTTTTGTTACCTGACCATATTCTAAATCTACACATGGTGGGATTCCAGTGAACAAAGCATCTGAAACATCCAATGCAATCTGACTGCAGATCAACAACACTTATGAAAGCTCACATGCTTTTTCAATTCATATGGCCCCCAAAATTGCACTGATTTCAATCCTGATATCTCAGTTTCAGACCAGGTGACAGTAAATTTCATTTCACCCTAACACAACAGATCATCAACATTTTTCCTAAACCGAAGGTCCAATTCCAACAGTACACACATGACATATGACACATACAGAGAGACAGAGAAATAGAGAGAGCAGTACCTCAGCCTATGTAATTTTTGGTTTATGAGCCGAAATCCATAAGAAATAATGCCTCGGTTTACGTTTTTTCCCCTGTATGAAAAGGACACATCATCGCACGTGGAGGTTTCTAGTGCCGCCCCCATTGCTACCGCAATTGGTGTTCCAGTTTACATAATTTCTGCATTACGTAACATCCTGGATGACAGATTAATTTTGTAAACCAAGGTACTACTGCATATGCATACACACACACACACACACACACACACAATAGCTATGTATACATGCAGAATACATAGACGCATACACTTAAATGTATATGTGAGATGTCTCCTGAATAAGCTATATCTACAAAGAAATTTAACAAAGAACTCAAGCAACATGACAGATCAGTTTTTGTGTGCCATGAAAATCCTTACACACGTGAACTGATCCACTGTTATATGAGTTTTCTCCTTATAAACAAGGTAACATTTAGATGCATTGCCTGTGTTTGAAAAGTACCATGATGAACCATGTTTTATTGTGATGGAAATGTTTTGCATTGAGCCTCAGGCTTACAGGCACAAAAACCCATTTTTCTTCCTCTTCTGTGGTATAAGGATAGAAATGTTACTATTTGTTTCCATTTTAGATTAAGCACCTCTTGTCATAATGTCTGAACCCAAACAATATTTATCTTGTTGTTGCTTATCAATTAAGATTAAGCCCAGGTTTGCACACTTAGTCAACAAGGCAAGCCAACGTTAATCTAAAACAGACACTTTTGATCTAATGATAGCAGCATCGGAAAAGATGGAGGGAGAGAATATTTAAACTGGGGAGAAGACAGAACTTCTTGTAGAACTCATTCCCCTTTTCAGATAATGACTGGATTTTGTGAACAGACTCAAGTTCAAACAAGACAGAATCAGGGTTGTAATACAGTGGTGCCTCGCTTAACGAGTGCCTCGCTGAGCGATGAAATCGCTTAATGAGGCACTCTGGGCCATCGCTGGAGCATTCGCTCAGCGATGGCCCCTATGGGGTTTTTTCGCTTTGCGAAGATCGCTAAGCGATTCGATTAGCGATCTTCGCATAACGAAGCCGGGGAGAACAGCTGATCGGCGGTTCCAAAATGGCCGCCGGAAGGTCCGCGCCGCATTTTCGCGCCCTGCCCTCGCTTAACGAGGGCGCGAAAATGGCGGCGCTATGAAGAAACATCGCTGAACGGTGAGTTTTCAAGCCATAGGAACGCATTGAACAAAGTTCAATGCGTTTCTATGGCTTTTTAAATTCCGTTTAGCGATGTTTCGCTATAGCGAAGGTTAATCTGGAACGGATTAACCTCGCTATGCGAGGCACCACTGTATAAGAAGCATGGTTCTTAGGCTCACAACAAAGCAAAAAATTGGGTTTCTTTATGCCGAGTATCAGACACCAGAAGTAAATCATTCAGAAGAAAACCCATCATAGAAAAATTGTGTTGTTAATATGAAAACTCTAGGAAATTAATTCAATAACTCTGTGGGAAAATAGCCAGGGAACTATTACCAGGCCTGCCTGGCAACAGTTGATGAGAGAACTCTCTGATAAAAAAGACACTGCAGACTTTATCTTGTTAGTATTCAGGTACCGGTAGAGAAGAAGAAGATGGCTACCTTCTTCACCCCAGACGTTTTTATTAAGCACGCAAAACAAGCAAAATTAGCATAAGATAAGAATTTGGCCATAGAGGCGTCGTGTGGTTATCAGTCTTAAGGCATTCCACGCCTGCGCACAACGAGAATCACATAACAATGGGATGATTATAAGGAGAATCACAGGAGAATGCATGATTATACTAAAATAATGATTATGTTAAACATCACTGATGTATCCCTAAACAACCACAAGATGGAGCTTTAAACTACAAAATCCCCACATAACTCATTATAGTGTGGAAAATGGTTGTACAGTTTATGACTACCTACATAAAGCTAATGGTTTACACAAAAGCAAATACTGTTTACCAGTAAAATCACAAAGATATCTTGCACATGAAACACACCCATCATGCTATTGCTTGACATAGAAGTAAACATGTAGTTAACACATCCACAACCAGTACCTACCCCAGCAGATTCCCCAGTAAGTCTCTGTGAGTTCACAAAATGAGGATGATGGAATGAGTTTGCTTACAGGGTAGTCCATACAAGTGGAATTTTCACTGCACCAAAGACACTAAAGAGGAGTGATAAATAATTCGTTTTAGTGGTTGCTGAGCACTTACACCTTCATTCTTGAAAAGCTTACCCCATTTTTAATTTCCAACTAATATCAGGCAGCAAATTTCCACTTATTCACCAGACTGGGATTAGATATTTTGAAATTTCAGAGAGAAGACTAATCCTATCCAAACCTATTCCATTTTTAAAGGCAATATTAAGTAACTGTGAAAGGATGATCATGCAAGCATTTCCCCAGTCCAATAGGTTCCCCTTTCCATATCTGGTCTCACACTGCTTTTTACATGGGTTGTGCTATCAGCTGGCATAACAGAAGTCTTTTTAAAGCAGAGAAATGCTTAAGTAATCACCTTTCTGCTCAGAATAGGATTACGGCTGATATTTTGGCCTTTAATACTCCTATGCGTAAAACTCTTGCCATAATCCAAGTTGCAAACTATACTGGTCAAAACAATAACTTGCTTTGTACCACTAAAACCATTCTCAAGTGGAAGCATAAACACTGAGAAACTCTATATTAAGAACCTCTTTTTCACTGTTTTGCTGATCTATTAGATACTATTTATTTTCAAGTTTTCTTCACTACAAGAAGTTTTAAAGGAAATGTTCTACCAACTATTTCTAATGTGTTTAATACTATTTCTTATCTCTCACATTGACTTTTTATTTGACACTGTATTAGCACACACTAAATTGTTCAGTAATTAAGTTTCAGTTAATTCATTATCTTTGTATTGCATAAAAAGGGTAATTACTATCTCATTTGAGACACTAATCCACATCATTTGGACTAGTTGGATGTTGGTGTAAATAGCCTATCAGGACATGAGAAAAAGGGTGGCAGCAATTGATCCTTTGTCTTTCTTTCATCAGTGAAATACCACCCTTACCCTTTTCTTCTCCTATTCCTGACCTTACTTTTTTTCCTGCCTCCCCCTGGGAACTCCCTCCAAGCTCTCTTCAGAAGTTTAACTCTTGCTGAACCTAAAGCTGTGAAGGAAGCAAAAGTATCAATGATCCTTTACTCAAATGGTTAGTATCCAAAAGCAAATATTCAGTTAGATACTAATCTGACACAATCTATTCTTGGAAGTAAGATACAGCTGATCAGCACAAAAGGATACTATTCTTCTGAGATCAAGGGTTTTAAAAAAATAAGGTCTCTGTAACCAAACCACAATAACCAAATCAAGGAAAACATTCAAGAGCTGTTACTAAGCAGAATCAGCCTGGCATTTGAAGAGGGACTAAAAATAACTTCATACAGGATTTATAATAACAGATTAATATAAAGCACACATTTAAGAAATTTTAATAAGGACACCTGCTTTAAATACAGAAATCTGCATTATTTAAGTAAATGAACAACTTCAAATTGTTTTTGATGGCTCATTTCTACAGCCTAACATTCTTTGTTTTGGTGGTGGCTTTTTTAAAAATACAAAAATAAAGAGCACACATTACACCTTTCTAGAAAATTTCTTGTACAGTTGATTTTCTATAACAATTTCCTCTTTTCTATTGTAACATAGCTGCCTGCCAAACATTTCTATCTTCCTCTACATTGTGCATTAAATCACTTAGCTCAAAAGATATTAGCACTGTTTACAGAATAATGCCAAAGTTTTCCAAACAAAATACAAAACCAGCAAAACTTACTTTTGTGTTTTTTACACACTCTTCACATGTCTTTTTGGTAAAATCAGTGCACGCTGGAAAAGAGTAATGTTTTGTATAAAAAATTAAGAAGATTTAAATGCAAACTTTTAAATAACCTTTCTGACATCTGGATGCATGTAAACATTTTGGATCAATTAACATGTCAATCTAAAAAAATTTATATTTTTTAGAATACGTCAGCAAGTGTAAGTCCCCAAAACATTCTTCCTTTCTATCAGTTCCCTTAACTAGCAGTGCAATGCATCAGCAAGCCATTAAACACATCCACACATCCACCATCTTTCTGAGAATTTAGGTGCTGGGTCGTAGGTTTACAGAACCCAAACAAAATATAATCATTTCGTACCAAGGCATATTTGATAGCAGCATCAAAGACAGCTTTGTAATGAAAGTTTTCATGCATGCTGAAATACATATGATCGGATATGCACAAAGAGTACTGAAATGCCCGCTATGATGAAGTGATAGGATATCATTGCACAACCATTTGTTTTGTGACATTCTACACAATGTTATCAAATATCTTTTTGGGTAACGATAAACCCATAAAATCAAAGCAGTATCTAATTTTTCAACTAGACACCTTGCCACAAGTGAAGAGCTATGTTTTTCTTTTCCCCTAGACGCCCCAAATTGAAGATATTTCTCAAGATCTACTAAAGTTCTCTATTCTACCTATCATTAGAAATGTAAGTCATCACTCACTGACATCTTTAGATAACAAACAAGATTGAAATATGTTTTTATCCCAAAATGCCTAATAAGGGCCTTGGAAAAAAAATCAGAAAAACAGTATGGAGAGGACTGGCAAGCTGGGAATAAAGGGTAACAATTCCTTCCCTGGCCCAGATGCAATGTTGGATTTCTTGTCGCCATTTTAAGCCTTAAGAAAGAAATCAGAAAAGTCAAGTCATACATTTTTTTAAACCGCATACCTGGTTTTGCTTTCTTTGCTTTAATAATAAATAGTGTGCTGTCAGGTCAATTCTGACTTACAGTGGCCCTTTTCAGGCTTTTTCAGAGAGTAATCAGAGGTAACTTACCATTCCTTTCTTCTGGGGGCACCCTGGGACTGTGCAGCTTGCCCAAGGTCACATAGGCTGGGTCTACTTGCAAGAGGCACAGAGGGGATTCAAACATCCAACCTCTGTAACCAGATACTTAACTCACTGGGTTTTCTTTGCTTTAGGGAAGGCATTTTATTTTTGCAGGAAGTGCTGCTTATAAATCAGCTACCTGCAATAACAACTTTTACTAAAGCAGTATCTCATACAACTAGCAATAAAACACTTGCACGGGGTATGGAGAAGAGAGGGCAGGAAACAATCCTGAGAACCTTACTAGAAAAGGCTTATAGTAATCAAGACCCAGATTACCTAAACTACTAATCGGGGTCACATGAGAACCAGGAGGAGACACACTTCCAAGTTATTTAGTTCTGGTCAGGGTGGATAAAAATCAATGATTTTTTTTAAAAAATAGTAATTTAAATAAAAATGATTTTTATGTAAATCGTCAAAAATTGTTTTTAAAAAACTGAATCATGATTTAAATAAATTTAGACCCAATCCACCCTGTTTCTGGGAATCTAGTGCCTGGCGCGGAGTTTGGGGATGTGGTACACAAGGGAAGAAGCCAGACAGGTGCATCTAGAGTGGTCGTTTGACCAGATAGGCGGGATATAATTACAATAAATAAATAAATAAATAAATAAATTACTGGTTCGGGATGAGGCTCAAGGTTAGAGTGGCACGAAACTGGGCAGAAGGACCACTATTGTTTGAAGGAAAGAGGGTTGACCGAAAGATGTAACGAGGGAAGCTTAACGCCTCAGTAAAAACACTGATGCTGTTTTTAAAAGGTACCAGAAGATGCCTTTTTTTTTAAAAAAAGGAAAAAAGTGAGGTAACATCATCGTGGGAGGGAGAGGCACCAACTTTGCCTGTGAAGGGCCCGGCTGGCTGGGTGGGGAGGAAAGCCACGAAGGTAGGCTCCCTCTCTCAGAGGCCTAGCAGAGGACCGGGGTGAGGCGGGGGTCGTTCGCTCAAAAAGGCCGGGGACCGCGACGGAAGGAGGCAAGCAGAGCCCCGGCCACGCCACCCCACCCCACCCGCCCCTCCGCGTCCCAAACACCCGACGGGGCCGCTCCTTGCTTACACAGAACGGGAGCCGGCGAAGGCGGCACAGGCTCCTTCGCGACCGTCTCCGGGCAGTCCCACAGCAAGAAGAGACAAAGCAGACAAAGCGGCCAGAAGAAGCGGCGGCGCCGCAGCCGCAGCCACCGGGCGGCCGCCCCTCCCTCCATCGCTAATTGTCCTCAGCAGCGGAGCGGGGAAACTTCTCCCTCACGCACCCCGCTGGAACTTAAAAGCTCGCCACTGGACTGCGCAGGCGCCTCAGGACGAGTAAGCGCACTCTTGTCGGGCACTGCGCAAGTGGAATTCATGCGCCCCGCCCACTCCCTCGTTCTAGGGCTCACGGGGGGGGCGCGCGCCGCGAGTAGCCCCGCCCCTTCTGTGCGGCGAGGTTCGTTTTCCGTCGGAAACCGGAGCCCTCTTCGTTTCTCGTTAGCCAAAAACAGCGGGCGGTCATGAGAGCCTCGCGTTTAGTCCGAATTTGGGGCACAGGGATGGGTGACTTCCAAATGTTAATTCCCATCCTAAATCGTGGGGGATGCTGGGAGTTGTAGTCCCAACACGGAGGGCCTCACGTTCCGTCTCTGTGTTGTCGCTTGACGCTGTTCCACTTGTCTCTTACCCCGGTTTGGGAAATGCACAAAGCTTTGGTTGTTTAAGAAAACTGGAGGATTCGGTAACTGCTTTTAAGCGGACATCCTGTAGAGATACCTGAGAGAAAAACCTCACTGAACATCACATGCCTCATTTCTAAGCAAATATGCTCGTCTTCAAAGGCACAGGATGTAGCCTTGAAATTCTTTGCTTGTTTTTACAGTAATTAATGGAGAAATAGCTGAAATTTTAATGTCGGTTGGCACTGGGCACCAGTGAAGAAACAGCGGAGCTATTTCTGTAAGGGGCTGGCCTCAGAAAACTTCTGGATTTAAATTCTTATCATAGATCCCACTTTCCTCATTCACTAAATTTTAGGGAGACCTTAAGAAAACATTCTCCACTGTAAACCTCCCTTGTTTATCCATCACTACTTTTTCCTGATGGCAGAGGACACATTAAAGAAGAAATAGCTGCATAGCATTTTCTAGCTGCTTTCATGAAGCACGCTCTCTCTGGAAAAACTCTCACTCAGTGGACTTGGAGTACCAAAGAAGCTGCAGAAAGAGAAAGAAAGCACTTGTAGGGAAAAACTCAAAAATATTGTAAAGTACAGTAACAATGTTTACCTCATGTTGCCTCAAAACTCAGACTCAAGCAAAAAAAAAAAAGATTTTCTCTTCTGTCAGTATTCTAGCAGAATAGATAATCGTTAAATGATATACAGCAGTATCACTAAAGAAACTTTGGATCTAAACTAAATTACAGACTATTAATAGGTTTAGAAACTTGTCCATGCTATTTAAAGTAATTTCCCTATTTATTATGTGGTTGTACACTGACCTTGAGATTCAGGTGCAGGGGCTGGCGCTTGCATAACTTTTGCTGACCACCTGTACTTTGAATTTGGTAAGACAGGCACTCAGTTTCAAAATGTCTTAGTATAGATAGCCCTGCACCACTGTACCTCGGGGCCACACAATATACAATCAGTAAAGCAACATATCTACCTTGTCTTTGGTAATGTGATTTCTTGTGAAAAAATACAAGAAAATGGAATTGTTTCTGAGTCAAATAGCTAGAAAGAAATGGGTAGGCTTCTGTGCTAATAATAAAATAAATATTAGTGCAGTCATGGTACAGTGGGGTCTTGACTTGAGAACTTTATTGGAAGGCGGTTCTCAAGTCAAAAAGTCTGTAAGTCAAATCTCCATTGACCTACAGTGCATTGAAAACCGATTAATCCCGTAACAGGCCGTTTTTGTTCCATTTTGTTTTTTTTCTGGTCTGTAAGTCAAATCTCAGTCTGCAAGTCAAACCTAAATTTTGCAGCCAGAGAAGTCTGTAACTCAAAAAGTCTGTAAGTCAAGCCGTCTGTAAGTCAAGGGTCCACTGTACTAGTAAATAAAGTCAAATGTAAGTCTATGTTTGAGTTCCAGAAACTAGTATTGTAGGTGGAAAATGTATGTTAACACTGCCTCTCTGGAAGTAAGTCTCACTGAAATACGTGGATTTAATTCTGAGTAGACCCATACGATTAAAGTTATTTACTGGTACTTACAGGACAGTTGTTGCAGAAAGCCCTCAATAATAATGCTCTATAATGACAGTATTAGAGATTAATAGAAATAAGCAACAGGAGTATAAGACGACTTTTAATTAAAAAAAACATTAAATAAAAATGTACACTCTAACAAATATTACTGACAGTCAAAAGCAAATATTTACTGTAGGTAATGCTGAAGAACAGAGTATATTTTCATGCAAAACAAGAACAGAGATAGAAAAATTGTTTTCCAAAGCAGTTGCTGGAATTCACATTGACATCTCTGTGCTAGAAGAGGTAGGTTTTATATACAATAAAATAAAATTTAAAAATACATCTTAAAACTAATCCTAAATTAAAATACAGAGAGTTTGCATATACAAGCAACGTATTTTTAAAAACTCACCAATAAAGAATAAATCTGCAACTAATAATACAGTACATTTGTTCCTCAGAATCAGTCAACTAGAAAATGCTGCCCAAATGCAGACATGAACAATAGAAGTCTCCATTCTGAAAATATCAGTTTTTAAAGTTATTTCTTGTAAAAGATGGCTTTTAAATACTCAACATACAGAACACATACCGCTGAAGTACCTCAGTCCTTCAAAGCACTCTCCATTGTCATGTTTAGATATTTATACAGAGTAGTCGGGATTCAAAAAGCTCCTTCAGCCAGGTACTGTGGGACTCCCAAACCTAACAGCAATCCAGTGGCGCTAATTCATGTTCCTTTAAATAACAGAACGGTGTAGCGTGGGGTCTTTTTCGGGGGTTGTTGGAAAAGGAGATAGTCTCTATGGGAGCATTATCACCATGCATTTCTGTGATCACTGGCTGTACTAGATATATCCAATCATCAATAAAACATAATTCTGAGTGGAATGTATAAGACAAAAGCAATAGGTTAATTTAGATTTTAAAACAGAGCTGCTGCTTTTCTGTCCTTCATAATGCTTACCAAGAAATGGTACATCACAAGGAAGGGGAGAACTCATCAGATCTGCATGACAAATTTATAGGGGTTCCAAATGCCAATAAAAACGTCACAAAAATTTTCAGTTAAAGAAAGAAGTGGGTAGTTAGCCGATGATTGGTAAAAGGAACAAGAAAGCAATGGTTCCCTGTTCTAGCACAATCAATTTTATATTTTTGTCAGAAGCTGCACATATATTAAGCATACGTCTCTCAGGTGATGCTTGAAGCATGCTGAACATACCTCACACTTAAGTTTTACACAGTACAAACACAAAGCACTATTCACCTATAAACAGATCCCCACAGTTCCCAATTTCTGTAGACTTCAGATCTCTCAACAGGTGCATCATGGTTTATGTTAGCCATGGTTTGTTGGTTTATGTAGCACTTGTCCCACAGACAAAACTGCAGATTGTTTTTGCCCTTTCTTGTCTGTTCTTCTCCTACCACCTGCAAACAGCACCTCCCACAAAAGAAAATAGCTGCCCTAACCCAAAACTATGGTTTCAAAAAGCTGGAATTCTTAAACCAAAACAAACCACGACTCCTATTAATGGTTTGAGGTTGTCTTAGAAAACTGGATTTGTTTGCAGGGAAGGATTGAGATGGAAATGTAAGCAAAAAGAAAGAAGAGTCTTCTGAAAGGTAAGAAGTGTAGAAAGGTCTGTATAAATTAAGGCTGGGCAACTCTGGCAAAACTGCTGGCCATACTTTTGCTCCTAGCACCCACTCACCCACCCACATTATTTTTTAGAAAGTGTCAAAACCTGGTGTGGGTCTTCAAAAACCAGAAGAGACTTCCACTTCCAGTTTTGTTTTGGTTTCTCTGGAAAGAGGTTGACATTTTCTTTTGAGCCAATTAAACTTGTGACACACACCTCTGGAGGCCTTTCATTATATATATATTTAAGCATAAAAAGTCCCCAATAAATTCAGAAGGCCAAACCTTGCTTTACCCATGAAATTTTAGAACTTTCTGTGAAACTAGATACATGGCACATATAGCAGATTATTCAAAGAAGGCTTAACAGCTCACACTAGTTACTAATTTTCAGAAGAGGTACATCTCACTAAATGAAAATGTATCTCAAGAAAACAAGTGATGTCTAACAAAGAAGGCAGAGTCAGGTTGGAAATACAAGAACTGAGTCTATATGTAAGAGCCAGTTCCAGAATTCCACTTTTAAAAAAATGGTTTCGATAATAAACTTATCTTCGGTGATACTTATATTAAAAGGCTCTCTATTTACAAAAGCTTTATAATAGTATTGTGCAAATGACATTCAAGGCCTGTTAGTAATAGAACAATCCATAAAAGCAATCCTGATTTCATAAAACAATCTAACATTTGTACAGCCTTAATCATCAGAGTAGGAGTTCATTCATTCAGTGTCTTAATAACAATGGATTTTTAAAGTAGAGCAAAGGAAGGCTTGGCTATGGAAAAACCTGTATTCCTAGAAGAATATCTCATGGAGCCCAATAGCCATGAAAAAGAACATTCCAGTTAGTATAAACTTCTGATTATAGGGCACTTTAAATAATCCTGAGACTATTTGTATTATTAGTGTTATATATGTTTTAACTGTAAAAGATTTTTTTTTTACTTCCTATGTTTAGAGATAAGAAAATACATCTTTAAGACCTGTTTTCTATATAGCAAAAGTCTTCTCAAACAATGCAGATTATTCTAGGACTACAAAAATAAAAAGATATAAAGGAAAGGAAATATACTATTACACTTCTTCCAAATCTTCAATTTTCACCTGAGTCAAGCATAGTTTGAGAGCAGTTCTCAGATGTTCACAAGCAAATACTGTAGTAAGTTCTTACGATGCGCAATAGAAAACAAAATCTGGCACAGGATTAACCTGGTCTATTACAATTTAGATTGCCAAGGATCTAAAATTAAGTCAGTCTGTTTTTACTCAAGTCATGTAAAATAAGTTAACATACATGATTATTGTACATGTAAATACAACTTGATTGACAAAAAAAATTACTGGTCTCAAAAATACAAAATGATTATCAGTCAAGGTTATTAAAATCCAATGTTCTAAAGTAGGAGAAATTTGGACTGGCAAAAATTACTTACAAAACATTTTTGTATGCTTGGTCGCAAACACTAGCCAAATATTTTTAGTAGTACAATTCAAAAACTAGGATGAAATATATACAAGCAAAGATGTTGCAATCTATAAATTTCCTGTGAACTTACAAACTTGAATAGTTTCCATTTATAGACAGGTTCAAAACCCAACAAACAGAGTATCTAAAATTCTGGCTTGCTTATCCTTTACTATAGCAAACCAAGATAGAGAGGTTGTAAAATTGTCAACTTAACAGTGGAAATTCTTTTGCACACACCTTTTGTAAATTATTTCTACAGGTCTTGGAAGATAGTGGAAAGCCACCTGCCTCCATATCTGACACAGCAGGGAGCTATTCAGCTTTCCTAATCCCATCTTTAAGAAGGATGTGTAACAACAGGGATGTCAATTTCAATGGCCGAGTGGCGTGATCGTGCAGAATATGGCTGAGAGGCATAGCTGTGCACGCTAGGTGCATGTGAATAGAGGGGCTGCCAGAAAGGGGAAGGGAGAGATTTGCACGCACAGTACCACAGGAACAAGAGAATGGCTGTGAACAACAAGCCTCCAGCACTGGCAATAGCAATATACACAGAAATGTCAAAACTGAAAACAGGCTCGTATTTTCTGTTCATTTCTTGATTATGAAAAATGACCCAGATGGAAGGTGCCAAGCAAATGACACTGGCAAGGAGAAAGAAGAGGCCGGCCACAAGATGGCAGCCTGCAGTGTTTATGAGACATCTGGCCTGCTTGATGTTGGGCACAGTTGTTACGAAGGCAGTGTTGCACATGCCAATCAAACAGAGAAAAAGGGCCAAAACAGTTGTTAACATGCTTATAGGGAGAGCAAACTGGAGAACACGCAAATCCAGCTGGTCAACTGCAGTATACCATTCTGTGTCATAAATCACACAGTCTTTGCTTCCATCAAAGCGAGCGCACTTAATCCAAAGGCCTGTGTATACCGTTACATTCTTTTCATTCTTGTTAAAGGTGCAGAGGCGCATTTGTCTCCAGTTAGGAAGCAGAGCTGCGGCAATGAGTCCCGATAAGGCTGCTGTTCCAGAAAGGAAGGCAAGGACTGTGGCAGCATGAACATCACGGCAGCCCATTGTAGGCAAGGAAAAGCGTCCTGAAGGGATGAAACGTGATCAAGTAAAAAAGATTTTCATCTACATTTTTTTAAAATGAGGAACAAAGGGAAAAATATAGATAACACTGTCTCACAGCTTGGAAAAATTATTTTTGGACAACTGGTTGAAATATAGTCCTTTCCCACAACCTGACTGCTCTGGGAGTTGAACTGGAATCTGGGAAAAAGCACACCAAGGCAAGTACCCTGCACTGGAGATCTCATTAAATGGCTCTCTGTAAATCACAACACACCATAGAGCTCCAAACTAGTTACAGTGGTGCCTCGCAAGACGAACACCTCGTGGCATGAAATGGGTCTGGCTAGGGTTTTGGTGCCTCAGAAGATGAATGTTCCTTCGCAAGATGATGCAGGGCCCGCTTTGCCGCGGGAAGCAAAATATTTGCCCTCCCAGCCAGTCCCCCTTTCAGAGGTCCCCCTTTCAGAGGTCCCCCACCAGTCTTAACAGCACCATTGAAGCCCAGACCCAGCAGGGAGGCGGCAGCCATTTTGTTCTGTTCTCCGCTCCCTCCCTGCCTCACAGCTGATCAGTGCTGGGTCTCAGAGGCTTCCCCAGGCTTGCCCAGCTTTGAAAAAGAGCTAGAAATTAAAAAAAATGTGCTTTCCCCCTGCCCCCTGGAAAGCCTCTGAAAGCCGTGGTGGACCGGGAGGAGCTATTTCCAGTTCTTTTTTGGTGCTGGGCAAGTCCAGGAAAGCTTTTAAGACTTAGTGCCAATCAGCTGTGAGGCGGGGAGGGAGCGGAGAAGAGCACAAAATGGCTGCCAGTTCCCTGCTGGGTGCTGGCTCTGAGCTGCTTGGCACTCTTTTTGCTGCTTTTTGAGGCTACCAAGGCACTGTGAGGAGTCGGGCTCACTCTACAGTACCTGGTAAGTGACTTTAACTTAATTTTTTTTTGATTTGGACTTTTTTCCCCCATAGGAACACATTAATTAAATTTCAATGCATTCCTATGGGAAATCGTGCCTCACAAGACGAACCTTCACTAGATGGCATTAACCATGGAACGGATTAATTTTGTCTTGCAAGGCACCACTGTATTTATAAACAAGCAGAGATTGACTGGTATAGCAATATGATCTTGAAACACTTACTCTGATCCTTTACCATGACTTCATTCACAAAACCCTATTATTTAATGCAAACAATTTCTTACAGATTTGAAAGAATGTAGCTGGTCAGCAAAGCTCCTATCTGTTATATCTGAAATAGCTTTTGGACAGTTTAGACAAGAAACAGTCAGATAATATTAGCAAGTTCTTACCTTTCAGAAGACCTTGGTAAATGTATGGGGATCTTGGTATAGTGACTCTCTTTCAGCCTGACCTACCTCACATGACTGCTATGAGGATAAAGCACCAAGGAGAAAAGCCACGTACATTGCTTCAAAACAACAGAAGGAAAAGTGAAATATAAATCTACCGCAAAAAGTGAGAGCATAAACTTACCAAGAGATGTCAGCAGGTCAAAAGCAACAAAGGAATCCTTGTAAGTACAATTTTAGTTTATCTAAGAAGGAAAAAAAATGACATCAGTATATATTTCCATGTTTTGAATCAGCACCATGTTTGCACAGAACAATAAGCTGAGATTCCAGAGAATTCTGGTTTATTATGTATGAGGTACTGCTGGCTGGATAGTTCAGAAGTTTATGTATCTGGTTACAGAACCAGAGGTTGGGAGTTCGATTCCCCACTATGCCTCCTGAGACAAGAGCCAGCCTGTGTGGTCTTGGGCAAGCTGCATAGTCCAGGGATGGAATGGTAAACTACTTCAGCATATTTTTTACCTGGAAAACCCTCAAAAGGGTTGCTATAAGTCAGAATTGACTTGACTGCACATGATTATTATTATGGATGAGGTGCATACTGGTGCTGTCAGCTCACTTCTTCCCTCTCCTAGTGCACATAATAAAATAACCAGAAAATGAAAGCTTATAGTGTTGTGCAAAATAGAGGTTTTTCAATATTAGATGGTTGGAAATAAAAGCAAGCAAGAGGTTGGCATTGTCCCTACACCCTGCTTGTGGGTTTACCAGAGGCATTTGGCTGCAGAGAACCGTGGAAGGAATATAACAAGAGGAGTCCTTCCAGATGAGAGAGGCCCCTATCTCATGCACAACCTGCTTCTCACAGAAGCCTTTGAAAAACTCATAAGCAGCTTCTTCGTTCCTCACCACCCTGATACTTAAAAAGTAAAAAAATGTAGACTACTTTTTTTCCCCTTTTGCTCCCTGAATTCGCCTCCCCCAACCCTGCTAGATGCCACCACATCTTGTGGCAGCAAATGACACACATTCTATGATCCCTCACATGAAGCACTTCCTTTTGTCATTCCAAGCTCTCCTGCCACTCACTGAGATCGCTTGTTCGTTTTCTTATGGAAAAATACAACCCAGGTTTTGTAACGCACAGAGGCTCTCGCACACAGGTCGTTTAATGGCAAATATTGCAATCCAACCTACTCAGGGGGTTAACCCTTCAGAGTTCAGTGAGGCTTACTCCCGGAGAGCCATGCAGAGGAAGAAAGAATAGAAACCTTATCCACCTAATAACATTTACCTCAGAGTATATACACCGCCTGATTTCCGTGATACCTACGTGGATAGGTAGCGATCCGAGCAGGTGTTTTGGTCGGCTCTAGTGAGAGAGAACATAATCATAGTCAAATCCCGCACCTCCGGAAAAAGCAGTGATTCATAGATTATTTTTTTAAATAAAAGGGGGCCCACAGAGACCCGGTCTCCACGGGACTCACCAGCTTCCCACGCGCGAGGCACTTAAATCCTGCAAGTACGAGATCTCTTATCGAATCTCCTCCTTATCAACACAGCATCCACAACTCGGTTTCTTACTCTCCCCCCCCCCTTTTTTTCTTTTTTCTTTTCAGGAAGTGGCTGCCTTTTCCAGGTTTGCCCAAAGGTTCCTGGGAGTGTAGTCTCTGTGTGTCACACGCTCTTTGTCTCGCCCGCCTCCTCGTGACTACAACTCCCAAGATCCTTCTTCCGGGAACTATTGTTTCGCAGGCAAACCCCCTTCGAGATACCGGTTCAGGCTGTGCTTCTGTGCTCGCATCCTTTAGCGCGAGAAGCAAACGCACGTGGGAATGGGATGTTTAGCGTTAGACGGACTTGGTCTGACCGAGGTTTCTGGAGGTTGGTTTTTTTCCTCCCTTCGGTCCCTTTTCAATAAGCCTTCGCCTCTGCAAATGGGTGGCTTCTTCTTTCGTGTTCATTACGTGTCGATCTTTTTCTTGGGGCGCGGCGGCAAAAATGCCTGGTTTCTTCAGGATGTCATTCTTTCACATGCCGTTCCTTGCAAGTGATTTACGAACTTCGCTTTGAGAAGGCAGCTTTAGGTTCACAGTTCGTTGTCCTAACTCTCAACCCTCAAATACGAATCAAGCTAGCATCCAAAGCACAGGCTGACAAAAGAAGTACGGGAACTTTTAAAAGCAGTTGCGGAGCTGTTATGGCAGTAAAGTAGAAACCTGCGACTCGGAACAAGAAGGGGAGGCAAAACAGAGTGGGCTTCGGCTTGTGCCGCCCCACGGCTTGTGCCCACCCCACGGATCTTGCATCCCATCTGTAAAAACCAGTTCCTGCTCACAAACTTAGAATCTAAGAAGACATGACAGAAAAGGACAAATGGGTGGGAAAGGAAAAGGTGGTGGGGGAAAATAAGAATTCTTTTCAGGAGGGCATGATAGTGCTCACGTTCCTCTCCTTATGATGTAGCCTGGTGGACACAGAATGGATTGTGACTCTCAGGCAGTTCTTTGGATTTTAGAAATTTTCTGACCATTTTAATTTGCAATTAGGGTTGCTATAAGTTGGTTCCAACTTGATGGCACAGGAGATACCATACCAGATGAAAGACCAATAGGGAGTAGATTTTCATGAAATGCAATCAGCAGCATTAAATGTTCCCTGTTCACAGTAGGACCAAAATTACCGGAGACTTTCCCTTGAACCTAGTAAAGACAGGATAGTAGGTGCCTTTCCCATCTTTGATCACCAGTTGCAGTTCCATTAATACAGCTATATTCAGAAATTTTTATAAATTGTTACTGCTTACTATTCATGATGATTAGGCATCCTTCAGTCTCAAGAGACTATGGTAACATGCTTTGAATAAAGGACTTGGAACAGCGTGGCTGAGAAGACCAATTTGAGAGTGACAATTCCTTCCAAACTGAAGACAAATACAATCTGTCCCCTGTCCAGCTCCCTGATTTTGCTGGTTCTGGGTCTGCCTCTTTGCCTCCGCCTGCTGAACAAGTGTCTCTTCAAAATGGGAGAGGACATGATGCACCACCTGCCTCCAGGCTGAACACTCAGATGTCAAGGTTTCCCATCTGTTGAGGTCCATTCCTAAGGCCTTCAGATCCCACTTGCAGATACCCTTGTATCGCAGCTGTGGTCTCCCTCTGGGACATTTTCCCTGCACTAATTCTCCATACAGATCTTTTGGAATCTGACCATCAGATGCCATTATGTGGTCTTCCTTCCTTTCCTTGTGATTCATATAACCCTCAATAAGAGTTGTAAGGACAATAATAAGCAGCTGTAGATCTCAGAAATAACACCATCAGAGCTACAAAAATGGCAATATTAGGAGCAGCACACATAGTGCACCAATATTTAACAGATACTTAGGTTTTTGGTTAAAAATTGTATGTTACATAAAACCAATGTTTCTGTAATTTTGATTGACTGTGCCTGGTATTTTTTAACAAAAACATTAAGAATAATAGTGTGCCATCAAGTCAATTCCAACTTATGCCAACCTTTTCCAGCGTTTTCCAGGTAGAGCATACACAGAAGTGGTTTACCACGCTCTTCTTCTGAGGGCTCTCTGAAACTATGCAGCTTACCCAAGGCCACATAGGCTGGCTTTTCTCTCTGAAGGCACAGTGTGAAATTGAACTCCCAACCTCTGGCTCCACAGCCCAATACCTAAAACCATGAAGCTATTCAAAGTGTAGAATGTTATATTTTGAATATTCTCCCCGTTACCACTGTAAAATCTAAGGGAATACATTAGTAAAAAGGGCCGAAAAAATTATTTTAGACTGCAATTTCCAGAATCTCCTTCAAAATTAAATTTTCCAAGCTCTGATCAAGGAGGGAAATCTTTACTCTCAGGAGTTTACTTAAAATGCAGACAGAGTAGGCCTATTGGTGTTAAATGTAAACCAAATCCAAGATACAAAGCATTACTTATTAGTTCATAACAGTCAAACCAAGAAATCAGAAGACAGACTTGGAACGGGTGCAATGAAAGAACTAGAAAAGATAATCAAGTATATGGATGTGTCACAAGAAACTAAAGCCAGGATCATTCACAACATTGTTTTCCCAATTACTATGTACGGAGGTAAAAGCTAGACAGTGAAGAAAGCTAACAGAAAGAAGATTGATTTGTCTGAAATACAGTAGGACTCTGGTATCCTCTGGGGGATCGGTTTGAAACCTCCATGGATGCAGGGGATAACTTTCCTGTGCCATCTTTGTCTCTGAAACAACAAGGAGTTAAAGGACTAAGAAAATTACTTTGGCAGATTATTAAGTAGCAATAGGGTCGAACTGACTGCTCCAAATAAAATTGCTCCATTCTTTTTGATACTAGTTAGTAATCTAGATATCGGTACGTAGCTATCAAACCTTTTAAAGTAGCAGATAGAATCAGAAAACTGTCAGGAATTGCCAGGGAGTCAGCACAATTCATATTCTTTAAAACAAAAGGGAGACTATTTAGTTGGTATTTGCATGCCTCTCCTAGAGTCAAGTTCGTTCATATTTTCCATGCAGGTGTTTCATACTTTATTTGCCTTTTCTGGAGGCCTATCAAAGGAACAACAGCATTTCGGATTGGGTGGATCCAAGATCTTCCTCCAACATCAGACTGAAATGCTCTGTTTGGCACACATAGGGCTGTAACAAAAGCATGACAAGAATCTTGCACGGTACATAGGAACCTGCTTCTACTAAGGCATTGGCCCATCAAGCCTCGTACTGTTCGCTCTGGGAGGAAGCAATAATCTTCCAGTTTCAGGCAGTATTCTTTCCTAGCTATACCAGGAGATCCCTAGTGACCTCCAATGTAACTACTAACCAGATCTGACCTTGTTTGGCATCCCGAACTTAAAACAAGGAGTGTGAGAGGTGGTATGGTGGTATGCTCTGATATATAAGGGATGAATATAGTGCAAACTTTACTATCTTTCTGAGCCTCTCATATTCTTGGTCAGCAGTATGTTACTCTTCTCCTGATTCTGGTGTAAAGTCATATTCTGTCATCTTTGCTTTTCCTCTGTTCATCTTTGGAGGATAGGCTCCATCAAGAGACCTGAACGATTTGGTGCTATGATGCTCTGGGAATGCCATTCCTTACCTAACACACAGAAAACAGAAAGTGACAACTTTATTTTTTAACATTAGCCCACTTGTGCAGATGTTGTAACATAATTATTAGCACTGTTGATGCTAAATAGCTCTTTGTAATTTTAAATATTCCTTTCTGAAATATGTCAAGAATGCAAGCTCACTTAGATTTTGGTGAACTTGTTACACAAATTATGTGCTTATTCTAAATAATGATAGTAAAGGAATCAGAAAGAGTGGCTCCACATTTTAAAACAGACTTACATATTTATTTACAACTTTTTAAATGTATTCTACAACCTGCTTCATTGTGTAATCTGAAGACCTCTATACATTTGATCATTAATTATTCTAACTGAATTTTTTTTTTTTAATTTTACAGAAACTCAAGAACAATATACTCCACTGCTTTTAAAATGATTGGTCTGAACAAGAGAATAGGTCAGGCCCTGATAGCTGGAGAACTCAAGAGACCTATAAAGATTGATGTCTTAATCATCATTCAACAGTGTTTGAGTATAAGGAGCTACTGTATTTCTAACCGCAATTTATGAAGTTGTTGCTTCTGATAATTTTCAATTTCCTTCTCAGCTTCTTCATCTATTACTTTTCTTAAACATGTAACTAGCTTGTCAAGTCCTTCACCGGTATGTGCAGATACGGGGATGATCTCTTTGAATTCGAAAAGGACTTCTGGAATCATCTCTGCTGAAAGTGAATGCATGTATTCTGAAATGATAGAGATTTACAATTAATTTATATGGGACCATGTCTGTATAAAAAGACATTAATTTAAACATAGTACAGAAACATATGATGCAGCTAAATCCAATTATACAACAAATGTAGCCATTTTTAACCACTGCTTCCCATTACATCCTGCAATTTCCTAATTATTTGCTCAAGTGTATAAGGTGTGTTCCGCATGAAATGCAGTAAGAATAAAAACTAGCCCAGTAGCAACACTGTTCGAAATACGAAAACAGTATTTTCAGAAAATAACTTCAGAACTGCCAGATGAGTACAGTTAAAACATCTGCCAGCCCAGAAGCCTTCCTGATTCCATCTACTTACAAAAGAGATGATGGATGGGGGAGAGCCAGGTGAACTAGTGGGGTAATTCTTACACATACACACAAGCAGTATTTTCAGAGGTTTGCGTTTGAACTGCCAGAACAGTGCATTTAAAGGAAATGCTGGCCCCAAAGCCTTCATGATTACATCTATTTCCCACCCCACAAAAAATTCTTTCCACCTTCCGTTGAAGACAAAAGCAACTTCACAATCACATCATACACAACTGTGTGTTCTAACCAAGAACATGGTCTGCTGAAAAGAAAAAAAATTATATTAATACCAGAGATAGGGAAAATTATGTTTTTAACTACATCACTCAGAATCCCCAGCTAGCATGATCCCTTTGACTTGTAGTCCAAATTTATATGCCATATCTGGAATTGTAATGAGAGACTGGCACAACCCGCTGGTCCGGAGGTTCATGCTGGTTTGTTTAGTGGCCAAAAAGGTGTTCGGTGCTTCAAAGCCCTGCCTCCTCTAGCAGGCATCCACTCAGATGCAGCACCCAGAGGAGGTAGGGCAGGGAAGACAGTCCACTGCCTTCAACTCTAAATATAATTCAAAACTGAAGCTTTTTCAAGCATTTGCTACAGTCACACAGCCATATCGCTTTAAAAGACAGTTATACATGTATGAATAGAGGAGATAGGTTGGATCTGTGAGGTTTAATAGTTTTGCTTTCATATTTAATGACCCTACTGGAGTGGAAAGGTGTCAATCAACATGGATATTCTTTGGTTAGGATATGCATGGACAAGAGAGTGTGCACATCAGTTGATGCTATTATACGCTATTTTGGGAACTGTACAGAAAGCATCTAACACATGGTTGCTCAGAGCAGATAAGATACACACATCCATCAGGCTCCAGTACCCCAAACAGAATTGCATAATTTGTCTAGAAAACTACATATTAGGTTTCTGGAACTAATGTGCACAATTATTTATTCAGGGATGTTAGAAATTAAAATAAGACTCCCACAGTTTGTTCTTTTTTAGTATCTCTGTCAAGCAATTGAATGGTTTCCACCAATACGGTTTCCACTGGTGGCTTCACGCCAAACAGATATGACTATTTTATATATTTAAAAAAATGTATGTCTGACCTTCAGGTCTTTGTAGCTGTTCCATAAACTCGTCCAACAATTCTTGTGCATCAGGCAAATCCATTTTATTAACAGCAAGCAGCGCAGATTTAGCTCGAAGTTCTTCCTTATACAGTTCTAGCTCCTTCAAATATAAACCCCAAAAGGCAATTGTAAGGTATTGTTCTTTAATGTATTTGGTTTTATATGAGTTGCTCCACTAAACTCAGAACTTATCAAGCAACAGAGGAGATAAGTAAATAAAGGAAATATCAATGTAGATGTTAACTATCATAAACATCTTGCATACAACAGAGTCTTTGTGGACAATGAGTAACATCCTAGTTTTATAGTTTTGCTGTCTGAATTAATATTTTCAATTACTGTATATTTTTATATAATCTGTATTACAATGCATCGCATCCCAGTTCTGAGAATAAAGGCAGCATATAAATGAAAAATATATGGATAGATGAACAGACGGAGCATGTGAAAGGCATGTCTCTTAATAAGAAAACATGAACCAGGGCCATAACTAGGGTGGAATAACTGGGGATTTGACCCAGGGCACCAACGTGTAGAGAGTTCTGAAATTTAGAGGTGAATCTACTCATGAATGTTAGGAAACTAAACAACAACACCTCTTAGGCATTTTTACTTCTTTTTTTAAAAAAGCAAAAACTTTTTTGGGGGAGGGTACAACTTTCTCCTCCTCTTTCTGGGGGGTATCTTATGCCCATGCATCAGGGCGGAATGGATGGGAAACAGTGCCAACTGTCCCAGGTGTCAAAACTGCTAGTTACAGCAATGCCATCAATCTTACCTTTGTTAGCAGTACTACGGTTTCAAAGGCTGTTCTGAATGGTGTTCTAGAAGAAAGTTGAAACCCAGATACGTCAACCTAGAAAGTTAAAACATCATCATTATCATCATACACCAGCAAATATTTTCTCACACGATTATTCTTCACTAGTTGAAAGAACAAGATGAAGGTAAGGGGAGAGGAACATGAGTTAGTTTTTATATATACATACACAACAGCAATATTTTCAGAAAATAGCATCCATCTTTAACATTTCTGAATAGTTCCTAAGTCAAAGAAAACACTAATTTATTTGTGCAATTTTTATGTGTTACATCCAAAACATGAAGTTACTTGTGGGGAATACTGTTCCCAGAATCCAACAAATGCATGGCCACTGGCTGTGGCATTATGGGAATGCCATAACCAAGCTTAGCTCCATTACTGTCTATACATATTCATTCAAGACCCCTTATGTGATTTTCATTTGTCTTAGCCAAGATCTTATTGGAACCACATCACAGGCATCCCTTTTTCAATTTATCAGCTACACAATTCACTGTAAATGAATGCTTGCTTTTATAATGAAAATGATTATTCTGGACATTCCCTTTGTGCTAACTGGAAGTTAGGGGTCAACCTCTGTTTATGTGCTTTGAGCCTTGATGAACACAACTAGCCACTGATGTAATAAGCTCACTGAATCAGACTAGCAGTGATGCAGGGTGTCACATTGGTTGTTTTTTAAAGGAAAGCACACAGACTCGCCTGGAGTCTCATGGCACAGTGGTTCAACTATAGTACTAAAGTCAAAACTCTGCTCCCATTCAACATCCAATCCCAGTGCATTATGGCAGTTGGCCTCAGGTTCACTCAGCTTTCCATCTTTCTGAAGTCGGTAAAATGAGTACTTATCTCGCTGAGAAGCCAATGTGTAGCCTGTATAATTAAATTTTTTTAACCATGCAGAGGATGGTTTAAGAACTATAGGGTGGTACATAAGAAGCACACTCCCTCCAGGGAGTGCTAGGGAGATGCCCTGATTCCAGCTGGATGTGAGTATATGGTCAGAAGCCACATGGATGGTGCCTTTCCTCTCGCAGCAGAGGTGCTATCTCTGACCTGGCCAACCAAGGGGTTTACACTGAAACTGAGTGGGACCATCAACAATGCAATGGCATGATATACCATGATTAGTGTCTGTCCAAATTTTAAACTAAACAAGGCACTCTAAAGCAGAGAATGAAACCAACCACGTCTTCTTACCACAAAGAGAAGCTGTTTTGTTCTTTCCACATGCTTCAAGAATTTGTGCCCATGACCTTTATTTGCATGTGCACCTTCAATCAATCCTGGAAGGTCAGCCACTGTAATCTACAGGTGAGGAAAATATATCTTTTTCAAAAGATAACTCTCTTTGGGTCTCTTTAATTCATTCAAAGTAGTATCAAAATGTTTAGGAGACTTTCGTTACAGTACGCAATTTGATGAGTTCAAGACACTTTCCTTACTAGAAGAAACTAAAATCACGACTAAAACAGACAAGCATACATACACCCCGCCCCCAAAGTCTCTTCAGTGATACCAGTTATCATTCTACTGTATATCAAGAACTCGGTTTTGTTTGGAATAGCATGCAAAATGCAAAATATATCCACTAATAAAAAAATAATAATGCATGTCTCTACCACAGTTCAAAAGCTACGAAGCCTAAACATCTGAAATATGTCATGAAAACCAAAGATGCTATAGAAACCAATAACATTGGGTTATTTTGTTGGTAGGCAGCAGATGTTCCCAACTATCAGTGAGGACAACACTGGAGGCATGCCTGGGATATTCATTTTTTCAGAATGCCTGTAGGCAGCTCCCTATTATACTCCCCATGGCAGTGTCTCAAAGGCTCTTCAAATATTTAAGGGAATAAGAGAGAAGATGTGCAGCTGCCTACTAAGATTTGCGAGTCCAGTTAGTACAAGGAAAGGCTGAACAAGCAGTAGAATAGACAGGGAAAAACATACAAGAAAATAAGGAGACCAACTGGGAAAAGGGAAATCATTTATTTTGTCTGTTACATAAAACATGGCTCAGGTGAATACAGCAAGAGTGCATATACACATCAAAGATTTTTTTGTCTGACTATGTAATGAAACATAAAACAAGACAAGATTTTTTTTCAAATGTTACTCTTTCTGACTTCCCATGGGTTTAAAAACAAAGTCTCTTCTCCCCTCTAAAATGGAAAATTCAACGTGGTTAGAAGTCTATTGCATGCTACCTCCTTCCTTCTTATGTACAGCTTCTCTCACTTTTCTGTCTGATATTCCTTAAGGTTTGTCATAATCTCTGAACTAATACATAAGGATAGATACTTCTAGTGGGACATAGTGGCGCTGTGGGTTAAACCACAGAAGCCTCTGTGCTGCAAGGTCAGAAGACCAGCAGTCTTAAGACTGAATCCACAAGACAGAATGAGCTTCCTTCACTTGTCCCAGCTCCTGCCAACCTAGCAGTTTGAAAGCATGTAAAAATGCGAGTAGATAAATAGGTACCACTACGGTGGGAAGGTAATGCCATTCCGTGTCTAGTCATGCTGGCCACAAGATCACAGAAACTGTCTTTGGACAAACGCTGGCTCTACAGCTTGGGGACAAAGATGAGCACCGTGCCCTAGAGTTGGAAACGACTGGACTAAATGTCAAGGGGAACTTTACCTTTATCTAGATACTTCTGGCTTGGGAGGCAGAGACTAGTTTGCTGATTTGGGTGATACAGGAAATTATAGCTAATACTAAACCAGAAATATACTGAATGGAGCCGAGGGAGGATTTTGGAACTAAGTCAAAACTACTGCTGTCCCCACAACAACATAGTTGTTTTTCTACTTAATAATGACAGTGATATTCTAAGCTACCTGCATGAAACAGACATAATCTTGTTGCACAGATCACAAAAGTCCTCAGTATTATAAAGAATCAGGCAACTGCCAATTAATTTGCAAGATTGAAAAGAAAACATTGAGAATCATTGATAAAACTGTACAAATATGTATTGGCAAGAGGGATAAAGATGAACAATTGTTTGCATCCATTCTAATTTTACGGCTGCTACAAATTATGGTAATTTTGTGAGGAGGCCTATATGGATATCTAATGGGACTTAAATTGAAAGAATGTACTGAGATGCTTTGAATCTAAAAACTATTAGAGCAAGCTTGATCCTGGAGCGCAATGCTGTTATTCTTCATTTGATACATACTATTTGGACAAAGATTAAAGCATCTGCTAAACTCTTAGTTCCTGGTTGCAGGTGGAAGAGGCAGCACTTTTATGCATTTCACATTTGTGAACTTTGTTGTCAGATGTTGTCAGAACCTCTTGACACAAGCCTTTCATCTTACAGTGGTATTTCCAGAATTACTCTCTCATGTGCCAGCTATAAATTTTAGCACATCAAAGTAACAATTAGGCTATCTAGAAAGGCTTGTGAATGAACATCATCTACTACTCGTCAAAATATGGAATTCATATTTGGAAACAATTTTCTGGAATATAAGACATTTTAGAATTGTTTTAACAGGACTGGGTTTGGTAATTTATAGAAAGGTCGAAATAAATCTGAATAAGGACTACTGGACTTTATTTGGCTTTATGACATTTAACACTTTAACATGGTGTGTTACCTAAATTAACTTGGTAGTACAAAAGAAAAAAGAAAGGAAAAAAGATATCCAACCGGATCTCCATTACCTAGAAATACAGTAACATTTGAGGAGGCTTACTCTTTTGCTTAACTCTTTCCTCTTACTTATCTCTTATTTAAGGTTACAAGACTCCTAAGATACACTCATGCACTTCCAACATTCAATCCCACCACCCTCCTAAATTGCCATTTTTCCTTCAAAGTTTCAGAGATAACTTTTTGCTTAAGAAGCTGAGCTGTTTCTGTCTGCATCCAAAGGATTATGTTTATATACCGAAAATGATAATGGATATTATGGCTGGCATGCTTCAAAGTTTTATCAGTTATGTTGAAGGAGCTGGAAAGGACAAACTATTGGGATGTAAACATTATTTAAAAGAGCCAGGTCCTTCTGGAGCAAAGCGTCATGACTTCAGGGGCACCAGGTCCGAAAATATTCTTAGGCAACTGCTATTTCCCAGAAAAGCGAATCATCAGTGTGCTCTCATCGCAATTCTGGGCCAGTTTTTAAATGATTGGTAACAACCTCAGAATGTAAGTAAACATAGATATCTCTATGATATCATTAATCATTAATGTAATCTTAACGAACCTGCTTGTAATCAGGATATTGAATTGTTCCAAGTTCAGGCTGTATTGTTGTGACTGAAAAATGAAGGGGGAAAGATAACTGTTTTGTGAAATAGTTTAGCACTCTATCCTAAGCACGTATGTATCTGTTGGATACACCCATTTACTCTGCAAGGAAAAACCAAAAGATAACATAATGCTACTTATGGTTTTCAGACTAGCAGCAAGAACAGATAGCAATAGTATAAACCTTCATGAATTTCAGTGCTGATTTTATTAGAGCATATTGAAAACAAATTTCATTATTATTTAGCACTAAAGAACACTATGCTTGATGAAGGATATTTTATTGTGCTGATTGTCTTAAAAGCCAGACAGACTGTTTGACAGGACTGTATCCATTCAATCTCAGACTACAAGCCTTCCTTCTTTTCCAGAAGAGTTTTGATGTATAGGGCAATGCTGGAGTTGGGGTGGCAGGGAATTCAGGCTGCTAACTGCAGGGAAACCTGGAGTTCACAGTTATGGTTATCAGTTGCTATCTTCTTGCATAATGAAGGTCTGTACAGAAATGGCAGTGTCCTCTGCTTCAGATTACAGTACCTGTTTGTGTTCTAGAGCTATGTGAGAAGATGTCATCTGGGATGATCTCCATTAGCTCATGCCTTTCCACATGTGTGTGTGTGGGGGAAGCATGCATCAATGTGGATCATGGAGGGGTTGCTAGGATCACTGTGGGAATGGTTGTCAATATTGCATGATCTGCTGCTTGTACTGCTACTGTTTTGCTTTCTACCTTCCTGATGTGAACACTGAAATAGCAGTGTATCAGTATATCGACTACTATAACAAAGGGATTACATAAATTGCAAACTTTAAGTATAGCATACTCATTTCTACAATTTTATCTTAAAAATTCTGACAGTTTTCACAGAGGCGGCTGTATTTATTTGTGGCAGCAGCAACTCTTTTTAAGACTAACATATATTTCATTGTGAGCTTTGGACACAGTTTGGATCTGAAGAAGTGGATTACACCTATTAGAGCTCACACTGAAAAACTGACCAATCTTACAGATGCCACAATAATTTGGTTTTATTGTTGCTTTGTTCCTCAAACTGCCGGTAGCAGAAAGTCTTTAGTCCTGCTTTAGCTAGATTGTTTTTGTTTGGAATTCTGTATCTGAATTCTGCCCCTTATCTAACTTAATAAACACATATACTCTTAAACCATACTCTCATGTCTCCCCCTCATCTACTACAACAGGACACTGTTATGTTACAATAAGGCAAAGGCTGTAGTTTGGTGGTAAAGAATCTGCTTTGCATGTGGAAGGTATCAGATCCAATCCCTGGCATCTCCAGGTAGGGATAGATAAGACTCCTTCCTGAAACCCTAGAGAGTCACAGCCAGTCAATGTTGACAGTACAGGACTATGGCCTTACCCAGTATATAACAGCTTCCTAATCTTCCTATGTGAGATCTGGAGGGATGAAATCTTCTACCCTCAATATTTCAACTGCACAATATCCGCACATATACCAAGGGATTAAGACCTGGATCCCAAAGGTAATGGGTATTAATTGGTTTCTTACAGGCATAATCCGCAACCTGAGGAGTGGCGCGAGAAATCTTGGTTAGCAAAGAAGACTTTCCTGCATTTGGAAATCTGGAATAAAATAGGGATTATAAAATTACCAATCAGTATGTTTACAATACTGTAAATAAAGCAATAAAGAACAATAAAGCAATTTCTGTGCCAGCTTTATAAAAATCTATTTTACATATGAATATTGACTAAATCAAGAAAACATATATAAAAAAAGCAGACAACTCTAGAGTGAGAGAAGAAGCAGGCAACTTCTTTCAAAAGCATATTTTTAAAAATTAGTTTTCAGTTACTGTACAATATATGTGCAGTTGGGATGATTTCACTCTTATCTATTTAAAAGTTAAGTCATATCCAGATGTTTACAGTGTAAGGTATTAATTTTCAACAGCTTTACTAATATTTACCCCAGTAAATCTTTCTACAATATTCTAGAATCTAGGCACTAAGAAAGATGTATATTCAGACTATTTCTGTTCATATACTTAATACATCTGTTCCATATATTATAAAAGAGGTAAACAATGAGATGTTCTTGCTGTGCGTGTATCTGTTCGGTCTTTCTATTAAAGCTATTTCCCACAAACTGCTTTTCTACTGGAGCTCCTTAGTCAGCTTCAAGTTAGCAGCCATCCCAAGTCTGGCAGCTGCCCAAAAAGGGTTAAGAGTTTCTTTATCATGTAGGTCTCCTGTTTTTTTAAACTCACTATAAATTGTTAATAACACAGCAGGAAAATGGGAAGAGAAATTAAAAAGGCAGTAAAACTCCTGTAATACTAAAAACACCCACTCAGGTAAATATTCATAAGTGAAACAGTTTACCAATTAAATGTGACAAAACATTTTTTTTAATTAAGGCTTATGAGTTTTTGCAGCTTGCTATCTAATTTCACAGCAAACACTCCCAAATTTTGGCAGCAGATGTCAATGGCAGTTTTTTTTAAAAAAACTTGTAATTTAAAAAATCATTTTTATGTGGGTTATGCGGCAGCTCTAAGAGGGCAAGGGTTTAACTGGTTCCTGCTTTTACATTACACGAAACATTTCAAAAATTATTATAATTATTATAACTACATCAATCAGAGTTAGATGTGCTTATTCTGAAATACAGGTAACAATGTAAGCTTAATACTCCCCCCCTCCCTTTATGGTAGTGTAATTTGTGTTTACGTGATCTCATAATAAAGCACTTAGGAACCTACAGAAATGGAAAAGTAAACTCAGACTGAGATCAAAGCTGAAGCTTTCAGAGCCTGATTCTCAATTCAACAAATATGTTTCCATGACTCCCTAATTCTGCCCTCTGCCATAGCATAAAAACAACAACAAATCTGAAAGTTGATATAGAATCAATGGAGAGAAAAGTCAAAAGTACTTCAGTGGCAGTGCTTTAAATACCCAACCCATGCTCATTTTAGTTGTGTATACAGCTATGGTTTGTCACTGTGTGAATTATGAACAAGAACTCAGATTCATGTTTAAACCAGCAACAGACTGTGAAGAGCAGCTTCAACAGCAGGCTCAATATTTCTTGTATTTCTTGTGGCCATGGAGTGACAGCTACAAGTACCTGGAGACAGTGGAACTGTGTAATTATTATTCACTAAATCTACCTGTGTGGATACTTTCTGGACAAGGGCAACCACTTCAATATATACATACAATTTGAGAGACTCAGATGTACAGTTTTCACATTCCAAGACTCACCCAACTAAGCCAGCATCTGCTATAAGTTTTAGATCAAGATGAATTAGGTGTTTTTGACCTTTGGAGGGCCGGAAATTTGTAACTGGGGATCCGCCTAGACCCCCGTATGCCACAAGTAGTCTGTCTCCTTCTTTGTTCAGTTCACCTAAAAATAAAGATTGTACAAAAGTTCAGAAGTAATAATTTCTTTTTTCAAACAATCTCAACAAATACAATTTACAGTCAAATAGACACTTATTTCAACTTCTAATTTAACATTTCATGTTGTTCAGACATGAGGCTTTTTTAAAGTACTAACACATATCTCAAAACATATCTTGGTATCAAATATATTGTAAGTTTCCCACCACAGAGATGATAAACACACTGTGTAACAAAACTACAGTTTAAAGGGGGGGACATTGTGGGGAAAAATAAACCATGGACATTCTTATAAAATATTATTCATAATAAGGCTGAAATCAATAAGAACCCGCTTAACAGTGCAACATAAACATGAACTTGCATCAACTATACCAAATATATTCTCTTTTATTAATCAACAGCTACAGTATTAAACTGTCTCTGAGAATTATCAAATGTTCCTAACATTTGTCACAACTGTATATGCTGGCAGTACTAGCATGAAAATCATGCTTCTGACAATGTACTGGATTAGTGGAAGAGACCATAAAACTAAGCCAAAGTGATTCAACTTTTTCCATCTGAGTGCTGAACTGAATTTCAGAGAAATTATTGGCCAAAAGGTGTGGCTATTAACGAATATATAGCCAGTAACAAAGCTTTAGGAGAGATACTGAAAATTTTCAGAATGGAGTACTATCTATCTATCTATCTATCTATCTATCTATCTATCTATCTATCTATCTATCTATCTATCTATCTATCTATCTATCTATCTATCTATCTATCTATATCTATCTATCTATCTATCTATCTTATTTTAAACAAGCTTGGAAACTACTAGTAAACAATGATATCTTAGGGAAAGGGATCAGGCCACTTGCAGAAAACCTTAGGAGGTCCCCAGAGACTGAGATAAGCCATTATTTCCAGCCTCAGAAAAATCATACAACTGAAAAGTCTTTACTATTTCTTGGTTGGGTGGATTTCAGATGGGAGACTCTTACCTGCAGTGTTGAAATCACTATATAAACCTTTCAGCATGAGGATACATGTATTAAATATTTGCTCAGCAGACAGTTTCCAGATATTTTGATTCATGACAATAATGTAAGAGCAGGAAGCCAAAGATCCTTACCAAACACTTTTCCATCGTCTGTAACAACTGATATTCCTGGAGGCACATTGACTTCACAATCCTTTCCTTTAGCTCCTTTCAGTGCGACAATACTTGAGGGACAAATAAATAAATATGATTATTTTCTGAGAGAGAAAAGAGTCAGATCACATTAATTTGCAGTGAGTGAGAAATACTCACCTACTATGAGCTCCGTTTCCAGCAACAAACCGTCTTTTGGGATACTGACTTTTCATTTTCTTCAAGGTAACCCTTCCGTCAGCTACCAGCCAAACATCACCACCTTTTCCTCCTTGCCCACCATATCGAGGATGGCCCATCCCACCAGCTCCTCCCTTCACATAGATCCTCAGGTCATCTATAAAGCTTCCATACTGCCGAAAGAATACATTGAATGCAAAGTTATTTCGGATTTACTATCTAACTACTTTTGATAATGAAAAGTGGGAGCTGTACAGAGAGGGCTTGTATAATGCAAGGATTTCCTTCAAAGGAAACAGGACAGCTGTAAATAAGAGCTAAGCTATGCACTTCTCTGTCCTCATTGCTATGTATTCCCCAAGAAGAGTGCTGCCTGTTTTCCATGACAATCATACAAAGGAAAGTAGAAAGGTAAGCTATTGGGATAGTGTCAAAACCTGCTTATGCCCCAGTAACCATTAATAATGAAGTTCAATCTTATTGGCAGAGTCCCATCCTTAGGTATCAGGAATCACACTTATGGATACAGACTATACTGAAAAGCAACTTCATTTGACAAGGAGCTCAACAAGATCTCTTAACCACTCAAGAAGACTCAGTTGAGGTTACTGCCACTAATTTTTTTCAACAAGTCTATGTTTTCAATACAGTAGCAGATTCACAGGCAGCATTATAACATATTCCTCAGCGTGAAGATGCAACAAATAGAATCAGCCTTCCACTTCAATGTATGTTTGCCATGCCACAGTTAAAACAACAGGAATCTGCGGGGGGGGGGGAGAAATCCCCCTTCATACATCTGCTCATGTTTCCAAGTGGACAATATTTTATTAGGTCCAAGTAAAATTCCACAGAGTGTAAAAGCTTCCGAGTTCTTCATTAAACTAGGTCAGGTTTCAGCAAAATGCAGTCCCCCAAGGGCATTTTGAGGCCCCAACGGTTCCTGAAATAAACCCCCTATAGAAGGCTCCCCCTCTTCTTTAAAAAGTGAATTTCTGCTCCTGTTGGCACGAGTTTTCACTTTATGGGCTCTAGCTCTCCCCACCATAAAACAACAACAAACACAGAAATCGGCGTCCTGCCACTTTCTAATATTTTTTCCTAAAAATCTTTTAATCAGCAGCTACTCATTTCCCCCCCCCCCCAATAGCTGCTAAAAAAAGTAGGGATGTGGGAAGAAAGGGAGCCCAAAACTTTGGCCTGATGTAGCCACACACGAATTGTTTAATTTCTGTCTCCGTAACAGTCTTATCCGATAGGCTTGTCTGAAACA
Organism: Pogona vitticeps; assembly: GCF_051106095.1. Classification (NCBI taxonomy): domain Eukaryota; kingdom Metazoa; phylum Chordata; class Lepidosauria; order Squamata; family Agamidae; genus Pogona; species Pogona vitticeps. The sequence goes on along the minus strand of NC_135788.1, from coordinate 23,732,235 downwards.
CAGCAACTGATTCAGTGACCTAGTGGCTATTTATTCTCTCCAGTAATAAGGGTCAGAAGGTATATCCCACCAGTGGGAGGACAAGATTCATCCAGACATTCCAGTTTTACCTTGCTTTCCCTCCAATAAACCACAAGGCAGCCTAAACCTACTTAAGACACTGCTTTCTAATTTTCCCTCCTGTTGTTTGGACCTAAACTAGTCGCACCTGTGTGCTGCTGGCAGGCTTGCTGCAGGCAACTGGTTGGCAGGGTGAGAAGACTGGGCCAGGGAGGCCACTGGTCTGGTCCATCACAGGTCTTGTTGTGTTCTTATGGCCTGTGACAATTTTAATTATAAAATGTTTTGGGTTGTTTTTTGTTTTTTTTAATCACAATCCTCAGCTGGGAAACAAGGTGGAAGGGGACTATAAACAGTTGAGGAGCCACATACATACATAGATAGGCAAGCAGATAGCACGCTTTGCATTTAAAACTCTAATTTCATGAGGGAAGGCAAGGAGACCTTCCTTTGTTTAACTTAGTAACTCATGACAGGAAAACGCGTCTCTTTTCACACCCACCCACCCAAAACAAACAAGATTTAACGAGGCACCAAGGGCCCCTCGAGCACAGGCACCCGCTTTAGCCCCAAGGCGAGGCTGAGACGCACTAACCTTCCTGAACAGGGCTCGGCTAACCCACACCATGACCGCGGCCGCACGTCAGAAAACCTTCCCCGCTGTTTCGCCGCCCGTTCTGACGACACGCGGAGGGTGGGAGGGAAGGAGGCAGGCAGCGGGCCGCGCCGGAGAGTGACGCCAGGCCGCCAACCCGCCCATTCCGGGGCTGGACGGAGGAGGAGGAGGAGGAGGCTCTGCGAGTCGGGCGTGGATGACGGGAAGCAGGACGCGGGCACGAAGGGGGAGCAGAGGCGAAGTCACGCGTGTTTTGCGTGTCACTGCGGGGCCGGGTAGGGGGGGGACACACTGAAGTGTCAGGAAACTAGGTTGGCAAAGCGGCTTGGGCGGCCTCTTCCGACCTGGCTTTCTATTTCTAAACATGCCCACCGAGAAGGAAGCCGCCCTCCCCGCGGGTTCAGTGGGCATCTTTTCTGAGTGGCCCACTTCCAGAAAGCATCATCTTTCGAAAACAGCCTCTTGCTTGCAAACGTAAAAGATGACCATTGTGATCATGGGATATGCGTTCGAAAGTTGGTGTAAAAGAGGGAAGCCAGTCAAAGACTGGCATGCAAAAAAAAATGCAGGTTGCGATTAATATTAAAACCTTGCATGGTGTGATGAAGGGGTTTGAATCTTGAACACTAAATGGATTAACTGGTGGTTTCAAACAGTCCCGTGCCTCCATCAGGTAGTGATTCTAAGCACTGATCCTGGTGGTCCTGACATCAGGGGCATCTGGTCTGTGCTGCAGGGTTTGAACCTGGGTATTCCTTGTTCCTGAACTCCCAGGATTCAAGGCCTCAGAATGTCTTATCCCAAGCAGAGTGTGCTATCCTTTCTTCTCCTGTGCTATTCTGGCTCTTTCTTATTCTTCTTCCCCACTCTGTGGCTTCATTCTCTCCTCAATAGGAGGGTTTTTGAGGTCTCACCACTCCTCTACACTTCCTCATGTGGAATCATAAATTTTTCCCACTGGTGTTTCCAGGGATTTCTATCCACATCCACTTTCATCCCAGTGGGAGTATTCACCTCTCTTTTCTTCTGTCTCTCCTGCTTCTTATTACTTCCCTCTCCATTATATACCACTGTCCCCTCCTACTTTTCTATTCCAATCTTTTCCAGCTGTTGCTTCACCTCCCTCACCATTTTCTCTATCTTATCCTTAGACCCAACTCCTTCCTCATTTGGTTTTCCTCTGTCTTGCCCCATGTCTTTCTATTTCTTTTCTTTGCCCTTCAGATTCTGTCTTGTCTCTTTCTTTCATGGGGTGGTCACTTTCCATATGATCTGGTGCTTCCCCTTCTGGGCACCTATAGTTCTTTCCCATTTCTCTGTAGGGAAGGATGGCACTCGAACCAAGATGGTACCGGAACAGCTGTTCTCCTCACAGTGCATATGATTGAAGGCTGAAGAAGTTTGTTCTCTTAAACTGAATATTTTCTGGGCAGCTCACTTAAATCAAGACAGCACACACACACAAAAAAAAAACAGATTAGGCACAAAGGCATAGTGGCTTTTCGTGTCTTGCTTATTTTGTTTATTATGTGCCATCAAGTTGCCCTTGATTTATGGCAACCCTATGAATAAACAATCTCCAAAATGTGTGATCTCAACAGCCCTGCTTAGTTCTTGTAAGTCATGCATGTGGCTTTCCTTTATGGAGACAATCCATTTCCTATTTGGACTTTCTCTGTTCCTGCTACCTTTAACCTTTCACAGCATTATTGCCTTTTCCAGTCTTTATTTACAGGCATTAATTTATACCCTAAAGTTAGGATAAAAATGTGACTTTTCAAAGTTCTTTTTATTTCCTACACGAAAAAGTCTATATTTCAATCTGTTCCAAGATCTTTGCCATACTGCAAACTGTAACACGACTCCATTCTCTCTATCCTAGAATTCATCAGTGCAGCAGGCAAAAGAACAGCATTTTCCTGAAATCTTAATACAGTGGTGCCTCGACTTACGACCATCATTCGTTCCAGAAGATGGACATAACTCGAAATGATCATAAGTCGAAGCACCATTTCCTGTTGAAATGAATTGGAACGCGATTAATCCATTCCAGAATAAAAAATTTAAAAACCAAATAAAATAAAAATGAAACACTGCAAGCCCCATAGGAATGCGCTGAGGCTACCAAAAAAAAAAAAAAAAAAAGCCAGCCAAAAATAAACAACGGAGCAATCCCTGAAGGTGCTGGGGCTTTAAAAAAAGGTAGCAGAGCAAGCCCCATCAGAAGGTGCTGGGGCTGAAAAAAAGTCACCAAAAACAAAACAACACAGCACAGAAACATAACCCCCTAGCCAAAAGCCACCCTGCAAAACCCATCCAGAAAGGCAGTTTTTAAAAAGCAGAAAGCAGCACCTTACCTTACCAGGCAGTCCCAAGCCTCCCTGCAAACAAACACACTCTCACTGAGAAGCAGAAGCCAGGCAGTCCGAAGCTACCTCCGATCGCACACTCTCTAACTGCTGGGGTGAAAGAGCTACAAAGAAGCAGCCTCTTTGCCACCGGCAGTTATCAATTTGAATTTCCCACCTTTCCCCCCTGCCTTTTTTGTGTTCGTAACTGGAAGCTCCAGCCGCAAGTCGAACCAAACTTTTGCAGCCGGAGCTGGCCGTAATTCAAAATGGTCATAAGTTGGGACTTTCGTAAGTTGGGGCACCACTGTATTGCTAAAGGCTTGTAAACATTGTAAACACATCCCTTTGAGTGCCAAATTTATATGCCATTATTTGTGTTACAGATATGAAGTGGCACCATCAAAGATAAGAAAAGACTACATAATAAAGTATCCCTAAGTGGATTAACCAATGAACTAATAAGTTAACTGGAAAGCTGTGGTTGATAACAATAATTTGCTATGAAGTCTGTTCCAATTTACGTTCTAGTGGCATTCTGGGACCAAGCAGCTTGCCCAGAGCTACACAGTGTTAGGGAACATGACTCCATCTGCCACACATACTTGGCAGTGTCCAAGAGGCATTCAAAGTCCCAGTGTTAGCTCTGCAACCAGGCACTCCAGTTTACTCAACTATACTACTTCTTGTAGTTATTGTAAAACTTCTATTGTTTCTGTGCCCAATTTTATTCCTAAAGTTATATATTCATCACATGTAGTCCATATTTAGAGGTGTCCTGGTCTTTTCAGAACTATTCAACTCACAGGTATATTTTCCTTGTACCTTGTCTACTTAGAAATGTCTACTTAAGAAAAGTCCGAGCTTTGGGTTTATTTGCTAAAAAGTCCATTTGATTGTCATTGGACACTGATGAGAAATGACTGAGGGGCTAAATAGGTTAAAATAGGATCCAGCCTAGATCAGCTTGAGCACTGGGCAGAAAACAACAGAATGGAATTCAACTGAGTGAAGTACAAAGTACTGCAGTTAGGAAAAAGAAACCAAATGCACAGTTACAAGATGGGGGATACCTGGCTCAACTGTACTACAAGCAAGAAGGATCTGGAAGTCATAGATCACAAGCTGAATATGAGCCAACAGTGTGATTATGGCTACAAAAAAGAAAAGGAAAGGAAAAAAAGGGAAAAAAAAGGCAAATGCTATTTTTTGGCTGCCTTAACAGAAGTATAGTCTACATATCCCATGAGGTACTAGTTCCTCTCTATTTGCCACTGGTTAGCCCTCATCTTGAATACTGTGTCCAATTCTGGACACCACACTTTAAGAAAGATGCTGACAAATTGGAGCAAGTTCAAAGGAAGGCAACAAAGATAATCAGGGGCACGGAAACCAAGCCTTATGAAGAAAGACTGAAAGGATTGGGCATGTTTAGCCATGAGAAAAAAAGATTGCAGGGAGACATGATAGCACTTTTCAAATACTTGAAAGGCTGTTATACAGAGGAGGGGCAGGATTTGATCTCTGTCATCTCAAAGTGCAGGACACACAACAATGGGCTCAAGTTACAGGAAGCCGGATTTTGATTGAATATCAGGAAAAACGTCCTAACTGTTAGAGCAGTAAGACAGTGGAACCAATTCCCTTGAGAGGTGGTGAGTGCGCCAATACTGGAGGCATTCAAGAGAAATTTAGACAACCACTTCACAAGTATCTGCACAGACCAGGGGGTATAGGCCCCTTCCTACTTCATGATTCTAAGTTATCAGAATGCTAAGTTATTAGAATACCTAACACTAACTATCTAGATTTCACGAGCATGACTGATTTCTTTATAAATTCTGTGGAGTAACTGCCCCATTTGCCTTAGATGTTGTTTTAAGATTTTCTCCAGAATGGTCAGCTGAAAGCATGTAAGAAGAAACTAGTACTATAATTCCCTGAGCAGATTTTATACATATTTATGTACAGTATTAGTTATACTCCAGAAATGCATAAAACACACTCAACAAAGAAAAGCAGAAACAAATTAGCCTTACCTTTCTGGAAAGATTGTGTTTGACATTTAGAAAGAATATATAAATACAGAAATAATAAATTTTATATAGTACACAACCCACTCTTCTACTTAAGGGATTATGGAAGAAATGTTTCTGAACTTTATGATAGTGATCATTGTTTGCTTGCATAATCTCCCTAGTGGCAGTTTATTTGTCTATTTGTATGTTTAGCAGTTGCAAGTGGCAATTGTATGTGCCACGTGGAATTTGGTTCCTCTTAACTTCGGAAATCACTCCAATTGACTTGAATTGAGTCAGACTACCCAGTTTTCTTCCGTAGTTGAGTATGTAGAGAGAAAAGTCAGTTTATGTCCTATAAATGCAAAAACAAAGGGATTTCTTCCACCGGTAATGCCCTAGATGGCTGATAACAAGGGAGCAATTAGTGCTATCTTCAATATTTCTAGTCTCTAAGCAGCCTGACAGTGTGATCCTAACCTTACTGAAAAACAAACCCTATTGGCTAGAAGATCACATTGATTTTGGTGGTACTCTTCGCCAGGTAAATATACTTAAATAGAAGTGCTTAGATTGATGTCCACTAAGTACTGTGAAAGTACTCAATTTTGAGATGATTGTATTGTATTTATATCTTTATTATTTTATTTGGTAAGTTACATTTTCCTAACACCATATTCATCAACAGATAGTTATCCTGGCCTGTTTAATAATTGTGTACTCTGAAGTCAATTATGATTTACCACAAACTTTTCCAGGTTTTTCCAAGTAGAGAATACTCAGAAGTGGTTCACTTTTCCCTTCTTCTGGGGGCACCCTGGGCTTGGACAGCTTTCCGATGACTACACAGGCTGCCTCTTCTTCCAGGAGGCACAGTTGGGAATTGAGCATTCAAGCTTTGCCTCCACTACCAGATACTTAATACAGTGGGGTCTTGACTTGAGAACTTAATCCGTATTGGAAGGCGGTTCTCAAGTCAAAAAGTCTGTAAGTCAAGTCTCCATTGACCTACAGTGCATTGAAAACCGATTAATCCCGTAACAGGCCGTTTTTGTTCCATTTTGGTTTTTTTCTGGTCTCTAAGTCAAATCTCAGTCTGCAAGTCAAACCTAAATTTTGCGGCCAGAGAAGTCTGTAACTCAAAAAGTCTGTAAGTCAAGCTGTCTGTAAGTCAAGGGTCCACTGTACACGGAGCTATCCAGCCAACTTTGTTTAGGAAGTGGAAATATTCTTCTCTTTTCTAATTTGAAAAAGGAAGATGATGCTTTGGGAAGGAAGATTTGTGCTAGAACCTACTCTTCCCCAGTGATACCTATTGATGACTCTTCATGAACTGAGAGAGATCTTTACTTACAGCAGTTTAGCCATACATTTGAAGTGTGAGAACCTAAGACAATGCTTCTCACAGCCAGAACCCAGTGAGGGTCCAAAACATAGGGAACTATAATGATATCTTGATGTCTATTTGTATATTTTTGTGTATAGGCAAACAGATGAAGACAGTATAGACAAAGATGTAACCAGGGAAACCTAGTTTCACATCCTTGATCAGCAGTGAAGTGACGGATTTGAGTCTGTCCTTAGACCAGTTACTGTGTGAATTTAGCCAGCCTAGCAAAGGGATTATACGCAGAGGTTGGGAAAGAGAGATGTATAGGTACTCCCTGTACCTACTCGGATGTCTGCTGTCCAGTAAGTTTGGGCAACTTCAAGGTCTCTGCAATTCTGTTTTCATAGCATCCTCTATCTAGTATGCCCTTCAGAAGGAAATAGCTTCCAATAGATGAATGTCCACTGTAAAATAGGACACATACCCCCACCCCATGTGAAGGATAAGTGGAATGGACAGGCATGCTTCAGGAAAGAGATGAAGATGAAAGGAAGAATTGAGGTTGGACAGAAAATCAGCCATATGTTTAAAAAGAGTCTATGAAAATGACTGTGTAAACATATTCTGGATACAATCTAGTGTTGCTGAATACTAAAGGGCAATACAGGGCTACACTGTACCCCAGGACAGTAAATGTCATGCATACAGATATATTATCAAACACATCGATCAAAATTGCACTAGTATAAACAAACAAAATAGTAATCTAAAATACAGACTTCTCAGGAGGAACTGAGATAATGTAACAGGAAATATGTAGCAGAGGTTTCAATGAGTTCAAAATCCACAAGTCTTTCCTGTGCATTTGTAAGTTTAATTGTTCAGATAGCACAGAGATAACATTTTGTAAGTACTGACATCAATTAAATCAAATCCTTCCCTCCATTTGGGGCACAGAAATAGAGGAAATGGTCAATGGCTTGGTGTCAACTGGAAGCTCTTTTCCTCCCACACTGTGACGAGTCTTCATGTGGTTCCCCTATGAGAGATGCTCAATGATGCTGCTTCTTTATCAGTAGGACATCAATTTTCTGCCTTGCCCCCCCTCCTCTTTTACATCATTGACACCATGATAATGTCTGCAAGAACATTATGTGCCGTTTCTCTTTCAACGCAGTGAGATAGTCACTCAACCAAGAACTTGACTCACATATGAATAGCAGGTACTAGGTTTGTGGTTTCAAAACCTTGTCACATGCTAAGAAGCAGCACTATAACATGCCAGAATCTTTTTTTATTTCCTGGTACTTACCCACATAACAATTTAAATGTGCATATTGAAAGGGGCATAAAACTTGCTTTAACAAATCTTACCTATTAAAGAGAAATTCAGATTTGTTTAGAATATATTTAGCAAATGCTTCCATATTATGCCATATCTTTGAGTACTGAACAGAACAATGTGGTATGCAGAAAATACGTCACCTGCACATCACACCACTGGTGTAGCATTAACTGCTTGTTATACTTACTTCCTGAGCAAAAGCCTATGAGAAAATATAAAGAAGCATCACTCCATTGTGAGTGGGAGACAGTACCAGAAAATCAGTCTCTGGTTGTTCAAGGCAGAGAATTATAATTATCTGAATGGTTTTACCTGGAGTGCTGAAATTGGTACATGTATCCCTCTGTATCTCCTCATGCTGATGTTAACAATGGCCCTCTTCCTCTTTTCTGTCTTGCTTTAACAACTTTTCAAGACCCTTTCAATGTCATATGTGCATACAAAGATGTTCTCTAATCTCTTTTCGTTAGTTTGAAAACTGCACTCGATGCATGCAATTACAGTATTTACTTATTTCATATTTTTAAAAATCCCCCCTTTTCAGCTCCCAAGAGATGAAGTTATCCATTTTCTCCCTCTCCAGTGGCTGAATTTTCATAGAGATGATGGCTTTATTTGTGGGCTGCAAAGGTCCATATTTTCACTTGGCCCAGGTTTGTGTTTACAAATGTTGAATAGTGGTGACCTACATATATTAAGACTAGGTAGCATAATTAAATGACAAGTATCTGAGGTGCCATACTTCTAAATACATTGCTAAATAAGCTTCATATCCTTTACCACAAAATAAATACATTTCTCAGGGAGGGTGAGTGCAACTCCTTTGTCATGTGGGAGAGGAAGACAGAAAAAGGTTTGTTGTGTCTGGGCCTCCTCAGCCCTATACTATCTTATTTATCTGTTGCAGGGGTGAATTGTGACTCATCCCAGGATTTAGTGGGGAGTATCCTTCTTGTCCAGTCACAAGCTGTGTAAACCCTTGATTAGTTACATCATCTTGACTAGAGGATATGTACAGAAGTTTAGTGTCTACATGTGAGATGGGGAGGTGCCAGCTGTCTTGAAAGATGCAATTGTAAGATCAATCCTAAGGAAGCTTTCCTAGGGCCTCAGAGACTAATTGCTGGAGTTTTATTTGCAACCTCGCATTCAGTCTGTGGGTTGAATAACTGGGAGAACATTTTCTGGGCTGGAGTGATCATCTGTCCAGCATTACTAAGCAATTGTTCCTTGCAGACTTGACTTCAAAGATATCCATGCCAATCTGCTGAATGCTCTTTTCGTTGCTTTCCTTAGTTGGTGAGAGGTTTTTGTTTGCTGTTGATCTGTTCAGTTGGTTGTTAAGTATGTATGCAGAAAGAAAGCAACATACTGTATATGAATCTGTAAAGCTTATTCTTCCTTTGCTTAACAGGTTTTTGGGCCATTCTGAAACAGAGATCTACATAAACTACTTTTAGGTCTTAATCCCTGGATTATACTTACCTGTGCAAAATTTCTCACAACGGCATGGAAAATATGCAACAATTTATTTATTTAGTTAGTTAGTTTATTCCATTTATACCCCGAGAAGGCCCGGTTTCTTGTTTTTTCCTTCCGGGCCTCCCTCGGCGTCAGGCTCCTCAGCCTCACCTCCTGACTCGCACGAGTGACATGGGTAGAGCTAGGTGGGAGTAGGCGTTCCGCCAAGTATCGAGGCCCTAAACCGTTTAGGGCTTTAAACGTAAGCGTCAGAACTTTGAAGTCAATGCAGAATCGGATGGGCAGCCAATGCAGCGCGGCCAAAAGAGAAATGTGGTGGTATTTTCTCGCTCCACTGAGCCTGGCCGCTGCATTCTGCACCACCTGGAGTTTCCGCATCAACCTCAAAGGTAGCCCCACATAGAGCGCATTACAGTGGTCTAATCTCGAGATTATGAGTGCACGAACCAAGGTAGTGAGAGCCCCCACATCGAGATAGGGCCGCAGCCGGGCTATCCACCACAGATGGAAAAAAGCAAATTTAATGGATGATTTTAAGTTATAATTCCTTTATCTCTTTTTACTTTTGTGACTGCCTTATCAATGTAATCTGTATCATATTTATTGTCATTTGCTGGTCATGGAGTGCAATAATTTATATACAATACACAAATCTGTGACTTCAAGCAACTGTATGTAAAGACATTTTTTAAATTCTTTCTCCTACAAATGCTTCGAAGTGGGTAATTGAGACTTTAAGGGATATACTCTGGGGTACTTACAGCTACTGTTCTCTCTGGATTTCTGTACTTCTACTGCGCAGGTTGCAAAATAGAATTTTACCAGAAATTCAAAAGTCTGCAACAGTAATGAGGTAAGTAACAACTATCATCTGATGACTACCTGGACATCTGTTACTGTCTTATTGTTTTATTTTTAGGAATGAAAGATGGTTTCAAATTGTCTACAGAAATAGGTAAATACTTTACAGAAGTAATTTGCAATGATCACCTTCTTGGATAAAATGCTCAAGCAGACGTTGAACTCCTAGAAGACAGATTCCATATCTATAACTATGGGTCTTCAAGGTCCTAGGTCTGCTGTCACTGGGGCAGTTTTAGTGTAAAAACTTGGGGCTTGTGTAAGAGGGAAGGATCAGATTCCTGCTACAACTCTTGCTTTCTGAGAAAGAGGAGAACAATAGAAGTATAGCAAGATATTACAAAAAGCATGGGAGAAGGTTCTCTCACACAATCCAAGATGTGTGTGTGGGTGTGGGTGTGTGGGTGTGTGGGTGTCTTGTTTTCCTTTCCTCCCTGCAACCTGATTTTATGCTGTATTGTACAAAACAAAAGATGGCATAAAATATATTTTAAATGATCTTGTTTCACAAAATATCCCAGAGGATGTTAAATGGCTAAAATGGTCTGAAAATGTATATAATGCCCTTCCAACATTAATCTCCTTTAATTCCCCAGATCTTTCTGAGATAGCTTATTTTAGTGTGGTCTTATAGCTTTGATAGATCTCAGTGACTTTGACTGCATCTTCAATTATTCTGTAGCTCCGTTTTTATTTTTCATGATTTTGTTTTGTCTGGGCTAAATTACTCTATGCAGAGACCTATTACTGAAGGCCATCCTATGAAGTGAAACAATTACGTTATAAATGTCTGTAATCTATTTTGGGGTTGCCTTGAATATAATTTATTGAAAGATGGCATGTAAATCTTCAAAACAAAATAATCTTCCACATTCTGAGTAACACAGTTTTCAATGGCTAATTTTTCTTCTCTTTTTTTAAACTTTACTCAAAGTCACACCTGCACTAAGGACATTAATCTGTCATGTTTTCTCTGTGTATGTGTGCTTTGTGCTGTCAAGTCAGAACCAACTTATAGTGACCCCAGTAGGGCTTACCAAGGTAAGTGAGATATTAAAGGAATGGTTTTACCAGTTCTACTCCCCCAGAGGGTTTCCATGGCTGAGCGGGGATTCGAACTCTATTCTCCCAAGTCTTGGTTCATCACTCTATGGACTGCACCACACTGGGAATCCTGTCACGTTCTAGCAGAAGTCAAAAATGCTTTAAGACTGCTCTCATATTGCTTGATCCATGAAAATGAAATGGAATTTAATTCCTAGTAAATATATATACTGTATAATATGATAGTCTTACAATTCTAAACTCATTTATCAAAGAGTCAAGCCCTGTTTAAATGTGGTGTGTAAACAAGCACAGACTAGCACATCTCTTGGTAGGAGAAATGTCCTGACTGCTGTTGAACTGGATTATGCATTTTGTCAATGGGGGGTGGATGGGAGGGACGTGTAGCATATTGACTCATTGAAGATGATGTGGATAGAGGCGGGTTTATGTGATTTATAACCCCTCTCCCTCTTGGAGTTATTATTGTGGATCCTGCTCTTGCTGATGCCAGTGTCTTCCTCTGCAGTGACATCTCACTACCCTATAGCAGGAGCAGCAATAACCAACACCAGCAGTCAAGCAGCAGCTTCAGAGTTCAGACATTCGGAAGACAACTCAAAACCTTTCTCCCCTCCTTTCTCTCTCTCTCTCTCTCTCCAAGTGGCCAGTCAACACAGCTTCCTGTGTTCAAATATTTGCACTGAAGACTCTATCTCAGTAAGTATGATTTCTCCCTAATCATTCACAGCAATTTAAAACAAATGTTTGTTTGTTTGCTTTAATCTTTGACTTATTGAACAGGGAGGATCTGGATTCTAGAAGAACTTTTTAAGTGTCAATCTGGGCTTACAGACTCAAAAGTGAAGTCCCATTGTGTTCCATTGAGCTTATGCATATTTTTAGAATAGTGGTCCCAACTGATTTTGCTATTTGATAATTAACCCCTTCCACTCAAAACCTTAGTTGCTCGAGTTTTCATGCATTGGCAAAAACGGGGTTGGTTTAAAGCAAGAAAAGACATATGTTTCCAATGCTTATGCCAGTCTTCCCCAATTCAGTATCCTCTAAATGTATTAAGCTAAAACTCTCATTTTCTAGCCAAGATATCTGCAGGGTGCTAGGCTGAGAAAGGCAAGACAAGAAGAAGTAGAAAACGTTACTCCATTTATATATAATGGAATGAGGGGAAAGTATACATGTCTGAGATTTTACAATACAGGGCTAAACAAATAAATATAATTTATGTAGATTAAAAATTAGAGTCAGGTATTCCCATCTAGGCACTGATGAATTAGTGCAGTCTATACCATACCAAAAGTATAACATTGTATAAGCTTTTAAACTAGTGATATTGTTGAGAAAAACTCTTAGTAGAAGAGTGTGAGCTGAGAACGTTCACCGTCAGTTCAAATCAGGTATCAGTTTATAACTCACAAGTTTAACTGATCAGATGATATAGCTTGCATTTTGGACCACTTGTGGCACTCTCCAGTGCAAGCTATTTTCAGGTAATCAAAGAACATAAAGGAGATTGTGAACTAGCCCAACCCAGCTCCATGCCCAGGCTGGGCCTTTTTGGTCCCATGATAAGGCTACTCTTTTTTCAGAGCTGGGCTGGAGGGATTCATGCATGCATGGAAAAATTGCTTTAATTAAGTTTGCTCCCAGTGAAGCAATCAGATGCAATCCTTATTCTCTGGCACCCTTACTCAAGTTCTCAGAGCATCTTCTCATGCAGGTTTTCAGAGCATCTACTTACAGGGACCTAACAGAAACTATCTTAAGGGGCTGTTGGCAACATCACAGGGGAAAATATATATAAATGGATTTGAACACAGAAGAAATGCTATGTGTAAATGTTATTTACTTCTCCTCCTCCTTAAATAATTAAGTTTAGAATCTCTACTTTCAGAGGCAACATGCCATTGATCAGATGCCAGGGCAAGAGGGGCATATTTCTTTTTTAAAATCTAAAAAATTATTTTGTAGTTCAGAAACAAAAGTTGGTAGAAAACAAACATTGGTAGATTCTGTGAGCTTCTTTTAACTCTGCTGTGTTTACTTAGGGCCATAGCAATCTAACTTTTCATTTTGCATTTAGGTGCCCCTTTTGGCAGAGAACATGGGTCTGTCCTTTAATTTTATCCTCACAGAGAGGTTGGACTGAGGATGTGTCCCTGTCTCACTGAGTGGGGATTTGAAACTGGGCCTTATATATCTGGGGAGTCCAGTAGCCCCCAACAGTTGACTATAATCTCTAACATTCTTGAAGCCCCCAGAGGTCCCTTTTTACTCCAGATCTCAGACAACCATGGGGAGAAATATAGCAATTTTCAAAGCCAGGACACGGGCTGGCAACCATGGCAAAGGACATAGAAACCACTAGTCAGCCAGCCCCCGGCCTTTCCTTTCTGAAAAATACCTCCAGAATGTCATCTGCCTTTGTAAAAATAAAATTTAAAAAAGGGAAGGAAGCGGGCAGAATGAAAGTTAGTCCCTTCCTTTCCAGCTGCTCCAGCTACTTTAAGAAGAAGGACGAAAATGGAGGATAAGGCCCTCATTGCCTCTTGCTAAGCTGGGGTGAAAGGGCTGCCATTTGGACAGTGGACTTTGGGATATTATTTGTTACTCTGTTTAAGGGAGAGGTGTGTAGGCTGTGTGTGTGTTACTGTTCTTGCTTTGTGTGAAAGGAGGCTGAGATTTGGATTGTTTGCCAGGGCAAGAACTAAAGAGAGGACTTCTTTTTCCCTGTGGCTCCTCCCACTATATGGAACTCCCTCCCTTGGGAGCTGTGCTTGGCCCCTTCTCTCCTTTGGTAGGCAAGAGGGTATTATGGAGGCAGTTGAGATGGGGAGGTCTTTTAAAAATGCTTAGTTTTAAAATAATGGTTTAAATACGTATATATTATAGTTTTTACTTGTTAGAACTGGATGTGGAACAACTGATTGGTTCAAAATTGGGAAAGGAGTACGACAAGGCTGTATATTGTCCTCCGGCTTATTTAACTTATACGCAGAATACATCATGCGAAAGGCAGGACTGGAGGAATCCCAAGCTGGCATTAAGATTGGCAGAAGAAATATCCACAACCTCCAATATGCAGATGTTACCACTCTGATGGCAGAACGTGAGGAATAATTAAAGAACCTCTTAATGAGGGTGAAAGAGGAGAATGAAAAAAAAAATGGTCTGAAGCTCAACATCAGAAAAACCAAGATCATGGCCGCTGGTCCCATCACCTCCTGGCAAATAGAAGGGGAAGATATGGAGGCAGTCACAGATTTGAGTTTCTTGGGCTTCATGATCACTGCAGATGGAGACAGCAGCCACAGAATTAAAAGACGCCTGCTTCTTGGGAGGAAAGGGATGATGAACACTGACAGCATCTTAAAAAGCAGATACATCACCTTGCCGACAAAAGCCCGCATAGTCAAAGCTATGGTTTTTCCTGTAGTGATGTATGGAAGTGAGAGCTGGACCATAAAGAAAGCTGACCGCCAAAGAATTGATGCCTTTGAATTGTGGTGCTGGAAATCAACCCTGAGTGCTCACTGGAAGGACAAATCCTGAAGCTGAGGCTCCAGTACTTTGGTCATCTCATGAGAAGAGAAGACTCCCTGGAAAAGCCCCTGATGTTGGGAAAGTGTGAGGGCAAGAGAAGGGGACGACAGAGGATATGGTTGGACAGTGTCATTGAAGCTACCAACATGAATTTGACCCAACTCCGTGAGGCAGTGGAAGACAGGAGGGCCTGGCGTGCTCTGGTCCATGGGGTCACAAAGAGTCGGACACGACTAAACAACTAAACAACAACAACATCACAATTTTTTAAACTAACTGTTGACATTTTTTTTGGCATATCACCTGGAGTCCACCATTAGGGGAGAAAGACAGAATAAAAATCAATCAAACAGGCAAACATGCTTTGTCTTATTTAGTGTGTATGTGCACACAATTGCCTGCTTCAAGAGAAGTGTATATGTGTTTGAATGGACAAGTGGAATGGATGGGTAGAAGTTACCAGTTTT
The DNA here is from genome assembly GCF_051106095.1 of Pogona vitticeps. Classification (NCBI taxonomy): domain Eukaryota; kingdom Metazoa; phylum Chordata; class Lepidosauria; order Squamata; family Agamidae; genus Pogona; species Pogona vitticeps. Next base: position 23,717,100 of record NC_135788.1, on the reverse strand, counting down.
TCATGAGTTTTGACTGACAGGTAGGGAGTCTTCCCCAAAGGCTTTTATATATGTGCCTTTCCTGTGATATGCGTGTGTGTCTGTCTGTGTGTGTATGTGTTTCTTCCCTGTTGCAAGGGGAGTTACCTATGATTTTGTGTATAAATATTTGCTGTATGTGTTGAGGGTTGTTGGGCTTTTTGTATATAACTTGAAGAAAGCTCTTGCTGAGACTTGTCGTATGAGGGGGTTGTATTAGGATAAGATTTCCTGAAGTTTTGTGGACATTTTTAGGGGTCATGTATGGTTTACATGCTTGTTTCAATGGACAGTTGCTTGGGTTTTGGGATGCCTCTAAATTGTGCCTAGGATGAGTTCTTGTTTTTGTTTTTGTTAATTGTTTTGTGGCTGGAAAAAGACATTGCCTCTGTGTGGATGTGTGTGTTTGTGTCAGAATATCAGCAATATTTTCTTAGGAAACTAATATATTTTTGTGCTAAATTAGATTAGATATGTGATCTGGCATTTGGGCCTTAGACCTAATCTCTACTTAGCATTCAGTTTCTGAGGGAAGTTATTTTGATTTGATGGCTGGGTTAAGTCACAATGCTTATTTCTCAAATTTTGAAATGGGTCCCAGCTCAAAAAGGCAAGGATTCCTTCTAGAATTGGGCTGCCTTTTTATAGAGGTGCTCCTGACACATTTGTACATTATAGTATTCTTTTTTTTATTTCCTTAGGCTTAATGTGCCTTTTAAAAAGTTAGCTGTTGTTATTGTAATTAACAATATGCTGTAATTAGGGATGGGCAGTTGTGGCTTCCAAATGCTTACTGAAGTGCTTATGAGCCCTAGCCATCACAACCAATGGTGAGGAATGATGGGAGCAGCAGCCAAAAAAATATCTAGAGGGTCACAAGTGCCCATCTCTCATTCAATCAATCATTCACTCAATCACACTTTTGCAAAAAATTAGACTAATTTACAATAATTTGTATAAATAATTACATTATACATTTTTGGTACACTGTCCTAAAACCTAAATTGAATTAAAGATGGCATATAGCCATTGGAAAGGAAAGAAGCAGAGTAGAAAAGAAAAGATGCTCAAATAGCATGGTTCTCCTTTTTTTCTCCATTTTATATTCACAGCAGTGCTGCGAGGTTGGCTATGCTTAAAACTGGTATATTACCCACTGTCATAAAACAAATGTAATGGTGGTGGTATTTCACATCCACTACTCTTACTACTGTATAAACTCTGATGTTGCTGCAGTCATCTTAATTGGACCATAAAATAGCCCTCACTGGATAGAACCCCATATGCCAAATTGGAGTTTTGAAAATACATCTGTAAGTCTACGTTAGCTACAACTGAATGTACTCTTACTCATAATGCTGACTGAGAACATGATCAGTGATTTGCAATTTAGTTGTTTACTGCTGAGTGAAATCTATTTAAATAACATAGTGTTCCAGTGCTTTAAGTACATCTGAAAACATGCATTTAAATATCTTGTAATAGGTACATAGGAAACTGCATTATACTGGCAGATGATTTGTCCCTGTAGCTCAGTGTTGTGTATCAAATTATGTTGAATTACTATTTTTGGCATTATAAAATTATATATGGATGTGGTTGAACTGCTGACAGTTAGTATTTGGGTTATTGACAATTAGTATTTGTCCATTGCCAAACATGGCAAGGTATACATAATTTGTTTTATTTTGTATTATCATCACCAACATCTGCCATTAAGTCAATTCTGACGTATGGCAACCCTTTCTAGGGTTTTCCAGGTAGAGAATACTCAGAAGTGGTTTACTATTCCCGTCTTCTGGGGGCACCTTGGTACTGTGTAGCTTGCCCATGGCCACACAGGCTTGCTCTACTTACAGGAGGCACAGTGGGGAATCAAATTTCCAACCTCTGGCTTCACAGCCAGATACCTAACTCACTGAACTATTCAGCTACCATATGTTTCCATTTATAAGACTATACTTTTGTCTAAAAACCTTTAGACTAAAAATTGAGGGTCGTCTTATACACGGAAGTAAGCTGAGGATAAAAAACAAGTGGGGGGGGGAAAGCAATGGTCAAAGTGATCCTGCAGGGCTTTCCCCTCCACTTGCTAAGCCTTAGCAAAAGGAAAGCAGGGATCAAAGTGCTGCAGGATCGCTTTGATCCCTGCTTTCCCTCTGCTTGCTAAGTCCCATGGGGCTTAGCAAAAGGAAAGGGGAAAGGGATCAAAATGATTGTGCAGTCATGGAATTGCTTTGATCCCTTTCCCCCTCCTTTGCTAAGCCCCATGGAAGAAAGCAGGGATCAAAGCCATCCTGCAGCACTTTGATCCTTTTTACCCTATATTTGCTAAGTCCCACTTAGATTTCTTAATTTTGGGTTAGAAAAGTGGGGCAGGTCATCTTATATATGGTGGTGTCTTATACATGGAAAAATACGGTAGTTTATTTTGTTTAGCCTGCAAATAAGTATACTCGTTTCTCAGTTAACTAGTATTGATGGTGTTTGCCATCTAAAAGTCATGGATCATCAGTTAAACTGGTCCATTCCTGGTGAAGTACACAGAAAAACAGCTGTGTTTTCTAAGTGACTGACCTGCTAAGTTATTGGATTATAGCAGGGGTCTCCAAACTTTTCACACGGATGGCCACATAATTATGATATTTTTGAGGGCCAAAGGAACTCGCACATGTCCCGCCCGTGTGCATGCACACACCCCACACCCACCTCCCACATGCACACACATGCCCACCTCCTGCACACATGCACAGGATGAAGGCAACAGGCCGGACAAAACAGCAACATGGGCCAGATGTGGCCCGTGGACTAGTTTGGAGACCTCTGGATTATAGGATGACCAAGATGTTTTGACTTGGTTACTTCCAGACATCACCTGATATTGACTAAGTTTCTCAAGGCAGGTAGAGAATGTAGTTCATGCTTTATGCTTAACCAAACTAGTTATGGTGCAGTTAATTTTAATTTTATACCTATAATCTTCAAACCATGTTTTAAAAGCTCAGTTAAAAGTACTGAACATCTTTCATGCTCCTGAGTATATCCTCTCCCCAAGTCCTGTTCTGATCTCTATTATCACTCTAAGTGCATTCTGAATTTTAGTATTCAGCACTGCAAGGGGAAATAAACATTTGTGATTATGGCTTCTTACTTTTGGAAAATCTGAAATTCGATCTCTGGCATTTTCTAGAAGTAAAATTAGATCAGTGAGGTTTGTAGGTGAGGAGAGACAGAGAGATGGAGAATATGATTCCCTTTTCAAATACAATATACTGTATGTATATTACTGTAGAGTTTAAGTTCTTCCATGTTTTACAGATGATAGTTGTGAGAGTTGGCATTTACTGTAGTTGTTTCTGATGAAAACACAAGTGTCTGAAGGGGGATTAGGGCAGTATGTCCTTCCTTTTGACCAAACTCCGGGAGGCAGTGGAGGACAGGAGGGCTGGTCTGTGGGGGTCATGAAGAGTCGGACATGAAGAGTCGGACATGACTTAACGACTAAACAACAACAACATCCTTCCATACAGTATATTCAACTTATTATATTTCAAAATATGTCACTGAACGATTGCACATACTTAGTTGTTGGAAACAGATTTTTTAATCTGATGTGTGTTTAATTTCTTTCTTTCTTGTACAGGCTGTCCTTTGTCTAAGGACAAGGACAGCCTGTACAAGAATTATATATAATTCCCTATTTTATCTCCTCAACAGCTTTATGATACACTGGCTAGCCTAATGTCACCCAGTGAGCTTCTTGGTTGGTTGGGGATTTGAATTTGTATCTGTGTACTCTGTGAATGGGGAAGGAGAAGACATTAATAGACTCTGTCTAGGTTCACTTACTTTTGTTATTCACCTTAACTGACCTGGAGATCAATGCTGTCAGAACCAATAGTGCTAATAATATTAGGCAGGACAAAGCAGGTCCCAGGGACAGACTCCTTCCTGCCAGTACTGTAATACTGTACAGCCTCACTGTTGTGAAGATTGTGCTAATATGTTTCAAAAACTATCAAGTAGCAAAACAGCAACATCATATTTCTCTTTGTTGCTTTCAGATACCTCTCTGCAACATGGAATCTATACACAGAAGGAGGTGGTATGTTCAACTGGGTTGTCTCTTGATGGTGAATTTTATTTGCAGCACCCTAGAATATCAAAAAGAAGCCCCTGCCAGCCTTGGAGAGATTGATCATCAGTGCTGGGAAACCTCCTCTCATCGGCTGGTGGAAATGAAGAAACTCAGGATTGCAAGCACAGTTATTGCTCTCTGGGAATTCATGATGTTCTTAAAAGAGTCATCTAAACCCAAACATAATGACGTCTTCAATGATTTAGCCCAGAACTTCTGGGATATGTACATAGACTGTGTGGTTGCAAGGTCACATGGAGTAGGCAGGAGACAATTAGTGTCCCCAGACAATAACTTTATGAATGTACAGAAAACCTCTGCAGGTAATTTCATCAAATTAGCATTTTGAAGAACTACAAGTATGGAAATGTATTGTTTTCCTTGCTGTTTTGTTTTAGACAGATTAAGGAAATAACTGCTGATGTGTTTTGCCACATTCCTCTCAATTTATTATTACTAAGCATTTATATTGTATCTATCTCCTACTATATCTATGTCCTACTGTATTGTGAAATAAAGAGAACTAGTATTTTTGTATTTTCTGAGAGAATGTCATTGTATTTTTACAGATTAACTTTGATAACTTTAAAAAGGTAGTAAAAAACCATATGCTTATCTGTAGTTTTTTTCTCCCCTCTTCAGGTTTTTCAAACCTCAACTGTAGAGCAAAGAGGCAAAAATACAGAAGATACCTAGACAAGATGCTGTCAGACTAAAGTCAGCTTGCTTTTCAAAAACCATATCTTTTACTATATAGATGTTTCTGAGACCTATTTCTTGCAATCTTTTTTCTGTGTCCTAATTTGATAAGCATATTCCAGACAATCATAGCCAATGTAATTCCTTTTCTTACTGTTAATACTGAAGAACTCACCACAAATGCAAATATTTTATTTATTTAGATAAATTACCTGTTTTCTCTCAGGTAAATCCACGTGTTTAAAATGAGCATATTTTTGTAGATGCCTCTTTTTTGGGAGAGACAAGTTTCTCATTTTAGAAAGTGCTGAATTCAATGGAAACTCAGTATATTTTTATACACTAACAAGTCATGGTGCAGTGACATGCATATTTTGTAGTGTCTTATATATTTTGTTTTTAAGGCATTAAAATGTAAACAGGAAGAAATTATGCTTGATGTAATTCTCTGTGCAATCTTTAAAGTCAATCTAACCTTCGGATTTGATCACTAATTCATGTCATCATAAATTAAAATATTTTTCTATGCAGTGAAAACTACTGAAATGTTACTTTTATTCTTCTGACTATTATTCTATGGGATTGTAATAATATACATACAAGTACTGTATTCATTTTCATAGAAAATAATAAGGAAACTCGGGGATTTTAACAGTGTCAGTTTCAGCACACAAGCAATTTGGAGCCATTAGGTGGCACTCACATTATTTAAGACAACATATTAAAGGAAGATGTTATATACTTGAAGGAATTTTCCAAAATAATTGACTGCAAAATCCCATTTTATTAACACAACCTGGCAGATAGATGTCTTTGTCTTTCAGACAGAGAAAAGGGAATAAGCCCCTAAGAAATAACCATCAACATTTAAACAATGGCTGATATCTAGGGCTACAATATTCTAGAAGTATAGAATAAATTAGAAGCAGTGGATGATGCTCCTAAGCTGTGACCTTGTCCATCCTACCATTTACACAGGAATATGGGCCATCAAGTGTCACATATTATTTTAGAGATTTTAGAACAATGAATGGTATGAATACATCCTATGAATTTCTATGTTTTCTGAATGGAATACAACAGCCACTTGCCATACTAGCTTTTAAAGCTAAGAGGCACAGACAAATGAATCCTGGAGTTTTAACTAATGTAGTACTGTGGGAACTCAAATACCTGAACTGTGGTCTCTGAAGGGTAGAAAAAAATTATAACTACTTTAAATAAATAACAATGTTGTACTTTCTGGAGAGGAACACTCACTGTTCTGGTACATTCACCTCACATATTAAACAATGACCTCAATATATGAACTTTCTTAGATCCTGGATGGAAACACACATTGTCAAGACACAGAGTCACTTATTCTTGGCTAGACAGAACACATGATTTAAATTTAGAAGTTTTAGATTTTAAAAATAAAGTGAATACATAAAGGCAAAAACCTATCTTCAAGGAACTGCAATTATTGATAGTTTTGATTAGCACAAAGTATCAGGATACCTGATTTTTTGCTATTTCAAGTGGAGCAAAATAGAAAATGAAGAAACAACAACCCTATCATACAAAAAAGGCAGCATAACATTATTTTTGTTCTTCAGTTTAAAATCCAGTTAATCATAGTAAATTTTGTTGGACAAGGATTTGTTGTTGAAAAGCATAACCATGATGCCCTTTGTACACATATAATTTTGATTTTGTATTTGCATCACTGGAGCTTTGTCCAGTTAGTCTTGCAGTGGGAAAGGGTACATGGGCAAAAGTCTCATTGCAGTCAGAAGCAAGAAGATCTGGTGGCCAAATGCTAGGCTTTGTTATGAGCCAGCCAGTTGGTTACAACTCCCAAATCTACCTTGGATAGAGTATGACTAGCTGGATTCAATGGCTTGTATATCCAGATAAAACTTCATATACTTGTGACAGACCCAACATTGCATCTCCTCGCCCTCCCCCATATCCAGAGGAGTCATTCCACACTGGGAGACTGGTTGTGTCCAACAAGGGTATCTGAAGGGACTTTGAGCATTGTGATAAGGTGTTTCAGAGTCTTAAATCAAACACAATGATACACATCATTATGTGCTGCCAGGTCAATTCTGACTTACAGCAACCCTTTTCAGAGCATTCCCTTCTTTTGGAGGCATCCTGGGACTACTCGGCTTGCCAAAGACCACACTGGCTGCCTCTCCTGAGATGCACAGTGGAAAATTGAATTCCCAACCTCTGACTCTACAGCCAGATACCTAGCTCTCTGAGCTATCCAGCCAGGTACAATGACACAAACACTTATATGCCACATTCCCTTCCTTGCTTCTTTCCATGTACATTATTTTTTTCTGGTAGAGAGCATCTAAGCAAGTTATTCTTTGTACTTATTCTTCACTTGCTGCAAAGTCTGGGGGTCCCTAAGAAGTGCTTGCCTGGCTGTTTGATTTACCCATCTTCACTTTTTATTAATTATTTACCATATTTTTCTGTTTCTAAGATGCCGCCATGTATAACATGCCCCCCCCATTTTGACCCTTTTGAGCCTGAGTGCCCAAATCAGCAGGCACTCTCCAGGCCGACACGTCCTCCAGATGGCGGCCAGGGGATGCCTTTTCCCCCTCCCCAAATATAGGCAGGGCCTTTACCCGGGCTTCCTGCGCTGTGGTGCTCCCTGCCCCACTCACTCTCCTGCGGCACCGGAGTCACAGTTAATGGGCAGCAGTGATTTCGCACAGGGAGCAGTGGGGCGCAGCTCCTCCTTCACCTCTGCCTCCTCCTTCTGCTGTTACCGCATGATCACCACCTCCAGCGCCACTCATGGACCCCCTTTAGGCGGGGGACAAGATGGCGGTGTGAGCTCGAGCTCAGCCCCAGCAGCAAGCAGTGCTGCGCCCTGCATCGGGCTGGCATGGGCAGCAGCATCGGCATGGCTCTTGTGTCCACAGAGCGTGCCAGCTATTGCATGTAGATCCAGCTTAGTTCCGTATATAAGACCCTCCATTTTTATTCTATTTTAGTAAAAGGTAGCATCTTATACACGGAAAAAGGGGTATTTGGCAAAGACTCTAGCCATGTTGGCATACATCCAAATTGGTTGCAGCACACCCAATACAGACTTAGACCAAAATCTGTGTCTTACAGTTTTAGGGACTGAGATAATCTGTGTCCAGGCTAGGTTTCCAAGTGATCATTATTAGTCAGAAGTGTGTTTTGTCTTCTGTTCTCCCTCATTCTGTTCTCTGAAACAGGGCAAATAATTTTCCCCAAAGCATTTGCAAAACTATCCATTTGCAGCTTGAAGACTCTTTGGTGCACTTCGCTTCCCAAGTCCTACTTCATCATTTTCCTATAGCTTTTCTGCTCCTTACCTGGTGATGAGCCATAACTCTCTATTTTTTCCTCTTTCACTGTTATTGGGAACATCTACTTGCACTAGAAGAATATTTCTGTATATTCTTTAATTTTCACAGTCCACAATTTATTCCAGCAATATGTGCAGAAATGTGCAGATATACCTTTTTTTTTACACCTGTTCCCCAACTGTGACAAATAAAAAGTAATTTTAGACTAGAGTAGTCTTATAGGCCAGATGGGCGGGGTATAAATCAAATAAATAAATAAATAAATAAATAAATAAATAAATAAATAAATAAATAAATAAATAAATAAAAGTAGTTTGTCAATGAACTATAAGAGCTTTTGCACTGAAATAAGCCAGATGAAAGCAGTGCTGTTCTCAGTGCTTCAAGTCATTTTGGTTATGGTGTTCTCTGAATGTTAGGGCTGCTTCTTACATTGTTCTTGTTGACTTTGATCCTAATTAATTCACTAGAAAAGGGAATAAGTTATATGTCATATAATGTATGAATCAACCTTGTTTATTTAAGTTTTAAAGTCTTTGCCTATAACACGTCAAGGATCCAGAATTTTTGCAAGTCACCTTATTCTGAAGCAGTTACTGGATTACAGCAGTGACCCATGCCATTTTCACTTTATATCCCGAGAGACTATTTTCTTCTCTTTATGCTTCAAACCTCTATCAATCTAAACATCATAACAACACACAGTGGTATTTATGTATTTATGTGAGTGCGTAAGAATACCAATTGAGTCACTTTGGCAATGATTAGACAGCACTGATTTCTGTCATGCACTGAATTTATTCATTGGCTTCATGATATCCATATTATTTCTAAGGGAAAAAGAGGCTGTCTAAAATATCTACATTTCCCAGTGTGGCACAAATAGTTATTCAAATTAGATATATAAATTAAATTTAAAATACAGAAAATTATCTGGAATGTTACTGCACAATATTCATTTTACAGATACTGAACCTTTCTTGAAGGAATCCATAATTTTAACTTCTTTGATCCTTTTTAAGGCTCCACCACGAATAGGCAGCTTTTTAAGTGCAAGGTCTGTGTCAGCTAGTGGTCCTCCAGTCAATTCAGAAGGTGTACTTTCAACTGTTACTAGGCGACCAGATGAAATCTGTGAAAACAATAACTATTGCTCAGTATTTTGAAAATGGAACAAGAACGGATTGCTGGCCTTTTCCAACCATTGCTTGGAAAATGAGACATTCTGAATATCTCACATCTTTCAAAATATCTTTTGAAATGAAATATATGTATGATCACTTGATTTATAAAGTGATCATTTCCTGATCTCTCTTTGTGTTCAGTGTATTAAAGAAAAAACACCAGAAACATATGCCTTAGAAGTGGGTTATGCAGCATTTAAAATTATTTATTTGTTTATTGATTCTGAGAATGAGCAATGTCCACTATTTACATAGTAATGGCTTGAACAGAAACCTGATGAAATTGTAAGCAGTGCCTACTTATTGGGAAAAAGTATATGAAGGAAAACACATCCTTCTATACAAGGGCAGACTGATCGTAAATTTAAGTGTTACTTTTGCCATCTGTGCTTCTTTTTTTATTTGTTTAACTGCTTCTTCAATATAGTCTAATAGTCTGTCTTGCTTTTTTTTGTATTACAAATAAACATTGTACAGCTTAAAATTCACATCTCTAACAGCAAGATAAGGTCATAGATCGTCGTCTAGTCGTTTAGTCGTGTCCGACTCTTCGTGACCCCATGGACCAGAGCACGCCAGGCCCTCCTGTCTTCCACTGCCTCCCGTAGTTATGTCAATTTCATGTTGGTTGCTTCACAGACATTGTCCAGCCATCTCATCCTCTGTCATCCTCTTCTCCTCTTGCCGTCACACTTTCCTAACATCAAGGTCTTTTCCAGGGAGTCTTCTCTTCTCATGAGATGGCCAAAGTACTGAAGCCTCAGCTTCAGGATCTGTCCTTCCAGTGAGCACTCAGGGTTGATTTCCTTTAGAATTGATAGGTTTGTTCTCCTTGCAGTCCAGGGGACTCTCAAGAGACTCCTCCAACACCACAATTCAAAGGCATCAATTCTTCGGCGGTCTGCTTTCTTTATGGTCCAGCTCTCACTTCCATACATCACTACAGGAAAAACCATAGCTTTGACTAATCGGACTTTTGTTGGCAAGGTGATGTCTCTGCTTTTTAAGATGCTGTCAAGGTTTGTCATCGCTTTCCTCCCAAGAAGCAGGCGTCTTTTATTTATTTATTATTTATTTATTTATTTTATTTATATCTGATTGAGACCACTCTAGGCAGCTTACAAATTTCGTGGCTGCTGTCTCTATCTGCCGTGATCATGGAGCCCAAGAAAGTAAAGTCTGTCACTGCCTCCATATCTTCCCCTTCAATTTCCCAGGGGGTGATGGGACCAGTGGCCATGATCTTAGTTTTTTTGATGTTGAGCTTCAGACCATTTTTTGTACTCTCCTCTTTCACCTTCATTACAAGGTTCTTTAATTCCTCCTCACTTTCTGCCATCAGAGTGGTATCATCTGCATATCGGAGGTTGTTGATATTTCTTTTGGCAATCTTAATTCCAGTTTGGGATTCCTCCAGTCCAGCCTTCCGCATGATATATTCTGCATATAGGTTAAATAAGCTGGGGGACAATATACAGCCTTGTCGTACTCTTTTCCCAATTTTGAACCAATCAGTTGTTCCACATCCAGTTCTAACTGTTGCTTCCTGTCCCACATATAGGTTTCTCAGGAGACAGATAAGGTCAGGCACTCCCATTTCTTTAAGTACTTGCCATAGTTTGCTGTGGTCCACACAGTCAAAGGCTTTTGCATAGTCAATGAAGCAGAAGTAAATATTTTTCTGGAACTCTCTGGCTTTCTCCTTAATCCAGCACATGTTAGCAATTTGGTCTCTAGTTCCTCTGCCCCTTTGGAATCCAGCTTGTACTTCTGGGAGTTCTCGGTCCACATACTGCTGAAGCCTACCTTGTAGGATTTTGAACATAACCTTGCTAGCGTGAGAAATGAGTGCAATTGTACGGTAGTTGGAGCATTCTTTGGGACTGCCTTTCTTTGGGATTGGGATGTAGACTGATCTTTTCCAATCCTCTGGCCACCTGTTGAGTTTTCCACACTTGCTGGCATATTGAATGTAGCACGTTAACAGCATCATATTTTAAGATTTTAAATAAAGGTCATAGATAAACTTATCTAAAATGGTGGTTCATTTAACATGTGCCTGAAAAAATTGTTGTAATACTGAATTCGTCAAATACCTGCTGTGAAATAAGATAAAATGAAAGTTTTGTATTAACTTATTCTCAGAATTTGGAATCTTAAGCATATATTTTGAACAGTTTATGCTATTCTAGTTTGAATTAAATATTATCAATGAAACATTTTACTTACTGTTGTATTTAGGCCTTTGATATTAGTTTCATGAAATGTTGCATTATACTGTTTAACTTTTGGTCTAGAATTTTCAATTGATCTTTCCTGGAGCCTTTTTGCTTTCTATAAAAAATGAAAAGATTATTTTTTAAGGATGAGGAGTATACATGGCACGTCATAGTCATATGTCTCTCTTTACATCTGCAATTTTTAACTTCCATTAGTTAGCAGCTTTACTTTTTTGAACTTTTTCTAATAATACACTTCATCTTCAGCCAAAATGATAATAAATGAACAAATAAGCAGTTTAATAAACAAGAAGTCACTACTATGAAAGCAATTGGCCAAAGAGTTTTAGATCTGTCAGAAACATAAGAAATTCTTATGAACATATTTTAGAAATCTGTTTGGCACATCCTTCACTTGTGTAAGTTAAGCATAGTCTCTACTTGCAGAAGCAAAGTTTCATGTTCTAAGTTTTCATGTTCTAAGATAATTAATAAATACTTCCATTACTGCCCTAGTATGTCTATTCAACAGATCGGGTGAATATAAGGCTGCAGTCAGACTAGAGAAATCCCCCCCTTTCTCATGTCTTCTGCTTTCTGTATAGTCACGCATTGTGGTCTATATATCCTGTGATAGTGGTTCCTATGCTTTTACTTTTTGGGATGAATTAGATGTGGTACATTTGTCTACACTAGAAATGCACAGCTGGAGTTAATGAGGGTGCGGCCCCCTAGGGCTGGACCATCCACTCATGTGTCTGGTGGCGGCGGAGGCCTGGTTCTTCCTTGTAATCATTCCAGAGCACCTGATCAGCTAGCCACTCGTCAGCCTTTCAGGGAGACTTGTCTTCCCTCCTTCTGCCAGGATTACCGAATTTTTCCGTTTACAAGATGACCCAAAGTATAAGACGCCCCCCCTTTTCTAACCCCAAATAAAAAAAGCAGGGATCAAAGGGCTCCCTTTTTGCTAAGCCCCGTACCTTGGCAAAAGGCAAGGAAAGCGTCTGTCAAAATGACTGCCGCTTTTCCTCGCCTTTTGAGAAGGTTAGCAAAAGGCATGCTGGGTTTAGCAAAAAAAGGAAGGGGAGCTGTTGCTGCCTTTCCTTTTGCTAAGGAGGCAGGAATAAGTGCCCCAGCGCGTGTCTCCCGCTGCCTCCACCACAGGAGGGGACAAGGCAGCAGTGATCGGGCAGGCGGGGATGAGGCAGCAGTCAGAGGAGCCAGAGCATGTGTGAATGTTCCTTCGCCTATACCTCCTGCTGTCTCCGCCCCTGGAGGGGATAAGGCAGAGACTGAGCTAAGCCCCTCAGTCTCGCTGGAGGTGGTGATCGGGTGGGTGGTGGGCAGGAGGCAGGCATCAAGAGGCACCTGAGCGTGTGTGAATGCTCCTTCGCTTCCGTCTCTGCCTCCTCCTGCTGCTGCTGCCTCAGCCACAGAGGGGACAAGCCCTGAGCTCTGAAAGAGGCAATTGGGTGACAGCGGCGGCAGCAAGAGGCGCCCGAGTGCGCACGCGTGACTGTTTCCTTCCATTTTTAACACGACCTTCAATTTTTCCTCTGATTATTTTAGGAAAAAGTGTCATCTTGTACACGGTAAAATACGGTAAAAAAGAGGAGCTGAACAACAGTGAGTGAGGGTGGTGAGATTGCATGCTTGACACATAGGAAATTAATCAGTTTTGGAGTACACAATGGGATTTTTGTTGTACTGCTTGATAAAACGTGTAACAAATACAGTAGTCTCCCATTGGGCTGGGTTTGATGCAGAAATAGCACGGAGAGGGGACAAAATAATACATAATGGCCTTGCGTCATCTGAAACTGCCCCAAGAATCAATATTCATAACTCGAAAACATTTTCCTGGTGTAACTGCAGCCTGAAATATATAGTACTGGGCAAAATCCCAATGAATGACTTTGTGCCGGAGTAACCTGGATCGAGTACTCAGAGCATTTAAGTAATTAAAATCCTATCCCCCTTCTTTTAGGTGCTGAGGTTTCATAGGGGGTCCCTTTTGCATTGAGGAAGCGTTTGGGAGCTCTGGGATGTGAAGGAAAAGCATTAATAGTAAAAAAATTACAACTGGATCTTGACAGAGACCAGCAGTGGCAAGCCAGTGGTGATTTAAATTAAATGCATTCTGGTGTTCAGTCCAGATTACACCATGCAAAATTGCATGAAAATGATTTTTCATTCTGAACCATGGTTCCAGAAAGGTTTGTTTGTTTGATTGATTGAATATTCTGAACAATAGTCTTACCCTTAGAGCCTCGTAATTTGAAGTCCGAGCTAAGAAATTTTCCCAAGACTTACTGACCATTTCTTTTTGCTTATGAAGAGACTGAATCTAGAAAGTGAAAGAAAATAAGGATAAATGTAAACTGTCTCCCCCATGCTTTTGCCACTTAATTGCCATCTTATTTTATAGTTCACAGCTGAGCACATTCTGTAAATAGCATTGCATTGTTGGTATGACTGGTATCATTATATGTACCACTTTTAAGGCATCTTACAGCACATTTGCAAATGTCACCCTATTGCAAATTGGAAATGGTGGTCTGAGTGCTTATGCCATGAGAACATTTATCTGTCCAGCTTTCAAAGAAAGAATCATTCACAATATATACACAAGCAAATCCATTTATGACTTAATAAAATGGTTTGCTCTCAAATATTTGTTTCTTTACTCGCCTTGGCATAACATTTTTGTTCCTCCTGAATTTCTTGGTATTTCTGGCTTTCTAGCATTTCGGTTTGTAGAGAGACAACCATCTTCCCAACGTTTTCGAATGCTTCTGTAATAACCAGTATTGCTTCCTGATCAGTGGTAACTGGCCTGAATTTTTCTTTTTTAAGCTCTGCACACATTTCACCCCAGATTTCACCAACCTTTATGAACAACATATGAACAATGTTAAAAGTTGTTATCAGGATGGATGGATGTAAAATAGTTTTACTCAACCTTTCTCCTTAAAAGGATCCAAGGCAGCTTACATCATTAAAAGAGAATATTAAAGTTAACAACCATGAATATACAATTACTAAAAAGGACCAAACAAATACAGTACCATTTTAAAAAACCCAGCAACACCAAAACATGTTCAAAGCAGTAAGGTAAAACAATCCATTTAAAAACCTCACCGGGAAAGCTTGCCTGAAGAGAAAGAATCAAAAGCTTAATCTCCACAGCTGTGCATTGAAAAACTCTGTGACAGAATAAGCAGTTCTTTAAATGGACAAGCTTCTCTGGGTAAAATAGAATGTCAGATTTCAAACTTCACAATAACACTTCACCATGAATTATGATTTCCTTGTGTTTGAGCTTAGGCTATCCAACCGGAAATGAATGTATTATGCCTGACCTCATGAAGTTGCCACCAAGACTTTCACGATTTTTAAAACAGGATACATTTGTTCTACTTTAATGCTATTATCTTACTTCCAAAAGAACACAGGTGTGATGAACACCACCCTTAATACTTTCTCTAAACTTCTGAGTTTATTTAATGGAGTTTGTGGGAAACCAACTATGTAACATACCAGCAAAAATAAGTTTTAACAAAATGTCCTGCATTTTGGCTGTAAGGAGACAAATGTACAGTACAGCACATTTATGTTTCATTCATTTCAAGCAACTGAACTATAAACCGCCAACAACTCTTACCTTAAAGTCAAGATACCTGCGAATGATGGCAAGTGTAACAAAATCCTTTGCAGTCAGGCCAGGCAAATTTTCAAACCCTAAAGGAAGGTATCAGTTACAATCTTAAACAAAAGTTGTTACTCTGTTCAGAGTTACACTATAGCAAGGCGAGTTAAAAATTCACATATTAGAAAAGTATTAAGATTTTTTTTTCTTCCTTAATTTCCTTTCTTCCTTAACAGGCTGGGAACCTGTTCAGAAATATATGTAGCACTACCTCTGTTATATGGACAGATGAACAGACAAATGGCAAGATCTGTATTGGGCTTCATATTAATAACTGGCTGGGTCAACTAATACCTTTTACAAATGGAACTTTTGCACAAGAGAAGTGACAAAGAAAAAAGAAGCCCAGATAGATTTCTTTTTTCTTTCTGATGCCCAGAAATCTGTTTTATTGACTTCTTTCTTCTTACCTTTTTATTTTTTGTTTATATACTTTATTGCTATATAATTTGTATTTACTTTGTTAACCAGTGAGAATAGTGCTTTGCACTAATTGGGCAGCAGAAAAATAGAAGAAATAAATAAACAATTTCTTGTAACTCTTGTCATTTTAGCCTTCAGTTTATATATACTGATTTTAATTATAGGAGAAGAAATGATTTCATTGTTTTAAATCCATCATCCCAATGTGTGGTACACAGGAAAGCTACTATAAAATACAAGAAAATTAATGGCCTTACCTAGTTTACATATTATGCAATAAATTTTTGCTCTCATATTTTCAGCAACATCCATGACAGCAATAGTGGGACAACTGGCAGGCATTGGAACCACTTCCTGGTTTTTTTGGAATTGGCCAACTAATGGCTTCTTTATATCTACAGCATAAAAGAAGGGTGTAAGGTTCTGCCTACTGCCAGATATTCAGCAGCTTTGACATTTCTACTGAAATACAATTTATGGTTATAAGTGAGCTAGGCAGTAAACCATAAAATAAAAGATGAAATAAAATACTGTGTTTCCCCAAAAATAAGACAGGGTCTTCTATTAATTTAGGCTCCAAAAACAGTGTTACGGCTTATTTTCAGGTGATGTCTCATTTTTTTCATGCACAGCAATCTACATTTATTCAAATACAGTCATGTCATCTTCTGGTTGCTGCACAATAGTGGAGGGGGGGTTTCATTTAATTGGGGTTAATTTTTGGCGGTAGGGCTTATATTACGAGCATTCTGAAAAATCATACTAGGGCTTATTTTCAGGTTAGGTCTTATTTTCGGGGAAACAGGATAACTAATGTCTATAGTAGGCCTGAGCCCATGTTGATTAGGATTATTATCATTTAGCTTGTTTTACAGAACTGAACCAAGCATTTGTTGAGATATCATTTTATTCAAGAGGATTTGAAAGTGCAATGAAAAATTCACAACTCTCCATGTTTCTTAACAGAAGCTGTCAAACAGCCACACAAGGAGGACTCTTGGGCTTCATTCACCAGCAAAGACCAGCTCTTGACATCTTGAGGAGGGCAAATGCCAGGTTACAGAATTGTGGCATTTTATGGATGGCCGCAGGGAGGAAGACAGCATGGGAAATCTAGAGATCAAAAACATTCTCCGATTTCTAATTTGAGAAACTAGTGTACTCATTAGGGATATGCAGAGTAATCTCTTTCTTTTAAACTCATTTTTAATGAAAGGAGCAGTAAATGAAAGGTCCAAAAACAAATGACACCTACCCTTGAAAGAATTTAATGAATGAAACCCAGAGGTTTTCTGCATTCATATCCCTAGTGCTCATTTCTTTGAAAACTCAGGTTGTCTAATTCTAATTATACTTTTAATTTCTAAATAGGAAAGTATAAAATGGAGGGCAAAGTAATGCTTACCAATAATTCTTCCAAGCTTATCATGTTTAACTCCCATCTCCTCCTCTTCTTGTCTCCACAAACTTACTAGTAGATTGGCTGCTGTTTGGTCTTTTTTCCCTCGCCAAGCATTGATATGAGAAGCAGTTTTAGGGTTGTCACAAAATTCCACTAATATTCCAAGAATCAGATTGCATACATTCTTTTGATTTAACTTCACAGAATTAAAAAAAACATGGAAAGACCTGTAAATATAACTTTCCATGAAATATTTCTTTATTACCAAAAATGTAAAGGGTAACATCCTGACCAGATGGCTCAGTGTGTTTACTCTGCAACTCAAACTTACTACTACTTGGTTCACTTCAAGAGCAATCAGTATTTGGATGCACACATGGCTATATGAAGAACAACCACAGAGCTTTGTGTTAGAATTAGAAGCCTTAACATTGGCTGCCTACATTTCTAGTATAAATGACAAATTCAGTATTTTAGAAGACAACATTGAGTGATGTCTAAAATGGATCACAATGAATGGGAAAATGTCTGAAGAATAAAAGAGTAAGTGGTGTGATATTATGAAGGCATTTGCTGTTTAAAATTAGGGCATGTGATATTTTATGTGTAATCTAACACCATAAACAGACTTCAAGTTCTTTAGAATAAATGTCCACATTTTTGTTAAACAAACACATAAAAAAGATGTCAGTTGTGTCATTATTTTAGAAGTTGAAATGTGCAAATATTCTCTGACAAGGTGACATAAGAGAATATTTCACATTTTCTTCATACTTATTTCTGCACAACAGCCATTATTCCTTGTCTGCGTATTTGTACAGTTGAGAGTCTAAGTCTGTATTCTGTGCCTTCTTTTCTTGAGGGTCAGTGCCTAGTGTGGTTCACCCATGTCAGTATAGCCCATTGCCAATGATCTTCATGCCCCTCTCTTTCACTTCCCTGCCATGCATGTGGCTTCTTAAAGATTTCCAAACATCTAAGTAAGTTGTTCACCTGATTTGTATACTTCAACAGCACCATTTATTTAAACAGATTTATATGTTCTGGAGTATGTCCTTCAAATTATTTTGCCAGAGAGGGTTCATGCAGAGGGAATGGCTGTTGTGGGTTTAACAATACAACTCCCCTGCCAACTGCTGTCCAGACAACACTAGGAATAACAAACAGTGACAAACCCCCCTTGCTTTCATGTGCTAATAGCTGATTACTGAGCAACTCTAAATTATTTTCCACAAAAGGGGCCTGTTGAACAATCACAGATGGATTGTTGTACTTGCATAGTGAAGGTGTGAAGAATAAAAGTGCACATTTTCTGGAGAGGCCTTTGTCTCAGTCCCACCATCTTCAAAGGTGTGTCTGATGGGGACACAGGAGACAGCCTTCTCTGTTGCTGCTCCCAGACTGGAACTCCCTCCTACAGGAAGCCAAACTGGCCCCAGCTTTGCTATCCTTCCGCAAGCAGGCAAAGATTTTTCGCTTCAGGCAAGCCTTTCCTCAGTAATCAGCTACCTGTGTGTGATTTTTAGATAGTTATGCATTACTGCTTTGACTAAATTGTTAGTACTACTTGTTTTCCATTTTTATGTTGTCCATTTCTCAGAGTAAAAGTTTTGTATACTTTTTGATCTTTGCCTTAATATTGCCTGTTAACTGAGGTAAGATGATTCCTTATTCATTGTTCTTAATTTTTAAATATAGTCTTTTAATGATGTTAACCACTGTTGTATACTCATTGCTTTCAACTCTAAATATTCTCTTTCATTTTTATAAGCCACCTTGGGTCTTTTACAAGAAGAAAGGTGGGTTAAAATATTTTAAATAAATAAAGATTTTTAAATAATAAATAAATTAAATAAAGATATTCACATCTTCCACTCTTGCTTCTGGTATACTGTGTTTTTAGAATAAAGCCTTGTGTTTTGCAAATGGGAAAATGGAAGGCATTCAAAGTCTGGCACAATGTGAACATCACTTGCATAATTGTCCTTAATGCAGGCAGTATTTTGCAACTGGATTTTGTCCCATATGATTCTTCTTACTTAGTCATGCTGGCATAGCACAAATGGTGCAACATTTGAAGGAAATTTTCTTCAAGTCAAGAGATCCATCACAGACATTATCAGTTGCGTAATGAGTTGTATGACTCAGCATGCAAGTGATAATGTCTATGGCGATTTCTTATCTTGTGGTAGTTTGCCTTCAAACGTTATGCAATTTGTGTAGCTACACAAGAGGATTTTTGATAGAAGATGGCATGCTTGTCATGCTTGCCTCTTAGTGGCAAAGATCAGTTATTGTCCCCTTCAAAAAAAAGCTCTTTCAGTAACTTTTATATTAACTTCCCTAGCCTGTCATGTTTGATTGCAAATTCTACATTCAGATTGATTACTCGGAATGACAAATTTGTAGTGCAGTGTGTGTGGAAATTGCCAGGTCAGGGGAAACTGTCCTAAAGCCCGAGATTTAACAACCTGTTCAACTGCAGTGATCTGCTCTTCTCTTCTTTCAGCCTCCACCCATCCCAGCCAACATGCATTCTGTATAAACGCCATGGGCTATTTCTCTTAATTGGAAATGGTGAATAAGGAATGATATTTGCATTCCAATGTAGAAGAAAATTATCCACTGCAATGCTGAAGTGGAGGGTTAGCGGCTACAAAAATCAACTGATAAATCAGCTGAAGAAGTGGACTTGCTCACATTAAAATATAGCAGTTAGTCTTTAAAGTGCCACTACATTTTAGTCTTCATTTTTAAATTTTGTTTTGGTTTTGCCTGATATGCCCACACAGACTAACACAGGTCCCTCTTCTAAAACTGATAATTCAGGGACACTGAACTTTTGATCAAAAATATTAAGAGGGGTTCTGAGCATTTGCAGAAACCCTTTCCTATATTGTTGAATAAGTATATCCTCAAACCCCCCCGCCCC
The DNA here is from genome assembly GCF_051106095.1 of Pogona vitticeps. NCBI lineage: Eukaryota > Metazoa > Chordata > Lepidosauria > Squamata > Agamidae > Pogona > Pogona vitticeps. The sequence goes on along the minus strand of NC_135788.1, from coordinate 23,697,029 downwards.
ACAACAGTAAGTATTAGAATATGCTTTTCAAGCAAGAGCTGGGGCTCCAAGTTCAATCCCTGCCATCACGAGTATTTAACAACCATACTGTTCTACTCTCATATCTTGAGACCACTCTCAGCAATCAATGAGAAAGTGGAACCTCAAATTTAATGCATCACAGGAATAGCGATTGTGTTAAATCAGCCAATTTACTTACTTTTCATTGTAGAGGGAATCGTGAACAACTAGTTAAATTTAAATTTATTTCCAAATTCTGACAGTGAGTATCATTAAACCAACAAATTAATATCTTGGGCTTCACTGTGGGGAAGGGGTAACTAATTTGCAGAACTAATTAAGCAGAACTAATTATTTCAAAGCATTGTAAAATGACTTTACCAACCGTGAGCAAATCCAGGAGAGTGAAGAGACCTTCTCTTTCAAGAAAATAGTCCTCTAAAATGGTACAGCCCATTACACAGCACCTTAAATTAAAATAATTTCAATTTTCAGAATCTCTTTTTAGAATCACTTAGAAATCAAAGGTTGCCATTATGCACTGGAAAAGGGGGGGGGGAACATTCAGTTAACTGGTTCACTAAGTACATAGAATCTTATTGCTATATTTTGAGATGGTATGGTGTACCATCCCATTGTATTTTGTAAAAAATTTTTTTACAGAACACTTGTTTTATGGAACATCTACTTGTTACAAAATGTTGCTTTTTAGCAGTGAAATAAATTGCATAACAGAGTATATTTTCTAAATTTACTTCTCTAAGAAAGCTATGAGGAGAAAAAAAAATCTGCTGACCATAGGGCTGTAGCTATTATTAGGAAGCTGCCAACTGAAGCTGTGGCCACACTGGCATTTGATCTGATTCATTTCTAACTCTTGTTTCCATCTCTATAAATCCACGTGCTATATAAACCGCTCCACATGTTCAAATGACGGGTAGGTGGGGCTCGTCAGCCATGGAAGGCAGCCCATCTAGGAGAAGGAAAACTCCGATTTCAAACCTCCACTGCCTTGTGGCTATATCCACTCATGGAAAAGGCTTCAGGAGTTAACCTCGAGGCAAAATCCGGAGCTGGAGTCCCGAAGGCAGCATGTGTCGTTCTGCCAACTCCTGCGACATTGCTGGAACCAGTTGTATTGGCTCTTGTCTTTCCATTGGACCATTTCAGCAATGTGGAGAGGGGGGATCTGCTGCTTGGGTAACAGCCTATCCTCCATATTACCTTGCCTGGGCTTCATGCTCTGGAGAGGACACTCCTCGATTCAGAGCATGTTACCATAGTCTCTCGAGACTGAAGGATGCCTATGTATGTTCAAATGTGTTGGGAGATTACACTTAGGGAGTGAGACTTTATCCTAGCTTCTTCACTTTGTAAAGGAGGAGAGAGTACTTTCCCTGGCTTGTAAATTTCACAGTCCTGTCAGACTATTGATATCCCCCTTGAGAAAATAAAAAAAAAAAAATGAAGCAGCAGCGAGAGGCAACAGAAACATTTTAAGTATGCCAAACAGGAAGAGATCAGGCCATTTAAGGGCATCTACATCACAGCTCCCTGACTGATGCCCTGAAAGATACCAAGTGTGGGTTTACCAAAAGAGGGGTAGGGGCTCCCTGCATCTTTAGATACTCAATTAAGAGCTCTTCACTTTTAGACTAGACAGACGTAATCCTGAACATTTCATGGCACTGAGCCTCCAAGCAGTGTGAATGCTGTGGGAAAAATTTCCCATCTTCATATGAGGTGCAGCTTTCAGATCCTTCTCCCCCTTGACCATTCTTGAAGAGTCTGGCTTCCCCCTTATGCCCAGGATCGTGGCCCCAGACTCCTCGCTGCCACCTGAGGCACTTATTAAATTGACAGAAACGTTCACATACACAAAACAAATTGGACTGAAGCAATTAAGGGATCAATTTTAAAAAGCTCCTGCTGGCTGGGTGAAAATAACTTGCTTTCATAGCCAAATAAGTTGATTTTATACGTGTGTCATGTGCCCAGAAACTTTTGCATTGATTTAAATAATGCTAAAATGCAGTTCATATGACCAGTGTGACTGCAGCCTCAGGCAGCTGATTATGGTTAGGTAATTTTTTCATCTGATGCCTGTATCACCTTATATGTACTGGTCGGCATTGCATTCCTGAGTCTAATTTAAAATGTTGGCTTTAATCTTTAAAACTTGATACTTTTTGAGGCCCTTCTTTTGTGTCCATTTGAGAGCAGCAATGCTAGTAGGTCTGAGGGCAGAGTAGAGACCCTTTTCTATTGTGCCATCAACATTTCTGGAATATATTATAAATACAGGATGGATGAGTTTGATAGTGGACTCCAAAAATAAATAAATGCCATTTATGTTCTCAGAGTTTTTCTTCATGTGTATGAATGAATAGCGAGAGTATCTTGAAAATCCTTAAAGAATAAAAACAAACATATGCTGACCAAAATCCTGTTGCTTTGCATAGTAAATTGCACTAGAAAATTGAATCAGTTGAGATTTGGTAAGTGAACTCCTCTGTAAGTCCTATTCATTTAAACAGGCCTACGCTAATTGAGACTTACTTAGCACAGAAAGTCATAGTTAAAATAGACCCAACAGGATCTACAGAGAAGCTGGCTCATTAAATTCCCCTGAGTCAATGGGCCTATTTTTCTACAATTTACTACACCAAGCAATATGACTTCGGCTGTTATCTCCTTTCCTAAACTTTGCTGGCTTGGGCTACTGAAGAATGATGGCAAAGGGATGCTCAGATATGCTCTTTATGGATACATAAAGTTTACTCCTGTATTTCAGTTAAGCCTCTTGGACTTACTCTTTTACAGATTTAATATGTGCAGTACAGTTCTGTTGCTGACGCACTACTGTCAATATCTTTTATAAAAGGTGATGATTGTCTCAAATAAGAGTTTAAGACTTACCCATCTTTCAATGATTAACTTTTCAAAATAGCTGTATTTACCATAAGCAGTCCAGAACACTAAAAAGGAGACGATTATGACCCAATCCACTGTAGAATTTCTGAGCATCTATCTTCATAAATGGAATAAGTATATCCACTCCTTCCCATCCAAATAGCTCCTGTTTGACACATTAGGCAAAACAACATTATTTGTAAATTATTAACAATAAAATCAATCATACTTTATGTTCAATGTAATCACTACATTCATTGTTGTCTCCCTTATTTGCTGTTGTAGATAAAGCCCAGCTCTGCCAATTTAGAATCCAGATGAAATTGTTCATGCATACAGAGTCGAAAAACTAAAAGCTTTCTTGTCTCTTTTCCATTCATTCTTAGAAGGAAACTCCTAGCTTATTAAAGTACTAGGTTCTTACAAGGAGCTCTGCTCCCACTGCTGGCAAAGCTTTTTGATCTTCCAATGTTATCTTATGAGTAGCCCTTTTCCTATGTTCTTGCTCCAAACTGCTAGGGAAGATTAACAACTTGTCAGGTTAAAACGTATGTTAAGATCTTAAAGACTGGAAGCAAAGAACACTTAATATACACAAACAACTATTAAAGTACAATATCTCCCACTTGTATAGGGACAGGCTACTCACTGTAACTGTGGTTCTTGAATGATCATCTGTGAATTCACACACCTGAGTTATTTCTGCACTTCTGCAGATGCTTTCAGGAACATTCTAGAGCCACTCTCCCCTTAGTCAATATACTGCTCCATCCAATGGTCTCTCCTCAGTCCACACTATCTAATGCCACAGTACAACTGTGGGTAGCATGACAGACAGAGGGGAGGTTGGGTGCAGTGTGTGAATTCACAGATAATCACTTGAAAAACCCCATACAGGTAAGCAATGTGTCCTTCGTCTTTGTGGTCTCTATGATTCACACACATGGGTGACTCCCAAGCTAACCTACAGGCTGGTGGAATACCACACAAACACAGAGGACAGCACCACACGACCAAATGATGCATCCAATTTGGCTCTAACATCCAGCCTGTAATGGTGCACAAAGGTCATAGGCTGGGACCAAGTTGCAGCCTTGCAAATGTCCTGAAATTGAGCCCCTTTTTAGAAGCATGTTGTTGATGCCACTGCTCATATGAGTGTCCACTCAAGGACATTGATAAGGGCATTTGGCTAACTCATATGATAATGAGATTTCTTTCACTATCCACTAACAAAGTCTCTGTGATGACACCTGTTAATCATTTTCGTTTTCTTGCTAGCAAACAGTTTATTAGTTTTCTTAAGATAACTTGTTCTATCAACGGAGAATGCTACAGCACATCAAAGATTTAATATGATAGTGTTTTCTAAAGAAGATACTAGTGATGAAAAAAATGTGATGAGGACTAACAGTTGGCTTGTGTGCAAACTTGATAGTACCTTAGGTAGGAATGAAATCTCCATGGAAAGTTACGTTGTCTTTATTGAACTGTAAGTAAGGTTTATTGGAACACAATATACCCAACTTCCTTGCTTGTCTAGCTGAAGTTATAGCCACAAAAGATACATTTTAAAAGTAAGAAGACTCAAACGAGCTGAAGGGCTCAACCTGAGGTTTTGTTAACTGAGCTAACACCACTGATACAGAGGACTGCGGTGTTGGTGGCCTTATATTTGGGTACACATCGTTTAAACCTTTTAGAAATCTCTTCACTACAGGGTAACTTTTGATAACTTTAAGCCCTCTGATTGGTGATAAGTAATTTTTAAAAGGATTGTGAGAGACTCTTATCTTTAAGGTCTAAGACGAAATTAACTATACAATGTAATGTTGTTGGTAAATACGGATCATTTATAGATTTTGCAAACTCTGTACATTCTTTCCATTTACAATAGCATTTTCTGGTGGATTTTTTTCTAGACTCCCTTAAGGCCTTAGTTATTGAGGGAGAATTCTCCATATTGTCAATTTTTCTATGTCTGGGTGATAGATCTGACTGTGGTGACACATCAGGACATGTGGTGCTAACGGCTATCTCAGACTGTCCATTGCTATGAGTTGTTGGTTTGCAAACCTTGACAGACAGGGCTGCCAAGGAGTTATCAGAATCACAACTTTTCCCTTTTGATTGACGTTCACAATTGTCCAATGAATTAAAAGAAAGGGAAGGAAAAATATATGAGGGTGACCAGCCAATTTTGTGAAAATGCATCTCCCTTGGGATTCTTGCCCCAGTCTGCTCAGGAACAGTACATCTGCATTTTTCAAGACATCTTGAGGAACAAACTGACAATGCACCTTTCTATGAAGATTATTTTCGCAAAGAGTTGACAGGATAAGTAAGATATCAGTCTGAATCTCCATCACAATAGCACCTTCTTTGTAATTGGTTGTGGTATTCTTTAAGATATCTATCAGGCAAAAACAAGATAAAAATAAAATTGAAAATTGAAAAGAAAAACATTGTGGCATCTTAAAGACTGTTGTGTTTTAATATAGGCTTTTGTGGAACATCATCCACTTCTTGCACAAGCTAACATGGCTATCTCTTCCAAAACTAGAGCTATTTAAAATACCTAGTAGAATATAAGAACTAAGTCCAATAGATGTTGTTACATTAGCCGAGCACATAATCATCATCGTCGTCATCATCATGTGCCATCAAGTCAATTCTGACTTATGGTGACTCTTTTCAGGGGTTTCCAGGTAAATTCTCCTAAATAAATGTGTGTAATTTTGCCAAAGTCAAGTTACTTACGTGGTGTGTGTGTATGTGTCTATAATATATATATTATGGCTGTGCATGCTCAGTATTTAAGTGGCAGTCTCTTCATGTCACCACAAGGCATCACAAACTGTTCAAATATTTGTTTTCAGTGTTATATTTTACAACTTCCAAAGAAGTATCTGTGTTAATTTGTCTCAGAATGTTGGCAAAAATAAAGAGGGGGAGGCAAAAGAATACAGTACTTCAAAGACAGGTTCATTTCACTGTGAATTTTCAGGGATCAAAATTCATTGTGTCCAAGTAGTGGATTTTGATCTGCAAAACCTCACACTGAAATAAATCTGTTAAGTCTGTACAATGCTACAATATTTTGCCTTTTATCTCCTCCAGCTTTATTTTTGCTAATATGTTCCACACCAATCTATTTGAACGAAAGTTCCCACACCAGACTCAAAGAACAGATTATGACAAGAAACAATTAACAACAAGAAGACTTTCAGAATTAATAAGATACAATACATATAGATTTGCACCTAACCTAACCTAACCTAACCTAACTTAGCCTAACCACCATCTTGCCTACTCCTGATTTACATGCATAATCAAGATCCAAGCACTGGGTAGAAAAGAGAGACTTTACAATTCTTCTGCTTATTTCCATTGTTATTTCTATAATTATTGTTATTACTCCAAAGAAAGACTTAAGGCATCTTACAATCAAAATATGCAACAGTTAAAAGCAAAAGCAATAAAAATGCATGCCTATAACAACATCTCCTACAAGAACAGTGTAATCTATATCTTATTTCATCCCATGAATTAGCTGAAAATAAAATGAATATAGATGAATCTGGAGATGTCTGCCTAATAAAATGTGCTCTTGCTTGCACAATTAGAATATGAACTGTTAGAGGGGCTTTTGCAATTACTTTTGCAATCAATGTCTGAAATGTAAGTACTGTGGATTCTGCACAATGTTGTACAAAATCCAATGCTGTGGAAAGATGAAAAAAAGAAGTTACTCTGTACAAAGTTTTATAAGTGAAAAAAATGAGTTACAAAACAGTTATTAAAACATACTGTAACAAGTGAAATTTCAATTTTCAACAAGTGAATTCTATAAGTGACAGCTTATATAAACTGCATAATTACAGGCCACCTCAGAAAATGAACCAAAGAAAAGTAAAATAATACTTTACCCAACAGTTGATGAATTGCTCCCTGATCACAAAGATCAAGATTCACATCATCATCACAAAGGGAAACAACAGGATTCAGCACTCTCAAGCTATAGCGCATCTGTGCAAGTTTCGTGCCACGACCACCTGTACCATGGAAACTGTTCCCTTGAGCAAAGAAGGGATCTGCAAATAAATAAAAAATGCACATCTTTTTGCAATGTAGAATATGTTCATTTGCAGCAGCTGCGATGCTGCAAGGGACTTTTGAATGAAATCAACTTAAAGAATACAGTATTGCAAACTTTACATCATACTTTGTGAGGACAGTTTGTAGCTGAAGCAAGGTGTCCCTGGTAATTTGTTATTACAAGATAGATGTTTTCTAATATTTAGTGAAATATCTAAGTTGGCAATCGTAACATAAAACATTTAATGAAGATCAGCACCTGCCCTTCACAGATGGTGCCATGGTCCTATGGGATCCTTGCATAGGAAGAAGAAATACTAGGACAGGAAGATATTTTTTTAACATGCATGTGGCATGCCCACATTTCTTTCTCCTAATAAAAATATCTAAGTAAATGTATCCAGACTGCTTCCTAAATCTCTCTTCATGCCAATGCTGTTTCCTATCTATGCAAATTAATTTAATAAAGTTGCTGCATGTGAGTCACAGAATAAGGCATTAATTTTTACCTGAGGAACAATAGCTTTTCCTCTGGCACTTGAGAAAAATTCTTTTTTAAATGCTGCATTTTTGTTGAAACTTGTTTAACGTTACTAATTAAAGGCCTATGCAACTATCAATTTTGTTGGAGACTGCTGATGGCTGAGCCATTTCTGGGAGTGAATACAACAGGGCCAGCAAAAGATCATGAAAGGCTGCTAAACATGAAATTAAATATTTTGTTTAATTGCTGCAATAATCAAATTCCATTTCAAACAAAAATTTATTGAACTCTTAGAAAATATGCTCCTGGATTGAAGGCATGGAAACTGTTTAGCACAGATAATAATATATCTTGTACCATGTTTTCCCCCAAAATAAGACCTATCCTGAAAATAAGCCCTTGTATGATTTTTCAGGATGTTCGTAATATAAGCCATATGGCAAAAAACCCTAGTTAAGCCCTAGTTAAGTAAAACCCCGCCCTCCATCATTGTGCAGCCACCAGAAGATGACATGACTGTATTTGAATAAATGTAGATTGTTGTACATAAAAAAATTAAAACATCCCCTGAATATAAGCCCTAATGCATTTTTGGAACAAAAATTAATATAAGAACCTGTCTTATTTTTGGGAAAACATGGTAGAGATCCTTTAACAAGGTCTTTGTTTATTGTTGGCATAGTACAGTAGGTCTGTCTTGAATCTGAAAAATTATGAAATTATTTTGAGGTAGAGGAAAAAACATGTAGTGGGAAATGGATTCTTTTAGCCTTTAGTTTTCATGAGTATGAGAATTAAGAAGAAGGACAAAATAACTGGTGTACAACTGTACCCCATAGTATCTAGCCTCACAGTAAGCTGAATTCAGCTGTTTGCCCACAAGAACAATGTATAATTAAAAGCATCTCTGCATATTTACCATTGCCTGCACACCACTGTAGAAACATGAGAAGACGAGTATTGCCATGGCACATCATGTAGTCTTCTATCAACAAGGGAGCCACTGTAGCTAAGGTAGCAATTGCAAGAAGCTGTAATTCCTCATACTGTGCTGCAGACATGTCAAGTGCTCCTGACTTTTCATTTGGTTTTAAATAGTAAAACAAAGCTGATATAACTTTACCCTCATGCAGCAGCTAAAAATAAAAAGGCATAAGAAATTGTTTCAAAGATGAAAAAATTACACTATAAAGGTAAGACGAAGCACTCTTGCTAACATGTATGATGTTGGGTGACATGTAGGGTACAAAAATATGCTCTGTGCACACTCCACACTCCTGATGGTTTTCTTTAGGAAGCAAATAAACAGCGTAGGATAGGATCCAATGATAAGATGAATCTTCATTGTACTGTTATCACATGTTGCAGGCAAGGTTGTCTTATTGAATGGTCATTCACAGAGGCAAGTCTTATTTATTTTATTTATTTATTTACTGTATTTCATTTATATCCCGCCTATCTGGTCGGGTCAGGACCACTTAGATTTAATAACCTTGCAAATCTGTTTCCCTTAGAACAAGCTCAATTTATTTTGGTAAGGAAAGAGAAATATCCTTTTCCTAGTGAAGCTTATTATATACTGCCACTCTGTCCTTTCCACCATGAGCCATTCAAGACCTTCAAACTTTCACAATTAATTTATTAATTCCTACCCTGCTTCTTTCCTCTGTAGAGGGACTCCAAATATGAATTAAAAGTCAAAACATGATTTATATTTTAGGTGGACAACTTCTGGAACTGCCTGTATGTAAACAGACCAATGTCCAAATAGAGTCTACATTTACACCATAGTTTAATTAAAAGTACATGGTCATGGGAAAACATTTGTTAGTTTCAGTCTACATGTCAGTAGATGACAATGATCTCTTAATAAACATATTTATACAAAATTTTGTAATCATTGACAATTAAAATGATTATTGTAAAGAATTCTGTTCCATTCTTTGATGTCCTACCTGCACAGTACATAAATCTTTTGCTAGTACAGTCAGCATGTTAAACAGCAGCTTTTTCAACTCAAAATCTTCATAAGAGTGAGTGAATCTGAGGCCTTTTACCAAAGGATTGTGACTTTTCACTGTGAAAGAAACAAAGGTTATTTTACAAAAAAGCAATCATGATTCTGCATTGATAAACTGCAGTATCAGTTATTTTAAAAATGTCTAATTATTTACCTTCCTCAAAAGTAGCAAACAGTATTAATTGCTTGGCAAATCCAGTTTCCTAAAAATAAATAATTACAGTTAGATCGCAGTGAGCACAGATGTACCAAAGGAGAACAAACTAATTCTGTTCTAATTTCTTATGCTAGGCATAAGGCTATGCCTAGCAATATTTATTTTTATTTATTTAAAATATTTTACCCCACCTTTCTCCTTAAAAAAGATCTAAAGCAGCTTACATCATTAAAAGACAACACTTAAAACAGTAAATTTTCAGATACTTTCCAAAAGCAGCTGCACACAGAGTGTGTTACAATAATCCAACTACTGTACTGTAGTATCTAACTAAAGCATGCCTCATTGTTACTAGATCAAACCTCTTCAGGAACAGGCCTCATTAGCACACTAGTTTTAATCATGAATGCAGTGGTTAAACTGCAGTACTGCAGCCAAGACTCTGCACATGATCTGAATTCGATCCCAACAGATTCAGATAGCCGGTCCTAGGTTTTTGGTTTTTTTGCTTCAGGAAAAACTGTTCGTCAGGATGAAAAGAAGCTGGACATTGAGGCTATTATTAGAAAAATGGACTGTAGGATGACTGCTGTAGAATCAGCGGGTGGAACTGACTTATTTTTTTAGGGACACTGTTGTCCAAAAGCAATACAGTACTGTATTTCCATCAAAATAATACAATAAATTATAGGACAGAAGATTTGAATTTAAACTGCATATACTGATATTAATGAAACACAGGAAATAATTTTTAAATGTTTCCTTTTAAAACAGCCAGAGAATATACTTACAAAATGCAAAATCATGTATACGTACAATCATTGGTGTTCCAGGGTTCTGAGCTATAAGAGTAGCTATCACTAAAATGTCATTTCTTAGCTGACGATCATAATGCCTGGAACCATGTATAAGTAAGTTTGTAAATGCTTCCTTCAGAGCACTGGTAAAAAAAAATGACACTCAATATTTTAGTGTATGCAAAAGACGTTTTCTAATCAAATACACAATATCATCACTATAAAAATGTGATATTTCTTATCTTTCATTTATTTCAAGGATAAGCTGGGAATCACCTGAAAGTCATTTCTTCCTCACAGAAACCTGCAGGAGGATGACACTGCACTGCTGCCAAAACTGGCCTTGTTTTAAAATTAATTTTGGTAGGCTTCCTGGAGCACAACTCTGCTTTATGCATTTTCTTTGTCCACCTTGATTTAAGGTGGAAATGAACTACAGAGTGGCTTCTTTGCCCCTGCTACTGTGGTGCAGCAGCAATGGCTGCACAACTTGCCAACGCTCTGTGGATTGTAGGCTGTGTGTCACCCACTGCTGATTTATTTGAATTATACTTTAAAAATATAAATAATTCCAGGAAGCTTGGAAGAAGGACGTGAAGTCAATTACTCATGCCCCTGGAAGTGACACTCAAGAGGCACACTGTCTCTCACCTTGGATATTTCATTTTGCTTTTATGGTGGATAATCACTGAGAGACTTATGGATTTGACTGTTCTTAAAACAAGCCAGTGACCATTGGCATCATTTATAGCAGCAAATACCTAGTATTATGCATTGGACTCCATGTATAAAAGTATTTAACAAAGATGTTTCATCCTGAATGACTTATTTTATATTGTTAGTAAGCCAGTAAACAGCACTCTTTTATTTTATAAAATATTAAAATAAAAAATTAGAGTGGTCTAATATGATCAGATAGGCGGGATAGAAATAAAATAAATAAATAAAATAAATAAATAAATTTATGATAACCTTAAAAGATTCAGTCAATACAAAATTATTGATTAAAAATGAATGTTTCCTATGTCTTTTAAAAGTATCTTGAAATACACATTTTTTTAAAAAAACTTCAGTGCTGACATCCTGTTGCTTAATTACACACGTGATAGGCATACACTGTACACTCAGTTTATTCTTGTTGGCACTTAATGAGTTGCTACTGGGATTCTTATGGATGCATACACCTGCTGGCTTGGCTCACACTTGAGATTTGAGAGGGGACTTAATTGCCAGCTGGAAACCACTGAATAATATGCTGTTTTCTTTCTGCATGCTAAGGATCAGGATTTTGGCCCATAAACGATGAACTGGAAAACTAGTTTATATGCTATTTTGGTGCACTTAACTGTACACATTCCAAGTTACTAAGCTGATTAATAATTTCTTCCTTGGATGTTTTTTCTAATAAATTCCAGAGAATTTCTGAGGATCGGAATAGCAGCTGCCCAGAAGAGTCAGGATCAGTTAGATGAGCGCATAATCTTCTTGGTGCTTCAGCATTCATCATAAGTTTGCAGTTTTCCTCTGGAATATGACAGGACCAATAATTAGCTTCATATTGTTGTTTTATGAAAAAGAATGCAAAATAAGTGAGGTTTGAAATAATTATATTTTTAGAACATAAATTATACTAACCCGAATTAGAAAGATGCTGTAGAGTTTTAATTATCCATAATTTCTCAGGAAGTTGATTTTCAACTAAAGTTAATGACAAGACCAAGGTTTCTGCTAAACCTGCTAATTCCACCATACGCTTTTTATAGTTTGTACTTACTGGCTGGTAAACTGCATACACAACAGTAAAAAGAAATAAGTTACATTATGTATGTGACATTAACTTTAAAAAAGATTTTGTGTTTTAAAAACTGCAGAAAAGTGTTGTTTCCACACGAAATAAATATCTAAATCTATTCTTATATTAAAGGCAGTTGGAATTTTAGGCCTAGCATTTCTAAAATGTGACCCTGATAAATTAAACATCTTCTGAATAAAACTATTTTTATTTAATTTATTAAACACTACTTTACTTTATTTTAAAAATCATGTCCATTTATTTTAAAACAACCAGTTTTCAGGTTTTATACACCATGCTCTCTTTTCTCTCCAGGTCTCCTGTCCTCTGCTCATATACAAGTGGTTAAGTCATTATTTGCTCTTTTGATCAAACTATACATTACTATCATGACAAACAGGGCAAACTACAGTATGCCTTAAGACATTTCTCCAAAAACAGGATTACAAACCAGTTTGTAATATGGGTCAGGCTGTGACAAGCTTACTACACTTTTTAAAGTAGGCATCTATATATTCATAAAAATAAATGTTACCTTCATATTCTTTCTTTGGTGGTTCAGTGTGGCAAAAGCTAATGACACATTTACAGATTTGTATTCTTACTTCAGAGCATGGCACCCTCATCAAATAACCTGAAGAAACAGTCAAATCATGAGACAGATATAACATACGGGTTACATTTCCTACATAAGAAAAATATATACTTCTTGATGCAGTATTTTATTGTGAGATTACCATATCAAAAGCTGGGAAAGGGGGAAATGCCTTGATTATAATGAATAATAGTTATCTGCCATCAAGACAATTCTGACCTTTTCCAGGGATTTCTTGCCACAGAGTACCCAGAAGTGGTCTACCAGTCCCTTCTTCTGGGGCAGTCTGAGACTAAGTAGTGTGCCCAAGGCAACACTGACTACACTCCTGGAGGACACAGTGACCAATCCAACTCTTCACCTATGGCTCTGCCTGGTACATAACTCACTGATCTATTCATCCAGTTGGTATAATGATGCTCTATTGCTTATACGGCCAAAGAAAATCACTTTATTTATTTATTTATTTATTAAATTTATACCCCACCCTCCATGTCTACTCGGGGCGGCTTACAACATAAAATAAGACAATATAAAATATAAATAATCATAAAATACAATTAATATATTAGTTAATACAATTAGATTAAAAAATTAGCAAAATGGAATAAGATGAGAGAAAGAAAAAATAAAAGACTTAGCTGACTGGAGGGAAGGCCTGCTTAAATAGCCAAGTTTTTAACTGTTTTTTAAAAACACCCAGTGAGGGTGCCAGCCGAATTTCTGCTGGAAGGGCATTCCAGAGCTGAGGGGCCACCACCGAGAAGGCCCGGTTTCTAGTTTTTTCCTTCTGAGCCTCTCTCAGTGTCAGACTCCTCAGCCATCCCTGCTGGCAATGACGGGTGATTCGGGTAGATCTGGGTCGGAGAAGACGGTCTGCCAAATATTGAGGTCCTAAACCGTTTAGGGCTTTATAAGTGATCATTCGCACTTTGAAGTCAACGCGGAAACGGATGGGCAACCAGTGTAGTGCAGCCAGAGTGGGGGAGATACAGTATGTTGGTGTTTTCTCACCCCACTAAGTAACCTGGCTGCCACACTCTGGACCATCTGAAGTTTCCGCATCAGCCTCAAAGGCAGCCCCACGTAGAGTGCGTTACAATGGTCTAATCTCGAGATTACGAGTGTATGTACTAGAGTAGTGAGGGCCCCCCGATCAAGATATGGACGCAGCTGGGCAATCCACCATAGATGGAAATAGGCGGAGCTGACCAAGGGCACCACCTGGGTTTCCATGGTAAGCGCCAGGTCCAGATGTACCCCCAAGCTGCAGACCTCATTCTTTGCAGTAAGGGTTGTCCCCCCCAAAAGAAAGGGAGTTGCCTATACCACTGTCAGGAGGACCGCCCACCCTCAAGACCTCTGTAGATAACTTTTCTAGAATTCCTCTATGAAAACCTTAGGTCCTCTTAGACCAAGAAGCAGTTTTCTACAGAGCTGAATGTGTAGGAAACGGGACTGCAAACAGGAGGGAGCTAGGAAGGAAGTCTATTTCAGAAGTACAAGAATAAATTAAGAAACCTAGATAGTTTTGATTGATTTATTAGCATAAATAAAAGGAAAAAAAATTTGTTCCTGTAAATTTAAGAATTCAGCCACAGACCATTTGGATAACCTCATGTAAAATATGTAGTGTACAGATTTGCTTGTTACAAAACTGCATCAATTTCTTGGATTTGGAATAGCTCATGTCCAACAATCATCTATACAGTAGTATTTCAGTTAATTTTTAACACTCAGAGACATTTCTGATAACAGTCCAAAATTACCCAGTTGTGCAATTGATTGTTGAATGTCTTTGGCATAGTTTACTTCATCAGATAATTTCTTTTTGTAAAATGGTAACCTACAAAATGTAAACAAAAGAGTTATTATAAATATATTTAAAACAGCATGGGTGACTCATGATACCGGGGGAGGTCAGTTCTCTAGATCAGTGGTTCTTAACCTTTGTTACTCAGATGCTTTTGAACTGCAACTCCCAGAAACCCCAGTCAGCACAGCAGGTGATGAAGGCTTCTGGGAGTTGCAGTCCAAAACTCCTGAGTAACCCAAGGTTAAGAACCAGTGCTCTAGATCATCAAAGACAGGCTTCAGAGAGTATTTCAGCAGCTGAAGTCCAGTTCTGTGGATGCACAGGAGGCTGCACAGTTGTGGGGAATCATTCTCCCTGGTTTGGCTTAATCACTCCATTCCACCAAAGGAATACCACTATTGGATACTGCCCAGTGACAGACATTCAATACACCATGCAACCAACAATGTAAATCAAAGATGTGAGAGAATGAAAGTAACTTGTTGGCATACTCTCGATGACTACTCATTCCATTGCAATATTAATAGTTCTACCAGGAACACATGAAAACATCTCAAGTTGATATATAGCATGGAACTTTCAGAGGCCTCAAGAGAAGGACTTCTCTGAGGCCCCTCCCGAATTCTGGAAACCCTGTCTAGGAGATACTAGAACTGCTCACTCCCAGCTGTCCTTTTGTAGAAAGGAAAAGACCTTTATAGTTAAGTATGCCTTTGATAGTTAATACACTTCCAATCAAAGGATTTGCTGGTGTGTTGGGTTTTTTTAAAAAAATGTAAATCATTAGCAGTATTTTAATTAAAAGATTTTAATTTTAATTGCCTTTAGGTAAGTTTAATTTTTCAAAAATATTTTAACTTACTAGCTTGAATCCTGTTGCTGGAACTGTGCCATGCAACTTGGATGTCATCACCTACACTTATGCCACAACTGTTTCAGGAGAATTGAAAGCTCCCTGTTTCCCCTCCCTATGTTCTGGGAATTCCTAAGGATCCCCTTTATCCTGGGGAAGCCTTCTGGAGCCAAAGAACAGGGTAGGGAATAATTTAAAACCTGAACATTGCTGCTGCCTAAATTTACATTTTTAAACTAGATTAGCTTGCACTGAAAATAGCTCAGATCAGAAGCTTTCAATGACAGCAGTAATCTACAGTACTTAAAAACAAAAAGCTTTTTGAATGTGTTTAAAAACCAATTTCTTTTAAAAAGCCGAGAAACATGCTGAGAAGTCAGGTTTGAAGACTAAATGTGGACACAAACCCAAAAAAGATCTGTGCTCATTCAGCACCAAATGGCTGAATGAGCACAAATGGGGGAGGCCCAAATGCTCAACCTGGATGAGTTTAGTTATTTCTGAGCCACAGTTCCATAAAGGTTCTTCTTTCATGATGCCAATAAGGGAATTTCAATACATTTACAGAAGGCTTCTACGTGTTTTGACTGTACTGAAGGTTCTTTTCAACAGCTTTTTAGAAAACTTGATATGTTAATCTCCTAGTGACAATAATCTCTGGGCAGTTTATCTAAGGCAGTGAGAGACATGTGGGAATCATGCTCCTTCCTTGTAGCTAAGGCATAACAGAGCCTCAAGAGCTCTAATGGTAAATACAGTCTCAGTGAACCATTACTCTTGGAATATTTGCAGAAACTTGCTATATAAAAAGAAATCTGACATAGCACATGAACAGGAGAGCAGTGAATTCCAGAAGAAGCGTGTACATAAAAAGAAGCTTTAAAATAAAGAATGAAATGAAATACTTACCCATGTAATTTAAGAATTTCGCAAGTAGGTTGAATAAAAGCATTGTCAAGTTGAATTTTTTCTGCACATAAGTTTAAAATTTTAGAGATTTGTGCTAAATCTTTAAGAGGCTTGTAATGATTAATAATTAAGGAAAATTGTGAGGATAAGAGAAAACAAAATGTTGTGTAATAAAAGTGCTATGTAAAAAAAGAGAGTATATTCAATTTCTAAATTATATTTATACACAAACTTAAGCAGGCAGTAGCTACCATCCTCCCAATAGTGAAAAGGATGCACAAAAGCTAATTTATCCACGAGTCATTCTAAAAGAGGATCAAACTATTTATACAAACTTAAGAGTTAAACAGATTGATTGATCTGACACCCTCCTCCTTAAACATCTTTCTTGGGACAGCTATGGGAGACAATACAGTAGGGCAGGGTGGAAGTAGCTTCTACTGTACTTTCATTCTTTGTTTGTATCATAAAAAAGAAAGAATGCAGAAGGTACTTCCACAGAATGTTTGTAATGGAAAATAGCACTAATGAATTGTCTCCCAAGAGATGGTACAAAATCTAGTAGACTCAATGATTCAACAGGTCTGTTTTAGAGATTGAAATAATTTTGACTATCCCATGCAAATTCCTCATTATCTATTTCTTGCCCACCTTCCTTCAAATAAAATTTCCATAACAACCTAATAGAATTATCATAACATGATAAAACACAATTCATAATATTCAGCATGCAGGCCATTTAAGTGTCTACATACACTGGCGCCATTACTTTGAAACCAAATCATTATATCAATTTAAGTCTGCATTTATTTTTACTTTGTGGCAAATACTAGCAAATTGTTATTTGTCCAGATTTTTAACCAATTCTATCCTGAAAGATTCAGGAGATGTAAAAACACCTCATAAATAAAAAAAATTAAACAATTGAAAATAATCTACACTAACAACAAACTTGCTGCAAAACTGTATCATAGGCTGTTGCTTTTCTTAAAATAGTTACCTATTTGACACATTTACACATTAAATTCAGTAGAATACAATCCTTTTTTTGTTGTTGTTCATTCTTTGATTTTCCATTTCAGCTTGCTACATAGAGAGCAGAAGAGGATACAATCCCATGTTCAAAGCGTTTTGCAACTTTCTTTATTGCTTGGAGCTGTTCTTCTGAACTACTCTATCAAAGAATAAAACAAGATGGGGCGACCACAACAAATGCATGTATGAAAAGGTGTTTTAAAATACAGACTGAAAAACTGTACTATTCAAGGCGACAATAGGGGGACCAAATAGACTGTTAAGTAATTAGTAAGGACCATAAAACTGAACAATTTGGTTACAACATTAAAGTATGGAGTGGGAAGCCTCTAAATGAGGTTTTTCCTTGGATCTTGACTAGTCCAAGAAGAATAAACACAGAATGAGGCAAACAATTGTGGGAAGGACAGAAAGTAGTTGGTGCAGGTATGTAGGTGACTGTACTTTACTCAAAACCTTGAAAAGGGCAGCAAAATGGCCCAGGGATTCCATAACAACTTGTCCAGAAATCAAATAAAGCACTGAACTCAAGGTCATCAACTCTTATGATGGGGTACAGCCTCTCACAAGGCACTGCTTCCCAGAGTGCACAGTCTGGAATAGAGCATGTCAGATATGGAAGCTGGCTAGAAGGCACAGTGGATGTTCACAATGATATGAAGCTCAATCTGAATATAAAAGGGAATGGATGCAACTCGGCCAACCAGCCAGACATACAAAAACAACAAGGCAGCAAGGGGGTAAGAGATCCTTTGGTCATGGAGTATGTGTTAGATACTAGAGCAGGAGAAGAATGACACTAGGGAGGACTGTAAAGAAAGGCTTGAGAATATGTCTTTTTATCTTGATTCTCATAATCAGAGAAAAGCAGTGTCTGACTCTCTGTAGTCAAAAGTAGCTACAGATTTCCAAAGTAAAAGATAAAGGGATTAATGGCTCCAGCTTGACCCAAGATGAGACGAAATGAATGAATGGATAGCGTGATTTCAGAAATAAAAAGAGATTCCTGGCCATTTACTTTACACAAGTAAAGCCTGACAAATAATCATTCAACCTTTATTTAAAATTCTGCAGTGAATGCAAATCCACCATCTTCCAAGGTAGTTCAAACAGCTCTTACTTGCAGAGGTTCATGCTAATACTTCAACATTGTTAATGTTATAATACTGTAATGTTGAAATACTAAGAAAAACTTCCCAACTGTAACAGCTATTCAACAATGGAATGAACCGTAGAAATAATGCAAACACCATATCTCTGAGAAAGTAGATAATAATATGCAGGGGGGAAAAGAACACTGTTAGTGCCAAGTTTGTATTTTAATGTATTCACGAAGGCAGTATTTTAACCTGTTCACTTAGCTTTGGAATTACTTTCCATAATTAGACTATGTTTTCAATCAAGGCTGTAGATCAGTAGTTCCCAACCTTGGGTCCTCAGATGTTCTTGCACTAAAACTCCCAGAAGCCTTCACCACTAGCTGTGCTGGCCAGGATTTCTGGGAGTTACAGTACAAGAACATCTGGGGACCCAAGGTTGGGAACCACTGCTTTCGACAGACCAATATAAAAGTCTCTTCATGGATTCTCTGGCTAGTATTATGACTTAGTAGTTAGGAATGCACTGCATTTATCTGGAGTTCTCAAGCTTTAGATTAATCAGCAAAATATATATATACTGTATTAGCCAAATGGGTTCCCCCATTTATTCAAATGAAACTACTCTTAACTGCAACTTAGGGCGTGATTAGCGAGGCATTTCTCCCATGGTTTGGTCTGGGTTGAGGACAGGCTGATTTGCTCCTTTACCTAGTGACCACATGAAATAATGTGAACCAGCTTGCTCCTGACTGATGTCTTCCTGAACCTTTTTGGGTCCTTTCCCACACTTTGTGTGTTTGTGCATGCACATGTGGAGCACCACTCCATTTTGGTTCATTTCCACTGTGTGTGTGATCACAAGGATTGAACCAAAGCAGCTGCCTGGCTGTCCCTTTACTAAAACCACTTAACAATCTTGAGAAATTGAAAGCTTCCTTTTCACTCTCTTGCAAAAGGAAAAGGGAAGGCAGTTTTTCATTTCTTTTAAATTGTTCATATGAATTAATGCCTATAAGTCTATACATAATTACTGGGTAAAAAAATAAGCACTTTTAGTCTGCAAATCTATACACATGAATAAGTCCCAGTGAGCTGAATGGCACCTACTTCCTAGCAGACATGCACCAGATTACAGTACTGTATTAGTTTCACTGATTTCAGTAAGAAAACGAAGCACATGTCTATATCCTTTCGATTAAGAACAGTTCAATTTCAAAGTGAAATTCACCTTCCAGCAGCACAGTTCTGTACATGTTTACTAAGGAGTAACTCCCGCCAAGTTCATTGACA
Organism: Pogona vitticeps; assembly: GCF_051106095.1. Classification (NCBI taxonomy): domain Eukaryota; kingdom Metazoa; phylum Chordata; class Lepidosauria; order Squamata; family Agamidae; genus Pogona; species Pogona vitticeps. Next base: position 23,677,170 of record NC_135788.1, on the reverse strand, counting down.
TGTACAAATAGACAAGTGGTCTATGATTGAAACCGTAGGCTTGTGCTTTCAAATAAATGGAAATCCAAGTAAAAGTATTTAAGGTATAAAATTTGTAAATCTCTGGTCATACTTACTGATTCTGTTTCTTCAAGCAGTTTGATAACATGATCAAGATCCACAGATTTCAAGTGATTATCCTACAAAGATTTATTTAAGCAGCATATAAATGGTGAGTGTACATTGTATATGTACATAATAATGCATGTCTCACTCAATTTCCAACCATTTTGCCTACTAGTTTTGAAATAATACTTTAGCTGCTGAAAAATGAATGTATGACTCACTAAGTCCCAACTAGGTATTTATAACCAATTATTTCCAAGCTCCACCCAACAACCCTACCTTACCATAATCGAATGAACATGTAACTGCCACAAATGCATTTCCCCCCTTGTTCAGCTCTACTTCCATTTTCTTTGCCTTTTTTTGTTGTCTCCCCATGGCCACCGCTTGCAGGATATTTTCTACAGCACTATGCCCATCGATGGAATAATGATAGTTCTCCCCCCCCCCAATTAAACCATTTTTGTTGGAGGGAAGAAATCTCAGACTCTTTTCCAAGACTCTTTCTGGAGCCAAGAAAGCCCTTCAAAATGAAACTGGACAAACTCTGTTATGCATTGTATTCGCGAAGGCTTTCACGGCCGGGATCTAATGGTTGTTGTGGGTTTTTCGGGCTCTTTGGCCGTGTTCTGACGGTTGTTCTTCCTAGGATTGTTCTGTGGTCCTAGGAAGAACAACCGTCAGAACACGGCCAAAGAGCCCAAAAAACCCACAACAATCATCTGTTATGCATTCCTCAAAGTATAGGGTATCCTTCCCTCCCCCACCCCCAAATATGCAGTATGCTTGATGTTGCAGCCATCGTGCCTTGTACTGACTCCTGAGCTCGCTTCTAGCTGTCATGTGAGGGTGTGGCCTGGGAAAACATCTAAAATATTTAATACATTAATCACAGTAGAAGTAGTAGTAGTAATATTTGGTTAAAACTGGTATCTGTTATAAAATACCAGTCAATGTTTTTATAATTCTGATTCACTGTGCCTGGTGTTTTGTTGTTGATGTAATAATAATAATAATAATAATAATAATAATAATAATAATAATAATAATAATAATAATAATAATAATAATAATAATAATAATATTGAGAAATTTCACACAGTATTATTAGCAGTTGCAGATCTCAGAAACAATATCATCAGAACTACAAAAAAAACAGCAGTATTTGGAACAGCATATACTGTATACATACTGCTCTGAGAAGTATCTTATTTAGGATACAGTAGTTAGGTTTTTGGTTAAGACTTGCATCTCTTATATAATACTAGTCAATGTTTTTATAATTTTATTGATAGTGCCTGGTATTTTATCATGATCATCATCACACAGTACTATAAGCCCTTGCAGATCTTAGAAATCACACCATCAGAGCTACAAAAAACGGCAGTATTAGGAACAGCATACCTACTGTGCCAATATTTAACAGATACTTAGGTTTTAGGTTAAAACGTGTATCTGTTACATAATACCAGTCAATGTTTTTATAAAGGTAAGGTAAAGGTTCCCCATGACAATTTTTTGTCCAGTCGTGTCCGACTCTAGGGGGCGGCGCTCATCCCGCTCTTCAAGCCATAGAGCCAGCGTTTGTCCGAAGACAATCTTTCCGTGGTCACATGGCCAGTGTGATTTAGACACGGAACGCTGTTTACCTTCCCACCGAGGTGGTTCCTATTTATCTACTCGCATTTGCATGCTTTCGAACCGCTAGGTTGGCGGGAGCTGGGACAAGCGACGGGTGCTCATTCCGTTGCGTGGATTCGATCTTACGACTGCCGGATCTTATGACCCTGCAGCACAGGCTTCTGCGGTTTAGCCCACAGCGCCACCACGTCCCTGTTTTTATAATTGTGCCTATAATCATCATCATCATCACCACACAGTGGATTTGACCTCATTCTCCCCTCTCTTCCCTCCCCCCCCTTTCCCTCACCTGCTCGAAAGGGCCGCCGAGGAGGTCGCTCTCCGAGGGGCTTTGCAGCCTGGAGGAGAGCAGGAGGGCCCTCATTTTCTCGGCGGAGGAGGGAACCAGTAGGTTCGGCAAAACGGCAGGCCTGGCCAGCGAAGCCATGGGTCTGGTTTGGGGGCTCCTGCCTCAGGCGGTAATCGGAGCGCCGCGTCCGGCTTCCGCGGAGCTGGTAACCGAGCCGTCGACAAACACAAGCCGGGCGCGGTTGCCATGGGAGCCTGAGTCGCCAGCTAACGATGGGAACCCTGAGGGAACGGGAAAGGAAAAATAAACTTTCAGCCCGGAGTTTTTGGGGCAAGCGGTGAGGGAAGGCAGGGCCTCAGAGACGCGCTCCGGCGCTCAGAAGGCAAGGAAGAGGAAAGGGCGCCACCGCGACTCCCTCGCCTCAGCCCAGCACGGCGCCCACTTCGCTCCTTGGCGGGAAGGGAGGCTGAGGCCTCCGGCCTCCAACCGTTTCCCCTCTTCATTCCTCACGGTCTCCGACTTCTAAAAAACACCCTGTTAGCACGCCCACGTATATGGTATTTAATACACAGTCAAGGGGATGGATGTCCCTGAAGGCAAAGGAGACGGCCCGTTTTTCTCATACACTACAGGTCTTCCTGAACTCAAGCATCCTACGTTGCTGGGCGCTGGAGGCTCTGAAAGGGAGGCGCGACCGTTGAAGCCTCCGAATTCCGCGGAACGTCGCTTCTCCAGAGCCAACCTGGGATGAATGAAGCCATGACAGTAATGTTTGAAACGGTGTCTTGGAGTACTGTATAATGCTTTTCTTAACTAGATAAAGGTATTTCCAGAGACACGCTTTTCTGGCCAAATGCTGTCAGCTTGCTTGGCATTGCAAAATGACTAAGATATTCCTGAAGAGAAAGTCTGTGCCATATTCTGAAAGTTCCACGTTATGGAACATCCAATCCTAAAGGGGAAAAATGTTTGCTTCAAATTTGAAAAAGTTTCCACTCAACAAGCTAAGATAAAGATGACATTTGGCATGAATAACTATTAATAGCCAGCCCTCTAATTAAGTTGTACACTTTAACGAACTTCATCTCACTGAATATTACTGTGCACTTCAATGAATGGAAAAATGCACAATTAATTTCCCCTATTGGTGGAGGGGTCTGTCACAGGACTGGTCAAGTAACCATTTTCATAAACATTGCATTGATGGTTGTGTGATTGACGCCAAGCCAAAAGGGGAGAATTTCCTCCATGGTTATCATTCCATCATCCCATTCATTTTCCCCCAACAGGATTCTGGGCTATATTCTTAAAGGCAAAAATAAAAAAGGGAGGTAGTGGTACTGGTTTTTAAATTTGATATTAATAAAACAGCTTTATATGAAAAAAATACGAGAAAGCCTAATAGAGACAAAAGGGTAAGAGTATACAATTGAGGATTAAGACAGTATACAACTGAAGAGAGAATTAACAAGAAAATAGTGTGTGTTGCTATGAAAGCAAGTAAATATATGAAATATGTGGGATGATGAACATTGCTCACATTGGTTCACTGTGTCATCCATTTTAAAAATTATTTTGCAACTTACATTGGAGGTTACATCATTCCTGTATGGTTTTAGGAATTTTACTTGTTGGTTCTTAACCTTTGTTACTCGGATGCTTTTGAACTGCAACTCCCAGAAACCCCAGTCAGGACAGCTGGTGGTGAAGGCTTCTGGGAGTTGCAGTCCAAAACTCCTGAGTAACCCAAGGTTAAGAACCAATGTGTTAGAACACCACTCTTACTAGTATTCATTCATTCATTCATTCATTCATTCATTCATTCATTCATTCATTCGATTTATATCCCGCCCTTCTAGACAATGTCTACTCAGGGAGGCTTACAATAAAACATATAAAACAGTTAAAACAATTTCAGTCAATGGTATTAGTATTGGTCAAGATGGGCAATGTGAGGGAAAAGCTAAGATAAGAAGTAAAAGTTAAGTATTGACAGGAGGGAAGGCCTGCCTAAAGAGCCAAGTCTTTAATTGGCTCTTAAAAACAACCAGCAAGGGTGCCAGGCAAATCTCTGACAGCAAGCTGTTCCAAAGTCGAGGGGCCACTGCCGAGAAGGCCCAGTTTCTTGTTCTTTCTTTCCAGGCCTCCCTCGGCGTTAGGCCCCTCAGCCATCTTTCCTGGCTATAGCAAGTGACTCGAGTAGATCTAGGTGGGAGAAGGCATTCTGCTAGGTATCGAGGTCCTAAACCATTTAGGGCTTTATATGTCATCATTAACATTTTGAAATCAATACAGAAATGAATGGGTAACCAATGCAAGGCAGCCAGAGTGGGAGAGATACGTTGGTATTTTCTCGTCCCACTAAGAAGTCTGGCCACTGCATTTTGCACCATTTGAAGCTTTCGCATCAGTCTCAAAGGTAGCCCCATGTAGAGCGCATTACAGTGGTCTAATCTCGAGATTACAAGTGCATGGACCAGAGTGGTGATGGCCCCGCCATCAAGATAGGGACACAGCTGGGCAATCCGCCACAGATGGACCACTGACGCCATCTGGGCTTCCATGGTAAGCGCTAGATCCAGATGGACTCCCAAGCTGCGAACCTCACTTCGTGGTGAGAGTCACCTCCCCAAAAGAGAGGGAGTTTCCCAAACAGCCAGTGGAAGGGCTACCACCATCAGGACCTCCGTCTTGTCTGGGTTCAGCCTCAGCCCATTCTCCTGCATCCATTGTAGTACAGCCTCCAGACAGCGTTGAAGGGACGGAATGGCATTCACTGAGGTAGGTGAAAAGGAGATGTAGAGCTGAGTGTCACCAACATACTGATGACACAAAGCCTCACACCCCCTGATGACCTCACCCAGCTACTATTACTACTACTATTATTATTACACTTGTCATTTTTATTATTTGATATCATCAACATCAGTCTAAAAAGCCAGTGTAATTTTCTCTTTGTTACTTTGTACTGCTGTACATATTATTATATTCCATACTATTCAAGACTTCTGAAATGAATCAAGTTATTTGGTTTGCTCAGATCAGGTACTATTCACACAAACTTCTTGTATGGTTCTGAGTACCTTCTAATCTCTCAGTCTCTTTTCCCTCCTGCAAAATGAGAAATATATTTAATCTAAACATACACTTATAACAATATAAATGCATGGGCCTTTTGCAAATTTATAACCAGTTGTTAAAGTTGCATTTAATTCAGTTAGTCTTGCTGTTAAGTACTATGTGAATGTACCAGATTATGGTCTCAAAGCCACTGAAAACTAAAGGTCACATTTCTGTATGTATGCATCATGCCCATAATTTTGCCTGTTTTCCTTTATGCTCGTATTCGGACTGCTTTTATAATGAATGAACACTAAACTACAAACCTGAGTTCCACAAATGAAGGATGTTTATTCTGATTTTAACAGATCATATGAGACGTAATAATACAACAGGGTGAACAACTGAAAGTTTGTGCCCATCTCTAGATCTTTATAATTACAGCCATGTAAACAATTTAACTCTAATAAATTCAAATACTAATTTTTCTGAGCATATCAGTTACAGTTTATAAGCAACATTGTGAAATTTAAAACACACAAAAAACAGAAAACATTTGTTGCACTTTAATCACAGGGTGATGGTGCACTTTCTACAACTATTGTATGGAAAACAAAAGATCCAAATGGGCTGTAAAACTTGTTTGACTGCATAGGAACTATCTTGAATTGTACACATGAAATATGTCGGAGCAATGTTACAGCTTCATATCCATAGTAACAAGAAATAAACTAGGATTAATTTTCAAAAGAAACTGATAAAATATATATCTTAAGTTTTCTAAAAATATATAAACAATTCATATCTAAGCTCTTACTTATTGTATGGCTTATCACCAATCTCAGATATGTGACACTGGCATAGTTTCCACTGAAAATACTGGGAGACATCTATGCAAAGTTCAGCATAATGTTCTTAATTTAATAAACCATTATATTGAGACTGTGGGCTTTCTCTTTAAAAAATTCAGTGTAATGAAAAACCTTTGGCCCTTGTTAGACAAAAGTTTTCCATTACAATTGAATAAGGAAGGTGTAATTTACTTTCAAAGTACAAAGCAGGGTATTAAACCTTATCCAATGGGGGAGGAAGGAGCAAGGGACCCCTCCCTCAGAGAGACCTTTCCTGGGTGAAGATTCACTCATTAGGAGTGCCTCTGCCCAATTTGCAGGATATTTTTTTTTACCTAAGCACCCTGCACTTTGCATATCTCATGCATCAGGGTTCCCTCACCTTCTGTGTTGCAGTACCCCATAATAATAATCTTAGAATAATCTTAATATGGCAGAGCTGAAAGGGACCCTATGGATCACCAAGTCCAGCCCCTGCCAAGGAGACCCAGTGGGGAACTGATATCCCAACCCCTGGCTTCACAGTTAACTTCCTCATGTTCAGTTTTATATACCTGAATTTGGAGCTACCCAGTATCTTTTTGATCTGCATATGGCTATGGCATGTACATTTTGGTAGCACGATTGATTATTTCACAAAATACTTGATCCTACTAACATTTAGGCAACTACTGTTTTTGGAGCAGCACAAAATAAATTGATCTGACAAACTATTTTTAACATCATACTGTAATTGTGAGCCCACCACTACTCTATAGTGGCTCTAGCTGACAATATTTAATTCACACTGAACTGTATAGACTGACTGCAATCCTGTATCTACCTGTACGTTTGTAAGGCTTATTTATACACATGAAAAGGACTTGTATGTATTCGAGCCAAAGCTATTAACTTGTGACAAAACCTTTTGAATAGCATAAATATTTGAGTATTTTTTCCAAAAATACAATTTTATTAATATAATTATTTGAATAATTTATAAAATAAAAGAATCACTCTATGCTTTTATACAAACAATTTGGAAAATAACTCAGAACAGAATTTTACATAAGATACATCTGTGATCCAGATTTAAAATGGCATCCAGATCAGTGCACTTTATCTTATCTTGTATAATAGGTGAATGCTGGATGTACAAAGATGTGTGTACTCATATACATATAGGAATTTCATAAAGCATGTGCTAAGATGTTTCAAATTTTCTCTCAAAGAAAATTTAGAAAACCCATGGAATGTGGCCCTGTTCAGTATGAGTTTATCTGAGTTTATGCACATTTACATACTTAGATTTGTGGTGAACAAATGATGATGGCTTCTAGAGATTTGTGGACTGCAGTTTCTATTCAAAGTGCTGGTTCTAACCTAAAAATTCCTGAATAGATTGGGTCTAAGCTCTCTCAAGAACCATGTTCCCTTTATGAGTCTGCTTGGGTGTTAAGATCATCAGGAGAGGCCTTTCCCTCGGTCCCATCATCATCACATGGGCAATGGCCTTCTCTGTCACTGTTGCCAGACTTTGGAACTCCCTCCCACAGGAGGCCAGGCTGGCTCTATCTTTGTTGTCCTTCCACAAGCAGACAAAGATCTTTCTCTTTGCTCAAGCTTTCCTTTGTTACTAGCTGTCTGAACGGGATTTTTAAATAGATTATTATGCCTTGCTGATTTGAATATGTTTTTGGTGTTGCTTTTGTTTTCCAATTTTTTTGTGAGGTATTTGATCCTTTTTAGTATGTGCATACATCCTGTTTTTAGCTTTAAATATTGTCTCTGAATGTCGTAAGGCGCCTTGGGTCCTTTTTAAGGAGAAAGGTGAAGTAAACATATTTTAAATAAATAAATAATATAATCATTTACTGTTGGTTTTCAACAAAATCTTGGCCATATACGGGACAGCACTATCCAACTAACAGCAGCAGAGGGAAACGTTTAGCTGGATTGTGAAGATTTAAATGAATCTTAAAAATATTGGCTGAAACCTTGTTGTGCAGTACTTCTAGAAGTGAATTGCCATAAGTTAAAGAATCTCCAGAGACATTTGTTGCATATTAAATCATATGATGTGGCGTGCAACAGATAATGGCTTTCTTAACTTATGGGAACTCATCGCTTAAAAGTTACACTACAGTATTTGCATAATTGTGCAACAGGATTTCAGCCAATGTATGGAATAGTTTGCCAGATAAGAATGCTATCTAGAAAAAGTGGATTAAATGTTGGTCTTGTGATAAACTGTGCAAAATACTATTTAATACATACTGAACGCAGAACAGCAAAGTCCAGGATGTCCAAGTGCTGCTGGAGATAATACCGCTGAAGTTTTCAAATGATTGCTATTGATTATGGATGCAAATAAGTCAGGATGAATTGTTCCCTGAAAAACTGCTTTTTCTCCAGTGAATCTTACTTCATGTACTGGTACTCAGCAAATGGAAAAGGAAAGAAAGGATGAACAAACATAGGAGAGTAATGCACTACTAGAAGCCTTATACTGAACATAGACACTTCCTTTGGGTAATGTTACCAGTATCAATGTTTTAAACATAATACCATGACCTATAATGGAAGTAATTTATTAAGCTTTCCCATATCACACATGTATTCCTAGAACTTGCTTTTTTGATTCATTTTGTGGGATTTTGGGCCATTACTTATGCTTTTAAATATATTTTTTAATGGTTGCTGTAGGTTTTTCGGGCTGTTTGACTGTGTTCTGGATGTTTTTTCTTCCTAACGTTTCACCAGTCTCTGTAGCCAGCATCTTCAGAGGACAGGAATTCAAACTCGGTCTATGTTCTGGTGCAGTGTGTGGGATAGTTGAGTATTTGTAGCTGTGGGATCAGCTTTTTGTCCTTTTCAGGAGATTGGGTGAATATGGTGATCAGGGTGTTTTTTGTTATGGGTGTATTGTTGTGATGGCGGGAGAGATGATCTGTCAGACGGGGGAAAAAACAGATTTTTTTATTTTCACATGCATTACCAGAACTGGCCACTAGAAAGCACCAGAGACCATATATGCTTGTAAACAAGTATACATAACATGGTATTTGGCTCCCCCTAGTGCCGGTTCTGGTAATGTGAAAAAAATCTTGATTTTTTTCTTTTAATATTTTTAATATTTTCAGACTGTGGATAAATGAATCAGTGGATGAAGAAAATATGTCCTTCACAATGCAGCAAGTGTGTGTTGAAACAATTTGCACCCTATTTAAAATTTTATGTCAACTTGCACATTTACTGCTCATTTCCTGATAGTTTGCCACATACCACTTACTACCCTAGACTTTTCAACCTACAGCATAGGTGATATGAACCAAACAACAATGCTGACAGGGCCAATGGTACAGTTACATGACTGTAATCCTTTCTGGTGATGGATGTGAACCAGTTCCATCTTCCATATATTGCCTTTTTCCCCATCCTCTTCTTATACGTCTCAGTTTCCTGTTTACACATGGTAGAAGCAAAATGACCTTACCCAGAATTACTGTGCATGGCAAGACAAGGGCAAAAACAAAGTTTGGTGGCATGTAAAATCTGTAGTATTCTTCTTCAAAGGCTCTTTTCCATCCGTAAATTAATACATGGAAAGTACTTATAAGGAGAGCAACGTATCCAAGTGTAGACTTAGTGAGGAAGGGAACAGAAAAGAAACACAAATTAAAATGTTGAAGTCCTGATTAGCAGACACATCTAATTAACTAAAAATTCTCAAACCACCACAAAAATAATTATCATATATTTTAAACAGTTGTCTACCTGATTTTGTGTACAGGCAGGTTCAGAATAGTTTAGCAGTGAACATTACACAGGGGTCATGGAGAAAGCAAAAGCCTCCTTTCAGCATTCTAAAATTTCTTAGAGCATCGCATTTTGAGTTTATTATGGTGGCCCAATAAGCTACTAGATTCTAGAATAAGGCCCTGCAATAAATAACTAAGAAATAAGAAATATCTGGATAATTGACATTGCAATTCCAGGAGATCCCAGAGTAGCAAATAAAGAAATGGAAAAACTGACACAATACAGAGACCTGGCAATAGAAGTATCTCACTTGTGGATGACACATGCCTCAGTGGGACAATATCAAGAAATTTCCCACAGTATTATAAGCAGTCGCAGATTTCAGAAATAAAATCATCAGAGTGAAAAAAAAGGCAATATGAGGAACAGCACATATACTATGTCAACATTTAAAAGATAGTTAGCTTCTTGGTTAAAACTTATATCTATTATATAATATCAGCCAGTGTTTTTATAATTTTGATTGCCTGTACAGTACTTGGTATGTAATCATCATCATAGGGTGCTATCAAGTCAATTCCAACTTCCTTTCCAGGGTTTTCTAGGCAGAGAGTATTCAGAAGTGGTTCACCATTCCATTCTTCTGAGGACACCCTGAAACTGTAAATTTGCCCAAGGCTGCATGGGCTGGCTTTTCTCCCAGGAGGCACAGTGAGAACTAATCTCCCAATCTCTGGCTCTGCAGCCTAGTATCTAACTCACTGAGCTATCCAGCCAGCATTTTGCTAAAATACACACCTGGATAAAACTGAATTCCCTCCAGTTTAACGACCTATTTACTGAAGGAATAGAGGTTACAGCCAGCAGAGACAGCAGCCCAAGGCTCATGATTCCAAAGGAGACATACATTTCAACTCGCCACACTTCTTCCTCATTCCAAGAATTTTCAACATTTGCATGAACCTGAAGAAAGAGGGAACAAAGTTTTCAAACTTTAAGACCATAATTGTACAAAATAAGTTGTAGTTATTTGAGCAACTAACAGACCATGTGATACACCTGAGGAAGATTTCAAGCAGAGGAAGTTTAGGAGAAGGAGAATAAATTATGCCATGTAACAAAATATATGACAGTTTGTTTAGTTTGATTTATGCAGATGAGAGAATTTCTTGTTTTGGAAGATCTGAGAGTAGTCTCTGGGAAGAACAGATGCTAAAGCATTACAGATGCAAAGGAGGCACATTTTTTCAGCAATTAAAAAGTATAGGAGATCACTGGAAACACCATGGCCTAAATCCAGTTTCTATTCCATTGAATCAATTGAAAAATGATTAAGTCAACATCTTTGTAAATCCTACTGATACAGTGGACCTACTCAAAGTGTCAATGTCAAGATGTGAAATTCTATGTTTATAACATGTTAAAACAATTAAGAGCTGTAGAAACATTAGACCTGAAAATGAAATATATTTCAATCCACTTTCAATTCTCTCTTTTGTTTATGGCTATCATTTGTAAACACATTCAACTGTCAGGAATTGTACAGTATAGAGTGACCTTTATTCCAGACTCAGGTGGAGCGGATTATTTTACAGCGACTTGAAGTAAATTAATGTTAAAACCTCATTTTTAAAAGCACTTTCATTTTCAAGGTTCCTTTGCCTACCCCCACCATTGTTTTAACACACTATACATACAAAATTTCACAGCTTGATACCTCCCATCATGAATAATTAGATCTATGTCTTTGTAAGAACAAGATTTACCAGAGCTTGAAAAAAATTCTGCTATGGACTATAACTTCCAGAATCCTCCAGCCAGCATGGCCAAAAAAGTAACTCTTAAACTCTGAATGTTGCCATCATGTTGCAAAAGGACCTTGTCTGAATATACGACTATGTTCCTCGACCAAATATTCTTCAAATGTTTCTGTTTTTCCCCCCAAACCTTCGCACCTCTAATAAGAAATCATACATGTAATAATATTAAGACACCTTGAATGAGAGTTGTTTCCTTACCTGCTGATAAGCCATATTTAGCAGTAAGTACCGTTCTGATCTTCGCATAGGCAAGCAGAGACTATATACCACATGCACTGCCGCAAAGAAAAAACTAAGCAATCCAAGTTGTTTTCTGCACTGCAACCAACTGTCTAACCAGGGTGGAAATCGTTTGTATTTAGTGCCATAAAAAAGCTGATAAGCAGCTGCCAAGAGTCCTGATAAATACACGAGAGACAATAAAGTGATAGCAACAACTGGCAACGTCTTGTTCACAATCTCAATAGGAATCTTGTAGAAATCACTCTGTTGGTTTGTCACATAAGGATGGATGACATCTCTGATGAACGAATAAATGAAGACGAAGATGGCCAAGCTCACAGCTACTATTACAGGTCCTTTCCATAGTGTGAACAGTCGAAGAGGTAAATTTTCAATCTCCCTTGCAGAAGATAAAGCACCCAAATCAAGGGGAATGAAGTTGAGCTGACGGGCAAGTTCAATAACTTGATGGCGAGCTTGAACACTGTTACTGCATATGTATACCTAATCAAAACCAAAATGAAACAGAACAGAACAGAATTAACTAAATTCTGCACAACAGTATATGGCTGTACAACAGTATAAGTCAGCAAAAGCATTGCCAAACTACAGTCCACGCTCTTAATTCAAGCTACCAGTTATAGGAAAAAACAACTCAAATCCTTCTGAGTCTATTTTAAGAAGGCATTTATTTTAAAAGCTTGCCTCATTTTCTATTTTATTCTTCTATACATCTTTTTCATTGGTATAATTACAGCTGCTAAGAAAGATAACATGACTATATATATTTCATCTCTCCTGATACTACTACATGTTACGACAACTCTAAATGTGAATTTATTGAGTTAATTTATTTTGTAGGGACCACTGTATGGAAAACTGAAGCATTCTGTACAGTAGCCTTTCCCTCATACCAAGGTTGAAGATGGTGGGATTGTAATCTGTAGTATAGAAAGACTATTATAGAAAATACGTCTGTCAAATGATCCCTGGATAACTACTTTCTTTGATAAATGACTAAACAAATTATTTCAGAGTCAGATTTTCCATTTAGCTAGTTTTAAATAAGGGATGTGAATTCTTTTTGCAGAACATTAATGTTCCTGAATAAGCTGGCTTGGTCTTGAAGGCAAGCAACCTGATCCTGTTCAAGGCTACGGTAACTAAAGTACAATCCAATACAAAGCAAGTAAGGCAAAGCCAGGCCTGCACTTTAAGATGACGCACACATCCTCCCCCCCCATCATCCTCACAACAATCCTGTGAGGTAGGGAGCAGGCTAAGACAGAGTGACCAGCACAAAGACATCCAGTGAATTTCATTGTTTGAGGAAATGAGCATCTGTCTCCTAAGTCTCTGTCCATTACACTCTAATCATTACATCACACTTGCTCTCTTGCTTCTAAGTATAATTAGACACTCATGACAGTTTGTAGTCAGCACAAAGTTTTCTAGTGTTGCTGTTGCGCTGCTTTGTCATTCTCCTGCTATGGTTTTCCCGAGTGCCACCTGAAGCACACTAATAAATTGGACCAAATAATGAAGAGTATGTTATAACAGAAAGTTTAGACCAGTGTTCTTATACCACTGTATTATTTCAGAAAGCAGGCATAAAAAATAAGTTATGCATATCAAGATCAGTGAAGAAGTCTTCCTGCTTCTTTCCTGTTGTTTAATTTGTTCATAAACCTGGACTTACCTGCCTGCTGGCATCCTTTGGTCCCAACTGCAATGCCCAGGCTGAAATAACATTAAATCCTTTGACAACAAGGGAATCGGGGAAAAGGGATGCTAAGTATTCTGCATTGGATTCTGGATATTGGTTGATCCTCACATTATTGCTGACATCCACAAGGATTTTGCCAACGAGCAGATGTTTGAGGTCCCACAAACTAGCATAATGTTCTCTGTGTATGGCAATGAAAATTAAGTTTGCTTTTGCTACAGCATCTTCATGATGAGTGACATCCACAACATGTGGAAAGAACTCAGCAGCAAACTTGGGGTTTCTGCTTCCAATGACCACATGATAACCACATCTGATAAGCCTAATGGTCAGGGATTTGGCAAAGTCCCCACTTCCAATTATCCCTATTGACATCTTACTGGTGTCCTTGATACCCTTTACACCATTTGGCAAGAAGGTTTCATTCAGATACTTAGGACTTCCCATCATAGAAATTGATTCCATATCTCAATAGGCTCAGATTACAGGTATGTTTCCTGAAAGAAAATGGAAAACGTGTTAATATACCTTGCATTAAGTTTATTTATTACTTCACATATAAGACCAGCAATTTTGCTCTAAACCAAAAATTGTAAATGTTAAACAGCACATATAATGGTTTGGATTCTAACTTCCATTGGCAGACTTCTGCATATGGACTAGGGCTTTTTCAATCTCCCTCCTCTTCACTGCAATCCCCCTTTGCCTGCTCCTGAGGGCTGCAGAGCTCTCCAGAATGGAATGGGATGTAGCACAAGTAAGTGGGGCAGGAAAAGAAAGATATCTCCATTACATACTGCAAAGCACAATTAGTTCCAATGATACATTTATAGAAATTAGAATTTAGATACTAAGTATTATGTTCTGTTCTGATTTTACATAATAGTCTGCATGAATCAGCATATGAGAAAAAGCAATGGTTTTCAAGAGAGAGAATAGCCGTTTGCTGTTTTGTTACTCTGTTGTTTTTTGTTATTTGTTGTAAACCGCCCAAAGTGGCCTTGGCTGCCAGATGGGCAGTAAACATTTTTAATGTTTTTAAATTTTAATGTTGTACGCCACCCAGAAGCCACTGGCAATGGTGCGGCTAAAAAATAAATAAATAAATAAATAAATAAACAAACAAACAAACAAACAAATAAATAAATAAATAAATAAATAAATAAATAAATAAATAAATAAATAAATAAATAAATAAATAAATAAGAGAGAAAGCACTCAATTAATTAAACAGACACCAACAATGAAGAAAATATATATATTCACAGATACCTGCTGGAATCTGTAAAAGACAGTATATTCCCCCTTGAATTTTCCCTATAATTCTGTGCAGAACACAGCAGACATTGGAGAGAACATTCCCCATAGAGAGTTTAGATGCATATCTTTGTCTGCTAAGGAGAAATGACACAACACACCTCCGTAAGTTCCATGAATCTTTCAGTCTGCTACAACTGATGAAGAAATTAGATACTGAGTTTTATTATATCCTGTTCTGTAAAATAATTGGCTGAGCAACAATACCAGCTGTCAATGCAGCTGTCAAAAGAACTATGAAGTGCAAAAAGTTTTTATACTAATAGCCTGATAGGACTTATTTCCATGCAAATATACTTTATATTGCAGGCAGATACTTCTTTATAAATCAAAGCACTTGGGATCAAGGTATCTCAGTTTACAATTTTAACAATTTGTCCTTAGGATTGCTGCAAAGGCTATTTACTATTCTGATGCATAAATGGACATAGAATACTCCTCGCCACTGAAGATCATGGCATAGTAACATGATCATAAAGAACACTATTTATGGAATGAGCTGAGATTGTAGTAATCCTAAATAAAGTTTAAGCAAACAGCATAATAAACTGAAAGATGGCATTTATTCTTCTGACTTTATTCCCCCATACCCCTTATTTATAACAATAGGGCTTCACAGATTTCAGCTGATTAACTGTATGCATTTCGTGATACAAACCTACGCACGCTTATACAGGAATTTTGTCATACTGATTTTACATAATAGTCTGCATATGAGAAAAAGCTATGGTTTTCAAGAGAGAGAGAAAAGCATGTTAGATTTTAGACTATGTATGTACCAGACTTCTGTTGGTACTGCGCAGAAGATGGCAATAGTAAATCCCCGCTGAACTTTCTTTACCATGAAGACCCTGTGATGAGACAGTCCAAAATGAAACAAGAGATAGTGCTGGGAGATGAGTTTCAGGGTGGAAAGAACTCAGTCAGCTAGTGGGGAAGAGCAAAGGAAAAGTGTGAATAGCTCTGCCACTAATTACGCAATTAAATTAAAGGATACCTAGTGGCTGACGTGCACAGAAATGAAAGGAAAGTCCAGTGTTGCAGAAGATATACAACTGGAACATGGAATGTGAGAAGTAAACCATAAAACAAGAAATGGAATGTATATACACATTGCAGTGCTTGGTTTCGGTGAACTAAAGTGTACTGACATGGGATAGTTTCAGTCAGACAACTTCAAAGTGTTATAGTCTAGAAATGAAGTGGCTTTAATACTGATGCAATACTGATGTGCCACAGGCAGTTAGGGGTTATAATGCAAGATCTGACTGAATAATATCAATCAGACTCTATGGAAAACCTATCAATATAACAATAATTCAAGTCTATACTCCAACTACCAATGTTGAGGAAGATGAAATAGAAAGCTTTTATGCAAGCATCTAGGAGGAAATTATCCACCAGAACTATTATTCATCCATTTGAAATTATCCATCCTTAGTTATAATCATAGATAACTGGAATGCAAAAGTAGAGAACAAAGCTGAAACAAATGTTGTTGGAAAATCTGGCAAAGGGGATAGAAATAAAGCAGGAAAATGACTCATAAGAGTTCTCTAAAACCAACAATTTCTGAACTGCAAATACATGCTTCAGACAACTGAATAGATGGTGGTACACATGGACATCACAAGACTATCAATAAAAAAAATCAAAAAGACTACATAACTGGAAGCAGGAGGTGGAGAAGCTTTATTCTCTGTGCTAAAATAAGAGCAGATTGTGGAACTGAACTGTTAATATCTAACATTAGACTATAGATGAAAAAGAACACTAAAAAAATGGTAGTGCCAAAATATAAACATAATTCCTCATGAATTTAAAGTCCACATAAGGAACAGAATTGCATTACTAAATTCAGTTGACTATGAAATAAATGAATAAATAAAATAAAATAAATATGAACCAGAAGAACTGTAGATTGAAATCAGATATTAGGGAAGAATGCAAAAAGACAATTTCTGCAGAAAAAATAAACAAAAACCTAGATGGTTGACTGAAGGAACAGTTATAATCGGAAAGAACAGGCAAGAAACAAAAGTAAAAGATGGCAGAAAGAGAGCCAGAACTCTAAATGAGGTTTTCAGCAACTGTCATGTAGAAACAAAGAGAACTATTACAATAACCAGTGCAAAGAAGTGGAAGGCATTTAGGCCCTGTGAAGGAAAAAGAGTTTCTTGAAGACATTTAGGATGTGAGGAAGAAGTTTCTTAACTCTTAAAATGTCTGGTTCTTTTAACTGTAGTTTTGTCACTGAAATAATGCCCTATTTGTTTTTGTGTTGATTAAGCTTGAGGACATGAGTCACTCTTCAATGTAAGCTTTAAGTATTGGTCAACAATCATTTTGGCCAGTGAACACAGATGAAATCAGATTTCTGTCCAGGAACTGTGACTCACCCATGCAAATTATGAGAAAATGTGAACTATTTTATCCCATCGTGGGGGCAATTTAAAAATCAAAAGGTACATTGTGAAATACCCAGCTATTTGTCAATATTTTGTTTCTGGAAGACCTGTTAGTTGCAGCAGTAATAGTCCAAATAAATGAACACAAGGATATCTGCAAGCGGGATCTGAAGGAATGAACCTCAATGGATAGGAAACCTTGACATCTGAGCATTCATCCTGGAGGCAGGCGGTGCATCATGGCCTCTCCCAATTTGAAGAGATACTTGTTCAGCAGGCCGAGGCAAAGACGTAGTCCTGAAACCAGCAAAATCAGGGAGCTGGACAGGAGACAGATTGTATTTGTCCTCAGTGTGGAAGGGATTGTCACTCTCGAATTGGCCTTCTCCAGCCACACTAGATGCTGTTCCAAGACCTCTATTCAGAGCACGTTACCATAGTCTCTTGGGACTGAAGGATACCTACTGTGAACAGTCCGAATAAATGAACACTGAATGTAAACTTTCTTTTTAGAGCTCTTTGAACAAGTAACTAAATACAACACATACATAAACATTTCATTCAATGGCAGAAAAACTGTTAGAGCAGACAACAATGGAACCAATTATTGGAGATGGTGAGAGCTCCAATACTGGAGACATTCAAGAGAAAATTAGACAACCATTTTCAAACTATAGTTGCTATAAATGTTCAATTTTGCCCCAAGCTTCTGGGATAAAAATCCATGTTGTAGACACTTCCCTTTTAAATATCAAAGTATTAAGGTTTTTGTGTCCAACATCCTGCCTGCAGTGCTGCTATGACAACAGGATAGACAATGTTTCATTGTCTCAATGTCCAACACATTATTTGTTTAGTATTGTAGACAAATCAGACTAACCACAGAGGAAGTTGCTAAATCCTACCATGCTTGATTCAATTCTTGTGGGGAAGCAATCCAGCAATATGATACTGGGAGTGGTGAGTGCCTTAGGGTTAAAGCTGAAGATGCTTGGGATGAGTTGTACAAGATGACATGAGGTATTATAGTAGCATTGTAAGCAGGATAAAGACCTCAAGGTGTTAGTCACTAAGAAGGGCTGCAGGTGCTAAGAAACAATGCAGAGTATCTCACTAAGTAGAACACGTACAAGCAGCAGATAGAATAAAGATATGCTCACTTTGTGTCTGAGCTAATATCTAGATCATGCAGGCTGGCCCTTTTGCAAGACAAGACAGAAGGAAGCAGAGCAAGCCAGGGAGGGTAACATCCCAGTTAAAATCAACTTTAATATCAGTCTTACCAAGAGAAGTTTTATATATGCAACAATGGCTTGCAGTATGAGACAATTTTCAGGCATTCATTCACTAAGCAGGTAAATTTGTGGGCTAAGATGGCCTATTGGTACGTGGAGTATGGTCTAAGAAAATAAAAAGACATTTAGGTTGCATTCACTTAGAGTAAGTCCTAGTGAACTCACTAGGAGATTTCCTTCCAAGTAAACACATACAGGATTATGCTGTTAGAAAGAAGACTGATTATAAAATATCTGAAAAATATTAGAGTAAAAATGCAACAAACTCAGTTCCGAGAGAAGTGATGCTAAAATTAAATTAACAGGTTGCCGTAGACAAAACTTCCCCACCCCCTCCAGACGTTTCTGCTCCAACAGTGGAAAATGCAACCATGTAAAGTTACATTGTGTGTTACAAAAGTATTGCAACAGATGCAATTTCAGATTTTGATCACTGAGTGATACTGGGGCAATATTACTGATTAAAATGTTCCAGCTAGGTCATGGCATTCAGCAACAAAATACAACAAAGATAAACGCAGCTATAGTCTGTACTCTTTCTCTGCCCTGTGTCTGAGAACAATTTCTAGACTGACAACATAGATCTATGCTTATCTACTCAAAACCCTCCTCGGGTTCAATTCTAAATGTACATGCAAGGGAAAAAGCCTCTTCTGAGCACATTGAAAACTACTTCTAAGCAAATGTCTGCACAAGCTCATTAGGAGAGATGTACAGCTGAAGCCCATGCATGTTTACTTGGAAGTAAATCCACAATGTTTATTCAGGCTTACTTGCAGATGAACATGCCCACAGGTTACAGGCAAAACTATCTTCCCTCTCTCCTGATCCTGGATAATTTCACTACATAAATTTATTTATTTTTTCCAAAGTTCTACTTGTTTTTTCAATCTATTTGCAAAACAAGACAGAATTACAAGACTGAAACCAATTGTTGAACAATGAACAACTATATTGTACAATTTTCCTTCATGGGAATTTCCCACAGTGTCTAGAAAGGAAGCTATGTAGGGGAGTAATGAGATACTTAACAGACATAGCTCTTCAGCCCAGTGCTAAATAGTCTGTGGCCAGGTGGGACTCACCAACGCACACTGGGGAGAGTTATCTAATTTTAATCAGAATAGGGAAGTGATGAATACTTGCTAAATTTTTTGTCCTCACAGATTTAGGTTGTCTTCTCTCAACAATATTTCTCGATGAGGAATTTTTCTAGCCTTCTGTCTCCATATGGACTTCAGATGAGTGCTATTTTCTTTTGTGAAGGTCTCTATAAATTATCCAACTAATGTTTTGTTTTTGACAAGCAAAGCACACAAAGAGAAGGAGCAAAGAAAGTCTAGCTGATTGTCGAAGAAGCAAATAACCCATTCAGTGCTTCCATGCTTTAGAAGTCCAAGTGATAAAGTAGCCGCAATTGCATTTTACACAATTTCTCCTAAAACAGTTTGTATAATTTCCCCTAGTTTGCATAAAATCACTCTTGTTCTCATTTTCTTCTCAAAAGTGCCACAAAATATCCCTGCTTGTAGGGAGGGGAGCCAGTCAGTGTAGCCTTAGGGACGCTGTGCAGTCCCATACATTCTGATGTATGTTGACCTGGGAAGAGTCAGCATACATCAGAAAACTTTAGCCATAGTTTAGAGTTTGGAATAAATTACAGTTCAAAGCAGAAACAAAGATTTCCGAAATTCTCATCCCCGCCATGCTGAAAGAACAAGAAGAAGTGTTTGAACCCAACAGGAAGACAGACATTATTCATGTCACATTAATGTGTGGTTTACTACAGCGGTCCCCAACCTTTTTGGGACTGCAGACTGGCTGAGCCTCTGAGGAAGGTGGGGCACCCCCCTGTGCTTGCACGGGCACATCCGCACACGATCTTGGGCACATGCGCAAAGTGTGCGCCTGCCAGCACCAGTGTGAGCACTCCCCCACCCCTTCATGCATGCGCAGGAGCGCCTGCACGCCCGCCTGCCCACGTACCAGCCCATCCCTTCACGCGGGCACTCGGGCGCATGTGTGAAGGGATGGGGGAACGCTCACGCTGGCATGCATGTGTGTGTGTGCAAAGCAGCTGTGGGGAGGGGAGTGGGGGTGGGTGGGAGGTCTGTCTCCGCAGCCCAGTCCAGCTCAGGCCATGGATCAGAACCGGGATGCGGGGGTTGACAACCTCTGGTTTAGTCCATCATCTAAATATAGCCATTGTCTATTTTAGATTGAAAATTCTTTGGTGGCAGGTACCTGCCTTTTTTTGTTCTTTTTTTGAAGTATTTATAACCCTTCTTTAAAAACACATTTTTCTAAGGAGGCTCAGAAATAGAAAATAAAGAAATAGTTTAAAAGAAAAAAAAAAGAACAGATAATAACATAATGGACAATGTTGAAATCACACTGTAACTGATGTATAGTAATAGCGTCATGTAAATAATTAAATGAAAACAATTCCCAAATAATCATTGAAATAGGATACATATAGTTTCCTATCAAACTGACATTTTCACAGAGAGCTTCTATGGAATTAAAAAGGGGAATCTGTGACACTCTTGATTTTGCTGAATACTATCCAGCCAGGAAATAATAGGGGATGCTGGGATAGTAGTTCATCAACCTCTGAGGGCAAAGAACCTCTTTCCTCCTGACTGAGCTACCCCAAGACATAGTGCTCCACTCAAGATAGCCTGTTTATAAAACTTCGGACAGCTGGCTACCTAGTGATAACACACACTGTTCCCATTTGGTTAAATCATTTTGCACCCAACCACCATGTGCAATAATCAGCAAAAGCAGAATACTCCTCTTGAACAATTTCAAGACAGCTATCAGTGCAGAAGCAATGAAATGACACAGATCGTCTTTTTAAAAGCATCAATTAGCAACCAAGGGTCCTGAAACGCATGTCTGGACACTTCTTCCCTGCATCAAGTGGTCTGTTTTGCGAAGAGTTTACTTAGAGGCAATCAGAGAAGCCAGTTGGTTATTAGGAGTGAAAAGGAGATAGTCAGCTGGACTGCAATCAGATAACTTATGCTATCCACTCCCACCATTATCAAGGTCTGGAAAGGACAAAGCCTCAATCCTATTTCAAGTTGTTATGTGCTCTCAAGTTATTCCCACTTTTGTTAAACTGACTTTCAAGGCAAGCGAGACGGGTTTACTGATCCCAACCACCAGTGAGTTGCCAAGGTTGAATGGAGATTTAAATCCAGGACTAGTAAGTCCCAGCCCTACACTCTACCCAGTACTAGACCACACCAGCCCTCCCAAGTTACTTGCAAACAATCCCCACCAAACAGAGCAAGAATGTATATGCACAGGGCTGTGTAGCTCCAGAGATCTTCAGACCCTGGTGATCTTTGCCACTCTGCCACCGGTCCCCTCATCTCATGTGGTCCTCAGGAACAAAGTGAAATCTATGACCAACATCCTATTCTACCAGAAGATTCTGGGCATGAGAAAGTCCTAGGCTAAGCAGCTTGTCAGGTGCACCTTGGAAAAAAAAGAAAAGTAAAGAAAGAAAAGGCTAGCTAAACGAGGCCTAATGAAGGCCTCATTAGCCTATCACCCAGAGCGATCAGATATTATTACACTATATAAACCTTGCTTTTAATGACGCTGCCCCCAGTGAAATGTTTGTCTTGTTCTGCAGCTTTTGCCCTTGAAAGATCTGGAGGAGGATGGATGCCACATCAAGGGGGGGGGGTGGGGGGGAGGCAGAGGAGAGCGCTCCCTTTTTTAAAAGGACTTGTGGCTCGACGGGGAGGGGGAGAGCATCAAGGGCGCTCTCCGCCCAGCCGGTCCTCCAGGAAAGGCTGGCATCGCCGCCCTGGCTGGCAGTCCCGTCGCCCCCCCGTCGCCCCCCCCCCCCGACGTGATGAGGCACGTTCACATGCAAACCCGTGCCTCCCCCTCTGTTTGGCTTTGCAGCGCCTGTCCAGGGGAGGCGAGGCCGGGGTCTCCCTGCCCTCCCGCCTCGGTCTCTCACGGGGGGGGGCGCCGTGGGAAAAAAAAACCCCGCGCAACCCTCCCGGGGCGTCAGGAAAGAGGAGGAGGAGGAGGGCGCCGGGTGGGCGCCCGGGCCGCGCTCGGCGTCTCCTGCCTTCCCTTCGGGGGCTGCCGAGGCGGGCTGGAAGGCGCCTCCTCCGCCGGGCTCGTTGCCGCTCGCGGCTCACCTCTCGACGCGCCCGTCGCCTCCTCGGCCCGCTCGCCAGCTGCGTGCGGCTCCCCGTGGCGGGCGGGCAGGCGGGCGGGGAGGGGGAAGGAGAGGGAGAGGCGGCGCCTCTTCAGGTCGGCCCGGCCTCTGAGAAGAGATGCGCGGCGGCGAGCGTCTTCCTGCGGGGCAGCGAGAGGAGGGGCGGCGGCGGCGGCGGCGTGACGGGCGAGGAGTCGTGTGTGTGTGTGGGGGGGGGGGGTCGAGCGTGTGGGCCCTCGCTTACTTACCATTGGGGCCCTGCTGCCACCCAAGGATGGGTGGCGGGTTGAGAGATCAGCCAGGGAAGGCGCGCCAAAGGGTAGCCTTTGCCCTGTTAAACCGTTGTTAATAAACAATAGTCACGTGCGGTGAAGTCAATTCGGAGTTATGGCGACCCTTCCCAGGGGCTTCCAAGTAGAGGATATACTCTGAAGTGGTTTGCCGTCCTCTTCCTTTTTGGGGGGGGGGGCATCCTGGGATGGTGCAGCTTGCCCAAGGCTACATAGGTTGGCTCTGTCCAAGGGAATCCAATTCTCAGACTCTTGGCCGAAACCTCTCAACTCTCCAGACAGCCCATCCATTAAACATCACAGGCCTTCAAGTCAATTCTGACTTACTGTAACCCCTTTCCAGGGTTTGCCAGATAGAGAAGACACAGAAATGATTCCCTTCTTCCAGGGGCATTCTGGGACTGTGCAGCTTGCCCAAAGCTACATAGGTTGGCTGGGAGGCACAGTGGGGATTCAAATTCCGAACCCCTGGCTCTGCAGCCAGATACCTAAACCTCTGAGCTGTCCAGCCACCTACTGTTAAGACAATGATAATTCTGGATATTAGTGTACGTACATGCTGTATTCCAGATAGGGATATCCATACAGTATCTATATTCCATTCCTAAGGAGATTGTTGAGAAACCATTGTGAAGACAGCCAATAAAACTTAAAGAAATTAAAATTCAGAATCCATATTAATGTATGACCCTTATTAAACGACCCAAGCATGCAACACTTATACTATTTTTTGTGCCCTTTTTCTTGTCCTAACAAAAGTATTACACGGATTTTGGATCTCAGCACACATTATAACTTATAAATTAATTTTGTTTTTCTGGAATAATGGAAAAGATTTTAAATAAGAATTTAACAAATAAAGTGACAGAAGTTAATAATGTATGTGTTATTCCCCAGAAGGACATGTTTCAATGAATTAGAATAGAATTTTTTCTCATAATTATCAGTATTTGTTTTCAAGATATTTGTAACTGTACAATGAAATACACAGAGCTGTATTCCTTTTATGCCTCTGCCAATACAAAACTTACATTTAATTATTTAAAAAACCTTATCCATTGCAGATAACATATATATTTTTTTTAAATTTACTATGTGTAATCCATAGTTTGGCTCTCAGAATACAGAAGCTGAAAGTTTTATAAAAGTGCATTTTTTTTTCTTTACTGCATAATTGCAATTTACTTTAGTTGATGATATACCAAGAGCTGTTTGGTTAGAAGCTAGTATCCTAAAGAGCGCCGTGCCCAAGTCATGGACTGATCAAAGGTATATTTGTGGAAATGTTTTCAGGAGGCCGTTGATTCAGCTAGTTAAGTTGTTGACTCTATTTGTTACATTCTGAAACAAATTATACAAAACTGCTGGTCAGCAGAATCATAAAAGAATCGAGTTAGAAGGGGCCTATAAGGTCATCAAGTCCAACCCCCTGCTCAAAGCAGGAACCCAAATAATAGCGGATTTGACAGAGGGTTGTCCAGTTTTCTTTTCAATGCCTCCAAAGTTGGAGCACTCAACACCTTTTGTGGTAATTGGTTTCACTGTTGTACTGCTCTACCAGTTAAAATGTTTTTTCCTGATATTCAGCCTAATTCTGGTTTCCTGTAGCTTGAGCCCATTATGACATGTGCTGCACTCTGGGTTGATTGAGAACAGCTTCTGCCTCTCCTCTGTATGACTATCTTTTAAGTATTTGAAAAGTGCTATCATATTTTCCCTCAGTTTTCTTTTTTTCAAATCTTGGTTTCCAGTCTCCTGATCATCCTTATTGCCCTTCTCTGAACTCTTTCCAGTTTGTTGGCGTCCTACTTAAAATGTGGTGTCCAGAACTGGACACAGTAATATTGATTGATTGATTGATTGATTGATTGATTGATTGATTGATTGATTGATTGATTGATTGATTACACTGATTAGTGGTAAACAATTCTCTGGGCAGTTTGCATCCAGAGTGAATAAAAATAAAGTCAAATCACAAATATAATGACTAATACAACATATAATTAATAAAACAATTGTTTAATAAATCTATTGATGAGGCCTAACCAGTACCAAATAGAGGTGGACCTAGTACCTCGCAGGATTTGGAGACAATACTTAGTCCTAAACCTGATTTTAGAAGCCCTCAATTCAGATCAATTCAGACTTCTGGCATCTATGACTTTTTCAGATCAGAATGCATCTCATTAGAATCACAGAATTGTAGAGCTGGAAAGGATTCCAAGATATACAAGTTCAGTTCTCTGCCATAGTTGCAAATCCACAGTTGGAAACTCCTGGAAACGGAGTTTACATCTGAGCAGACATGCATCGGATTATGCTGTAACATATTTACACTGCAGTACTATAACCATGATCCAGGAGTCCCATTGAGCTGAATGGAGTTTACTCCCAGGGAGGTGGGTGCTTTTCAAAGTCCAAGAATATATATATTTTCTTCCCAGGACAACCGGCACTGTTCTCTCTATTATGGAAGAAACTGCTGCTATTATCTGAATTGTGTACTTGTGAAGGAATCACTGTTATCACAGCACCTGGAACGTAATGTAAAATAATCCAAATCCTTTTTGGCATGGATAGTACAAACAAGCCATTTTACAAAGACAAAACCACAAAGGATCAGATGAAACCTGGTTGCTAATGTGTCCTGCTAACTTACCCCCTTTTGGCAAGGTTCATGGTTTGACATTATTTTTACAGGATCATTTATTAACAAAGAAAACAAAGGTGGTCCTTGGTACCCTTCACCTTCTGCCACTATCTCTTAGGCACATTTGAACTATTAACCTTTACACATTTGTCTCATGCCCTACTTTGATGGCAATCAATTTGCTTTTTTCTGTATTACTATTTGGTTTTAACCAACGATTTATTTTGGATTTGACATGAGAATACATTTGTTGGTTTGACCAGACAGATGCAAGCTGCACTCCTAGCTTTCATCTACTTACAACAAAGCTTTATGGAATGAAGTAGGACTTGCTGCTGAGTAAATATGTACAGTATATAACCTGTTACAAATGTTACTGCAACAGGCTACAGATTAACATAGCTACTCCTCTGAAAATTCTAATGATTAATATAACAACTAGTCTAGTTAACTGCAAGAGAAGCAGGAGGGGATCTTGTGGAATCCTAAAGATTAAGGCTGTGATGTGCTATACATTTAGCTAGAGGCTAGTCCCTTAGGGATGTGGTGGCGCTGCGGGCTAAACCACAGAAGCCTGTGCTGCAGGGTCAGAAGACCAAGCAGTTGTAAGATCGAATCCACGCGACGGAGTGAGCGCCCGTCGCTTGTCCCAGCTCCCGCCAACCTAGCAGTTCGAAACCATGCAAATGCAAGTAGATAAATAGGGACCACTTCGGTGGGAAGGTAACAGCGTTCCGTGTTTAAGTCACACTGGCCATGTGACCACGGAAGATTGTCTTCGGACAAACGCTGGCTCTATGGCTTGGAAACGGGGATGAGCACCGCCCCCTAGAGTCGAACACGACTGGACAAAAATTGTCAAGGGGGACCTTTACCTTAGTCCCATTGGACATAATAGGGCTTAGAACAGAGTCTATGGCATCTTAGTGTCTAACACATTGTATTTGAAATAAACTTTATTAGACTATAGCCCACTTTTTCAGATACAGGCAGCCTCCAGTGCTCCCTGTGTTTGGCTGCAACTGACTAACAGGATCACACCCTGGAAATGGAGTTTACATCTGAGCAGACATGCATTGGATTATGCTGTAACATATTTACACTGCAGTACTATAATCATGATCCAGAAGTCCCATTGAGCTTAATGGAATTTACTTCCAGGGAGATGGATGCTTTTCAAAGTGATTGGGTGCAATTTGGCTTGTATTTGAAAAGATACATGTATTTTTGCATGGGGAAGAAGAGAGGGAGAAAGGACCTCCTCAGGTTTTCTAGTCTGTCTTTTACCTAGTCTGACATTTTTGCTGTGCTGTTTAGAGATAAAAGGAGAAATCATGGCTCCTCCTGACATCTCTTAGTTATCTAGAACTAGGACTTCTGTCACCTTTCCTATCTGAAATGTATTTCTGTAATAAGCACAAGCTTTCTTATCTTCTTAGAAGGAAGTGCGGGTGTGATTCCTTTATAAAAGGGAAGTGGGCTCAGGTAATCACTCAGCGCTCCGAAGGGCTGAATTCACAAGTTAAAGTCCCTCCTGTGCTGCTGTTCTGTTTACTTGCCAGCACCCAAATCCTTTATTGATCTTGCTGATGGTCAGCCTTCCCAGGATAGCAGAATGTATGCTGAGCTTGATTTTAATTTTTTTTTTTGGTTAAAAACATTCCCAGTTTCTCAGGCAAATACAGAATACTGTAAAAGTGAGGCAATAGTGGGAAGCTAAGAGTGATTAAGAGACCTAACGTCACTAGCTATGAGGAAAACAGTTAAGACAAATATTAGTCATGTCTAGAGACTTGATGGAAAGCAGCCATCCTATGTGTTCTTCCTAAATAGTGTTATTTAGCTGAACGGGACTTCTGAATAAACATAATTCAAAGCTCCATTGCCAACTGGATATGGGCACTGCAACAAGCCCACAGAGCCTTTGCCTGCCCTCCCCTCATTAGATTGCAATTCGTAGACCCATAATACTGGTCATACTGGTGGGGCTCTCTAGATTAAGAGTGAAGACCAAAGTCCAGCTGAAATGCATGTGGGATTTCCTCTTTGCCAATGATGCAGCTATTGTTGCCCACTCTGCTGAAGAGTTCCAACAACTTATGAATTGTTTTAGTAAAGCCTGCCAAGATTTTGGATTAACAATCAGCCTGAATAAAACACAAGTCATGGGCCAGGGCATGGACTCACCTCCCTCTATTACCTTCTTTACACAAGAATTGGAGGTTCTTCATGATTTCATGTACCTTGACTCAATGATCTCTGACACACTCTCTCTAGATGTCAAACTAGATAAACGCATTGGCAAAGCAGCTACCATGTTCTCTAGACTCACAAAGAGTATGGCCTAATAAGAAGCTCATGGCATATACCAAGATCCAGGTCTATAGAGCCTGAGTGCACTCCTGTACTGCAATGAGTCTCTTTGTGCATGGCAGGAGAGGAAGTTGAATACATTCCATATGCATTGCCTCCAGCGCATTTTTGGTATCACCTGGCAGGACAAAGTTCCAAACAGAGTAGTCCTAGAACGAGCTGGAATTTTTAGCATGTATACATTACTGAAAGAGCGACTTGGTTTGGGCATGTCATGAGAATGGCTGACGGTCCGATTCCAAAAGATCTCCTATATGGAGAATTACTGCAGGGAAAGTGCCCCAGAGGGAGACCACAGCTGCAGATACGATATCTGCAAGTAGGATGTGAAGGCCTCAGGAATGGACCTCAACAGAGGGAAACCTTGACATCTGAGCGTTCAGCCTGGAGGCAGGCGGTGCATCTTGGCCTCTCCCATTTTGAAGAGACACTTGATCAGCAGGCCGAGGCAAAGACGTAGTCCTGAAACCAGCAAAATCAGGGAGCTGGACAGGAGACAGATTGTATTTGTCTTCAGTGTGGAAGGGATTGTCACTCTCGAATTGGCCTTCTCAGCCACACTAGATGCTGTTCCAAGACCTCTATTCAGAGCACATTACCATAGTCTCTCGAGACTGAAGGATGCCTACAGTGTACTTGTGGGGCTTTTGCAGGCTTAAGTTAAAAAACAAGAGGGACAAAGATTTGCTGGCCTTACACATGTAAGACAGGAATGTAGAAGCTAGCTCTGTATTACGTGTCCATGTAACAAAGTTAGGATTCTATGTGCACATGATCGCAGAAGAGCAGTACCTCAGCACTGTTGAAGACTATAGTCCACAAAGTTTTCTAAGCTCTGAGCACTCTAGTGTGGCTACTACCTAAGTATGCAGTATCTATAGTGGCAATGTATTGGGGCAGCCACAGAACTTTGATAGAGCAGGCCATCAGGACCGTATTGCGCTATACTGTAGTAAGGTGGAGGAAAGTGTCCGCCTATCCATTTTTTTTGAAGAGGATAATGATTGCTCATTATAACAATTCGCAGTGTCCAAAATGCTTTACCATCCTTTAGTCTACAAACTTTTGCCTGACATAAAACTGGTTTATTAAGAGATTATAAAGTTATTTATTTTTCAGGTGGCCCAACATAACTCACAACCAGTTTTCCTTGGCAACCTTGACCAGATACTTCCTTGCTTTCAACAGTAGTGTAGCATTAGGAGACTATTCACTGGGCCATCTTAAGTGTGTTCAGCTATGCATTTTGTTCATTTTGTCAGGCCAGGAAAAGCTCCCACTCTTGATGTATTTGTTGTAAACCTTTTCATTTTAAAAACAAATGGTAGAATCAACTTTGAGGCTTAAAACCAGCCAGCTGGAGGAGTCAAAAAGTTATGAAGAGACAGAGAGATGCTTGACAAAAATTGCCCTAAATGCTTGAGATGACTTGCTCAGACTAAAGGAAGAGATATTGTTGCATAGAAGCCACCACTGTCTGGAAACGTATTGAGTCAAACGGCAATGAATCAGCCTGTTCTTTATGATGTTTGTTGTGTGCAGCTAGACCTTAAGACTGAAGTCCAAGGCTTAACCCAGGCTCCCACTCCAAATGACCCACCCCGCATGGTGGGTGATGCAAACAAGCCCAGGGACAGCACCTGGCTCAGTGTGGACATATCAGAGCCTTCCAATACTGATGCTGCTTGCAACAACATCCTTTCTTCAAATTTAGGTAAAAGTTGGCTTGCTAGAAATGTGCACTGGAACAGCACTGAACCCATCCACTTCATGAATGCCGATGCTAATCCACTGGTTGAAGTTGGGGGGAAAGTTTCTGCACACATCAGACTTGGACCACTTTTGGTCAAAAATAGTCTGATTGTCTTAACATTTTGATTGGTTGTTGATTCTGCCTATATTTCATGTGTGTCCATGATTTTGAATTGTGCAACACTCTGATACGATGAAAGAACCACTTTTTAAAAATTTTGACGTGGAAAGTATGATTGCATTTCTAAATGATACTTTGACTTTTAAATTATATTACTCTTTTCTACAACAAAACAGTGCTTGGAATTATGTCCAATTGATGATACAGTAATGATGGTGTTACTGATTTAAATTCAAATTGCACGTGCTTGAAGTATTGTTTTTTTTTTTTCTTTTAAAATCAGGGACGGCAAACAGTTTTTACAAGTGCTAAAGTTATAAACCATGAAGTACTAGGGTAAGAAGAGAAAACATTGGTTGTATGCTTCATTACTGAAGTAATACACTTGGCTGTCAGAAGCTCCTATACCTCCTGCCTGGCAATTAAGTTCAGTGTTTTAAATTACTTAGCTGCAGCAGTGGTTGTTGTTGTTGCTGCACTGATGGTGTGGATTCTTTCCTCTCTGAGGTTCAGATTAGCAGCTGATTCACCTGGTTGCAGTAGATGGGATTGCAGCGTCTTCCAGAACTGCCTCCGTCCTTAGCTGGGAACGAAATTACAGTACGGTAACATCCGCATATGCTTATTTATTAGATTTATTCCTGTTTTTCCTTTTGCATCTATCCAGCACAGGTAGTTTCAAATAATTGATACATACATTGAAGTAGTAAATTCAAAAGCCTATTTTGCCTTGCTCAAGCTACAGTCAGAAGATGATGTGTTCACTTACTAAGGAAAGGAGAAACTCATTTACTATCTGCACTGTATGACAGATACAAAAGGATCTCTCTCTCTAAGCTGCAATGTGAATGGGCTTATGTGACCTTGATGTACATGTGTTCAATGTACACTAGGTTCCCAGTCCAGTAAAGATGTGCAGAAAATTTCTGCATGCAGATCTCATGCAGAATATAAGAATTTGTCAGCTGGTTAATTTAACTCTTAAGTGCTGCCTTTCTTTGCCATGAAAGGCTGTGCACGGTGCCTTTAACACATTATTATTTCCACAGGTAAAAGGCCAAAGTTCAATCCAAATCAAGTCAGTAACTATTAAGCAAAAGGCTTCAGAAAGAAAAAGGGAAACTTTTATCCTCTGTTGCCAAAAATGTCCATGTTTGTAGAATAATCATATTATGTTTATTCTATATGAAACCACTGGGACAAAAAGGTGAAAAATGTAGAAAACAGTTTATTCATTTTAAATACAGTAGATGAAAATAAACATTTTCTACAAATAGGCTGACTGCTGCTTGCATGTAAATGCTTACTTATTTTTCAGCTGACAAAAAAACATGTTGAGAAATGCAATACTGAGTCAAGAGAACAAAAATGAGAAATTTCTGGAATCCACACTAACATTGGGCGTGGATTCCTTCCCCATTCTGTCATGGATAACAACCATCTCCAAGATACAAAAGAATAACCATTAAAACAGCCAAAGAAATACATGACCAATTTATGGAAACAAAACCCCCCCACCTTTTTGTTGTTGTTAGATTAATCACCTCTCACGATCATATAAACGTGGGGCTTGCTAATATTGCAATTTGACTGATGCTCATGATTAAGAAAATAATGTGGAATTAACTTATGGAGTTCAGTAGCATGAAACATGGTGGCAACTAACATCTCAGATGGACTTCTTTTTCAATGGCCACTATTTAAGATAGCTAAATGTAACCTCCATGTACGCGTTTCTTTCCATAAAGGCCCAAATGCCAAGGATTTTTCTTGCTGTGCCTGTGTCACTGCACTGGAGGTATCTCATTGATCTGCGCTGAAATCAGATCATAGACTATGTGGACCCTGGGCTAATACAGCAAACTATATCTTGCATTCTTCAAACTGACCTCTGTTTTCTACAAATGTTCTGAGTCAGAATTCTTATATAAATCAAGAGGGAGAGAAAGGCACTTGGAATCTACGACAAGATCAATGATGGGAGCTTGAATGTGGGCAGCAGCAATCAGGCTCCTCAGCACCAAAAACATGAACCAACATAAAATTTTATTTTTGGAAGAAAAGACCCCAGAAGTTCTCTGAGGGCTTTGGGGCCATTCTGCCATGTTTTGAGCACCTTCCAGCATAGTCGGTCCACTCAAATCCCCATTTAATTTTTAAAATTCACCACTACAGGTCAGGAGTGGGCGTTCTGAGTAAATCCTCTTCCCAATTTTGTGAGGAAAAAACGGGAAGCAGGGATCACAGGAATCGCTCTCCAAGGTCCAGGAAAAGGCACATGTGATTGATCACCAGACTTCTAGAGATGACCCACCATGTGTTAAATCAAGTTTCTAAACTGCAGTGAATTAACATTGTTCTTAAAAGCTTGTAATGGACTAACACCACCCCCTGCTAGAAGGTTAAAGGTTTTAATCCCTTCAGAATTAAACTGCCTCAGGAAAAAAAGAAATTGTAGGGGAAGATCAGTAGTAGTTTTTTAATGTGGTATGGCCATAAGGCTGGTACTGGTGCTCATTACAAATTAGGTAAGCATGAATTTTTAAGCAACCCATCCCTGAATTCACAGCACGTATCTATTTGCCAAAGCCACTGTTTTGCCCTTGGTTTTGGCTGGCAAACCTCAAAGTTATAATTTAAAAAAAAAATCAAAATCCCACAAAATGCATTCTTCCCTGCCCTGATATAATCAGTACATATCCCTTCAGAGAGATGATTGGTGTGTGTAAAACAATGTACAGATGGATCTAATTCCTGTACTGAAAACGGGTGGTTTTAAGCCAAACAGCTCTTTGCCTTTTAAGTTTTAGGCACTGATTAGTTTATCACATTCCATGGTTTTAGATCTTACGTGGATAAGGCTATGGCTTTGATAAAAGGCATATGGTTAAGCCTATGGTCCCCCAACCAACATTTCGATGTCATCCATTACATGAGACGTTCGTGCGTGCGATACTGACACATACATCATCTGCACATGAAAACTTCTACTGAAAGACACAAATGTATTCTTCCTTGATACAGCATGAATAGATTGACTTTTCCCACTGTGCCACACAACTTTAGT
Organism: Pogona vitticeps; assembly: GCF_051106095.1. Classification (NCBI taxonomy): domain Eukaryota; kingdom Metazoa; phylum Chordata; class Lepidosauria; order Squamata; family Agamidae; genus Pogona; species Pogona vitticeps. The sequence goes on along the minus strand of NC_135788.1, from coordinate 23,644,250 downwards.
TTTTTGTCTCTACTGGCAATCTTAAAAATTAACTAATTATGTATGTGTGTTTGTGAGGAGGCTAGGGGGGTGCTCCACAATACGGTAAGCCTGCCCTCGTGCTACTTGGAAGGCACAAGGGAACTTTCTGAGCAAAATATTAACAGGAAAGACTTAGGAGTTTGTGAAGCCCTGTGGTCTGCACTTTTTTGGCTGTCTCTGGTCTATGCATAGCTTTGTAACACTAGTTACAAACCTCACTATTTTTAAGGCTTGGCAGAAAATGCCTCTTGGCAGAAAGGTTTTTGCACATTTAAATCTAAAGTCTGGACGCCATTTGTGATGTATTTCTCACGGCGTTAGCATCAAAGCCGGATCTGATCTTCTGAAGTCTCCTCTTCAGGCACGGGAAAAGCAGGATAACTTTACAAGCCAAAACCACAACTGGAAGAATAACTGCTATCATAAATGTAGGGGGTGTATACCACAAAAATTGGCCTACGTCGATCCACTTATTCCATGCATACACTGCTGCGTGAACGGTGCACAGCAGCAAAGCTAAGTATCCCATCTTGCTCTGGAAAGAAAGCAGCAAAGGAAAGGTCAGCTTTTAAAAAAGAAATTAAAGCAAAACATAAGATGCACCGCCTGACAGAGAGTTGTACTTAGTTTCACCTGACTGTAAAAATATCTCAGTCAGCTCCTATATGTCTAAACAGCACCTTCACATCACAAATCAGCAGATACAAGGATAAGTGCCATCCTGCTAAGTGCTTCAGATAAAAATGCTATCAAAGTCAAAACTACAATAAACAATTGAAATGTGGTGGCCCTAGCTTTTGTAAAGTACCATGTGTTTAATTAAGACTCTCTGAAATTGTCAGATAGTGTCCAACACAAAAAGACTAATTGGTTTTGTATATACTTCTCTCAATTTGTAAGTCATAAAAACACGTCTGCAAACTGAAATCTGGAATAATGATTCCTTGTTTTTTTGAATTCAACATACACAGACCTGTGCCATCAACGTTCCACAGTGTAGGAATATGGGGCTGTTGGGCTGTACCTTCACCAGCATCTGCTTGTATGACCTGTTTGCCCTGGCAGGTACAATACTGTTCTTGATTCTGAGTCTTCCAGCACTCAATACCAACCAACAGACAGCAGTGCTTATTTGTAAGTAGCTCTACCTATGAAAAAGTTTCCACGTGACATTATGTGATGGAACCCTTTTCATTAGACCTGAAGTCACAATCTCCAGGTCTCAATCAATTTGAGTCCTTGGGAAGGAGAAGTTGACCGCACCAGATGCTCTTTGGAAAAAAACTAATGCCTGACCAGTGGAAGCCATCCAGGTACTCAAAGTGGAAGTACTAAAATCACTTCAGTAAGTAATACCAGAAACTGAACTTTCAGATCTGTAACACTTGATGTACATACATATCCTGTCAATAAGGCACAGTCCCTCCCCAATCTGTCTAGCTTTATTAATATGTACCTGAATATAATGAAACTCTCTCCAAGTCAATGAGTGACTGACAGATGGAATTGATGTTACTGCCAATACAGCCAGTATAGCAAGTCCTAGAATTCCCAGAGACACATAAATCTCCATTCTCCAGACATCGTGCTCAATCCAGGCATTCTCCTTTTTCTGCTTCACCTGTGGAAAGAGCACTTTATATATATATTTTTTACAATGTCAGAAGGACACTCAGAGGACCCAAATATGCTTAAGATTCAGGGCTAGTTGGCCACATTTCTACGTAGGATGCCATCTCTTCTGTATATATGGGCTGAAGAGAGAAAAACTCAGTGGAACTAGATGGCATATAGAGAAAATACACTGCCCTTGCCATGATCACAGAGGCACATTTTGTGATTGCTATGATCCAGGAAAACCTAAGGTTGCTTTTGCATACATCTTCATTTGCACCGAGGGTTTCCTTGCAAGCCAGCCACCGAGTAGCTGGTCAAGTGCTTTCCCCTCCTCAGTCAGGCAGCGTTGCATGATGTGACTGTAAACAATGACAGCAGCACGTGTGGCAGCATTGTGTGTGTCAGGGGATACTTCACACCCGATGTGGTGGGAGACACTGGTTTTTTACTGTCCCCATGAAAGTTTACATAAGAGGAATAAAAGAAAAAGTCATTAAAAAAAAAGCAAGTCGGCATGTAGCAACTACCCTACATCTCATCACTGGACAACTATACTAAAATGATCCAAGATACACTGTGTTGCTTTAGTGTCATTTTCTTATCTGTGTGCACCACAAATTAAACATGGTCACATTCTTGGCAGTTAACCGAGGTATTGTTTATACCAAGGAAAACAAAGGAAAGCCAATTAGGTTGAGAAACATTTACTTCAGCAAAGTTTTGACCTCCAAGGAGGTTCATTCCAATCCCTGATTTGCCCAGCAGGACGGCTTATATTTTGCTGACAAAATGAATTCCATCTAAGGCTAAATACAACCTTTGGCAGATTGTAGCACCAGGTAATGCACGAAGAAACAGTATTTTAAGCAGCTAACCAGCAGGCTTTCTTGACAGTTCTTGTCATGTTGCCACGGTAGCTGAGCAGTTCAGGGGTGTGTGTGTGTGTGTGTGTATTTTTTTTAACTGCCCCGTTGAATAGATCTGAACACAGGAACAAACTACCATGGTGTCTGTAATGACTAGGGATGTGACATTTAAGAGGTGGAGGTTGGGTGGGTTGGGTTCTAACTCTTTTGGAGGAAAAAAGCTTTAGAAACTTGAACAGAAAACAGAATTTCAGCCAACACAATCTCGACCATCTGGACAATTGCAGTACTAATATTTTTCCAGAGGGTCTACTTTACACTATTGTGTTTTCGTCTATACTCATTGATTTTTGTAAACTTGGTGGCTTTTGTCTCCAATCATCTAAAGTTAATACATATGAATATATATTGTGACAATGATTTCAATAGGTTAACTGTGTGTATATGTGTGTGTCCATGCAGAGCTTAATCTATTCGTTTTTGTTTTTCAGAAAACTAGCAATCAACTTCTGTAAATAAAAGGGCCAATAATATTTTGACTGAAAAATGTTCTTCTGTAATTTGTTGTACTGATAACTTTATGAAATTTGAAGCTTGGAAATGTGTTAGAATGCATTTCTTTTTAAGTAGTGACATTACCAGTGACCTTACTTTTAAAATATAACATAGATCACAATATTTATAGATCATAATACAGTAATAGTTTAAAAACAAAACCATTGTTTTTTGAGGATCATTTTGAGTGGTTATTGATATTTTTATATTTTTAAGTGTTTCCCCTTCCCAAAACAATAAATAGTAATAAATTTGAAACATGCCAGCTAACATCTTGTTCTGTACATATCCTAGTGGGGAAATGGTATCACTTGCCATGGCAAACTGCTGCTAATTAATGAGTCTCTGCTTCAATTCACGGTTGGATGCCTAGCTACCTAACTGGCACACAGTGACAAATCCAAGCAGGGACATATTAATTAGTGGCAATTAGCTGCTGTGAGTTAAGCCATTTCCCTTGTGCTAGTGTAATTGCAGAACAGGATTTTGACCATCACTTTTAAAATAATGAGTAATGGCAATGAGTGAATTTTGAAACCAATAAGTTATTTTTTAAAAACAAGGTCTAAATCTAGTTGTTATCTTCAACTAGAGCAGACTCACTGAACTGTGAATGATGAATCCACATTTATGTAAATGTTATTGATTCAGTGGGTCTTCTTTAACTGGAACTAACTGGATTCAGGGAATGTTGCATATTGTAATGATCTTCTATCATGATCCCCCTGCCCAGTCATCTTTCTTCCCTGCCCTCCTCCTCCCCCCCTTATTTGGAAGAAAACCTCACAGAAATTAATAGGGCTACTTTTGCATACTATCATTATTTTCATACTATCTATCTAAAGAATTGACACAGGGTACAACATTCCAGGTGCAGGCGCACCATCAGCTGACGACAATTTAACAACATTATAATAAAAGCCAAATAGTGTACCTGCTGATATGCCCAGTTCAAGAGTTTGTATCTGTAAGATCTCCTCATGGGATAGCACAAGCTGTAGCAGGCATGCATTGAGGCAAAGAAGAAGCTGAGAAGGCCAAACTGTTTCCTTGATAACATCCATCTATCCAGCCACTGTGGAAAACGTCTATATTTGGTTCTGTAATAGAACTGGAAAGCTGCAGCCAATATTCCCGGTAAATAAACCAAGGCCAAAAGGGTAATTGAAACTACAGGTAGGACTTTGTTTATGACCAGAATTGGAATTTTATGAAATACATTTTCTTGGGCAGTTACAAGAGGATGAATGACATCTCTGAGGAAAGTGTACATAAAAGTTAACACTGATAGTATCAGCGCCGTCTTCACTGGTAAATGCCATCGAGGAAAAAGGTCATGTTTACAGTGCTTACTGGTAGGTGATTCAAACTCATCTATATAGAAGTCTCGATGAATATGGGAAAAACTAGCTGCTTCAGGTGTGCCAGCTGCTTGTAAATCCATAACCTGAAATGAAAACAACCATGGAATATAAACCTAAGAAGGATTTCAAAGTATGGTACATACCAGTATAAGTAGACCCTTTCATTGTTGCCCTTTGTAAACCTGCTTATACACACTCCGTGCAAAGCAATTCTAGCCTGTTCATGTACTTCTAAGTTACAGGAATTTGGCTACATTGATGGGATTGAAGGGAGGGATTTAAAGTTACTTGCCAGATGCCCTTTTTGCTCCTGATCTGAGCTATCAGGAAGTTAGCCATCTGTCCAGATTACTGTGTTTCAACACGCCTTTTGTGAAATGAGATGAAACGTAAAAGAAGCAGGAAAACAAAACAGTTCACATAACCTATGAATAAGCATGGAATAGAATCTCTCTGCTTTCTAACACTCACTGTTCAGAAAAGGCATGGAAATCCCATTTTTATCTTCTGGACAACTGTTTGAATTGCGATGTGGAGGTTGACATGGTAGCAAAGTGAGAGATAGGGTTGCTGCATCTATACAACTAGGAGAGAAAAAAGCTATGTCTATTCAAATTCTTTCTTCTACAAATTGATTAACGACAAACTTTACTAAAAATCACTTCTAATTTCTTTATATCTTTCATAGGAGCATCAATAATTGTTGCACCTCGTGAGAGCTGAGTACTTTTTCTTCTTTAAAAAAACACAGCAAATGTTGGACAAACAATATTTATATACCGGTATGCTATTTATTAATCATTTTTATATCTCATGTTTTCTCCAATGAGTGTTGGGCAGCATTTATGACTCCTTCACACTATTCTCTTCAGTGATCTCATGAGGTAGGTCAGCAGTGACTGGCCTGTGGTCACCAAGTGGACTTCTGTCTCACCGAGACCTAGAACATGGGTCTTCACAGCCTCAGTTCAGCAGTCTCAGCTATAATGCCATGCTACAGTAATTTTCCCAAGGGCCCAAAGTACATGCGATTGTGTTTCTTCAGGGGCCTCACTGACCATGAGAGCAAGGGTGTGAGGTACTATGTACCATGTGATAGGTCAGGATAGGGAAACGTCAGGCATATTGGATAGATTTTTTACAAACTAGAACCTCGTGACCCCCTAACAAAAGCCAGATGCAAAATATGGACTTGGAAATTAAAAAGAACAATCTGGCATCTGAAACAAACAAACAGATAAATAATTTATGAAGTTTACCAAATCACTGAAATTCTGACAAGTTCTTTCAGGATCCATTTTCTGATCTCCACCCTGGTCCATGTTTTTGAGCAATGACTGTTTTTCCTTCTCTGGTAAGATGATCCTTGAAAGACAATTTGAGGAGGCTTTTCAGATTTTTGCTGTCACACATGAATGGTATTCTGGAAACACATAAATAACCAAATGCATCACTTTACTTGGTAGATCATTCACACAAAGACAGAAGGACACATTTTTTATATTGTAAGCCGCCTAGAGTGGACGAGTCGCCCAGATAGACGGGGTATAAATCAAATAAATAAATGAATAAATGAATAAATGAATAAATGATGATGATAATAATAACAATAACAATGACGATGATGATTATTATTATTAATGATGAGGCTAATTGTAGAAATGATTGTTATGGAACCAGAATATATGGCACACCTAACATCTCCAAAATTGGGAACATCCTTATCTTGTTCTTGATTCTTAATTTCCCCTAACTACTATATTTTCAAGCAAGCATGAGAGTCTAAAGTGTACTTTTTTTAATGAAGTGTGAAGCAAACAAGATTCTAGAAGGTATCCTCATGTTATACAGTGAGCACCTTCAGATATTATAAGCCAGAATTCTGTACTATGGTTAAAAATTCCCAATAAAAATGCCTTGAAAGAGGGAGAATCCTGGCTTGTTACAAACGTGTCAGTGTGCAAGTGCACACAGCACAACTACTGCCACTACCCACAGTTTCTTTATCATGAAGTGTGAATCAAGTAAGCTGGCTTGTCTCTCTCCCAACAAGCCAAAGAAATAAGCCATGGTTTGTTGCTGGTCTGCTTCTCTGGCTTGTCAGGAGAAAGACAAAGCAGCTCACCAGATTTGGACATCAAAAGGAATAACCTACAAGCAGATGGTCCATAGTTTGTTGAGTCATTGCCAACTACAGCAGGAGCAACTGAGTAGGATTCAGCAGTAACTACTCATAAAAGATAAGCAAAGGTTCCCACAGAACGACAGGTTACCTACCTGTAATTGTAGTTCTTCGAGTGGACCTCTGTGATTCACACTCTGGGTGATCTGTGCCTGCACGGAGCCTCATCGGAAAGTTCTAGAGCTTCTGTGGTAGCAAAAAATACATTAGAATAAGCCCCTCCCCCCTCATATAAGTACCTTGGCTCCAAGGCTCCCCTTTCAGTTGTGTCAACCACAGCTACATTCAGCAGAATGGCATGACAGTGGGGAGGACGGGCGGGATGTGTGAATCACAGAGGCCCACTCAAACAACTACAATTACAGGTGGGTGATCTGTTGTTCCTCTTCGTGGCCTCTGTGAATCACACTCTGGGTGACTAAAAAGCTGTCTTACTTGCCAAGGTAGAGGCTAGAACAGCACATCCAAAGGCCGCATCAGACTTCTGCTGGAGATCAAGTCTATAATGCTGGATGAAAGTGGATGGCTGTGCCCAGGTGGCAGAGGCGCAGATGTCTGGAAGAGGTACGCAGCATAAGAAATGTCATAGAGGTTGCCACTGCTCTGGTGGAGTGAGGACAAATCACCTTCGGGACTGGTTTGAGTGCCAGCAGATACACGAGGTGAATGGTTGAAGTGACCCATCTAGATATAGTTTGAGATGTCACCTGGCAACCTTTAGTAGGTGATTGGTGACTTATGAAAAGTCAAGGTGAATGCCTGAAAGGTTGGGTGCCTTGAACGTCAAAGGCAAGGGCTTGTCTAAAGTATGGAGGAGTCTTTCTTGAGTTGTGAACGGTGACAAGAAGAAGGAAGGAAGGAAGGATAAATGGCTGAGAGGATGGAATTGAGATATGACTTTGGGGAGGAAAGAAACATCCGTGTAAATCAGTTGAAGCTAAAAGCTTGAAAGGAGCTTTAGTAAGTTGTTAAAGTACTAATGTTAGTGACCACTGCAGGGAAGGTCGGCAGGTATCTGGGTAGATATGAGATAGACCTTTAAAAAAACATTTCAACGTTGGATGCTTGAAGAAATCAGCTGCCGGAGAGTTAGGTGGCTGATAAGAAACTATGGCGGAGGGGTAAACTCTCAAGGAAGAGAGGGAAAGGCCGCTAGACTTGAGATGAAGCAAAAAAACGTAGAACAGTAGCGAGTGATGGGTTGATAGAAGGCAATGAAGAAGCTTCAGTGAAAGATTTGAATCTGTTCCATTTATACAAGTAAGCCTTTCTAGTGCAGGGAATTGGTAGGCTTGTGATCCTAGTTGAAACTGAAGGAATTTTCTGTGGGAGGGATGTATGGAAATATGGAAGTATGCATCTTTGAGATCTATGACAGTGAACCAGTCATTTTTGTGGAGTAAAGGGAGAACTGATTTGATGGTAACCATACGGAATGGTGTGGCAATGATGTATTTGTTTAACTCTTATAGGTCTAAGATAGGGTGAAGACCGCTGTCCTTTTTGGGTAAATAGCAAGAGAAAAAAACCTTTGTTGTCTTGTGAGACAGGCTGTATGGAGTCTTTGAGGAGTAAATTTTTTATTTCCTCTTATAGAGTTGGAGATGGTGGAGTGATGAGGTGTGTTGCCAGAGGAGGTTGGAGGAGATGGATGCGGTGGCTGTCGCAGATGATGGACAGTACCCAGGCATCTGTAGTGATGGTGTCCCAAACAGATAGGTGTTTCCAGAGGGCAGGATAGGTCAAGTCGTGTTCAATCTCGGTCATGGTGAGAATGGAGGACTCCATGCTTGAATGGAGGACTCCATGCTTGAAGTTCTTACAATGCTGGCAGGAGGACGTCTGGTGTGCCTCTCCCAAGCAAAAAAGACACTTGGTGTGGCCGTTCAAGAGTGATATTTTGTTATCACAGACCGCACAGTGTTTAAATGGGCCCAAAAGGGCCATGAATAGGAGAAAATAATTTAAGGAGAAAAAAAAGATGATGGGGGGGCTGCTGTGGCCGGAGGACAAGCGAAGCAGAAAGGAAAAAATCTCTGATGATAATGAATTTGCTCTAGAAGTTTAAAAGAAAAAAAAGACTGATAACAGGAAGGAATCAAGAATAAAATCCCTCTTTTACTCACAGAAGCAGAACTATGAGGTTCTCAACGCGGTGGTTGAAAGAAACTGAAAGGGGAGCCTTGGTGCCAGGGTACTTATATGAGGGGGGGCTTATTCTAATGTGTTTTTTGCTACCGCAGAAGCTCTAGAACTTTCTAATGAGGCTCTGCACAGGCGCGGATCACCCAGGGTGTGATTCACAGAGGCCACAAAGAAGAACCATCACCATGGCAAGCGGGTAGGCCCAATTGTAGCAGCTCAAGGTTTTCATACAATACTGAATCTTTTTTGCCCCAAACCCCTCTACAAACACCTGAGTTGTAGCTCCAAAATTTTAGAGTTTTTAAAACACTCTTATTTAATTTTGTGCCTGAATAATATATGAAAGGCTAAACAAATGCATTTCAGCTGCTAGAATCCTCCTATTTCCCCAAAATTCGAGAAGAATGAAAATATAATAGAACATTTATTGGTTCTACCTATTTAACAAATGTACACACTGGAAAAAAAATTAGAATGCCAACATAACACAGAACAGTAAATAAGTATCTATCAGTACAACTGTCAATTCTACTGCAAGTGGCACAGGCAGACCGTATTGAGGTAAATGAGGAAACAACAATATCAAACATGTGTTTACAGAAAATATCTGTAAATCAATTCATCTTACATGGATATAATAGAAGGAAAAGACTATTGTGTATCAAGGCTTAGAGAGATCATAAAAATATAATTGCCAAAGTTTCCTATTCAGCAGGGAATGTGTTTTGTAAAACAAACCCAGACTGCTTAAACAAGCAATAATTTAACAGACTTTTCACTGAAATGTTGACATTGTGGTCTTGCCTCACTCTCTGCAGATGCTGAGAGGCAAAAACATGTTGCTATGAATAAAGCCCATTTATAATGGAAACAGTTAAGACTCTGCTCATGAGAGAGATGGCCCTCAGCCAACATTGGCAGTGTACTAAAAACATATTTCCTTGGTGACCGCTGCTTCATCTTGATCCACAGATGGGGATGCTAGAAGTGAACCTATTAAGAGATGCTGGCCCAGCTCTTCCTATGTATTTATTCTGGGATCTCAAAGTATTACCCAGAAGACAAAAGTAATATAGTTCCTATCTAGGTATTTTCCACTGAAATCTTATTGTCCTTGTGGCTCAAGTAATTTACAGCCCATGATAGATATGTTTTTTTAGTGGTTCCAAGATTTAGGACCCCATATATTTTTACTCGCTGCTCTGGCTAGGGCTTCTGGAAGTTGTAGTCCAAGAACATCTGAGGCACAAAGTGTGGGAATTATTCTATCACTACAGTGTAAATTTTATGATGGTGTTAGGAAAGAATTATGTCTTTATTGTTTAAGCTTTCTAGAAGAGATGTTTTCAATGGCCAGAATTCTCTTAATGTAGTATACTGGTGTAAGTGCAGTTGCATAAACAGCAGGAGCAAATTGCTGCTGGTTAAAGAGTTGTTGCTTGTACTCCTTACTGCATGCACACCAGTCATGTGGCTTGATATCTGACAAGGAACACACACATCAGCTCCCTAATTAAGAGGAGCTTGATGCTGTGATTTATGCTGCTGCATTTATTCTGGCATCGGTAAGCAGCCAGATTCTGCCTTGTCAGGCAAAAACCAAAGACAAAAACATGATGGCACCTTAAGGATTCTACCTTATTGTTGAGCTTGCCTCAAGTTGCAAAGTTCTTAGCTGCACAGGTTGCAAAGTTCTCTTGTGTTTCCGTTATGCTGGTCTATAAGGGGCAGTGAGGGAAGCATTCTAGAGAACATGGCAAGCAAGAGAGCAATAGCAAGAAGTTTGAGGAAAGAGTGCAGTGGAAACAGGAGTCAGTTGTGAGTCCAACTACCTTCTGTACGTAATAAAGGGGAAGGGAGACATCTTGTCCTGTCTCTGAGGCAGCAAAATATCTTGGACTAGCCTTCATTCATGAGGCCGGTTAACATATTCCTGATTCCTCTATCTATCTATCTATCTATCTATCTATCTATCTATCTATCTATCTATCTATCTATCTATCTATCTATCTATCTATCTATCTATCTATCTATCTATCTATCTATCTATCTATCTATCTATCTATCTATCTATCTATCTATCTATCTATTTTTATTTTTATTTTTATTTATTTAATTTATATGCTGCCCACACTACCCAAAGGTCTCTGGGCGGCTTACAACATTTAAAATACAATAAAATTTAGAACAATTAAAATACAATTAAAATATATATAAAAATTGCCATCGGACCCACAGCTAATATTATTTCAATTAAACTTCTGTTTTAGACTGTTAAGGTGTTTGGTCTGTATATCTCTCTCTGTGTTATTCTAGTCATTGAATGAAATAAACAGATACATGAATAAAAGACACAGGGTGTCAATCACTCTGATACTAACATTGCTGATAAAATTTTTTTTAAAGTCTACAGCCACAAACAGATGTGACACAGCCAATGGTACAGAACCCGAAGACCAGGACAAGTTGAAAGCTTTAAAAAGGGAAGGAGAGGGGACCCGGGAAACTACAGGCTGGTTAGCTCCCTGTTCCAGGGAAGATGGTGGAAAGCCTCACCCAAGATAAACTCTTAAAACACATAGAAGAACAAGCTTTGCTGACGGAAAACCAGCATGGCTTCTGTAAGGGTAAGTCTTGCCTCACAAACCTTTTAGAATTCTTTGAAAAGGTCAACAGGCATGCGGATGCAGGCGAACTAGTGGATATTGTCTCTCAGGATTTTCAGAAGATGTTTGACACGGTCCCTCACCAAAGGCTGCTGAGAAAACTCCACAGTCAAGGGATAAGAGGGCAGGTCCTCTTATGGACTGAGAATTGGTTGAGAACCAGGAAGCAGAGAGTATGTGTCAATGGGCAATTTTCACAATGGAGAGAGGTGAAAAGTGGTGTGCCCCAGGGATCTGTCCTGGGACCGGTGCTTTTCAACCTGTTCATAAATGACCCAGAGACAGAGATAAGCAGTGAGGTGGCCAAGTTTGCAGATGACACAAAACTTTTTCAGGTGGTGAAGACCAGAAGGAATTGTGAAGAGCTCCAGAAGGATCTCTTCAAACTGGGAGAATAGGCAGCAAAATGGCAAATGCGTTTCAATATAAGAAAGTGTTAAGTAATGTACATTGGGGCAAAAATTCAAAACTTTAGTTATCAGCTGATGGGTTCTGAGCTGTCTGTGACTGATCAGGAAAGAGTTCTTGGTGTGCTGGTGGACAGCTCGATGTAAGTGTCAACCTAGTGTGCGGCAGCAGTGAAGGCCAATTCCATGCTAGGTATCATAAAAAGGGGAATGAAAATAAAACAGCCAACATTATAATGCATTGTACAAAATGCTGGTAAGGCCAGCGTGTTGTTAGTCTGTGGAACTTTACCCAGCGTGTTGTTAGTCTGTGGGACTCCTTGTCACAGGATGTGGTGATGGCATCTGGCCTAGATGCCTTTAAAAGGGGATTGGACAGATTCCTGGAGGAAAAGTCCATCGGAGGTTACAAGCAATGATGGGGATGTATAATCTCCAGGCTTAAAAGGAAGGTACCGCCAGATGCAGGGGAGGGGTATCAGGAGACAGGTCTCTAGTTGTCTCGTGTGCTCTGAGAGGCATCTGGTGGGGCCACTGTGAGATACAAGAAGGTGGACTAGATGGGCCCTTGGCCTGATCCAGCTGGGCTCTGCTTATGTTCTTATGTAAAGCTAGCATTTTCTCCAGGTTTGTTGTTATGTGTCATCAAGTTGGAGCCGACTTAAAGTGACCCTACTAGGCCTTTCAAGGTAAGTGACTGGTTTTACAAGTTCCACTCCCCCAGTGAGCTTCCATGGCTGAGCGGGGATTCGAACCCTGGTCTCCAGAATCCTAGTCCATCACGCTATCCACTACACTACATTGTGTATCTCCAAATTCTTTTAGTGAGCTAATAAAAGTGTCAAACCACGCACCCTTTGCTTTTGAATTGGTAGGGAATAAGCTCCAATAAACAGAATAGGGCTTACTTCTAAGTAAACATACAAAGGATAGAACACTGAGACAACCTTATCCTTGTTTATCTGAATGCAGCTCTGTACCACTCAGACTAAAGAGTCATAGGAGTAGGCTGTTGGCACACCTTCCAGCTATAAAAAGACTTGAGAATTTGTAGAGTGCAGTAAATGTTACTGTTTTTATTTTTAATTATGGAAAGCAAAGCCAGCTGAAACAATTAAACTGTTACTGGACATGCTCCTAATGATCCACTGAAAGGCATCTCACCTTGCCGTCTGTAAAAATAAACTCAAAGCCTTTGACCACTGGTTGTCATATCCCACGTAATTACATGCACAGGTACAAATTCAGTGTCTGTCCTGCCCAGATGAACAAGAAAACCAGTTTCCCTGCGATCAACTGCACTGTGCAAGACAACTTCTGAATAAACATGCATATGGTCAGGCTACAGAAACAACCTCCAGTGAGGCCTCACCTAAACCTAACACTTGGGAAGATGAGTGATAACACAGGTTCCCACCACCACCACCTTCACAAATGCTTGCTTGAGTTGGCTTCAGCTATGGTCTATACAGGTTCCTTCCCTAAATCCTCTGTATCTGACATGTGCAGGGTGGACAGGGGAGATGGAGCTTTCTCTGTGGTGATGCAAAGACAAGGGAGCACTGTACTCTGTCAAAAGATATCTGCTCATATGCATTTCTCTGACTGACACCGGCTTTGTCCTAGTCTGGGTACTGCTGCCTTACCTCCATTTTCATAACATCACTGTATTGTCTTGATTTTCTTTTATGTGCTCAGCTGCTTCAGATTTGTTGTGTACAAAAGCAGACACGTAAATACATGAAAAATGATCCCGAAAACAAGCTGATCAAGATAACGCTGCAGATTCTGCTGTTCTATGTGAAACAGTAAGATGTTCTACATGGATGCCAAGTGTCTTGATATCCGACTGCTGAACGCTGGTTCTTGTGACCAACCCCTTGCTCCTTTACAGATACAAGATACTAGAATCGGTCTTCTTTCTTTTCTTTGCACCTACTTTGCACCCTTCTTTTGATCCAGTCTTCAGCCACATTCTCCCTGCGGTTTCAACCTTTCCCTATAAAGTGTGGGATCTATCGGCAAGCCCTCTCTTCTCTGCTGTTCCCTCCATGCTGATGCAGCAAAATGCCGCTCCTGGCAATCAGAGAGATTTGTCTGGAGATAAATCTGGCTTTAAACCTATGCCAATACATACAGTGTGGAATAACAGATGCATACTGTCACCACAAATATTTAATCCTTCAGTAACCGATACAGAACTATGCAGGTAAGTTTGGCCACTGGCTAGAGGATTCTTGGAGTCCAAATGATGTCACCCTTCCATGCCCGACCATCAGGCACAAGAAGGAGGCACCAAGAGCTGTTGGAAACTCCCAAGTTTGCTAAAAAAAAATTTTTTTTTTAAATGAGTGGGCATGAAAATCACTACAAAAAACTTGGTGTCTGCTGAGGATAATGGTTTGGGGAATGAGCAGTGATGGAACAGGGTCCTGCAAACAGGCATGGCTGGCTGGAACCCCAAGCAGAAAACACCCCACTGCAGGCTTTTGTGGGAAAGCTGTATTTCCCAATTTCGACCTTTTCCAGTTTCGGGGTCCTTACAGAAGGGCACGTTCTGCCCTCATGATCCCCACCATCCCTTCCTACGCCCTCCTTGAACGCAACAGGCTCTTCCACAGAAAAACCCTCCCGCAGATTTAAAGTCTTCAAAAACCGACATTGCAGAAGTTTTTCTGGTCTGGACCGCCTCGCGCTTTTGGCCCAGACGTCCTAACCCCCTCCCCTCCCCCTCCTCCCGGTCTGCTGTAAACTTTCTTTCTCTCGAGGCAAGCAATTCCCGTCACGGGTTCTAGCCCCACCGCCACTTTATGGCTCTCCGGATGTTTATTTATTTGCTTTTAAAGTTCGTTTTCCAGGCGAGGGGGAAAAACAAACCAGGAAGGCACTGAAAATGAGAACTGGCAGTGCCTTGAAAAAAGCGAGGCTGCCGGCTCCTCTGCACGTCTGGGGCCGTCCTAAGAGACGAGGTGAGGGGGCGAAAATCACTTCGCAGCCTCCTCCTGAGCGCCCATCCGTAGCTCAGCAAATATTTGCTTCGGCGACGTGTCCTCCTCCTCCTCGCCTGACTTTCAGGGACGTGCTTGTTCCCATCCGACGTGATCGTCCCAGAAGAGCAAGGAGCGTCCGGCCGTCACGCTGTGAGACATAAGGCTACTTACAGGTCTCCTTCCGGGCAGCTGCCACGCGGTGCCCAAGCGCCCGCGTTCGGACGATCCGACGAGACGCGCGTCTCCCCTCGATTCCCTCCGGGTTTCCCGTTCGGCATGCAGCCGGCCGGCCGGCTCCCCCTCCCGCCCCTTCTAGCCCCGCCTTCGACTTCCACCCCGCCCTCGCCGACGCCGCTTTGCCGCTGTCTTCCTCCCCCCCCCCCCCCCCCGATCTTGGCCGTTCTTGTCTTCAGAGGTTCGGGGACGCAGCCTGCTGGCCTTGAACGGCAAAGGGCATTTGGAGTTTTGCATTAAAATGGCCCAGGCTGCTCCCATTTTAGGACCAAAGAGTTTGCCTTTTCCCCCTTTTTTATACACACGCGTTGTGATCTCTTTCACCCACTCGTACACGTGTAGTCCGGGGAAAAAAAGGAGGGGAGTGGGGAACACCGGGAGCTGCTTGGACACAATCTGAAAACACTGTGGATGATAACGTTATTGTTACTCATATGTACTGTACTGCCAAGTGACATAATTCTAGTGATCCCCATAGGGTTCTGAAGATGCCTGAAATATTTTAGGAGTGGTTTTACCAACCACTCCCCCCCCAACACACCTGGCCTAGGGAGTTTCATAATAACCCTCCCATCTGTCTCATTTTAATGCTCGTCCTCCTATCTATAATGACAGCCGGTCCGCTCCAAGTTTCGGCATCATGACTGAATGAACAGTATCTATAACTGGCTCTTTTCCCAGAATGCTTCGCCTCCCATCACTTCAAGAGATTGTGGGCTATTTAAAAAGATGGTAGGACTCAACTGTGAAACCATTGTTGGCCTTAAACACAAAATCATGGATCACTCACTGGCTCTGGAATAAGGCAGTGGAAGGAAGTCACATTGATAATGTCCCACATCTAAGTTTATGTTTGCTTTGCTTGCAGATTTAGTCTTTTAGGTTTTTTTCCCCTGCAATGGTCAGATATACCACAGCCATATTGTGGTGACTCTACTAAAAAAAAGGGTAACATTTCCAACCTCTAATCAATTATTTGTCCCTTTGATGGATGCACTTGTACACAGGATTTGTTGTATGCCTACAAACACAGTGGTATTCCAAGTCATTCATTTTGCAACCATTTCTTTGCTTCCATTTCCTGGCGTAGCCCTGGAGGAAGCTCACTTTCTCTGTAGATGTTTTATGAGAAGAGGTGGAAGAGTTAAGGGAAGGACCGTAAGATTTGTACAGGAGTGAGTTACCTGTGGCTATCTTCCAGACATTTTCAGAGAAATAGCCCTGGTAGTTTGTTTCAACAGGTCTAGCTAAGAAAACAACAAAACCCCTTTAAGTATCTTTCAGCCAAATAAATTAAGAAATATTGCAAATATGCATTGATCTGTTACTCTTAAAAGTGCCTCAACACTTTGCTTTCGGTTTTGGTTTTTTGTGATGCCTTCAGATGGTGTTGGGTGTAACTACCATCAGCCCCAGCCAGCAGAGTCAAAAGTGAGGAGTGCATGCTGGGATTTGAACTTGTATAACATCTGGATGGCAACCCCAGCTCAGTAGAGTAGCTAATGCTTTGCATTTTAAAGGACCCAACTTTACTTCCTGCCATCTCTAGTTTTAAAAAGGGTTAGGTACTAGGAAAATTCTTTACTTATTTATATTTTCTTTGCTTTTTTAATGCTTTCGACTGAATATTTTATTATGCTGCTTTGTAGTTTTGTTGCACATTGCCTGAGAGCTTTTGCATATGAGGTACAGTAGCTAATATGAGGGTGCAGTCACATGTGCCAAGAGAACCCCCGGTGATATCCATTTTGTCATAATTTAAATTCTTTTCTAAGTGTCCATTCACACAATGTAACATTGATTCATTCGGCCACCCAGTTGTTTTTCTCCCCACCTCGCTGGCATTGCCTTTTAAAAATGACGATCCCTGTATCACTTCAGTCCTTATCTGTCACAGTCCAAGATATCCGAGGCAGCTTCTCACCAGGGGCAAGAGCACCAGGGACCCAATCCACTACACAGAGTATCAAGTCCCAAGGCACTCACTGCTCAGTTGGTTGTGACGAAGCAGAGCCAGGAGCACAGAGCCAGAACAAGGCGCCAAGATGCAGGAGTAAGAAGAGGTAAGAGCAGAGACCAAGGCAGGAGCAGGAGCAGATGCAGGAACGCAGGGACTCTGAAGCAGCAAGGCAGTCAGCACACCACAGCACGGCCAAATACTTTGGTTGCTGAGGCAAGTTCTGGGAGGGAGAACCACTCCTGAAGCTGCCAGGCCGGTATAGGCCAAATCCTGACATTATCATTTCGGCATGTATGAACATTGCTGTCAATTTACAGTATTTACTTCGAGAATAGGTTGGGTTTTGGGGCGCCATGGCTACTGCATGGCCATTGTGCTTAACCCCCCCCCATTTCTGATTTCCTTTTTTAAAAAAATGCTTAGTGATAAATCACATACTATTCATGAAAAGTTCTTGCAGCAGCAACAACACCATGGACTACATTGTTAAGAAGGAGACAGCCTTTACCCCCACACACACACACCTTCACCTGCACCTGGTTGAAGGGAGGGAGGGAGGAAGGTGGCATATCCCACCAGGTGACACATCAGTTAACAGTTGGAAGTGACAGGAAAATAATGATATATTGCTTTTTTTTTTTTTTAAAAGAAAGAACATTTTAGGGCAGTGGGGACCCAGAAACAAGTTGGAAAATGAATCAGTTCATATGAGATGGCACATGTAGCCTATAAAATGGCACATGTAGGCTAGAAATGTACTGGTTGAACTGACAGCCATGTGAATGGGACAGCAGTTTATATACCACATGATTATACATAGGAATATATCAATATAAAAAAAACGAGGGAAAAGAAACAATTCAAATGTGTGATTAGGCCTTATCTTAGAAATAAATGTATGCATCAGAGCTGCTGCTAGTTAGAGACAAAAAAAGGTTGAATGGGCAAATATGCTCATAAGCAATCTTTCGGTGAACCAGAGGAGGGCATCAAGGATGGCAAAGTGTTTGGAAGGCTAGCCCTGCAGGGACGGTTGAAGGAGTTTGGTATGTTCAATAAAAACGACATTAAGAATTGATGAAATAGTCATCTTCAAATATCTGACAGATTATCATGTGAAAGATGGAGCAAGCTTGTTTCCTGCAGCTGTAGAGGGCAGGACACAAACCAGGATTCAAATGAGAAGAAAGGAGATTTCCACTAAACACTAAGAAGAACTTCTTGGTGGTAAAAGTTGGCCCAGCAGTGGAAAAGCTACCTTAGAAGGTGCTGGACTCTCCTTCGTCGGAGGAGTTTCTTAGATAGTCAACTGTTATGGATGCTTAAGCTGCGGATGTCCCATGTTGAGTGTACAAAAAAGCACACTAAAGTGACCCCTGGAAATTCTCTTAAATTTGTAACTCTATGGCTGAAATCCTGTTGTGTAACCTAAGGAAATTTGTACATTTCTGCCCATTCCTTGCCAGAAAATAAATTGTTGTTGTAATCTCAGTGGTATGAACACACACTGGCTTACTTAGCTTTTACGTGAATCCAGCACTTGATGAAGACATATAAAATTATACAGGAGATGGATAGAGTGGATAGAGGGAAGCTCTTTTCCCTCTCATGCAATACTAGAAACAGGGGACATCCAATCCAATTGAGTGTTGGGAGAGTGAGAACAGAAAAAAGAAAATATTTATTTACCCAACGTGTTGTTAATCTGTGGAACTCCTTGCCACAGGATGTGGTG
The DNA here is from genome assembly GCF_051106095.1 of Pogona vitticeps. NCBI lineage: Eukaryota > Metazoa > Chordata > Lepidosauria > Squamata > Agamidae > Pogona > Pogona vitticeps. The sequence goes on along the minus strand of NC_135788.1, from coordinate 23,625,508 downwards.
ATGGCATCTGGCCTAGATGCCTTTAAAGGGGGATTGGACAGCTTTCTGGTGGAAAAGTCAGTTGCAGGTTACAAGCCATGATGGGGATGTATAATCTCCAGGCTTAAAGAGAAGGTACCAACCAGATGCAGGGGAGGGATATCAGGAGACAGGTCTCTAGTTGTCGTGTGTGCTCCTGGAGGCATCTGGTGGGGCCACCGTGAGATACAAAAAGCTGAACTGGATGGGCCCTTGGCCTGATTACATTCTTAGGTTTCTGTGTAAACACAAACTCCACTGTGATGGACAGGTCAAGAAACACTCCTGTCCATCACAATAGAATCCTGATTTGGGAGCCAATAGCTGTACAGAAGAGGCGGAACTAAGGATATTTAAGAGAATGGATGACAGAGTTAGAGTCTGAGTTGGCAGTTAGAGAAAGGATTTGAGAGTTAGAGAAATGAGTTAAAGTCTGAGTTAAAGTCTGTGTTAGATATGTCAGTTAGAGATAAGCAATTTAAGCAGTTAGGACCAGCCTGGTATTAGAGAAGAATAGAGAGAGAGAGAACATGATAAGAAATGAATAAATATATTGATTGAAATGATTATAACTAAACAAAATTAAATGTCACCAAAGCACAGTTGATTAATTAAATGAAATAAGACCATCCATTATTTACTTTATATGATTTACTTATGAATACCTTAATAAATATTGTTTAATTGAATCACACTGATTGAAGAGTTATATTTGATATAGTGAGGAGTGACAACTCTGGTGGCAGCAGAAAAGGTTGAAAAAGTAAATGTCACACCCAAAAGTGAACCTGGGTTGTGTGGAGAAACAAACAGGGGAACTGACATCCACTGATTGCTTCCTCTTAACTACTGGGAAGAGGAGAAGGGGACGACTGAGGACGAGATGGTTGGACAGTGTCATCGAAGCGACCAACATGAATTTGACCCAACTCCGGGAGGCAGCAGAAGAAAAGAGGGACTGGCATGCTCTGGTCCACGGGGTCACGAAGAGTCAGACACGACTTAATGACTAAACAACAACAAAACTACTGGTGGGTAGTTTTGATATCTCTTAATAATTAAATTGAAACATAAATTAAAAAGCAAATTGCATAAAAATTGTGCTTATGTTTGACTTGCCATAAAGTGTATGAGTCTAGTACGCCTGCCTTCAAATGGCTTCCGTTATATATTTTACCGGGCTAACTAATTTTTACAATAATCAGTTTATTCTGGGTGACTAGTAATGATATTATTACTTGCATTAAGAGTTTGACATTTTAATTACTTGTAATTCTTCAGCAAAGAAACAATTATAGGAACCCAAACAGTCTAAATACCGAAGCAACCCAACCACTTAATTCGCTCTCTATTTCTAGAACAAGGAAGATTGATGTAATATTCAATGTTTGGGGACAAAAAACATTTGACCCAACTACAGTATTTGCAGCTACTAAGAGTTCTTGTTTTCTATGGAACAAACAATAGCTTAGAATTGCATATTTAAAACTCATTCACTATTTCATATTCATTATCTCGCCTCATAATCAAGGACTAGACATGGAAAGCAGGAATAGAACTGATGTTGTGTGATTCAGTAATTTTTAAAAAATACTAGTAGCTTCATAGATGTAACTTTTAATTCGTGAATCTCAGACTTATGCCAATTTACCCATTCCAATTACTGTGTAATGACATAATTCACATCTAAGTCATTTGAGGGCTGAAACAGAAATGTAAATATATCACAGAAGATCACATGAGATCATACCTGTTAAAAAATTTACGTGTCAGGCCAGTAGATGTCTGTGTTGGTTTAATGATGGAAAAATCTTTCTCTCTCATTGCTGGAAGAAAGACACAGAATTGGTAATGCAAAATTCGCTCTTCTTTTTGTAAAACAGAATGAAATTAAGTCTGTTTCTACTAGTACTTTGGAGATTTTGCACTCTCTCTCTCTCTCTCTGTGTATGTATGTATTTTGTGGACCTAGTTCCTGGACACAGTACAGCTGAGATGGGCACAGTGTGGTCCTTTAGATGTTCATCATTGTCACCATCATTATCATAGAACTGCAGAGCTGGAAGGGACCCTATAGATCATCAAGTCTAGTTCCTATCAAGGAGGCACAGTGGGGAACCAAACTCCCAGCCTTTGGCTCCACAGCCAGATACCTAAACCACTGAGCTGTGTTATTGGACTGTAGTTTCCAATAAGCCTTGTCAGAGAAGAGGAATACTGAGAGCTGTAGTCCAGGAGTATCTAAAGAGCTATACTTTGTTTCTGTACAGTATCTCTATTACATTGAAAGTGCAGTTGCACAGTGCCTGTCATGTTGCTATATTTATCCCTGAAGTACTACAAGACTCCTGACTGCTTAATTAATGGAGAATGAATGTATATGAAGTTTAAACTAGTTTAGACATTAAAGGGAACACACCCTTTTCTACTATGAGGCTTCAGAGAGTCATGCCTTGGCAATCAGACTTGTAAAGTCAGTCTATATTTACCTTGCCTTTCAATGGCTAAGCACAAATCAAACAATGTTGGAATGTAAGATACAAAAGTTAGGAAGAACATATACCATGACAAACAGATATCTTTCACCAGTTGAGGAAGTACTGCTTCCAAACATGTGCTCAGCATATCATCTAGTTTGATCTTGAGGCAGTTTGATCAATGGTAATTTGGGTTTACTCCCAAATATCATATGACATGGCCACTGAAGATACACACAAATGCAGTTATGCTCATCCTAATAAACTGAGCATTACATTATTATAGTACTACAATTTTTGGTGTGTGTCTTTGTGTGTGCCTGTAGAATGTGAGTATGTGTATATGTGGAGATACGTTTTAAACATTCCAATAATCCACAGGCATGCATCAGTTCTCTAGAGAGAGCACTATTAGGCCATGTGAGGCAATGAAAGAATAGCAGATTGTTAGATTTTTGCTCTGTTACACTTGCATTTCTTCTGCTGAGGAGGTGTTTGTAGGTTTATTGCATTGTATCAGAATAACCCGTCTGGCTTTTAGTCCTATGCACCTTAACCTGGGTGGCTACCATTTGTTTCTGTGACAGGAGTAACAAAATGACTGGATTGACAATTCTGAGAAAGCAACACCCAGCTGTATTGAGGCAGATGTTTTACTAGGCATACCTTCTCATGTTAGCAGTGTGTATTTTTCTCTTGCACGCTACTGTTGAAGGAATAGGAGCCCTTTGTTTCCATGTGAATGCAGTGTAGATCACAGACCCCCCCTTGCATGCAACTGATTATCTTCTACTTTCAACTGATTTTTCCTTTTCCCTCTGAGTGTAATAGTGAATAAGGAGGAGTCATTTCAACCATGGCCTATCCACCATTTCCCTAACAAAAGAAACGTCTAGCAAGCTTGCTAATGACTTTTAAGGGATTCTTCAAGATACAGCAGGTTCCATTAACCTCCTTTCTGAGTCCTCAATCTTACCATGAATATGTAAGCTGGACCTGTTTCTCCTTCCCTGCACACCTTTCACCTTAGAACAAATTTACTTTTCCCCACTGCACAAGCCTAAAATATTTTTTGCCAGAAGCAGGGGACAATATGTTTCACATCCCTACAAATCCGTCAGCTGGAGGCTCTTCCATTGACACAAGAAAGAGGAATAATATCCTCCACTACACTTCAGAGCAGCAAGTCAACCTTAGTGGTTGCAGAGTAGGCCACCCGGCAGGTACAATTCTGTCCTCCAATACCTCATTGTCTTCCCTGACCTTTCAGCATCTGCATTCTGAGGAGGCAGCTTCACTATGCCTAATGTTAAGCCTGTCCTGCTTTTGCTTTTGCTGAAGACAGATGAAAGCTGTTTTCACAACTTTAAAAAAAGTGAGACAGAATCTGTGCTGCCTTAAAGCTGTAAGCCACAATGTTGCATGCCATCAGACTTAATTCATTAAGATATTTGATTATCTTCATTTGGGTCTGAATACAGGCGATGGTTTCCTGTCCCACTGTCAGTGTTTATTAACTCAGCATTCTGAGTGTCTTAACACCTATTATGGCTGACATGATGCTTATTTGGCACACATTTCAGGTTCTAATTGAATCATCATTGCTTGAGATTTTTCCAACAGACATTAAGACCAACTGAGAAATCTGATGTTTTACAATTATAGGTTTTTCCATTGTCTAGAGAGACTTAGGCAGTGATGTTGTAAAACTGGAACTCCAAATATTCCAGTTTTACAACATCACTGCCTTCAGCAAAACAACCTTACTAAAATTTGGGTAACATTTTTCCCCAATAAAAAACTTTATTATTTTGTCAAAAGATGAACCACCAGATGGTGGCAGTCAAGAGACATAGAAAACAGACCACTAATTCATTGTCACACTAGAAAGTTAGGATTTTTTTTTTTTTTTTGCACATGTGTTAGTTGAGTTTAACTTCTGTTGCATGGTAGCTGTCTCTGGAACATAGACAAGCAGAAATGCAGTGTGACCTTTGTCCTATCAACGATGCCATGCTAACCCGATTAAAGATATAATACCATTACCGTGTTACCAAGTAGGAGATTGTACCAGGAAGATGATAAAAAGAGGTGTCTCTTTTAAGAAATAAACTCAATTATTGTGGACAGATGGTTCATAAATAAGGGACTGTTTATAGTCATAGCAGATTAACCAGGAAGAAACACAGGGGTGGGGAGGGGCGCAAGAGGAAGCAAAGTGTAGACCAACAAATGTTGTTGAATTGGAATGACCCTCAATCCTAACCAGCCTTGCTGATGGTGAACGGGGAGCTAGAGTTCGACAACATCCAGAGGTCTGTACTTGACTCACCCCAGGCCAAGGTGTCATAAAAAGTACAAACGATTGGGGGGGTGCTACATGAAAAGGAGGACAGGACTCCTATACCTTTGAGAGGGTGACAGAGGGGTATTCAGCACCAGTTGTTTGCATGAGGAGCAGCGCCTGCTGAAATTTCCACTGTGATACAACTGTTAACAGTACAGGCACCCTGGAGTCTTAAGTCATGTGGCTACCTCATAATATAAAGCATACTGCAAACAAATTCTTGCCTCAGATAAACTGCTTCATTGCTAGAAGCCACAACAATGGCAACATTATTATAAAGGAGTTCCTTCCAAATTCCAGGACAAAGCCAATCCTTTTCATAAGGGCTTTTTACTTTTACATTTTTTTTAAAAAAAATAGGACCCAGTCTTGTGCTTTTAGCTACAATTTGACATACAAAAATGTATTTATTTATTTATTTATTTATTTCATTTCTATCCCGCCTATCTGGCCAGATTCGACCACTCTAGGCGGCTTACAATCAACAGTAGTAAATATTAAAAACATTACAAATACACGAAAATAAAGATCATAGGAGTACAGAAGAAAAGGTCGTCAGGAATTAACTGTTGGAATTAGCTGTTGGGAAGGCCCGCTTATACATAAATGTTTTTAGTTGTTTTTTAAAAGTGCCCAGCGAGGGGGCCGCACGTATCTCAGGAGGCAAGTTGTTCCATAGGCGAGGAGCCACCGCCGAGAAGGCCCGATTTCTGGTCTTTTCCTTCCGGGCCTCTCTCGGCGTCAGGCTCCTCAGCCTTACCTCCTGGCTTGCGCGAGTGACACGGGTAGATCTTGGTGGGAGGAGGCGTTCCGCCAGATATTGAGGTCCTAAACCGTTTAGGGCTTTATAAGTAAGCATCAGTACTTTGAAGTCGATGCGGAATCGGATGGGCAGCCAATGCAGTGCGGCCAGAGTGGGGGAGATATGTTGGTATCTTCTCACTCCACTGAGTAGTCTGGCCGCAGCATTCTGCACCACCTGAAGTTTCCGCAGCAGCCTCAAAGGTAGCCCCACGTAGAGCGCATTACAGTGGTCTAATCTTGAGATTACAAGCGCATGTACCAAAGTAGTGAGGGCCCCCACGTCAAGGTAGGGTCGCAGCTGGGCTATCCGCCTAAGATGGAAAAATGCGGTATGGACCACAGACGCCACCTGGTTTTCCATAGTGAGCGCCGGGTCCAGATGGATACCCAAGCTGTGAACCCCATCGCTGACAGGCAGGGTCACACCCCCAAAAATGAGGGAATCACCCAAATCCCCAGCTGTGGGAGCGCCCACCCTCAGTACCTCCATCTTGTCCGGGTTCAGCCTCAGCCCATTCTCCTGCATCCATTCCCGTACAGTCTCCAGGCAACGCTGAAGGGACAGAACGGCATCTCCTGCAGTTGGAAAAAAGGAGATGTAGAGCTGCGTGTCATCAGCATATTGGTGGCACCGAGCTCCACACCCCCTGATGACCCCAGCGGCCTCATGTAGATGTTAAACAGCATTGGGGAGATGATCGACCCTGTGGAACCCCACAATTGAGGCTCCACGGGGCCGAGACATTCTCCCCAAGCTGGACTCTCTGGGGTCGGTCCTCCAAGAAGGAACGGAGCCAGGCAAATGCCCGGCCGCCTATTCCTAACTCGGTGAGCCTCCCCAGGAGGATACCGTGGTCAATGGTATCGAAGGCCGCTGAGATGTCGAGGAGGACCAGCAGAGACATTTTGCCCCTGTCGGCCTCCCTCAACAGGTCATCGCACAGGGCGACCAATGCCGTTTCTGTTCCATGGCGCGGCCTGAATCCCGACTGGAATGGATCCAGGGCATCTGTTTCATCCAGGAACGCCTGAAGCTGATCGGCCACCACCCTCTCAACTACCTTGCTTAAGAAAGAAACATTGGCGACGGGCCTATAATTGCCAATTTCGTCCGCCGCCAAGCTCGGTTTCTTTCTTATGGGCCTAATGAGTGTGTCCTTGAGGGCAGAGGGAAATCTGCCCTCAAGGAAAGACCCATTAATTATTACAGTGGCCCATTCCGTTGTTGAGGACCTGGCTGCCTTGATTAGCCAGGCCGGGCAAGGGTCTAAAGAGGAGGTGGTGGCACGACAGCGGTCGAGCGCCCTGGAAACAGTGTCAGGCGTAACAGGCTGAAAGGTGTCCAAAATCACCGGACAAGACGGAGCGCTGGACATCTCAGCTCGACTCACTGTGTTCAAAAAAGGGGAGAGGTCCCGGCGAATGGCCTCCACTTTAGATTTAAAAAATGCTGCAAATTGGTTCGGTGTAAAACTAGGGGGAGGCCTATCTCCCGGGCCAACTCCGGATAGGTCACGTACTATACGGAATAGTTCCGCCTGCTGATTGGACGCCTCGCTTATCCGGTTAGCGAGGTATGTTCGATTGGCAGCCTTTACCTTGGCCTGGTAAAGGTTAGTAGCGACCTTAACAGCTATACGATTAAAAACCGTCGGGTCCTTTCTCCATTTGCGCTCTAGCTGTCTCCTGACCCGCTTCGACGTCCGGAGGTCCTGGGTAAACCAGGGCGCCGGGCGATCTCTGCGGCGGAGAGGGCGTTTAGGTGCGATCATGTCTACGGCACTAGTCGCGGCAGTGGACCAAGCCTCGACCAGAGCCTCGACAGGAGCGCCAGCCAGGTCAGCCGTAATCCCTCTCATGGCATCCTGGAATCCAATCGGATCCAGTAGCCTTCGAGGGCGGACCATAACAATAGGTCCGGGCTCCCTGCGAGGGGGGAGAGCCATCTTGGTGGTACATCTTATTAGGTGGTGATCCGACCATGACAAGGGTACCGACTCAAGGTCAGTCACCATCGGACCACTCTCGCTCCCATTGGTAGAGAAGACCAGGTCTAATGTATGGCCGCCCACGTGTGTAGGGCCGTTAACATGCTGGGACATGTTCAAGAAGGCCATGGTCTCCAAGAACTCAAGAGCTGGACTGGAAGACTCTGCCCCCGCACGCACGTTGAAGTCCCCCAGTACCAATAGCCTCGGGGAGCCCAACAGTGCCGCGGAGACAAAGTCCACCAGCTCCGGTAGGGAGGTGGCTGGGTCGCGGGGAGCACGGTAACCCAGCAAGATCCCAATACCGTCCCTAGCCCCAATCCACACGTGGAGAGCCTCAAGACCCGGTCTTACCACCGAGGAGCGCCTAATTACCTCTAAGGTGGACTTATAAACAATGGCAACTCCCCCCCCGTCCCTCCAGTCTACCCTGGTGTTGAACAGCATAACCGGGCGGACAGATGAGGGCTAGGGGGGGACCCCCCTCTCCGCCAATCCATGTTTCGGTTATACAGGCCAGGTCTGCATCTTCCTCCAGAATAAGGTCATAAATCAGTTGGGTTTTATTAGATACAGACCTGGCGTTCAACAACACCAGGCGTAGAGTGGAGGGCTGGCTGGTCTGGCTACCTCGATACTGGGGGTTGATCTCCGTCTCAGAACAAGGAACAGCCTTTAGACATCTGTTCGTAGTTCTTCTGACACGTGTAGGGATGGAGTCAACACCATATCGCCCTCTACCCGTTATCACAGAAATGTTTTGTGGCCCCTCGCTGGGAAGGCAGGCCCCCCATTCCATGACGAAGGGGAGAGAATGTGGCCATATGAGCCACATTAGGTTTCCTGTGGGGAGAACAGTGGGCTATGAATAAAATAATAATAAAAATAAAGAGCATATGTTTGTTGAAGTTTTTCCCAGTATGGTGGTGATGTAGGAAAAACTTTAAGAGTAAAATTTGTTTTGCAAAGTTTTGAATTTCTGGAAAAATTATCTTTTTCCTAAACAGCACAAGTACAGAGAGTCACAGAGGAAAATAACTATAAGTTCCCCCAGAATCTACTCTTTTCTCATTATCTTGCTCTTAAAATCTCAATAACTCACTCTGAGACATTTGCAGGTGAAAGAATAAAAATACTTCTTTACTTACAATTGCTCAGAATTAGACTTGTATATACTGCTTTCTTTACTGTTCATACTGCATATTAGCAACCAGTAACAAATAACACCCACGAACCAATGAAAGAGATGGATAGAACACTCAGCAAAGGAGGTGGGGGTGTCTTTGAATTTCGAAAGCTAGAACAGATGATTGGTTAGTCCTGGAAAGACAATTATCCCAGCTCGGAAAAGTCAATCACAGTCACTCATACTACAGACAGCATGGAAGGTTGTAAATAAAACTCCAGCAATTTGTGGGATAAGCATCTGGGGGAAAAAAACATGAAAGCATAATCAATAAAATGGCATCAACCTTATTCAGCAATGCCCGCCATTAAGATAGTTCAGTTCTGAAAAGGAATGATTTGTTGTTTGGTGAGAGACAAATAGTGATACTGTACTTGGCTGGAAGGATTTGCTGTTTGCTTGCTTTATCACTTGGAAAAAAGTAAAAATACAAGAAAGGGAGAAGCAGAATGTAGAAGATCTGGATGATATAATACAGCTACTGCTGGGCTGCAGTTCCTGTCCTCTTACACCACTGTCTGGCCTGCTGGGAGAGTGGCTTATGGCAGGAGCTTCTAACACGGTTACAGTTACTCAAAGTTTTGTGTCAGACTGATGAGTCTGAACTGAATGTGAATCTCGAACCACTGTGAAAAATACCAGCTGTCCAGAAAAACAACCCTAACACTTATAAGGAAAGAACATAGTAGCGTTCTGGTTTTGGAGAGAGATGTTTTGTAATTTTCCTAAGCAAAAATGATGTTCTCTATAATTACTTTGCTTTTCACCTCCAGGGACACTTGACAGTTTGCAAACAGCACCTCTACTGTGGGATCCCATGCCTGACCCATCTGCAAGGGTCCTCAGTCTGGTAGAGAAGGCAAGAGTCCACCCCTTCCTGTAAAGATTTATATGGGGTCAGTGCCTCAAGGACGGAGGGAATGAAATTAACTCCCTGGTGCTGAGTTATGTGTCATGGAAGGGATCGTGAAATTCCCTCCCAACAAGCTTTGGCTGTTCCCTCCCTTTATACAGTTGGTTCAAAAAGGAAAAAAATAAATCAGGTTGATATTGTTCAGCTATGCTTTCAGTAGTTAATGTCATTTTCAGCTTTTCAGAGGTCCCTGATTATACAGCTTTCATTGGCAGTTTTGCGTTCATAGTTCTGTACTTGATTTTGCTTAATTGTTTTTAACTTCACATTGCCTCAAGTACTCGTTAAGTGGAGAGACAATCTAAAAATACATTAAAATAAACAGGATAAAAATATTTGAGAGGTTGGAGTTCACTCTGATAAAAGATTTTGTACCTTCTCTAAGAAAGGGCTTGCAAGAAGCCCGAATCTCTGAAGTGCGAGAAAGGTAAAACCAACATGAGCTTCGAGTTGTAAATTTCTGAGCAAAGGTGTTTGACAGAGCATTCTGTTTTTCAGCGAGGCCAACAGCCCTAATAAAATGCAGTCTTCACCCCCCCCCAAACGATGTTTAACATCTAGAAATGCTTTAGAAAGAAACATAGAAAGCAGCTATGTGTACACACAAACAAACACACTCTTATACACTTGAGTGTAAAAGTTTCCTTTCTGGAGAACAAGTCCTAGAATCCCCCAACCTGCATGCTTTCTGGGAGCTGTAGCTCAAAAGAACTTTTTTTCAAGCTGTGTTTGTCTACCCTAGTTTTGCCTACTGTACCTGAGAATGTTTTATCAGGATGAAAAGCAGAAATTCAGCTGTTTTTGGCAACAACTCTCTGACTACTGGCTATCCGGGCTGGGACTTTGTGGGCTTGAACTTCAAACTATCTGGAAAAGTCATCTTCTTCAGTCCTATTTGAAACTGGAGGTTAAATGTGCCACTTCTCCGCTTGTAAACTCAGTTCTGCCACTGCTGCTCCCAATATTTCTACGTTCTTCCCTCATTTATAAGGTGAAAGCAATTGTGAAGAACATCATTTTTGCTTAAGAAAAGTACAAAGCAAAGCTACTGTGTTCTTTTCTTATGAGTGTTAGGATTGTTTCTCCAGACAGCTGGCGTTTTCACAGTGGCTTGAGAATCACATTCAGTCCAGACTCAGCAGTCTGACACAAAACTTTGTGTAACTATAAGCATGCTAGAAGCTCCTGCCATGAGGCCACACTTCTGAGCCGCATGTCATCTTAAATGTACGTGACACTTGGTGGTGGTCCATTATTCGCTTACAGAAGATCTTCCATCACAAAAAGATATCTCTCCATAGGAATTTGCTCCCAGTCTTAAATATACCTTTCCTTTTGCTTTGTGTCATCTTAGGCTGTAGCTTGTAAATAGTACAAGGTTTGTTTCCAAAGGAAAGTCCCCCCCCCCTCTGCTGCTGGAACTGTCTACTTTCTAAAGGTCGGGTGTTTGATGTGAAGGTGTTCTCCCCATGTGATCAAATGTTGCATTCTCCAGAAAGATGCAGGGGTGTGACTGTGGCTGGCGTTCTGGTGACATACTAAACTGGACATGATATTTTGGACAGGAGGAAGATCTACCCCTACAACCTTTCTCCCTAGTTAAATATTTTTAATTTTAAAAAGCTACCAAGTATAGCGCTAGATCACCTTATCACTGTATTGATATATTAATTTAACGTAGAACACCTCTGCAGAGACAAAAAAAAGAGAGAGCTAAAAATCAATGTGAAATAGAAACAACTCTGAGAAATTATAACAAACTACTGTGTTTCTGTGGTATGTGCGTTTATGTATAAAGCAGTACACTTTATATACGTTAAGGAGAACTTGGGAAAACTGGCCCTTTTCCCTAATATCATGCAACCCTTTAAACATCCCATGGGTTTTACCATGAATCATAAGAAGAGAGCCAGGGATTGGCAGAGGTTGGGTCAAAGGAAGGGTGGGCTGTGGGATGTGATCAAACCATATTATTAGACAGCGTGGACACTGGTACTGAAACAATCCATGGGCTCCATGTGGTCACCTCATTCGAACAGAACCAGAAAATAGCCTGTGAACCAAGCAGCAGCAAAGGTGCTTGATAGCCACTGTAATCGCAGCCTTAGTTTCAATTCAGCACAATGTTTTCTTATGTAGAAAACAACAAATAATTGCAAATGTTTTATTTGCAAAACTCTTGATTTCGTCCAAAACTTCCAAATGTTCGTTTAGTACTTCTTTACTTCTAATTCACACCAGGAGTCAACAGTTTTCGTAATTATGTTGACTGGAGGTGATGAGACCCATAGTTTAATACAGTGGACCCTCGACCTACGGAATTAATCTGTATCAGAACGGTGGCTGCAGGTCAAAAAGTCTGTAGGTTGAGGCTCCACTGACCTACAATGCATTGAAACCCGATTAATCTGTAACTGGCCATTTTTGTTCCATTTTGGTTTTTTTCCCCCCGGCCTGTAGGTCGATTCTCTGGCTGCAAGTCGAACCTAAATTTTGCGGCCAGAGAAGTCTGTAACTAGAAAAGTCTGTAAGTGGAGCCGTCTGTAAGTCAAGGGTCCACTGTACCTGGAGATTATCATATTCAGGAAGGCATAGGAATTATTTGTGAACAAAGGCATCTCACAGGCAACTTGGGCTTTGCAGTGCCTTTCAGTAGCTGTTCCCTGGCGTTCTATAGCAAAATATGTGTGGACCACTTCTTTACCTGAAAAAAATGTCTTTTCTACTGAAAAGTGTCTATGTTAGAGGTAAGTTAAATGAGTATCTGCTGTCTGCTTCTAACTGTCATTCACATATACCTGTGGTCTGTGATTGCTTTCTTTTCTGGGGAGCACAACATTAATCATCTTGGCAGTTCTAAAACAATGCAGCTATAGTTACTAACTGATGTCTAAATCCAGTTGCTAATTCCTACTGCAGTAAGCCCATTGAACCAATTAGTGAATTATGAGTCGACACCTATGTAAATTCCATTGATTTAATAGGTTTAGATTTAATAGGCACTTCCAACTGGATTCCGACTCAAATTTCTGTTTATGAATGCTGCTTTATATAGAGAATGTTTATCTTTTTGAGACACTAAAGTGTAAAAGCATCATTGTTTGTTCTTTTTTTTAAAGGCGGCCCTAAAAAATGTTTGCTTTACAAAAATGTGCATTTTGGACTATCCTCCAGTAGAGGATCAGAGACACATAAATAATATATGAACCAAGCAATCACTGATTTAATTTCATTAGAACATTTTTCAGGTTGCTTTTCAGAGCAGTTTACAGAATAAAAATGCAAGAATAAAACCACTAAGAACATCAGTAATAATTACAAATCAATAGAAAACAGGCTCTACTGATTAGGCTTCAGATTACTTCATACCTACAAGGAATCTTTAAAAAGGATGCATTTGGAAGCCCCTTTTAAAAGCCGTGGTGCGCTGCGGGTTAAACCGCAGAAGCCTCTGTGTTGCAAGGTCAGAAGACCTGCAGTGAAGATCTGCAGTCGTAAGATCGAATCCACGCGACGGAGTGAGCCCCCGTCACTTGTCCCAGGTCACACCAACCTAGCGGTTCGAAAGCATGCAAAATGTGAGTAGATAAATAGGTACCACCACGGTGGGAAGGTAACCGTGTTCCGTGTCTAGTCGCGCTGGCCATGTGACCACGAAAGATTGTCTTTGGACAAAACGCTAGCTCTATGGATTGGAAACGGAGATGAGCACCGCCCCCTAGAGTCGGACATAACTGGACAAATTGTCAAGGGGAACCTTTATGTTTACCTTTAAAAGCAAGCAAGCAAGTAAGCAGGGAAATGCCACTTCACAATTTAGGGTGTAGATGGCTGTGCACCATTTGGGCAGCACTGTAAAGTTGCCAGCACTCATCATATATGTTTGTTCTATGCCATCAAGTTGGAAATGCCTATCATAGCAATCCTACTAGGGCTTTCAAGATGAGATATTTCAGAAGTGTCTCTACCAGTTCACCAATCAGTTTTCATGGCTGAATAGGGATTTGAACCCTGTTCTCCAGAGTCCTAGTCCATCACTCTATCCACTACATAACACTGGAAATCATCTATGGTAGCAATTAAATGGACCTGGTAATTCACCCAAGAATGCTGGTGCATTGTCTTCTCCCCCTGGTCCTTGAAGGCTGACTTTTGTTTTAGTTATTCATTCTAATTAATTGTAAAGCTCTTTAACATTTCATAATGATTCCTCCTCAGTGAAAATACTAATTGCCTAAGTACTTGCTCAACATGATAATTCATAGCAATTCCAGTTCATGCTCACTTCAAACCAAAATCTTCCAGATTTATTTTGAGTGATGCAAGTTCATCTATAAATAAAATATAATGTGTTAAATACACAGTGTCAGAAAACAACCCGAAATCAGTTGGGGAGGCTTTAAACCTGCAGCAAAGAGAGGGACTTCCTAGTACTTCAACATCTGCAGTGTTTTTCTATGTTTTCATTTTTATTAGATACCACCTGCCGCTCTCTGAAAAAGTTTTTGATAAAAAGAAAGGCCAGGCCCACTTTATATTCTCAGCATGTAACCTTATGCAAAGACAAGGTGGAACCAAAAAAGACCTGGACAAAGCTTTAAATGCTACCACAATGTGAATGCTGTAGCAAAAACACAGAAGACCTTGTGGAAAAGGAAGGATCCAGCTAAGGCAAACTCTGTGGGAAAGTAGTCTTTCAAAAAGCACAAAACCCTTTCAAATGATTATAATCTACACTTCTAAATTGCTCTGTTAACACAGTCCTTAGTGTTATTTCTTGGGCACAAGATTATTTGCTGCTAATTTCATTTTTGTCCTTAGAACATGTGGGAAACGTTCCTGTAAACTAGTATGAACCTACTGTGAATTTTAATGGCCATGGTTTGCTAATATTAGAGCCAGCTGCAGAACAGGTGTGTTTTGAAAAGCTGGTCTTCGATGATAAGTTAGACATAGAATAGAAATATTTGTATGATTCTAGTCCAAGAGCTCAACATTTACATTTATCCAGTTTTATTTTTCTGTTTGTATGATTGTAAAATACTGGGATGAAAGTAAAGAAACGTCTTTATTTGTCCTAGTATCAAATTGAAGAAAACCAGAAAACTAGATATTCTCATTCAGGAGACACATTTTAGTGTTAAGATGGAAGTTGTGTAAATAAGCCTTGAGGGTCTTGTGTACATATATAGTTATCTTGCTTTGAGCTTGGATCCTGGTTTTTACCTTTTCCATTCTACAATTAAATGCCCATGTTGACGTTTTTCAGTGGCGTGGTGATGGATTAGATCTTCTGATGATACAGCAGTTGTTTAACAGTGTCATCATGAGGACAGAAAAATCAGCTTCAGTCACACTTTACAATGCATCAAAAGCTACCACCATAACCCTGTGGGTATATGGTAGCCAAAGGTTCAGTAAAGTATGCTGCCTCCCCTGTTAGGTATTTATATTTACAGTATATACAAAACCCTGGAACCCTGACTTGTCTCCGAAGGGGTTCAGGAGGCCTACAACATCTAGTCAACAATTCAACAGTGAAAAACTTCTTTCTGATTTTCATAATAACATAAAGCAAAAATATAACATAAGAAGAAAAACACCACATATCTAACATATGCACAGCATATACAGTAGTTCAGAATACTAAATGTAGAGCCTTTTAAAAGACCTGCAAAACTTTTTTAGAAGCCTTCAGTTCATTCTGAAGTGGTTGTAAATGTTTATTTACTAGCAAAGTTTACTATAGCCTGTCTGTCTGAACCAAGTGACAGCTTTTGGGAGACTTAAAGACTTCTTTCCAAACCAGGTTTGCCAGGGTAGGAGTGTCTCATTCTTTGACATTTTGGGGTCAACATCTTAAAACTGACAGTATAGTCTTATGATATCACAAGGATGGGTCTTGTGATGCCACAGAAGCAGAGGAAGCAAAGATAAGGAGGATGGAGTCTTTTTGCCACTGAGAGGTTTTGTGCCATAAGAAGGCTCATGAGTCACAGTGCTTCTGCTTCATTTGCTGCCTAGATCCACATGGCCTGATGGGCCCCAGCGTTGATGTGCCAAAAAAAAAAAAAAAAAAATCAGGAGTGAAGGGAGGAGACTTGCTAGAGAGCCATTGGGTACAGGCTCCTGGTGCTATCATATCTCTTGGAATAACACTCAAACCCTTTCATGTTGAGCCAGCTACCTCTGGATACCAGCTAGGAAAGGATCAGATGTGTGTCAAAAGTTTTAAAGTCACCTCACTTGGAAGAGAGTAGCATAGTTATGGAAAAGGAGAGACTTAGCATTGATTAAAAAGGTGTCCTAAGTATAACAAGAGAAGAAAGGGTTAACAAGGGGCTCAAAAGCTGTGACATACTTTATCGATAGTTGTGCTCTGAAAAGGCAGTTCCCAGACTAATCTCAACTAATGGGAAAGCCACTAATGTGAATCCATCTTGAGCTGGCATGGTAATAGCACTGAGAAATGGGATTTGCTTTTTGAATAGTGCTGAACGTGCTTCCTATCCAGGATGAGAGAGAGGCAAAGAAGGAGGCTTTGCTGTTCACACTTTATAATTATGTTCATATCATGATTTAATTAACATTGAGGGCACCTAGAATTTAAGGCAGGGAGTCTCTTACACTGCGTTCAACCTTCAATCGACAAATCAAATCTAACATCCTACTGTTTGGTTGCACTTCTAAACACACTTAACTAGGGAATAAGCAGAGCTAGGGAAGTGTACTTACTTGAACTACAACTCCCAGAATACCCCAGCTAGCATGACCAGTGGGATTCTGGGAGCTGTAATCCAAAACATACAATTGTTCGAATAAGCCCTATGGAGAAAAAAAACAGAAAATATTTCTGAGTCAATACGCATAAGAATGCAGAAGACTGCTAGCCACCCAGCGTGGTCGACCAGACCGGATGGGCGGGATACAAATCAAATTAATAATAATAATAATAATGATGATGATGATGATGATGATGATGATGATGATGATGATGATGATGATGATGATGATAGCTAGGGCACAATAGATTCTGAGCCTATGATCTGTGAATGGAGTGGCCATTTATGTAGATGCATTCCTAATTTATATATATATATCTGGCCCCTTCCAGATCTACAATCTACAGATCTACAAAAAATTATATATATAATTTTTTACTGTAAGGAAGAGGAAAAAGGATCACAAATAAGTTTTCATACCGCCTTAGAATCCTGGATTGTAGAGCTGGAAGGGGCCTGAAGGACCACCAGGTTTCAAACCTTGGTTGAAGCAGGAAATCTACAACTGCTCCTGATTGGCCTTGGAGTACTAGGTACTTTGACTTAGGGGAGTGGGTGACATTTTGTGCTGTACCTGAGGCCATAAAATGTCTTTGGCCAGACCTGGTTCACTGTGATCTTCCCTGAGCTGAGCTGAAATTTACACTCCTGTCCTGGGCTGGGAAAACATCTGGAAATTTTACTTTTTGAACAAAATCTCCCAGAATCCCTCATCCAGTATATCCAGAGCTGGTTGGGGCAGTCTGAGAGTTATAGCACCGCCTGCCCTCAAAAGTAAGGTTTCCAAACTCAGAGAAAATATGCATATTTCCCCCCGATTATTGGCTTAGTGCTCTCATAAAACTCTTATAAAATAAAGCAAGCAAAGAAATGGGGAAAGCAGTCTGTGGACTGTGAAATAGATAAAGGAAAGAATGGAATGAAGGCAGCAGCATCGGTCATTAAGCAGTTGAAAAGCACTAAGCCGGGAATGTGATTTTAAACTAGGGCGTCATGATGTCTACATGGAAGATGTGATAAAAATGTTGTAAAGGGTTAGGGATAGTTAGGGAATATAAATGAGTGCTGTGCTAGAAAGACTGTACAATAGGCCACTTGCTATTATTTAAACTAGTGGTTAGAACTGGCCCAGACGATTGACAGGTTGACTCATTCATTTAATTTGATTTCATTTCTATCCTTCCTTTCTCCCAAGATGGTGCCTCAAGACAACAGTTATGTCATTTTAGTAGATTTAAAAAATATTATTTTTTTTGAATTACACTCCCAGAATTCCTCTAGGACTATAATCTGAAAATAGCAAAATTATTCAGATTATGGCTAGAAGCCATGTTGGATAGCTACTTCTAGAAGTTCTAGTATGGAAACGTAACCCTTCTAAGTAGAATATTTGCAGTTTCCTTTTGGTTGCACTAGAACAGAGGACTGTTCTTGATTGTGGAGACTCTACTGTTGCAATTGCTGTAGCATTAAGTTTTTTCAAAGATGACTGAATTCTGACATTTTATGAAATGTAATACATCTGTATGCTCTCTGGCAACAGCCTGGACAAAAACTGCCATGTTTACTCTGTTCAGAACAGTGGTATAACTTCTGATGTGTCACCACCATGAGACCTGGTTATGTAAGATAAACAAAAGAAAAGGATGACAAATAAGTGGTGTCTTCTCTATTCAGATTCGTTGCTAGATGTGCTGAGTGCAGAAACCGTAAATTGGCCAGGCATGTAACCAGCCTAGACAAAATTTTCCACACAAGTTCTCCCATAGGAGTTACAATAGAGGGAAGTGAGGTAGAAATTAGCTGTACTTGGACAAACACATGATCAGCCAGAAGTTAGACTGCAATTCATAGGCATCCTTCAGTCTCGAGAGACTATGGTAACGTGTTCTGTATGGAGGATTTGGAATAGCGTCTAGTGTTCGACACTGTACTTGAAGCTGGAGTGTCCTTTCCAAGGCACGAAGCCTGGGTAAAATAATATGGAGGATAGGCTGTTACCCAAGCAGCAAATCCCCCCTCTTCACGTCGCTGAAATAGTCCAATGGAAAGGCAAGAGGCAATACAACTGGTTTCAGCGACGTCGCAGGAGTTGACAGAATGACATGAACTGCCTCCGGGACTCCGGCTCTGGATTTTGCCTCGAGATTAATTCCTGAAGCCTTTTCCACTAGTGGATATAGCCACAAGGCAGTGGAGATTTGAAGTTGGAGTTTTCCTTCTCCTAGATTTATTAGATCTCCTAGATCTCCCTCTCCTTCTCCTAGATCTCCCTCTCCTAGATATTTAAATAAATAAAACAATGCATTTTTCTGGGCCACTAGAAGACTTCCTTGACTGGGTTGTGTCGAATTGGCCCACAATATAACGTGGAACTGTCAGTTGGTTCCCTTCCAAACTTCTGAATATGAGTCCTTCTTTAAAAACTGTACTCTTACTAATCCTATCTCATGGAATTAGCTTTGCTACTACTGTTCCACATTATTTTGTACTGAGAATAGGATGCATGGCCTTGCCAGTTGCCCATTTAACAGTTGGCCTAAATAGTTGTTAAAAAAAATAAATCAGCAAAGACTGCTATTGCTTTCGTTAGCACATAAAGTTCCTGAAATAGCCAGTAATGGTAGCTGTGTACTCTTGGGGTTGCCAAGTCCCATTTCTGTAGATTTCAGGACCCAAATTTGAGACCAGGAGGTTGACCCTCCTTAAGTCACAAGAGAGAGGACCACTTTTCAGTCAGATGATGGTGGAAAGAAGCATGAGAGCAATCTGGCTGAATAGGCCATGAATGAAGGTAAAACCTGGGTAACACAGCCACCTAGAGCTATGGGGTAAAAAAGCCATTTTGGGAACAGTTGGACAAGTGAAAGTATGTGACCAGCAGCTTCAGTGATGTCTGTCATGCCTTCTAGAGTTTGCATCCCATATAGGCTTAACTACAGTACATATGCCATGTGGGAACATTTTCTAGCCCCTAAACTGATGCTGGGACATGCAGGGGGTTCACTTCTGGTTTATAGGGTATTCCCCCCCCAGCACCTGTTATAAGTAGTTGACTAATTAATTCATATAGTTGTTTTTATTGTGGTTGTTAATTGCATTTCTACTGCTCAATAAGAATGTGCATTTTTGGATTTTTTGGGATCCAGTTCTCCTTTCTGGGAGTCCAAGGCAGGTAACAAAGACCTTGAAGGGGAGGAGTTGTAGTTCCAGCAAGAGCCTGTATGACTACTCTCAGAGACCAGTACTGCAAATTAGAATCCAAGCTGATGCAGACAGTTGTTATGCAAAAATCTCAGGGGCCTATTGGCTCTTCAAGTCATCTGATAGCCTTGTCAGCTGCACTCTTCCTGCTGTGAAGTTGCAAGCCTCAGGCCAGTTCATTTAGTCCTGAGGTCTGTACTATCATTTTAAATGGCTGTGTCTTCCACATACAGTGAGGGGAGCACACTAGTCTCACCACCCGCACAAATGACACTCTGAGAAGTATGAGGCTGTAATCTTAGAAATGCAGAGCTGGAGGGATCCTAAGGATCATTGAGTTCAGCCCCCATCAAGGAGACACAGTGGAGAATTGAACTCCCAGCCTCTGATTCAGCAGCTAGATACCTAAACCATTGGGCTATCCATCAGTTATCTGTTCATGGAGGCTTTGCACATGAACCAGAAGCCCACTTTTGTCATGAGCAGCCTTCCCCTCTTCACAGACCTTCAGAATGACTATATACTGTGAACTGGACACTTGAAAGAACCAGGAATCATATATTGTTTCATCATCTAGAATGCATCTACACCTGGTATTGCTCAGTAGATTATAGCTGGGTGTGGAGCCAGGGGCTAAGAGTTTGAATCCGTTTCATACCTTCCAGGAGAAGGACCAGCTGAAATCACTCACAGCATGTTTAGCTGATAAAGGCACATGTTGTGCTACTTGTGTGACTCTTAATGGTCCCAGGACACCACCAGAAGGAGGGACTGGTAAACAATTTCTAAGCCCTTACAGAAAACCCTGGGAAGGCTGCCGTAAGTTGGAACCAACTTGACAACACATAATAATTATTACAGAATAGAGTTAACATGATATTGTATATAAATGTGAATTGAGCAAAAGTACAGAATGCAACTGTGGTGCTTTGAAAATATTAAAATATTTACACAATTTGACACTAACAACAAAAGAAAGCATATCTGAATTCCTCATTATTTTTGACATGCCAGTGTGAAGTATCAACTTTGTACACTCTTCTTGATGTTTAAAAAGAAACACTAAAAACTGAACTTGTAGGGCATCCAAAATGTGGAAATTAGAAGCAAGAAAAATCTAGTTAGGTTAATTTGAAAAAATTGCTTTAAGTTTCTTCTTTATTCCGGTTTTCTCTTTCAAAAGTGTAAATATCTATTTTCCTCAACATTGAAATTGCAGTAAATAGAGCTTGTAAAGATTTTTCACAATACCCTCTCCCTGACTGGCTGAGTGGATTACTCATGTACTTGTTTGACAATAACTCCACATGCCACATCCTGATGCTGTTTTTGTGTTCACCTTCAAAGTCTTTGGGTAGCCTCCAAGTTTGATCTTAACACGTGGGGTTCTTAGGATGTACTGTAGCTGTGTTAAGTGATTAAAAAAAGGTCTCTCCCCCCCCCCAACCTTACCTCAGCAGGAAGAAAGTTTGTTAGACAGTACAGGGGCCAGCTGAGGTTTCTGACATTTGTGAACTGAAAACTTGGCTTCATGGTCAATATGTGGCCTATGTCTCCCTAGGAAGCAAAAATGATCAAAGTATTTTTGCAGCTTTCAGTGATGTGAGTCTAACTTTCTAATCTCATTTTGCAGAGTTAATTAGAAAGATAACAGTAACCTTCTATTGACCTGATCCGGTGCTAAGAACTACAACAACATGTCAGGCTGTGTGTGGCCAGCGAATAACTGATATCAGGGAACTTTATTTGGCTTTCTAGGGGAGTAGTTTGCTGGGGGTGGAGCCACCTCTTATTTAGGAAAAGCAAGATGAAAGAAAATCCCTCTTCAGGCATTATAGAATCAATGCGTGAAGAAGAAACAACTAGCCCCACACCTGCCGTCATCGCTTCCCTCACATGGAAAGCAACATATCTGGAGAGGGGAGCTTCCTGTTTGTGTGGAAGCGCTCCATGTATGCATGAACATTGGACAATAAAGCCTTTTCTTGTGTGGAGAACTCCCTTTCAAAAAGGGCCTTTTCCTCTTCAGACATGTCATTTCCCATGTGAGGAAAACGATGACAGAGTTGGAGTAAGCCTTCTCTCTTTGTATGTTGACTGTACGTAGGTAGATAGTGCCTGAATGTAGATAAAGAATTGCAACCTTGATGATACAGGGGTAACAAGGGACGATGTAACAACAGGCAAGAGATCTTCCCAGCACAGCTTCAGAAGTTATTCATTATTGTTATATGTTGTCAAGTCACTTCTGATTTGTGGTGACCATGGTAGGGTTTTTAAAGCATGTATGATATTCAAGGAGTAGTTTATTTCTATGGTGAGTTTCTATGACCAAGGCAGGATTTGAACCCAGGTCTCCTGAGTCCTAGTCTGGCATTTTATTTACTACATGGCTCACATTCTTTAATATTCATTCATTCATTCATTCATTCATTCATTCATTCATTCATTCATTCATTCATTCATTTAAATAGGTATATCTATTTCTACAGATTATAAAGTAGTAGTGAATAATTATTACACAATTTAACACTGTTTAGCAACAGAAGACCATTGCTCCAGTAGTTCAGAATCACTGGGCCCCAAAAGCCCAAGAAAAGAAGCAAGTTTCAAAATGAAGCCAGCATCAGTTTTGATCGGGCTCCAAGGGGAGATGCATCTCACAGCTGTGACAACACAGCAGAGAAAACTGTGAATAATGCATTATCTAATTCCCTGAAAGTAATCCATTACTGTAGCTTAACAAATTACACTAAAAATTAGTGACTTGTTTTTGTGTCTTGTTCTCTTGCTTTTTACTTTTATGTTGCTTAAAAGAAAAGAAAAAAACATGTAGGCCCACTTTACTCCCTCATTAGCAGTGTTATCTGCCTGTGGTGAGGGCGCAGTGGCTGAAATCCTGTTGCCGTATTTGAAGGTGAATTGCTATAAATGAAGAACTCTTTGTAGAAATTATCTGTCGCAAGTGAGTCGCTTGACTCAGTATGCAGCAGATAATACCTACCAATTTGCCTCCAAAAGTTACACCTATGGAGTAACAGTGGAACAGGATTTTGCCCAGTGTGTCAGATGCCAGTCAGTCGCTTGGTTCTTGGCCCATTATAGAGCCACCACTGGGTTAAACCTTCTTGCAAGCACACTCCTGGGGGCACCCAAGTGGAAGTGGGTATGTGGATGGCAGATGGTGCACACAGTCCTACTGGCCTCTGTTGAGGCTGTTTATGAGTCCCAAGACATTTCACATGCTGTGAACCTAATCAAGATGTGGTATCGTTTTTTGTATTGGAATAAAAGATGTCTCCAGTGTCTAAGCAAGTTTTCAAACATGTGCTTAACATTATGTCCAGAGCTGGGAAGTCACCAGTTACAAGTAATTAGTTATTTGTGATTCTTTTCCTCCACTAATGAAGGCATAATTATGTTATGATATGACTGCATCTTAATGAGGGATAACTCTGCTTAGAATCATAGAAATAAAGAGGAGCTGTGTGGTCCATAGAAAATAAAATACAGTGGTGCCTCGCATAACGAGCGCACCGTTTAATGACGAATTTGCATAGCGATCTATTTTTTTTTTAGATCGCTAATGCGATCACATTGCAATGTTTTAATGGGTAAAACATCGCATTGCGATGATCGGTAAGCGTTTTGCTTACCGATCTTCACATTGCGATTTTTTTAAACAGCTGATCGGCGGTTCCAAAATGGCCACCAGGTGCCCAAAATGGCTGCCGCAAGTGTTTTCGCGCCCTGCCCTCGCTTACCGAGGGTCCGAAAATGGCGGCGCTATGGAGGAACTTCGCTGAACGGTGAGTTTGGGAGCAATAGGAATGCATTAAACAAAGTTTAATGCGTTCCTATGGCTTTTTCCATTCCGTTTAGCGATGTTTCTGCATAGCGACGATTAATCTGGAACGGATTAATGTTGCTATGCGGGGCACCACTGTACAAATGCAAGAATAGGTGATACCTTTATAGACCACTAAAAATCATACAGTACGTGAGCTTCCGCAGATCAAACACTACTTCGTCAGGCTTGTCCCAGTGTAAAGAACTTAAAGTCTGAAAGTTCTTGGCAAGATGGATTTCTCCATACACTTCTTAGATGTAAGTCAGGAGAGGTGCGGGAAGCAGTACAGTTGCTATTTTCAGGTTACAGCCGAGATAGCTGTGGACTGGATATCACATCCCAATTACAAACCTCGACAGCATCTTAAAAAGCAGAGACATCACCTTGCCAACAAAAGTACGCGATGTATGGAAGTGAACGCTGGACCATGAAGAAGGCCGACCACCAAAGAATTGATGCTTTTGAATTATTTTGCTGGAGGAGGCTCTTGAGAATCCCCTGGACTGCAAGGAGAACAAACTTATCCATTTTGAAGGAAATCAACCTTGAGTGCTCACTGGAAGGACAGATCCTGAAGCTGAGGCTCCAATACTTTGGCCATCTCATGAGAAGAGAAGACTCCCTGGAAAAGACCCTGATGTTAGGAAAGTGTGAAGGCAAGAGGAGAAGGGGACGACAGAAGATGAGATGGTTGGACAGTGTCACCAAAGCTACCAACATGAATTTGACCCAGCTCCGCGAGGCAGTGGAAGACAAGAGGGCCTGGCGTGCTCTGCTCAATGGGGTCACAAAGAGTCAGACATGACTAAACAACAACAACAACAGCAAGATGATACACTTACTGTGTGAAATGTTGCCTCAGGTGGTGAAAGAAATGTTTGTCTTAGCACATGACTTTTCTTATCTACGAGTTTAGCATGCTTTGCTTTGTGATTGGTTCCTGGAAGGAAAACATGTGCTTACTTTGCAAATCTGATTGCTGAGGCACATAACCCTCACCATGTCCCATTGTGGAAGGTGGATGGATTTATGTCTAGTCTGACCCTCATTTTGTCCTATAGCAGTCATTTTTCAGTTATTTTGGTGCAGCCTCAGTAACTGCTAGGGGAGAAACATGACATGGCTCAGATGCTGATACCATGTGCTTTGTTGTGGGTGTTCATGCTGAACAAAGCAGACTGGGCAACTGTGTATTTTGTACCAGTCAAGTACTTTATTTGAAAAGGAGCTAAAAGGGTAAACAATTCAGTTAGTTTGAAAAATGAAAAGAGATTTAGTTTGAAAAATGAAAAAAGAGTTACTTTTAAATATTATGATTATAATAGTAACTATTTGGAGTGCCTTTACGTAGTAAGTGATGGTTTTTAAATACTAAGTTTGGCTGATTCCAAAGCATAGACTTTGAATGTTTTTATGAAGTAACCTTCATAAACAAAGCAGGTTTTATGAAAAAAATATTCTTCAGACCATAGTTCCAGGTATTATTTCCCCAGACAAGGAGGATTCTCAAGACTAAAAGGTCAGATCAAACAGAAGAATATCCAAGTAGGGTCTATTTTAGTTCCAGAAACTGGAAAGCATTTACAGGTATTTATCTTTTGCCTCCTGCTACAAAGTGCAAGAATGCTTTTCTTTTTCTATACAGTGCCCTGTAGGATCCGATTCTACGTATGCTTCTAAATATTAGCATTAAGAAGAGACACAATGCACTCTGAGTGCATGCATCTATTTTTAACATAACCATTGCAATCATTCCCTCATTGAGATGTCCATCATGCATGCAGTTGTGCTAGGTGTCAAAAGAGGCCCTGGGAGAAGGCAGGGATTCCCTGCTGATGGAGGTCTCTGTCTGGCAAGTGCAACACGTCAGATATGCAGTAAGACAATGGATTATTTTTTAATTTTAAATCCACCGTTACTTTTGTGCGTTTATGTGAGCGGATGAGCTGACTTTACATGCATAACTGGAGCCGTTTGATGATGATGAGCATTGTGCAATGCTGGTTGTCTGCAGGCACAACAAACGGAAGTAGAGCAAGTGAGAGAAAGACCTACATTGAGCAAAATGTAAGTGAGGAGGATGCTCTGCCTTTTGTTATGTGCCACTATGCCACTTCTGAGTTACAACGTCCCTCTGAATGACTGTGATTCTGTATGGTTCTTCTGCTCTGTAGTACTCTGCTTAACCCACATGATTACACATCTTGGCTGATAAAAGAGAAGACAGGGGCAATGCAAGTGAGCAGCCTACTCCTCAATTTCACAGCCAGACACACTCCATATTCAGATTAGGAGGTCAGCAGCATCCCATTACATGAGATTTCAGGGCCAAATAGGAGCATGTCCATGTGTTGCCAAAGAATGTGGCTTGCACTGGCTTGCCAGATAGGCACGTACTATTTGGGCGTTTTTGGGCTCCAAATCTACTTGCCAGACCCACACCTGAATTGCATTCACCCAGAGAACTTCATGCCCTAGAACAAGCCAAGCTCCAACCCAGCTTCTCCTAAGAAAGGGAAGATGACTGGTGCTTGCTGTGAACTCCCATGAAGCTAGGGCAGAGCTTGGTCCTTCCTAGGTCATGAAGCCATCCAGCCTGGAGTTTGTCCAGGTGAGCACAGTTTTGGATGTGGATCTGGCTGGTAGAGCTCTCAGAATGGAGAATTCTGAGATTTGAAGTTTAAGCAAAAGAGAATGGGACATGCCTACTGCCGGAGTGACAGCTGTGACTGAATGGTGATGGATGCCCATACATCTACATCCAGTGGACAACAGAATGTTATTCTTCTTTAGCTCAGCTCACCCTGAGATTTGTCTCCCAACAATGCTTGGGAAAGTGTAGCAATTAACTGAGATTTCAGCTTGCAAACCTATTCCTCCAACAGGAAACAATGTTTGGATTGGAACCAAAGTGGGACTACTGGGAATCAAGAGCAAGGTAATAAAATGTGTGGGCAGCACAAATTGGATGTTTGCAGAAAAACATTCCAGGAAACCCTGGCCAGCACAGCTAGTGGTAAAGGTTTCTGGAGTTGCTATCCAAGAACACCTGGGTTACTCAAGATTGGGAATCACTGATCTAAAGGTATAACTTCCCCACTCCCGCTTACCCCTGGCCAAGCAATATCCCATTGAGGACAGACTGAATGTGTCTAGTCTCCTGGATCAAGTAAGGGAAAGAATGGGAAAGGGTATCTGGAGGAAGGACATGACCTACATTCTCCTCAGTAAAAGGAAAAAGGAGGTTCCCCAGAATCAGTGCTTATAGAGGGAAGTGATGAAGAAATACAGGCCAAGAAAAATGTAATTTTTAGCAAAATGGAAGAGAGACACAACACTGAGGATGAGCACTATAAAAAGTCATGATCCATCATCCTGAATTTAATGTACTCTTCTGGAAATACTAAAAAGGCAAGTTGGAGGAGTAGAAGAACTGTAAAAGTTTAAGGAAGAAAAGACATTATGTGAGAATTATTGGGTTAGAAGAAGATATGGACTATCACTATTTTAGAATTATTATTTTAAGGTTTTGATTAGTTTTGAACAATACCAATGTATGAAAGTTTTCTTCCTACAAAAGTACATGAAAAATGTTACATAAAATACAAAGAAAAAAGATCGGAAGCAAGAAATCTAAAGGAAAGGATTTAACTGTGGGGTAGGGACAATTGAATATGTTTGAAGTTACAAAAAAAACCCCAGCTTTAAACATACCGGTCTTTTGCATATAAGAGAAAAGTTAAAATAAAAATAATGACACTATTTAACCTGTTGTTTTAAAGACAAGGTTGCAACAGTGACAAAAGTCAAAATACACACAGTTACAGTTATTAAAATATCGACCTACTGTTGTTTATTTACAGCTAACCTAAAATGTTCAGTTCAGAATGAGTTGTACACATTTTTTTAGTTGAGAGTAAGCCATCACAACTTGAGAAAGTTAATTTAGCCCCTAAGTTGAGTCTCATTTCATTTTTTCATTAACTTTATTACGATCAAAGACCAGCAAGACGAGAACAATATAAAATATATACATACAATTGCAATTTCATACAACTAAGCAGAATTATACATTCTTCCATTAAAATAAGTTAACCCCTTCTTTCAAATTCATAACATCATAATCAGTCCAAGATGAGTCTGCCCTCTATTAAGGGAATGTGTATTCCCTATGACTCATCATTTTCCTCAGAGATATATACCGCAACAGACTTGTAAATTAAGAATATGTTTATCTTTCAATGATGAATCCGATTAAAAGACTAAAGAGAAGCACATTAAAGACAAGATGTACAGATGAGGAATATCATATGCGATGGCAAACACATGGATTTCACCTCTTGAGGGAGTCCTCTTCTAAAAGCATAGTAAAAACATGCTATTACCTAGTTTGACACTGCAAGGGCCACTTACGCATAGCCAAATAGGAGGGTTACTGTAGTAAAACTTCAGATGGTACAGAATGCAGCGGCCAGACTTCTTACTGGGGTGAAAAGATACCATCATATTTCCCACACTTTGGCCGCCTTGCATTGGCTGCCCATTTGTTTCTGCATTGATTTCAAAGTTCTTACGGTTACATATAAAGCCCTAAATGGTTTAGGACCTCAATATCTGGCAGAGCGCCTTCTCTCACCTAGTTTTGCCAGAGTCACTCATTCCAGCCAGGCCGGGCGGCTGAGGGGCCTAACGCTGAGGGAGGTCCGTAAGGAAAGGACGAGGAAAAAGGGCCTTCTTGGTGGTGGCTCCTTGCCTTTGGAACAACTTGCCAGTGGAGATCAGCCTGGCTCCCTCTCTGGGTGTTTTCAGGAATAAACTTAAAACCTGGCTATTTGGGCAGGCTTTCCCTCCTGCCGTATCTTAATTTCTTATACTTTCGCCACCTTTGATCTATAATATATGTTTTTTGGTTTTATTGTTTTTAAATCTGTAAACTGCCCAGAGTAGACCTTTGGTCTTGATGGGCAAGACAGAAATCCAATGAATTAAAAAAATGACTATGTACATCTATATATAATCTGAATAAACTAATTTTCATGGGTGCAAATATACAAATAATGGGTTATCAATTCAGTGGGATTATATACATCTCACCCTAGTGAGAAAGACTCTGATGTGTACCATGGCAGATGGTAATTATTGATGGGCAACTTCAAGGTTCCTGCTTTCTCCCTTACAGTTCTTTTATCTTTCAAGCTAGATTTTGTTTGGGCATCCGTTCAAAATACAGAATGGCTTCAAATGAAGACCAGGCATCCCCTACCCCAAGCAGAAGGCTGCGCTGTGTAAAGTATGACACATGGGCTATCCTGTTCACTACAAACTTGAAATTTTGGCTGGATTTTGTCAAGAGGGTCTGGACATTTAAGGTTTCCGGTCTATGTGGTTGTTAAAAATGCATTTCAGCAGCAGCTTGTGATGGAAGGGTTGACTCTGAAGGAACACTCTTTATCTACGTTTGTTAAGAAATTGAAACCTAGAACAGAGATTGAGGAATCAGTCTAGGATTTGATTGGAATCAAATAAAAACACCTCTAGTACACTCAGCATGTGCTGAAGTAATGCTTTTGGATCATCAACACTGTGAAGCATTTGTACTTTCCTGCAATCTACAAGCGTTTTTATAGAATAAAAGATATTTTAAAAAGAAAAAAGGCTGCAGTATATTTATTTTTGCTACCACTATGTTAAATTCAATGTTTTGAAACATCTAGTATATGTCTCCTCAAAATGTCATGTGAACACAGTTACATAATTTCTAAAAAGCCCTGGCACTAAATTGGTCCATAGGACTTTAAAAAAAGTTTCCCGCTCTTCCTACAAATTATCATACAGAAGACATTTACCACTAAAAGATACTTTAGCTTAAAATCACTTTTGCATTGTAATATTTCCAAAATATTTTTTAAATAGATACAATACTTCTAGGATATATGGCTATAATGGTTTATAGTAAAGCGAATCTTCCCGTAGTAGGAATAATTCATCATTAGCATATAAGAATACATCCTTAGCATTTACAAAAAATGTTATATTTAAATGAGATAAAAGCTTATTAAGCTGATTTTTTCATGTTTGTAAAAAGCTATTACAGTATAAAAATAAATCACTTTTATGTATAATTTTCAGTCATTTTGCTCAAAGGTGATTGTGAGGGGGGAAATATGTAGAATATCTGGCCAGCAGATTTTAGTTCAGCTTTGGGGGGAAATGCCAGTGAACAATTAGTTATTTCCATTGCTGTTGAAAAAAGGAAGGCTGTATTTATAGAGTAGACTGTACATATACAGAGAACTCCTCAGTTCACATACTTGCTTGGACATAAACTTCACTGTGTAACCCTAGAAAAGTTACTGGCCAGAATTCTATTTGTGACCATATAAAGTTTGTAAAGCTTGCCATTGCTAATTATTGCTAATTGACAATGTGCTGGAGTGCATCTCAGTTGCATAATCAGGCATGTGACCAGATAGGTGAATGAGATGTTCCCCAGCACCTCATCAAGTAGGTATAATTAATTACGACAAGTTATGCAAACCTTACACAAGTACCAATAGGATTCTGGCCACCACTTCTCATCAGAACAAACATTTGGGATTATTGAGAGAATAAAATAGGATAATATGAATAAAATAGGATAAACTGTACATACTGTACCCAGAAAGAAGGGCAGGATGCACAGAGAACCAAGAGATGTTATGGATTTTCACTACAACACCCAACATGGGAAATAACATTTCCAAGTTCTAGAAACAAATGTAGAAGATAGATGCACAAAGATGCCAGAATTATCGTCATTCTGGGTTTCGTGAGACTTTGACCTGAACAGGCAGACTGGAATGTAAAATCTGAAGAGAAGTTGAGAGTGATGGCTTGTCTGAAGCTGATCTAATCTTGACACAACTTGTCAGTACCTATCAAAGTTTATTTGATGTGGCTCATGCTTTTGCAGCATCCATGACGACCATGAGCCTATTGCAAATTATTTATATCTAATCCAGCAAATATAGAAGGATATAGTGAGGCTCAAAGCTGTGTAGCCTCAGACAAGAATCTTATGATAATCTATTATGATTTCCCCCATTTAACTCTTCCCCATTTAACAGCTGCCCCAATGCCATGATCGCACATTGTTTTGAACACTCTGCTCAGTCTAAAAGCAATTTCCAATGAGCTGGATTCCAAGAAACTTCTTCTAATGAAAAAGGTTTTTTCCCCAGAGACATACCTGGATTAGAATGTCTGTTCTGTCTGAAAATCAAAGACACCTTTCCCAAAAAATTATGCATACATTTGCCATTCAGTGTTGGATCCTGTCAAGAAAGTAATATGAAGGAGTTGCTCAGCATGCCCGCCCTACTTAACGTTAATATTTATGCCTCTGTCTTCCACCCTTGCTTTTATTTTGAAAATAGCTAGTTTTCCTTTTAATGATGAGATTCCATTATGGCTTCATTGGTAGAGATCTCAGTTTAGTTTGCCATTACAGTACAAATATTTAAAGTTTCTTAGTATTTTGTTTGCTGCCATGGATTTATGTTAAAAACAACTTACAAATGCACAAACAAAATAAGGAAATACAGTATATTTTTATACTGTTTTATACTGTTTTATTTTGTAAGCCGCCCCGAGTAGACATGGTCTAGAGGGGCGGGGTAAAAATAAAATAAATAAATAAAATTAAATAAAATAAATAAATTATGACTAGAGGTGGGCCTTTCATGTTTTTACAAAAGGAAGCAAACATAAAAGCAGCTCTTTTCCCCCCATTTACATGGTCTTCAGTTGGTTCCCAGTAGAGAGCTCTAAAACACGAATGATTCGTATGGATGATACGGGAAAGTTTCGTTTCTTTTATGTTTCCTTATTTTATATAGTCTTTCCTTCACCTTTGGTCTGTCAAATTACCCTGGAATTTTTTTTCATCAAATAGTGCTGTGAGTGCTGCTCTCAACAGCTAATCAGAACAGCCATGAGCAAGGAACCGCCATTTTGAACCTGTAAAAGGGCTTGGATTGAATGGACCACAGTGCGGAGTGCTCTTTTGCATCAGTAGTTCTTGTAGATGGAGTTACTGTGTGCAGCTAAGGTTCGGGTACCCTTAGGACTGTGCTGCCTGCCTGCCTTGGTGCCTCCATCTTGGAATCCTTCCCTTTCCCCCTTCATTTTTGCCCCCACTCTTTTCTTTGGATCATTTTTGTTGCTGTTGCTGCCAGCTGGGCTCAAAGAAGAGGAGACAAGAGAAGGCATGAAGTGGTAACGGGGAGATAAATCATTCCAATTCTAGCATGTTTAGGCTGGAGGGGACTCTGGTTGTATTTCTGATTTGATTTATAAATGGGTTGTTCGGTTAATTTACTGTGTACTTATTCTGTTAAAGAGGTATACATTGGTGGTTTTGTTCTGGCAGGAGAACCATATTGTGTTGTTGTTTGCTTTAGTATATGCCAAGTAGCTACCAACATGAATTTGACCGAACTCCGGGAGGCAGTGGAAGACAGGAGGGCCTGACGTGCTCTGGTCCATGGGGTCATGAAGAATCGGACACGACTAAATGACCAAACAACAACAAAAGTAGCCAGACAGTGGCTGGCTGCTGGCTACTTCACAGCCTTTCTTTTCCTATTGTGGTGGCCAAGGCCAGAGGGTCTCTGTTGTGCTGGGTGAATAGCACTAATACTAATAGCACTCTGCCCTAATTTTTGAATGCTTTGCTGCTTTTGCATTGGTTGGTGAGTGAATGAGGTATTTTTTCCCTTTGTGTATAGGACTGTAGGTGGTCATGAGGTAACCTGGATGGAGGATGATATTTCTGTGGTCTCTGGTGGTGGCATGAAAAGGGGTGGGTGAGATAGCACTTCCAGTCACTTTCTTTCTCTATGGATTTGTGTCTGCATAGGTTTGAGGAGTTTCTTACTGTTGCCTGCTTTTGGAATAGGTTGATTTTCTGTTACCTTGCCTCTGTGTTTTTTTTTTGGAAGTAATTTTAAGGATTCTGTAGGGCTTTGGAGTATGAGAAAAGACAAATGGGAAACCTGAAACACAAGAATCAGAAAGGAGCAGTTTATAAAAAAACACAAAATGGAAAGAGGCAGTCTTAAAAGAAGCCAAAATGAAGGAAATTTGAAAATTTCATTTAAATCACTATTTATGACCACATTTTAACTACCCACACTCCATATTATTCTCTCTACACTAAAATGTAATTTATTTTCACTGAATTATTCAATTCCTGATAGCCAGTCTTATACATGGTTGCGCAATGCTTTGAACTTACACATTACAAAGAATAATATCATTTGTTATTGCTGAAGTACCATTGCTGTTAGAAGTTTAAAAGATGATGTTGTTTTTGCAAAAGAAAAGAAAGAGCAACTTGTGACGCCCCCCCCCCCCATACTTGCTAGTATGTATTGATTACTTCTAAATTGTTACGTTTTAGGGGGAAATGGGGATTTGGGACCATTTTTCAATTTTAGGTTTATTTTTGTAAATTTTAATGACTATAAATAATTAAAAGCTAGCCATATAGCCCAATGGTTTAGGTATCTGGTTGAGAGTTCGATTCCCCCCTGTCCCTCCTGTGAAACAGAGCCAGCCTCTGTGGCCTTGGGCAAACTGCACAGTCCTAGGGTAGCACCTAAAGACGAAGGTAATGGTAAGCTACTTTTGAGTACTCACCACCTGGAAAACCCTAGGATGGGTTGTCATAAGTCAGAATTGATTTGATGGCACATGAATAATAATAATAATAATAATAATAATAATAATAATAATAATAATAATAATAATAATAATAATAATAATAATAATAATAATAATAATAATAATAATAATAATGATGATGATGATGATGATGATGATGATGATGATGATGATGATGATGATGATGATGATGATGATGATGATGATGATGATGTTTAGTAAATAAAATTTCATTCTTAAAGTAATGAATGAAAACAAAAATCAATGGCTAATGCCAATGAATTATTTTTTAAAAAAATAACACTCCAAGATCTGGGGCTCTGGTGTGATTTTCCTGTAAGAGAAAAATCCCTAATTATGTGGGAAGACAGGGCCTTCCTACTGAATGTCAGATGAGTCCAGAAGTAGGTAGGGGAAATGATCAAGGCTTTCAGTGTTCCACGTAATAATTGGAAATTCTAGATAAAGTCTGCAATAAAGTTTCATGGATGGTTTTCAAAGAAGCATAATGAATAGAAATGAATAATTTACCCTTGGGCACCTTCAAAAAGAATAATTATTTTAAAAGTGAGAAGAAGAAAGGTTACAATAATGGGACACTCCAGTCCTGTGCATATTTACTCATATGTTAGCCTCCCTGCTTTGGGGGTGAGGAGGCCTTACTTCCCATTCGTAATGCCTATGGTTGCAACCTTAATGTCTTTTATCTTCATCCTTAAATAGTGGTATGGTGGTAAACTTTGTAATGCAGGTGTTCAGCATGACAGCACAGGTTTCCGCTGACATTACTCTAGTTGCTGTTCAGCTTATTTCAGCGCCCTGGAAACTCATTCGGCTGTAGCCAGCGAGGTGGGTTGTGAAATTAAACCTTAAACTCTTGTGTTTTGGGGTGGGGTTTTTTTGGTCTTTTTTTTTTTGCTCAGATGTTGGGAAAAATGAGGAATACGAATTGGTTCAGACATAACCTGAGATTGGCCATAACATCAAAACAATGTTTATAATGGAGTAATGCTGCTACCTTGCTGGAAATCCTTGATAAATGTTGCACTAAACTACTGCATAATAATACTACGTGATTGTTTGTTTTCCTTATGGGGACTCTTCTTATCATTTATTGCGCGTTAGATGAAGTTAATAAAGAGCATGAAAAGAGAGCACTTTTCTTTACCTCCTCCCAGTAACTTATTTTCTTTCTTTTGGGGCCTCTAATGTTGTTTACTGTCTGCCACAATGATACTTCAATTTTCAGAGATGTTAGCTGCCTTCTGTTGCTGATTAAATTCTTGTTTAGTTTCACTGCCAAGTCTGTTGGATTAAATTAACAAGCTCTGTTTGCTTTAGTGGGAATGACCTGTAGCGACCTTCAGCTTGTACAAAATAATAATCTTTTCAGTGATTTATTGATTTGGTGCTCTTTATCTTCTCTTAACAAAATGTGTATTAGGAATGTTTGCCTTTAGTTTGCTTGAATTTACACGCATGTGTTGCTTTATTTCAATACGCAGGAGACGATGTGTAATAGCTTTGCTCACTTTACTGTTATTAACACTCCCATTTCTTTTGAAGACTTGTCAAAGCTTGATCATGCTAAAGATAAATTTCATATTATACTTCAGTCTATCAAAGAGTCAGTTTTTGAAAAGTATGCATCTCAGGCAACCAAGAATATAAGAACTTATTATTTATTTAGTTTTAAATTCTTTAAAGTTTTATCTCTTTTAATCATTTCTGTACAGTAAAGAATTCTTGTTACAAAAAACCCATTGAGGAAGATAATAGTAAATATTAAAAAATGATAAAAATGACCGAAGTTACAGTTTAATTTTGGAAGTCTTGGTTCTAAACAATGTAGCAATTAACTTGTCTGTTATCCGTTCCTTCCAAATGCTGAATTCTCCACCAGCTAAAAGTGCCCCTTGTCAAATGTAGAATTTCATTTCTTCTCACTGTTATTTGCCTTAGTTTCTCAGGGTGTGACTACATGGGGGGCATTGTTTGATCTGCTGTGTATTTACAATTTATTATATTGGGTTTACCTGATTGAATTGCTGTGGGAGTCCAGGTGGCAACGTGCCAGAGTGAACAGGGCAGATGCAGAGAGCTATATTTGCATATAAGCATCAAGGTGCTAACAAGTTGCTAATTGGCAATTTCTACACCCCCTTTTTTGTTTATTCAGTTGTCCTAAGTGTTATGGTGCTTGGTTGAAGGGAACTGACCCCACAAGCACCCCTTTTGTCATGAGTGCTTCCGAAGACCTGGACCCAGAAGGGTTAACTGTGGCTGAAGAGAATGTGGACAGATCAGAAACACCTGAACCGCCTCCAGATTCTCCCTCCACAGCAGACAGGCTTTGGGGCAGGCTTCGGGAAAGACTTAGGAAAGAAGATCAGAGGATTGCTCAAAGGCTTTCCACAGAGACCTGCGTTCATCTAGTCCTATTAGCAGGATAGAAAGCTTTCCAGCAGCTCAAGGAGCTGTTTCATTATAAAACAGTTTCCAGTGAAGCCAGAAACTCTGTGGAGGCAAGGAGTCAACAACTTGGCTCGCATCCATGTTTCTTGTATCGTGTTCCTGACCCTGAACTCTGGACTCTGCCCTTGAACTACGCCGGTATTGGACTTCGGACTCTGACTCTGGACTTTGACACTGGACTTCCTTCTGTGAGTTAATTTATGGACATCGGCTTTGCATTCTTGGCATTCTTGACCCTGGACTGGTTTATCGGACTTTGGCTGTTGTAACCCCTGGGAACGTGACACCTTTGCATTGGATATGGTGATCACACTTGGTAGAAAGTGGACAAAAAATGGTGTCAAACTTGATTAGAACAAGCTTATCCCTGCCGAATGAACAACATCAACACCCTCCTCATGGGCTTCCCTGCACTGAGCATTGTGTAGTCACAAGGTTTTAATCTGAATTCATCTTTGCCCAATCCAATGTAAATTGTGGGGTAAATGGCCAGTGGAATCACTCTCTTGGTTTCCACGGTTGAAAATGTTAATTTGGGCATGGATATCACTTCTATACAGTATCTTCTGCAATGAAAGAGAAGTAAAATATTCATTCAGCTTTTTTGCAATCTCCCTGCCCTCTTAAGTAGCCGAGTTAAGTTCCTTGTGATCCAACATTTCAACCACTCCTCTGAGAACCATTAACTTGAATGAGTCCTAACTCTTATTACAAGGGCTTCCTCCCTTTAGGCCCAAACATTTTATTGTTGTTGCCCATCCTCTCTCATTAGGACAGATCAGAGCCAACTAATGAAAGAGGAAAACGGGATGAAATGTTGCTGTGTTCCTTTTTCTTGCCCTTCCATCAGCTAGTTATCTAGAGCAGGTTCGTGGACCAGATGGGGGTGCACTTTACCTCAGAATTTTATGTGAAGTGCCCCTGTGCTCTGCTCATAAGCTGCCTATGACTTGAAAGGAGCCTGTGAAGATGTGATAAGAGTAAGAGAGTGATGAACACCTCAGGTCAGTACTGGATCCCTGCTGGTGCAGACGGCCCCCAATGCCAACCCATGATGCTGGGTCAATGATTCAGTCAATCTACGAACACAAGCCCAGGTTTTAGTAAGAAAAAAAGAGACATAATGCTATCACTTTGCTGACACCAGTAAAATCCCAGCAATTTTATAGGGATGCTAGAAAATCAGATTCCTAACTTGTTTATGCGGCTCGTCTCTTGCAAATCCCTTTCTAAGCGAATACTGAACAAGAGTGAAAGGAAAATTATCTTGTACTTTTGTGGCAATATACAAGACTGGCACTCAGTCATCACCTTAAGCTGACCAATTGATTTGACGGAAGCACTGATGAAGGGTGGACTTCACTTTTAAAAAAGGATAATGGAGATTACGTGGGCATCAGTGTTTTTGGATTATCACTGTCTGTGAACAGAGATAACATGGCAGAGAGGCTGTTTGAGCTCTGTTGTAGCCTTTGTATTGATTTCAGGCCCTTGAACCAATTCTATTATGAAACAGCCATCTATCAGGAGAGGCTAAACTCCTCTTTCCTTTAGATGTACAACAAGGGCTTTTCCAGATAAAGAAGCAACATGTAAGAGAAAGTTAAAAATACAATCTGGAAGTGATTCTTCTTTGGCTTTCTCTGTATGTGTGAGAGAAAATGAGAGCAGTATTTCTTAAGTTTATAGTGTTCCTAATGCCTGATGTGTGTTCCCATAGAATCCATTGTAATAGGTTGGACATTACTTACCCCTCTACAGAGTCATTTCATTGTCTAACCCTTATATACACAGGAGAGGGTTTCTGTTACTAAGTTGTCTGGGAGTTTCTTTTCAGGTCTTTGACAATGGGGGTGTGTGGAATCACTGGTCTTGAACAGCAGTTGCACGGATGAATATTATGCCTGGAATTTTCAGGTGAAAACTTGCAAATGTCTCCAGCTGTTTTATGAGAATCTCTGTTTACAAAACGGCTATTTTTTCAGGGTTCCAGTGACAGGGCTGCTCAAAGACATATCTCTACCCAAGACAACCCAACATATAACATTCTTTCCTGCAAAATCTTGATGTATACTTCCCAAGACGAATCAAATTGCTCACCTTTTTGGACTGCAAGTCCCAGAATCACTGTGACAAACAGTAGGGCTGGCTCTGAAAGAATTGGTGGTGATGATTGCAGATATCAATGTGACAAACCCAGACCTACTGGGATCTGCCACACGTTAACTAAGCTGCCACCAACCATTCCCTATAAGAAGTCACACAGACCAGGGATGGATTTTCAACAAATAAAAGAATAAGGTTTATTTAAATACAACACACAGGGAAAATAAAATGATCAGGTGAATAAGATATAGTAACGTGGCTTAGTCTCATTCATACATGCACACAGTTTGGTTCACACAGAACACTTAACTTGAAGCACAGACCCTGAACCTATCAGTTCTGGCTAACCAACAGACACCTGAACCTATCAGGTTGGTACTGACTGACACACAGTAGTACCCTGTCTGACACACAGACTCCCACACCAGCTTCTTCTTCCCAGCTGCTGCTTCTTCTCCACACAAACTCCACATATATACAGTACAGCCCCTCCTCCTGATGTCCCGCCTTCCACTCCCCATAGGATGGAACTTTCCCTCCAAACCCATGACAGACAGGTAACATCAGTGCTGTATGTAACACCTCCCCTCTTTATAAGTTGTTTTGTAGGGGGAAAGCTAAGGTGCTTTTCACCAAAAAACAACCTGGATCCAAAACATACTAAAACAGTTATACATACAATATCATACTTACTTATACTTACACTCTATTAGGCATTTAAACATTTACCATTAACAATACATCAAGTTACCTTTATTCATACAAACCAACATGTTTAATAAACAGACACATTTGACTTTTTGTCATCAAAATATATACATAGTCCATGTTTCTTTCGCCGTCTTCATTCTTCAGGTCTTCTTGACAAAGCGTCAGCAACACAGTTCACTGACCCTCTGACCACCTTCACTTCAAAGTCATAGTCTTGCAGGTTTAAAGCCCACCTCATAAGTTTACTATTGTGGGTTTTCATTGTCTTTAACCATTGCAGTGGTGAATGGTCAGTGCACAGAACAAAATGTCTTCCCCAGATGTAAGGCTTGGCCTTCTGGATTGCGTAGACTATGGCCAGGCACTCCTTCTCCACGGTTGCCAAATGTCTCTCACCTTTCTGGAGTTTCCTACTCAGGTAGGACACTGGATGCTGGTCACCATTCTCATCCTCCTGGCAAAGAACTGCTCCTACCCCGCTGTTAGACGCATCGGTGTAGATGATGAACTCCCGGTCGAAGTCTGGAGCACGCAGCACTGGATAGTTGATGAGCGCCTCCTTCAACTTCCGGAACGCCTCCTCACAGTCGCTGGTCCACGGGATGCGGTCATCAGCCTTCTTCCTCGTCAGATCGGTCAGCGGAGCCGCAATCTCGCTAAACCTCGGGATGAACTTTCTGTAGTAGCCCACCAACCCAAGAAATGATTTGACTTTTTTCTTGGTGTTGGGTCTGGGCCAATCACGAACTGCTTCTATTTTGGCCTCTAGGGGTTTTATCACTCCTCCCCCTACCATGTGACCCAAGTATTTTTTTTCTGGGCTACCCAGCTGCAGTTTGTTCTCTTTGCAGAGCCTAGGCCAAAGCACTTCCTCCCCTGGGTTAAAGTGCCTCTCCCTGCCTTCCTGGTCATCCCAAGCTTTCTTTCTGACCTTTTGAGCTTGCAGGTTTTCTGCTGCCAGCTCTAGGTTTCTCTTTAGGTCTTTCCTTAAAGAGTCTATATATGTCACCACATCTTGTGGGTCATCCTGGGTGATCTGCTCCCAATTTTTTTTGATCAAATCAAGGGGCCCTTTCACCCTTCTCCCAAATAAAAGTTCAAATGGAC
Source organism: Pogona vitticeps (assembly GCF_051106095.1). Classification (NCBI taxonomy): domain Eukaryota; kingdom Metazoa; phylum Chordata; class Lepidosauria; order Squamata; family Agamidae; genus Pogona; species Pogona vitticeps. The sequence continues at coordinate 23,585,835 of NC_135788.1, read as the reverse complement.
TGAACCCGGTACTGGCTTGTGGCACTGATCGATACGCAAACAAAAGGGATTGCAGCTTCTGGTCCCAATTGTTTGGATTCTCTGCCAAGTAAGCCCTAATCATGCGCATTAGAGTCCCATTGAACTTCTCAGTTAACCCATTACTTTCAGGGTGATAGGCAGTGGTTTCCTTGTGCTTAATTCCACAGATTTGCCATAAGCGTTTCATGAGCTTCGATGTGAACGATGCGCCCAAATCTGTGATTATTTCTGAGGCAAATCCCATCCTGGACATATACCCCACCAAGGCATCTGCCACTGTGTTGGTTTCAATGTTAGTCAAGGGTATGGCTTCAGGGTACCTCGTGGCATGGTCCACAATGGTGAGAATGAACCTGTTCCCCCTCTTTGTGGCCTTGGGCAAAGGTCCCACAATATCCACCCCTATGCATTTGAACGGAGTGTCAATCACAGGCAAAGGGCACAACTTTGCTTTGGTCCTGTCGCGGCTATTCCCCTGCCTTTGACACACATCACATTGTTTACAGAACTCTTTGATCTGCTTCCCTATGTCAGGCCAGTAAAAATTCTGTGTGATTCTCTGCTGTGTTTTGTTCACCCCTAAGTGCGCAGCAAACATGTCAGAGTGCCCCCTTTGTAAGATCATGGGGCGATACTTTTCAGGTACCACTAGCTGACTTCGGATCCCATCTCCCCCTTTTGAGATATTCCTCAGGGTCTCTCTATACAAAATCCCCTTTTTCTCTAGAAATCTCACTGGGGTTTCAGGTGTTAGCTGGGCGTCAGTCACCTGTTCAAAACACTTTTGGAGAGTGGCGTCTGCCTTTTGCTCTTGGCCAAATCGGCTGTCTGTGGTTAAGGTTTCCACCACAGCTTCTGAACTCCCCTCTGCTTCCGTCTCTGGCTCATCATTACCCCCCTGAACTGTCCCCGTGGTGGCTTGTGAACGTGTAATCACTAGCACCCGTTTCACATGTTCAGCCAGGTCATTTCCCACGAGCACGGCTGCTGGCAGAGTCGATGAACTCGCTAGCCGCCAAACTCCCCTCCAGCCTTGAAAGTTCACAGGTACCTCCGCTACTGGCAGTGAGATCACCTGCCCCTCAATCCCTGCCACCTTCATGCTCTCATTTGGGATTATATATTCCCTAGGAATAATATCTGGATGGCACAGGGTCACCTGGGAACAAGTGTCCCTCAGCCCCCGATACTGATGGTCAAGTATTCCTACGTCCACCCCTGCTGTTTCAAACAACTGTGAATCTGTTCTCACGAGCAAGCAGTGCTTGACCTCTACAAGAGGACCATTTTCCTCAGCCTGATCAGCAGATGTAACTGTTCCAGATTGAGTAGCCATGGCAACAGGCTCCCTCAGTGACAAGGAGCTTTGCTCTTTCTGGACACAGAACACAGCTTTTGGCTTGGTTCCACTCGAATCCTGAGGCACAATTCCTTTTAGCTGCTTTAATTTCTCACACTCTGAGATTAGATGGCCCTTTCCCTGACAGAAATAACATTTTCTGCTATATTTTGAGTCTTTCTCATCTTGTTTTGGTTTTCCCTCCAAAATTTGAGGTCTTGGTTTCATGTCTGAGGGCTTCCCTTCACCATGGGCCCCTCCCCCTTGCTGGCTTTTCCCTGGTCCCTGAGAGTACTTGCTGTAGGTTTCTTTAGGTTTCCCCATCGATTTCCCCTCACCCAAGGGCTTTCTTATTTGGGAAATAAAATCTGCGATCTCGGCTGCTTCTGCCACAGATTTCGGTTTCCTTTCCCTCACCTGGAATTTCAGTTCCCCATGCAGGACTGAATAGAACTGTTCCAGCGCTATCAAGTCTTTGAGCTGCTGAAAGGTCTCTGTCCCCTCCTGAGATAGCCATTTCTCTAGCAGCCTCACCAGTTGGGCCCCCACTTGGGTAAAAGTCTGCTCTGGTTTCTTGGTGATTGACCTGAATCTTTGCCTCAGCTGTTCCGCATTTATCCCATGTCTGGCAAACACCAGTTTTTTAAACTCTGCAAAATCTTTCATCAGTTCCTGTGGCATCTCTGCATAGACTTCTGCCAGGCTGCCACTGATTAATGATCGCATAATGGTCATCTTCTCAGTTTCCCTTACTGAGAAGTCCACAAACGCTCTTTCCACTAAGGAAAAGAACACCTCAGGACAATCTCCCTTGTGGTACACAGGGAATTTCTTCAGGTCAGCTTTAGACAATTGGCCTCCCTCAGAATCCCTATTGTTATTATTGTTCTGATTCATCAGTTCCAATTTTCTTAACTCAAACGCCATCCTTTCTTTTTCCAGAGCAATTTTCTCTCTCTCCCTCTCCATTTCCATTCTCTGTCTCTCTAATCTTTCTTCTTTTTCAAATTGCCTTTGTTTCTCTCTTTCCCTTTCCTCCATTTCCCTCACCCTCAGTTCATGCTGTTGGGCTATAAGCATTTTCCTGAGTTCTGGGTTCTGTTCTCCCGTGCTGTCACCCTGCACTGAGCCAAATTCATCCTCAGAACCTTGGTCCACCTGGGGGTCTTTCACTTCACCCATTTCTGCCATTTGGCTTCGAGTCAAGGGCATAATCCCCACCCCCCAGAACAGGCTGCTTTCAAAAGTCAAGCCTCAAAATAAAGCGACCACTTTTTTTTTCTTTTGTCTCAGAACCAGCCTTCTCTAGATTGCTGCTGTTCTTCAGCACTAACTTGCAACAGTTGCGAGCCAGAGTCTACCCCCCTCTGCTAGGCCTCTCAGCAGGCAGGCTAGATCACTGCTACTACACAGTTTTGCCTCAGCTTTTTTTCCCGCCAAAACAGGCTGCCTCAGAGCTCCCTAATCTAGTCCCCAATCTGAGGTTACACGTTCTTCTACTAGTGCACCTCCCCGTGAGGTACACCTAGAAGATTACCTACGTGCTCTCAGATTGTCCCTGACTAGACCCCCCTTGCTCTGGGCACACTTGCCAAGGCTTTGCTGGACCACTGGACAACTGGACCAGTCGTATCCCACACGCTGGACACCAATCAATGTGACAAACCCAGACCTACTGGGATCTGCCACACGTTAACTAAGCTGCCACCAACCATTCCCTATAAGAAGTCACACAGACCAGGGATGGATTTTCAACAAATAAAAGAATAAGGTTTATTTAAATACAACACACAGGGAAAATAAAATGATCAGGTGAATAAGATATAGTAACGTGGCTTAGTCTCATTCATACATGCACACAGTTTGGTTCACACAGAACACTTAACTTGAAGCACAGACCCTGAACCTATCAGTTCTGGCTAACCAACAGACACCTGAACCTATCAGGTTGGTACTGACTGACACACAGTAGTACCCTGTCTGACACACAGACTCCCACACCAGCTTCTTCTTCCCAGCTGCTGCTTCTTCTCCACACAAACTCCACATATATACAGTACAGCCCCTCCTCCTGATGTCCCGCCTTCCACTCCCCATAGGATGGAACTTTCCCTCCAAACCCATGACAGACAGGTAACATCAGTGCTGTATGTAACAGTGACCTTCTCCATGCTCTTTGGAATCCTGGTCTTACCAGTTTCCTAATGGTGTGAATGAACGGAGTGCACATAGGCTGCTCCTCAGACCTTCCAATTAGCATTGGGGATATGACTAGTGGGTATTATATGTTGATGGTTGGGCCAGTGCACACAGCTCTGTTTCCTGTTAATTTCTAAAGAGACCTATAGGCAGAGGTAGAGGAATGCTGCATTGAAGTTGGCTGCAAAGCGTTGGTTTCGATCAACTGACACACAGCTGGATAGCTTAGTGGTTTAGATATCTGGCTGAGGAACCAGAGGTTGAGAGTTCAATTCCATGCTGTGCCTCCTTGACAGGGGCTGGACTCAATGATCCATAGGGTCCTTTCCAGCTCTGCAGTTCTATGATAATGATAGTGATGATGAAAAAAAATGTTTCTAGGCATTCAGTATACTCATAAAAGCTATTTTTAAAGCAGCAGTTTATGATGCAGAGGATGAAGAGGGATATATGTTCTTTGTAAGGGGCTCAGCTGGTAAGCTGCTTCCAACCAAAATACTGCAGGTGTGAATGCAGATGCCATGTTGCATGAACACAGTATGTATGTTTGTAAAGTGTGATGTGAGAACCAGTAGCAAAAACTGGCATCCATTTATGGAAATCAGAGAATGCATCAGAGGGTAGAAAGGGGCCAGACAAGAAAAATGTATCCCCGAAAAATTTTCATATGAATGATGAGTTTCTCTGTTTCTTTACTACAATGCAAATAATATCCCACAGAACAGGCTAACTTTTTAATGTTTCCCGTATACTGAAGAGGATAAATTATTAACAATCCTCCCCTCTGCCATTTATCCTCTGTTTACAAGACTAGGAAGTGTAACTCGTATAAACAAGCTGACTGACATGTTGTTACAGTACTTCACATCACTACACCTCTCTTCAAATCATTAACACTATAGAACTGTTTGATGTATGGCTTAAATTCTGCCATAATTCCTCTGGAACTATAGCAAGCTAAGGAGCTGCTCGCAATGGGTTAAAAGGGGAAAAGTGTTGTCAGGTTGTGAAACTTAGAATAACAACCAGCCTTTTCTGTTAAAATTCCTGGGTGCAACAGCACAAACAGGATAACAAGTCGCAATGCGTTAAGAGATCACTTCTGGCTGATGGTAACCCTATGAATGAGAAAGAGCTGGTGTGGTGTAGTGGTAAAGTAATGAATGAGAAAAGCCACTCCTTAAAATACCTCTCGGATCAGCTGGATCAACCTTGACAATCAATGGGATGACCAATGTCACAGCTGGATCACCCTCACATCCAAAATATCTTGAAGACCCATTAGGACTATGATAACTCAGATGCAATTTGATGGCACAGAAGACGGACATGAATTGGTGACCTCCAAAAGGTCCTGCCATTAACAGCCCTGCTCAAGCCCCTTTTGGCAAAATCCTTCTTGGCTTGGGGCATGGTATCATTCGTCCTGATTTTTGGGGGATTACATTGTTTGGTGAACATATACAGTGTGTGTTACACAGGTAGTGTCCAAAACAGCCTGGCTGGAGGCCACTTGGAGATTTGCTCCCCTAGAGAATGGGATATCAATCTCACAGCTGTTTGTTTTTAGTGAGAAACTGAGAAAGAAAAACTTTTTTCTCCTCATAGTTTTTTCTGTGAAAAGATTTTCTTCCCTTTTCTTTTTATTATTTTTTTTCCTGAAAAACCACACAGGAAACCTTGTGGATTTCTGGAATGTCTCATGGTCATTTTTTTCCTGACAGAAAAGGCAAACTGTGCAGAATGATTACTGTTCCTGCAAAAAAGAGAGTCATATTTCCTACACAAGGAAAAAGCAAAACCACAGCGTGCTGCTTATATACCGCCCCATAGCACTTAAAGCACTCTCTGGGTGGTTTACAATTTAATTATCCAGGCTACACTCCCCCCACCTCACCCCAGCAAGCTGGGTACTCCATGTACCCATTTCAGAAAGAATGAAGGCTGACTGAAGCGCAAGCCAGCTACTATGGATTGAATCCAGGTCGTGAGCAGAGTTTTTGCTGTAGTACTGCAGTTTAACCACTGCACCAAGAGTCCTTTATTAATCGGTGCTGAATTTGTAAATTCCCTACACAAAAAGATTGGTAGGAATGCCTCCATATGGCTATTAAAAACTGCACATTTGAAGCCTCAGTGACATGTAGTGGCTTCTTGAATGCCTTTGGATTCAGTTAAATATTTTAGGGTTACCTTAAACCTTCTAGCCTTACAGCATGTGCAGCAACAAAGAGAATCAAGCAGGCTATTCTGTATTTTAAAGAACAACAACAAACATAAACAAACATAATCATGTGTCACAGAGCCAAGAAGTACTCTTGTGGCACCTTACAGAATTGCAAGCCTTTAGTTGGTCTAAACCAGTGATGGCGAACCTATGGCATGCGTGCCACAGCTGGCACACAGAACCCTCTCTGTGGGCACATGAGCCATAAGTGACCATCAAGACATACTTACCCATCCTCTGATCCTGGATTTTGGCACTCCCCTCTGCTGGTGCAATGGTCCAGCAGAGGGGTGCAGTGGTGACCATATCTGGTCTAGCCCAATAGGGGATTGAAGGACCAGTAAGTATTTCTTCGTTAATACCACCCATGGGGGGGGGGGGGGACGACAAGCATTTAACCCTTGCAGTGCAGGAGCAGTTGTTTTTTTCTAAACTAAAACCTCAGCATTCGGGTTTTAATTGCAGTATTGGCACTTGGTGAAATAAATAAGTTGATTTTGTGTTGCAGTTTGGGCACTCTGGCTCATAAAGGTTCACCATCACTGGAACTATTGTGAACTGCAGTCCAGTTCTATTTGCATCTGGAAACTTCACCCAACTAAAACTTGTTTCTCTCTCTGGTGCCATAAGACTCTTGATTTTAATGTAACAAAATACAGGCTGGCACGGCTACCCCTTTGAAAATGTTGATGCTAATTAGAAGAACTGAACAAAGCCAGGTGGGTGAAATGGATAATAAACAAGAGTGTTAACTTCTATTTAAATCAACATTTTTGTATGTTTATTATAGGTTGATTTTTCCTTTGTTTGTTTTGGTCTTCTGAGATTAAAACAAACAAACAAACCCAGAAGTCTCCTGACATGTGTCATGTTTTGCTTTGTTTGTTGCCCAGATTCAACTGACAATCACAAAAGCCATGAGACTACTGGAGGTACAGGCTTGATGGTACAACTAGTGGTTCAATGCAGCCAGAGTTACAGGCTCAAAGCCCTGGGGCTTTGAATAGAAGGACTATGATGCAGGATCCCCTGTTCCCACTAAGTTTAGCTGCAACCTTCACAGTGGGTTGAAAAGAAACTAACATTCCCAATAACAGTACACGATTGCACATTAATAGTAATGCAAGATAATAATCTCCTTCTTGGATGCACACCTCAAAGTGGTGGAAGGGTTTGAGTGTGCCAATGAAGCTGAGAAAAATGCCACTAGGAGGCCAGACTCTATTATGAGCCTGGACTCCTAGCAAGGTCACCCAAGGCAGAATGATCACAGCTGAGACACCAGACTAAGATGCATCCACCCACTTCAAGGTTGTTACTGGGCAGCAGTGGTTGCTGAAATTGATATTGGTGGAGGAGGCAACGGTGGTGACATTCCAGCTAACTTTTGTTAATACTGCACAGAAGGCATTGTGCTGTACTTTCCTTGAAAATCCTATGATGAGCCAGTTGAAAATGAAACAAGAGATAGTGCTGGAAGATGAGACTCCAAGCACTAGGAAGAATTCAATCAGCTACTGGGAAAGAGCAAAGGACAAAGTACAAATAGCTCTGTCACTGATGATGCAGGTAGATTAAAGCTGAAAAAACATCAAGTGGCTGATGTGCACAGAAGTAGAAGGAAAGCTGTACAACATGTACAGTCGGAACATGGAATGTGAGTGGTATGAATGAAGGTAAACTGTTAACTGTAAAGCAAGAAATGGACCATATAAACATTGCAATTTTTGATATCAATGAATGAAAGTGGACCGGAGTAGGACATTTTCAGTCAGACAGCTACAAAGTATTCGACTCTGGAAATGACAAAATCAGAAGAAATGGAACAGCTCTAATACTGAGGCAAGATGTAGCACAGGCAGTTAGGAGCTATAATGCAAGATCTGACTGAATACTGTCAGTCAATCTCCATGGAAAACCTGTCAACATAACTATGATTCAAGTCTATGCTGCAACTACCAGCGCTGAAGAAGCTGAAATGGAAAGATTCTATGCAAGCATACAGGAGGAAATTGATCACACACATAAACAAGACATTTGTAATCATGGGAGCTACCTTTTATAATGATACCTTTGAAAGCAACATAATGTGCTTTTTTGTTATTTTGTTTCCTGGGATAATAGATAATTTGGGAAGTTAATAATGAAATGAGAAATTTCACTCACTGTATAAATAAAAGTGAGCTTTAGAATGGCTAAGTAAAATTTAAAAATGTAACATCGTTGTCTTTATTCATGTGCAGATATATCCCAATACTATAGCCAGTTTTAGTGTGACTGAGAGTTTCCACAATATTATTTATTACTTTTGTAACCTGCTCCTCTTTCAGAGACTTAAGGGCATTCTATATTAGACTCAAGGTGAACACCTGTCCAGTATCTATGTAACCCCTATGAAATATTGGTTCAGCTTAAAAGAGTGGGATTAAGAAAGAAAAGGGCTGTGAGTAAGAGGTTTGAATCTTAGAAAGAGCGGGAGAGCTGAAGGGGCTGGAGCTGCTGTTGTCAATTGGATTACTAAGGTCCTTGGTCTAGGTATAATGTTTATATGTTTGTGTTGGAGGGGGTGAATCTAATAGTGAATTCATGAATTGCACACAATTGTATTGATATTTTTGAGTTTTGAAGATTCTCCTGTGTTATGGATATCCAACTAGGTGAGGAAGATATCTTGGATTTTTGTCTGACCTTGAAATCAAAGGGACATTTGAACTTTGCAAATTCTACAGTAAACCTCTGTATTGATGCTGTTTTCGAGGTCTTGGGTGCACAAATCGTTGCATTTTTGTTGTTGGTATAATTGTTTATGTTGTCTGTTATATGAATGCAAATAAGAAGATACTGTACTTTGTGAAATCATGTTTGCAAGATTCATCACTAGTAAGCAACTAGCCATACAGAACTTTAAAGTGTTATATCTGCACCCCAGCAGAAAAGCCACCGGGAAAAGCCAGATCCAGTTCCTCTTCTTTACCATTGCAACCAGCTCATGCACGTCTCTCTCCCTCTTTTTCAAAGAGCATTTGGGGTTGGGGAGGAGGAACCGAGATGCTGCTACTTGCTTGCTCACTCATGTCTGCATGACTAGCATGCAGCTTATGAGAATGAGGAGGAACACAAACAATAACAACTGGTGACAAATACAGTGATAAGGTGGACTCAATGAAGGAAGGCTGAAAGTCCTTTTAGAACCTGAAGCTGACACTGGAAATAATTATCTGCCTACTCACTCACATATTAGAACAATAGCTAGAACCCAAATCATTTTACTCTGTATTGACTACTTCATCTATCAAACCTTACTGACATTTCCAAGTATGTTCTCCTTTCAACGATGCTGAGGTAAGGGGGGCATTGGACTCCTTTGTAGTTCAAAATCCATGTATAATTTTTATGTCCACAAATAGGTAACCATGAAGCATAAACAGTTGACTAACACACAGAGTACAGTTCTCTCTATCCGGGTTCTCTTTCATGGCATTGACAATCCTTTCCATACATTACTGAGTGTAATGAACCTTAAAGGTCATTATGACTCCGTGAACTTGAGGAAGAATTAGAGATGTTCTCTTTAGGGGCATGTAGACCATTTTGACACCTTCAGTGTTGAACTCATGACCCTGATTCTGGGTGCCCAGAGATACAGTATTTATTTATTTAGAGAAGATCTGTGTATAACCAAATCTGCGCTGCTGAAACCTATGTAATTCAAGAGAGAAGTGTATTAGCTAAGGAAGAAGCAGGGAAAACGTTGGTTCTGCACATACCGTCTCTTGCTATTGGTTATGCTGGCTAAGACTTCTGGGAGTTGAGACTTGGAGCATCTGGATGTTCCCCATCCCTGAATCAATGTTGCATCGTCATGGAAAATTCATTTCCCTCGAAACCTTCCTCAAAGTTAGAGCCGTGGCGTTTGTGTTTGAATATAGAAGCAGGGCTGTTTGTGTGATAGGGATACTGAGAAAGGAATCTGCATAAAGAGGAGGGCGGCAAATAAAAGCAGTGTCTCAAGCTTCAACGGTACTAATAAATTGCAAGAAAAACACTTCCTGCCAAAAATTAACATTGTTCATGAATCGTAACGAGATGTCCAACTGACACGCTGACAACATGGCATGGATGCAGCTTTGGCAAGTGTTCATAATCCATCTGTGCAGAAATTCCCAAAATACAACATTACAATGATTGATTTCATAAGTGTAAAAACATAAGTGCCCTGAGGAATCAGAGCCTCTCTAGGCTGGCATCCTGTCTTCAAGTACCTAACTGGGTGTTTCTGGGAATCTAATGAGTAGGATTTGAAGTAATCAGCAAGGCTCCACATACTGTGTGGTTTCCTTCCTTTCCTTTCCTTGTAATAGGGATTATTGACCTGCTCGCTAGATCCACCCACCCGTTTATTAAATATTCATTACTCTAACCTCATCAGTCTTTTGAGGACTTCTCATTATGGAGAAATGCATGGGGACCGTTGACCTCCATTTTCCTTATAACAGTTCATGGAAGGAATGTCTGAGATATGCAGTTCTGGCTATAATCTCTGTCTCTTATAAACTGACATGAGTGGTTGGTCCAAAATGGGGAAAACATACCAATGTTTCAGTGCCATATCATGAGGTTTTTTAAAAGGTACTTGTGTTTCCCATCACCCACAGTTTAGACTGTTACCCTACTGGGGCAATTTGCATTTTTCTTTTGGACTTAATTTTTTTTTTAACTGAACTTTGTGAGAGTTGAATTCAGTTAAAGGAGACCTGGGTGATGGGCAGATCCTCTTGATGATGTTGTTGGAATGCATCTCCCATCAGCCCTGGCTTACACAACAAGTGGTGAGGAATGCTGAGAATTGCAAATGAGGAACATCTGGAAGGCTGCATGATAGGTTATATTGGCCTAAATCCTGTTAGTTACACCAATCAATGCAAAATAAATTGTGCAGCTTTTGAAGGCAAATTGACTCAAGTTAAGAAATCACTGTAGACATTATTTGTTGTTTCCTGAGTTGTGTGACTTGGAATGCAATCAATAATGCCTGCACTGATTTTTTTTAACCTGAGGCAATTTGCCTCCAAAAGTTACCCTGTTAACATTATGGCAGCATAAGTTCCCAACTGGATTTGGGGCCATTATGTACATTAATGGCACATTATGATTATATATTTTATACACTTTATTTTTATTTCCTGCTGTGTTCACATTTCCATAAAACATTAATCGCAGCTAGCACTTGGTTACTGGAATGTCCAAAGGTGGCATCGTTGATAATTCTTTTGATATTTCATATCCTCAACATAGGCAGAAAAAAGATTGCCATGAGTTAAGCAGGTATCTTTGGCTATCTCAGTTTTATACCTATGCTGTAGACATTAAGCCCCCTGGGCATAGATGACATTTATTCTATGCTTTCCATTCTAATCTCTCTCTATATTATCTTTATATTGCCATTCAACCCATGTAGAATTAATATTGGAAATTAATATTGCTTAGTAGTCATAGATCTATTGCAACTAGACTGTAACTTTGCCCTTAACCATTACATAACAGTGGTACAAAGATTACAAAACACCACCACCTAGGATTGTAAACTGGTATTCCTGACCTCTCTTGAGCTCACAATGTTACTTTAAAAATACTGTGCCAAATGGAAAAATGACCATTACTGCATTACTGCACTTAATGAAAGTTAGCATGAACATTTATCTCCAGAGAGAGGATCTCCAGTAGTATATAAACTGGTGTAACCCTTAATCCATTTCAAGAATATGTGTCTTTTGCTTTTGTTATCCAGCTGAATCATTTGTATTCCAGGGACAAACAGCTATTTCAAACATGGTTGCTATTCCAAGTGTTTTAACATAGGAAAAGGTAAAGCTTCCCCTTGACATTTAGTCCAGTCGTGTTCTACTCTAGGGGGCGGTGCTCATCCCCATCTCCAAGCTGTAGAGCCAGCGTTTGTCCGTAGACAGTTTCCGTGGTCACGTGGCCAGCGTGACTAGACATGGAACGCTGTTACCTTCCCACCGAGATGGTACCCATTTATCTACTTGCATTTTTACATGCTTTCGAACTGCTAGGTTGGCAGGAGCTGGGAGAAACAACGGGGGCTCACTCTGTCGCATGGATTTGATCTTATGACGGCTGGTTTTCTGACCTTGCAGCACAGAGGCTCCTGAAGTTTCACCCGCAGCACCACCACGTCCCTGTTTGTTTTAACATACAAGACCCCTATATCTGGGGGTTCAATTTGCTTATCTGCTGCCTGATAATACTAAATCAACCCCCCAATATGTATTTATACGTATTTCCAGGGTGTATTTATCAAAACTAGCCACTAGAGCCAGAAACCATGCAATGTATAGCACTGGATAATTCTGCATTTTTCAGCATTTGGGGAGTGGGAACAGATCCCCTATGGATACTGCAATCCTAATGTATCTGTTTTAGGATGGATATTGGAAAATCTGGTTAATTCTTTAGGAACTGTTAAATGTCTAAGTAATTCAAGAATAGTCATCAAAAGGAGGTGGACAAAATAACACTCTTGATTCATCCTCCACTGATGTAATGCCTTTTACCCATTAAATAAAATTTGTATAAAAATAATAGTAGGATACTGATAATCAGTTTAGTATGGCTGAAACTAGCACAGCTGGCAGATGAGTATTTTAATGTATTTCTAAATTAAGTAAGGCAGTGTAAAGACAACATTGTATATAAATCCAGTCTTCAAGGGGTTTACAATGAAGTCTATGTTTATGCTGAGGTAGACAGAAATAGCCTTCTTAAGGATTATCATATAGCTCTGGGTTACCTTATCTATGAAGTCTGGGTCCCGCAAACCATTCTGGAATTAGTTTGTGTTCTGGCAGTCTAGAATAATAACAATAATAAGAATTTACAGTGTTATAAATATAGCAAATTGAAGAGTGGCATTCCCCCCCCCCTTGGAGCTTCTTTCCCAGTGAATTAAAACTGCAAATAAACACAATACACATCACAAAGCATAACACCCTGTACTGATTTCAGTAATGTATACTGCGTCTATGCTTTATACAGCTCTAGACAAAGGAAAAGTGCAATGGTCTTTCCTGAAGAAAAGAACAAATGCACCTGTATATATTTGTATTATTCTCTCATTTTGTATCATGGAATTTAAATTAGATGACATCCACTATAGAACCACTGAGCTGTCTTAATGGCTCCAGGGTACAAGGGTGCATCTTAATTTTCTCATTGTGTTATCACATGGGAAACATTCAGTTACAACTAAACAATAGAAGTCTGGCTTGCTCAGAGGAGCTTCTTTCTTTCTTTCTTTCTTTCTTTCTTTCTTTCTTTCTTTCTTTCTTTCTTTCTTTCTTTCTTTCTTTCTTTCTTTCTTTCTTTCTTTCTTTCTTTCTTTCTTTCTTTCTTTCACATTTGCTTCTCAGTTCAGCCGGCATCCTCCATCACATATATATATCTGAAGGTTTTGGAACAACAGTGACGGAGGATAGATAGATAGATAGATAGATAAATAGATAGATAGATAGATAGTTTGGACTACTGCCCAACACAAATTTGTCACCCCTGCAAAATTGGAGTTGCCAGATTTCATTGTCGGGCAGTAAGCAGGAGTGAAGAATCAAGCAAAGTTTGAAATATTGGGGGCCAAAATTATGATCCATTTTCTAAAAGTAGAAATGGTTCCTTTGTTTCTTTAAACCAAAGAAAAGATCTTGTAAGTAAATCTCTTTCAACCCATGAGTGAACTAGACAATACAGTTAGCGCATCATTAGAAACGGAACTCCCTTGAAAGGAAAAAGAGACTTGTTTGTCCTAGCAAAAGGTGTGGCAAATTTGTTTGTTTTCATTTTGCTATTAAGCACTCAAGGTAAACACAGGTTTCATTTGCAAGCCTGATTGCTCAGATGCACTCTTTTTTAAAAAAGGAACTTTGTATCTGGAGAGAAAGCATTATAACAGAGAAGATATATGTTTCCTCTGACTTGTGATTTAACCCAGGTCCTCCAGGTCCCTGGGATAATATCTATGCCCGGTACTTTCATCAAAGCCTAGACATAGCCCCATGGAGCAGAGCAGCCAGGAGGCAATTCTCCTTTGTCTCTTCCCTGAACATTAAGTTAATCTATAACAAAGTCTCTTGAGAAGCAATTCAACCTCCAGAGAACTTGCTATTCAAGGCAGTGTGCCCTCTTGGGACTCTCAATCTCTCTGCTCGGTTAACTCAGTTTTTTCTTACTCCAAGCTTTGCAAGGGAAGTGAGAATCCTGCAGTGTTTTCTCCTTCTGGGCTGTGTTTCTCTTCTGCTGTCCCTTAATATATAAGAGTAGAAAGCATAAGAGAACAGGAAAGAAATAATCACTTAAAACAGGTTTGGATATTAACTAAGAGTATGCACAGGGAAGAAAAAGGAAGATGAAGAAAAATCATAGCAGTGGGTTGCTATGATTATAAGTGCCAATATAGAATTTGTAAAAAACTGAAACATCCATTTCACAGTTCAATTAATGACCAGACTTGTTTCCACTAGCAACTCATTAGCTGTACCAGATGGTTATATGTTATGTGGGCAGCATCAGAATCTAGGGTTTTAAGTGAGCAATTAGATATTTGAGTGCTGATAAAACCCAGGTTCAACCCCTCCTGTTTAACACAGAAAGGCTGGGGGTGGGCTTCTGCAATTTATCTCTCTATCTAGTGAAGTCTAATGAACTTTGCAGAGGAAAGGAAGTGAGTCATTCCAAGTCACTGGGGCTTGGGAAAAAATCTAGAAAGGTAAACATGGAGGGTGGAGGAGCCTCCTTTTGCCGACCTCCACCAGTGAAGCAGGAGTAAAATCACTGGCCACTGGTTAAGGAGTTCCTTTTTAGATTCAGAGTGCATATAACTTCTGTACAATAAGGTGAAGCCACGCACACTCTAACATTTAAAAGAATTCTTTAATTAGCAGTTCAGTGATTAACACAGAACAGAGCAAAAAAAAAAAAAAGAGAGAGAGAGAGATGATGTTGTGGCACCATTAAGACTGCTATATTTTAACATAAACTTTTGTGGAACATGTCCACTTCATCTGACATAAGAATTAGAATACACAGCATCAATCTGTCACTGCCAGTGATGTCATTCCCACTGTGCTGGCAGAGCTCTGTAAGAGCATTCTGCCTTAAAAAATTTAGAATCTCATGGTCTGGAGAGTCAAACAAGGATTCATAGCTGCAATCTTTGATGGTCAACTTCTCCAAGAAAAGAGACCAACAGGGAATTGATGAGGGACCAAGAGATCAACAGTGAATTGACAAGGCTCAGCCCTGAAGCTGGCACTTTTCAACATTCTTATTAATGGCTTGGATGAGGGAGTGCAGGACTGCTTCCCAAATTTGCAGATGACACAAAATTGGGTGGAATAGCTAATACTTTGGGAGATAGGAACAAAATTCAAAAAGAGATTGATAGGCTTGAGCACCAAGATGAGAACAACAGAATGAAATTTAACAGGGAGAAGCACAGAGTTCTGCACCTAGGAAAAATAAAACAAAGAGTTACAAGTTGGAGGATACTTGGCTTAGTAATGCAACATGTGAGAAAGATCTTAGAATTATTGTAAACCATATGCTGAATATGACACAACAGCCCAATGCCGCTGCAGAGAAATCAAATGTTATTTTCAGATGTATTAACAGAAATATAATCTCCACATCCCTTGATGTACTAGTTCCCCTTTATTCACCAATGGATAGGCTTCACCTTGACTACTGTGTGCATTTCTGGACACTGCACTTTAAGACGGATGCAGACAAACTGAAGCAAGTTCAGAGAAAGACAAACAAGGATGATCAGGGGACTGGAAACCAAGCCCTGTGAAGAAAGAGTATAAGAATTGGGTATGTTTAGTCTTGAAAAAAGAATACGGAAGAGGGGTATGAAAGCACTCTTCAAATACTTGAAAGGTTGTCAACCAGAGGAGGGGCAGGATCTATTCTCAATCATTCCAGAGCACAGAACACTTTTGCTTAGTCACTAGATGAAAAAGATACTTTCCTGTTGGCTCAACAACCACCATAGTGCATGAGACAACAGCGTAATGCACACCATGAGCCATGTGGTATACTTCCTTGACCATATACAGTAAGTGAGGCCACACTCTGTACCTAAAGAAACAACAAGATATTTCTACACCACCTTTCTATTGAAAGATAGATTCTTGAAGTAGCTTACAGATTTCTTAAAATAATAAAAAAAAAGGTAAAGTCCAATTTAACTAAAAGAATTATAATAATATAATACTATGCCTTCAAGTCAATTCTGATTATGGCAGCCCCTTTCAGGGTTTTGTAGATAGATAATATTCAGAAGTGGTTTATCATTCTCGTCTTCCTGGGCATTCTGGGACTGTGCGTCTTGCTCAAGGTCACACAGGCTGACTCTATTCACAGGAGGCCCAGTGGGGAATCAAACACTCAACTTCTAAACCACTGAGCCATTCAGCCAGCAGATGAACTTATATAAACCAACCCCATTGTAAAAGCCATTAAAGTTAAGTAAATGTGTTAAAATCGGCAAATGATACTGTGAAAAATAACACAGGAGGGCACGTTAAACATTGTATCACTGTATATATGTTTAATGTTTAACGTATAAGTTATATATATATACCCTTCTTAAAAGCCATTGGAGTGGAAACACATCGTAACTCAGAATGGAGGGCGTTTCATAGACTGAGAGGATCACCCTGTGCTTGTTAGGTGAGCATCTGAAACTGTTGGCCCTGTTAAGAAGGCCTCTCCTATAGGTTTTTAATATTTGGAAAGGTATATGATATGGGGCGCTCAGTGGCACCCCATCCCCAGCGGGGAGAAACCTTCCTCCATGCCTCAGCAATTTGCGTCCTCACGAACGCGAGCATGTGCCTTTCAGAACTCCGATTTCAAACCCCCACTGAGGTGCCATCAGTGCCATGAGGGAACAGGCTGGGTAGGTGGGACTCGTTCAGCCCTGGAAGGCAATCCATCTAGGAGAAGGAAAATTCCGATTTCAAACCCCCACTGAGGCGCCGCCATCCATGCCATAAGGGAACAAGCCGGGTAGGTGGGACTCGTTCAGCCCTGGAAGGCAATCCATCTAGGAGAAGGAAAACTCTGACTTCAAACCTCCACTGCCTTGTGGCTATATCCACCGATGGAAAAGGCTTCAGGAATTAACCTAGAGGCAAAATCTGGAGCCAGAGACCCGGAGGCAGTTCGTGTCATTCTCTCAACTCCTGCGATGTCACTGAAACCAGTTGTATTGGCTCTTGCCTTTCCATTGGACTATGGGGGGATATGCTGTTTGGGTAACAGCCTGTCCTCCATATTATTTTACCCAGGCTTCGTGCCCTGGAGAGGACACTCCAGCTTCATGTACAGTGTCAAAACACTAGACGCTGTTCCAAGTCCTCCATACAGAGGACGTTACCATAGTCTCCCGAGACTGAAGGATGCCTATGATAATAGAGATAGGCTGTCTTGTAAGACAGAGCTTAATTCTGTGCACATTGCCTCAGGAGCAAGCCCTTGTCCATACAATCCCAGAATGCAAACTGGAATTTAGTTTCGAACACCCAGCTTCCCAGTCCAGAAGCCACGGTTCAATTTCCAGGTTTTAAATTGCCTCTGATCACTGCTTAGCAACAAGAACAGTTGCTAGCTGAATGGGGAACCTCTATGCCTGAACATGGCCGAAAGCCAGGGGTTCCCATCCTTTATAATGGAAAGGAACCTAAATAATATCAGCCATCCACCCCTCCCCCCCCCCAGCATCTTCAACAACATTTGTATGGCCAGCAAGAGACTGGGAACCACCTTGCAAACTATTTTCAAATGCTTTATTTCCTTTCCCGCATGTCTCGTTGCTATTTGGCCTCTAGTCTTGCACATCTAACTCTGTTTCCAATCAAGACAGGTTGTTATAGTAAGTCTCAAATGTTTCACCCATGAGTAAAATAGACGGAGCTGTTACAAGTTGTTCTATTTTCCTTTTGACGTTTTAAGTTAGTGAAATGGCTGGGTGTTCTCTGATGTAACACTCTCTGTGAGACTTCCGTAAAGGTCACAGCCTCCAAGCTCTTAATGGTCATTCTGATGCCTGAAAAGTGAAGCGAAATGAACTGTACTGTTTTACTGCTGAAGTTTGAGTGATTGACAAGGGAAGAAAGATCACACAGGAGAGAATTATTTTTTTAATTTCAGCCTGTCACAGCACAAGATGCTCTCCTTCTCCCTTCCGAAGTACCCTAAGGCAAATCTCTTGTTCCTCAGGATTTCAGGATTCTAATCTTGTGTCATACCACATTACTATTTATGCCGCGTAGAAGTTTTCATTAGCAAGTATATGTTTTTGGCAAGAGTGTGGAATAACATATAATCTGACCATTTTACTCTTCTGCTTTCTCCCATTTTCTTTTTCATAGTCATTTAAACTAAATTGGCTCAAGTCCAATTTTAGTTCCAACTGAAGTGAACCCATTGAAATCAAGTGCTGACCAACAAGTCGCCTTCATTTCATTGAGTCTACTCTAGTAGGAACTAGAATTGGATTTAGCCTTAGATTCATAAATGCATTTGTTTTGTTGTTGCTGCTGCTGTTATATCATCACATCACCTCTGATTTATGGCAAATTTATGAATAAATGATTTCTAAAATGTCCTGCCTTTAACAGCCCTGCTCAGCTCTTGTAAACTCAAGCCTATGACTTCTTTTAGGGACTCACTTCATCTCGTATGTGGTCTTCCTCTTTTTCCTGTTGCCTTCAACCATTCCCAGCATTACTGTTTTCTTTCCAGGGAATCTTGCCTTCTCACGAAGTACCAAAGATGGAAAGCCTCAAATTTTACCTCCAGATATTATTCTGATTTAATTTGATCTAGGACCCACTTGTTTGTCTTTCTGGCAGTCCAGGGGATCCACAAAGCTCTCCTCCAGCACCACATTTGAAATAAATCTTTTTTTTTTTCCTGTCGGCTTCCTTAACTGTCCAGCTTTTACACCCATACATGGTGATCAAGAGTGTAAATAATCTTGGTTTTAGTCTGTAAAGTTACTGTACTTCCAAGGTGTAACATGTATTTGTAATTTTCTGGAGTTGGCTCTTTTTTTGTCCACTTGACTAAAATGCATCTCCTGTACAGTGTGGACTTTCTTTTTTGTCCTCCCCTGTAACAAACTTAGGTTAAACTAGATGCAAAAATGGCAATAACGTTATTTGGTTTTCAGGCAAACTGTAGCAATAATTTAACTCTTTTCTAATCTGCAGTGCTCCTGTAGTCTCTCTCTTTATGATCAATTTCCTATTAATGTGAATACCAGAAGATCTTAACTATTATCCCTAACACTGTTTTCAAGCTGCTGCCATTTGTATTTTAGACCATTCTAAATGCATTACTCATAAATGCAAAAGATGCATTGAACCTCTCCCCTAGCTTGACCTTGCTTTTTCCAGATCTGTCAAAGGCATTCTTGTTGAAATTACTCACATCACTTGCCAGTCAGACCTTCTTAAATCCACGTAAGACTTCCCATTCCATTTTTCATTTAGGAAAACCTCTGTAAACTTTTCTTTTAAGCTCGCCATGGCCTTGGCTGCCCAACCTAATCTTTTTGCCCTTTTTATTTCCTGCTATACCTAACTACTTCTGACCTTCACTGTTCCAGCTTTACTCTCTTCAATAGCTTCATGTTCTTCAATAGCTTCTGTCCTTCAAATTGCTCCTCAAAAGTAGCCCGTTTCAAGGGGCTTAATGTCACAGCCTAAATTACTGACAAATAAACATTTGCTTCATTTTATTTAATATTTTATTTATTCACTTAATTTATATCTCACCTTTCTCCCACGTGCAAGACCTTCTGTCTCTCTTAATTCAGTGAAATGTGTAATATCAAAGCAAAATCCCCATGGGTCAGAATGCTTATTCAAGTGACAAATGCTTCTCTTTTCTTTTCTTTCCCACATAAGAAATGATAAACTATAAGCGTAAAAAGCAGAATTTATGTGTACCTGTATTTGCTCATTGAAACATTGTAACTTTTTCCTCCCATTATTACCTTTCATTGTTTCCTCGTTGCTCCTCTTTTCTTTCTTTCGTTATTCTTTCAGCCCTCCATTCATTGATTATGTAATAATGGCAGTAACAATGAGGATGTAGACATGGATATGCTAATATTATGTGGACTGAAAGCATCCCCAGTACTCTTTGAATGGGCTGTTGCGATGTCTGAAAGAGCTATGGGCCACTCTTTCTGTATCTTGTTTAGCAGGGGCCAATACTTCATGGAGAAGAACCAGGACTTGCCATTGTTTATCTACAAATGTATTCAAGAGGGGTTTCAGAGGAGACAAATAGACTTGATTCAAGCACCTAGTTTTCCTTTTAGGTACTCAGAGAATGGACAGGGCCATTTTGGACAATATATTGTCATTAAACTTAATAATAGTAGTTGCCCAGTACCATCTTTTTTTTTTTTTTTGAGAAACTTGGCTTTCACTGTCCTGAAACCAATAATGTATTTCTTTGTTTTATGCGCCCTGGTTCAAATGACAGAAACCACAGCTATAGCTTGGAGGAAAGAGCACTAAATTGTTTATTTATAAAAGCACAGTGTCAATGTATCATGGCGGTTGCCCTGCTCAAACTGGCACTGCTGTAAGAATCCCAGGTACAAATTCCTGGGGGTCAGAGGCAACAATCTGAGAGACTCTCTCAGTCTAATTTGGCTCTGCTAGCTCCTCGGAAAGTGAGTGGAATACAAATAAGGAGCAAAGAAGTGAACAAGGACTCAGTAAACGTAAGCAGTGGAAGAAGATCCAAAGCCACCTCAGTTTAGCAAACTCAGTAAATATATATTTAGGTCAAGATAAAGCCAATACACTTTTTTTGGAACTGTGTTTTCTATTGGCTTTATCTTGACCTAATATATATATTTCCTGAGTTTGCCCAGGTTTTGGAATAGCCAGTAGCTGTTCCATATCATAGGGAGTCATAGGGCAAATGACCCATTTGGAGGCCTCTGGAGGTGTATAGCTGCATTTGTAATCTATTGGTTTGCCTGTATTTCAACTGGGCCTATCAACCCAGGTACAACCGCTCAGCCCTTCTTCAAGCAGCTGATTGCTCTGTCCTTGTAGTCCAAGCTGCTCTTACTTTTAATCTGCCTTTTCCCATTCAGTACCTTCCTTCTGTCTTGCTCTTTAAGAAGCTTGTATAATTAATTAGTTAAATGATGTCAGGTTGACTTCAATTTACCTCAACCCCATCCTGCCTCCTGCCTTTTTTTTAGTTATAAAGTGTTCAGAAGCAGTTAATTCCTCCCTCCCTCTGTCTGATGGATGCATGGGACAGCAACACTTCCTGAAGGCTCCACAGGGAGCAGGACATGTCATTCTATTGGGCACACACATGGCAGGTGATCTCTCAGGAGACACAGTGGGGGGATCAGTCTCTGGAGCTCTAGCCAGGAACTCCAACTCTCTGAGTTATACCAGGTCTAAATCTTATGTATTTCTCCCACAGATATAATTTCACCAACTTTTCTCTAACAGTGTCTTTCTATGTGGTTCCTTCCTACACATCACTGATGAGCACATTTCCTCCAGAGTCCCACCCCATTCTGCTTCACTCTTCCCAGATAATTCAGGTGGCTGCCATAGGGCAAGCTTCACAGGAATTCAAGAGCTATCCCCCCCCCCCGATATTAACCCCCTACAGCAGTGAAATTACAATAGCACTTGTCCATATTACTTGATTATTATCATGACCTAGAATTTAGGAATGTCACATTTTTAGACTACAACTGCTGGAATTACCTAGCCAGCATGGCCAGAACAGACAATTCTGGGAGAAGTCAGGTTGGCTGGGAAATTCTAGTCAGAAAAAGCAACTTCTGCAAGTGTTGTCACCGCCATTTTATCAGGGGCCGCCTAAAACATTTAGCTGAGGCAAAGGATAAGATGGTATTCCTACCTATTCCAGCTGACCTGAACTGGCAACTGATTGGATAGTATTCTCCATCACACTTGAGGCAGTGGGCTAGTGTTGGCCATGCAACATAGCTGCTGTGCCCTGAAACCACAGGTGCCACCCAAGAAGCTCATTGTCCAAACAGCTGTTAAAACCATCTCCCATCTGCCACTTCAGGTGGCTGCTTTATGCTGCCTAATGATAGGGCTGGTTCAGCCATTTCCATTCTCTCTACTGCCTCTCTTTCCTCCCTCTATTTTTTCCACAGTAATCTTTGGATTGTATGCTCACTGGAGCTCAGAGCCTGAAAGAATAATTACAGCATGCTTTCCTCAAAGCATACTGCTATTATCCCATCTTGGATAGCTAGAGCTCCTAAAAGAGAAGGAGCCTGGGTCACTTGAGCATCCATGAGAATATTTTGTACATTTCCATAAAAAAATATTAAATCTGAGACATTTTTTTCTATACTGGTGCTCCCACATACATTTAAGATCTTTAGGATGAAGGTCAAGGGAGAAAAATGCCTCAAACCCCAAACCTTTAGGTATACCAAAAAGAGAACATTACCTTAGGAAGGGTGTTAATCTTAACCAAGTTAATTCTTAACTGATTACAGCAGGATGAGCAAATATTACGAGTAGTTCTGATCTACCATTTCCCATAATTATTTTTTAAACCCCTTTTTTGTTGTTTTTGCATTTTTGTAGCAAGTAAGACTCAAGGGCTCCCTTATTTTAATTATAAAAAATTGCCACTAGAAAGTGAGAGGAATTTTTAAATTAATTGATTTGTATAATTAAAATATTTTTACCCTGCCTTTCTCTTTAACAAAGACCCAAGATGGCTTACATTATTAAAAGACAATATTTAAAGCTAAAAACAGTAAGAATACAAATACTAAAAAGGATCAAACAGATCTCGCACTAAAAGTCAGTAAACAAAGGCAACATCAAAAACAAAGCAGTAAAGCACAACAATCCATTTTAAAAGCCCATTCCAGCAACCAGTCATTAAGGAAAAGCTTGCCTGAAGAGAAAGGTCTTTGCCTGCTTGTGGAAGGAGAGCAAAGATGAGGCCAGTCTGGCTTCCAGTGAGAGGGAGTTCTGAAGTCTGGGAGCGGTGACAGAGAAGGCCCTCTTGCATGTCCCAACCAGTTTTCTCAAACTGCTTTTAACCATTTGAGAAAGACATTTTTTGTTAACCCATTTTTCAGTTAATAAAAATCCATTGTATTTGTGTTTATTCCCCAAAATAAATATTAAAATATGCAAATTAGCATGTTTGGGTACACATCTCCCCAATGTCCTTGTGGTGCCTGAAAAATCTGAAAAATGACCTTTGGCCCCATTCATGAGAAAAGAGAATAGCATATCCACCTCTTCTTAAAACACGAGACAGAAATACTTAGGCCACCAACACACCACCAGCTTCCTCTGAAGTGGATGAGGAGGAGTTTTGGTCTTGTGGCAAAGGATTAGGTTGGCTGGGTTTTACTCTTAAAAACAAATAATATTGCAGTAGTGGACAGCGGCATTTAAAGAAGAGAAAGTTAAAAACAACATACATGGAATGTCAGGGTCTAATTCTGAATTTAATCTATTCGCGAAGGCTTTCATGGCCGGGATCTAATGGTTGTTGTGGGTTTTTCGGGCTCTTTGGTCATGTTCTGAAGGTTGTTCTTCCTAATGTTTTGCCAGTCTCTGTGGCCGGCATCTTCAGAGGACAACACTCTGTCCTCTGAAGATGCCGGCCACAGAGTGCTGTCCTCTGAAGATGCCGGCCACAGAGACTGGCGAAACGTTAGGAAGAATAGCCTTCAGAACATGGCCAAAGAGCCCGAAAAACCAACAACAACCATAATTCTGAATTGTTGGTCATGCCTTATCAAGTTATCCGGTTATTTTTAACATTGGGAGAAAAGAACTGCTGGATAGCTCAGTGGTTTGGTCTCTGGCT
The DNA here is from genome assembly GCF_051106095.1 of Pogona vitticeps. Classification (NCBI taxonomy): domain Eukaryota; kingdom Metazoa; phylum Chordata; class Lepidosauria; order Squamata; family Agamidae; genus Pogona; species Pogona vitticeps. The sequence goes on along the minus strand of NC_135788.1, from coordinate 23,562,097 downwards.
GTAGAACCAGAGATTGGGAGATCGATTCCTTTCTGGGCCTCCTTAGCAAGGGCTGGCCTTGATCTTCTGCAGGATCCCTTCCTGCTCTGCAGTTCTAAGATGATGATTATGATAAGGTATAAATAAAATAAAATGAAATAGACAGAACCCTGTTGCTTACATGTGATAATCTGATTCAGAAGAAATTGCAGTCTCAGGATGTAAGAAAATAAATCACCCTTTATTTCAATTTAAAATTGCCCAAGTGTTAGATCCTGAATTTATGGCATCCTTCAGGAGCTGTATAAAATAAAATAAAAAGAGTGGGGTAGACAACACATTAACACCTTCACATTTTTACATTTCAATACATATAACAATCTAAAACTTTGTGCATTATTCCCAGTAAGAATATCCATCCAATATATTTTACATTTAATTGACAAATGTAGCCATTTTATTTTATACATGCTGTTGAGTTTTGGTCTATATTAGGTCTTTTTCCTTTATCTGGTGTGCACACTGCACCACTAGATTAATTATGATATTGTGGTTGAAAGACTCCCTGTTTATGGATGTTATCTGAAATGACGCATGGTGAGGAAACTTACAGCAATTCACCACTGTGATTTATGCTACTTCTTCTGCTGTATACTGTAACCTTATTGGCATTTGCAACCTTGCATTTAAAGAGACACTGCCACAAGCATTTCAGCCATTCAGCTGACTGTCACAAGAACTAGCCAGTCAACACTCTGAGTAGATAGATCTTCCCGTCCCCTTAAGTCCCTTTTGAGGTTTCATCTTCTTTCCAAAAATAAAGAAGTGAGTGTGGATCCCCATTGTCTTCACGTTTCCAGTTTTGTATACCAGTATACAAAGCAGGGCTTTGTGTTAAGTATTCCCGGGGTGAAATGACTGAAACGCAGTCAACTGAAAGAGATGAAAATACTCCTTGGTCCATCTACACTGCAAAATATGTCAAATTAGATCATTTGTACCCAATCACAATTCACCTTCAATAATCCATTGCAGATGGATATTTAAATTAGTGCCCAAAGATTTGGTAGTAAGCAGAAAACAAGTGAAACGTGTCTTGTTCTCCTGCCAGTTGAATACCATTAATAACAAGTATTCCAACGGGTCAGATTCTCAGTTGGCAAAGTGTTACACAGAACAGTTTAGAAATGAAACAAACAATTAACACTAAAGGTGCAAAGCCAGGTATTCATGAAGCTGACAAAGGACTTGAAGCAAATGTTTTAAGCATGCCTTCCTGTGAGTTTTTTTTTTTAGTTCATAGTGGAAATGCAATTCCAAAAGTCACATCTCAGGTTATCAGATAATTTATTGTGGCTGGATTATTTTATCACTGTGATTTAAGATGAGAGCCACTGGCTCTTCATTTGCATGCGATCTTCCCAGGTTTGGCCATAAGGACTATATAAATATTGTGGAGACTGTAATCATCCTAGAGTAATGGCCAGGACGCAGGGTTTTTATAAGAAATAAATTAAAAAAAAACACTATAGCAGAACTTGGGAAATAGACTTTGCAGGTCCAAGTATCCCCCAGCCAGAGTGCTGGCCATGCTGCCAGGAGGATTCTGGGAGTTGTAGTCCAAAAAGTAACTTGTCCAAAAACTGAAAAAAGTTATGGTGAATTAGAGCTATAATTTCTTTTTGTCTGTAGTACTGAAAATATATGCAAAGTTTGTCTGGGTGCTACTCCAAAATATTGCTCATGATATGCAGAGACCTATTCCATGTACACCCCTGTGACTTTCAGTGGTGTTGAATCACTTGGCCCTGTACTTGAGAACCCTTCCCTATCTTCCATTGCACTGCTGATCAATGCTGGCAAGTCCATAACTCCTGATTAATGTTTGGCACTATTTTATGCATAATGCCAGAGCGTGGAGAACACCCATTGTTTGGGGAATGGTACCCCCCCAGGAGCACTTTTTTCACCTCTTAGTAGGAGTTGAGTCTATTCACATTCTCCTGTTGCTGAATCCTAGATGCTACATGAGCTCAGTAAAAAGATACTGCTATGATGCAGCTGCTTCATGAATTTTTAGGTGGATTTATCCTATAAATAGCTGCTTGTTATTTATGGATGATGAGAATTAAAGATACTATCCTCTTTCTCTAGAACTATTTATATCCAATTTTAGTCATCTTTCCAATTAGCTATAAAGATTAAAAGTTATAAAGACAATACGTAGAACCATTATAGTGTTGTGGATAGAGTAGTGGTGTAGGACTTGGGAGACCTGGGTTCAAATATCTGCCTGGATATAGAAACTCCCTGGAGGTGGCACATTTGTAATGGACATTGCACATAGCACAAAAATCCTGTTAGCAGAAGTGGGCAGTGAATTGACAGCATGTTAAAAACACACACATAAAGACCAGAATGTCTTTATGTGTATGTTGCTGCTTGTTAACAAGGTGCTGGTGGCATTCAAGGAATATAACCAGGGCCTCATTGATAATTGTGCCAATTTGCAGTCATTTTCCCTTACGCAAGTAGAAATCAGCAATGAGATTCTGGTCAAAGCTTAACTTTTTTCCCTAAAGTATTAATAGTAACGGGAAAGAAAATTCAAAACTCTAGAATGAGTTGAGAAAACACTAGTTTAACAAAAAAAAAAATCCATATTATAGCCTTCCCATATTTCAAAACAGCCATCCATCAAAAAGAATGTTTGCAAAAAAAAAATTGTACATGAAAGGAACAATTATTTGTTTGATTGACTGATTCACTGGTTAGTTGGTTGGTTGATCGATTAATTAAAAGTGTTTGTCAACAACCTTTCTGCCTGAAAGCATAAAACATACAATAAATTACAATGCACAGAAAACATTTGAGAAAACAGACTAAAACCAGCCTCTTTTGACTTGCAGGGCTGCTGCATGTAGGCCTCTGTCTCTGCCGTAGTCCTTCCTCTGGGGTGGTGTCTCTGGAGGACAGGCCCCTGCTATGCTTGTCAAGACAGTGACAGTGTGGGTTCATTGCCTGTCTCTGGCATCCACCTCTGGAAGATGGCAATTGTCATTGGGGGGGGGGGCTACGTTTGCAGCAGGTCTAATAGAAGTCTCCACCTGTGCCTAGGTTCTCTCAGTAGAAATTCCAGATAAAATGGAATAATGAAACGGAATAAATCCATGTGGAATGACCACTAATATCTTCATGCATTTGACTTTGTTCTTCTTCTTCTTGTTGTTGTTTAGTCGTTTAGTCGTGTCCAACTCTTCGTGACCCCATGGACCAGAGCACGCCAGGCCCTCCTGTATTCCACTGCCTCCCGGAGTTGGGTCAAAGACTTTGTTCTAGTTGAAGAAGATTAGAATTAACAGAGTTTTAATACAAATGTAGACACATCTCTTTTTCCCTTTTCTTTCCAGCAGTAGTTTACCTGAAATAGGTCCCCTTTGATAATTTCAACCTTATTCTCAAATGCATACATTAAAAAAAATCTAATTAAATCACTGGATCCTGCATGACTTGGGCTAACAGTGTTTTAAATTCCGTAGACTATTCCAGACACTTGCCTAAAAATGTAAAGGAGCATTTGTCATCTTAGCTTCTAAATGCTATTTGATGACACTTCTCAGCTTACAGTCTCATATTGGGGCAATATTAAACATGACTGAGGCCTGTAGTTAAAGGTAATGTTTATGACGGATTTCTATGCCAATTCACATAATGGACAGTGCTTTCCCTTCTAAGTGAAATCAAATAATCCTCATCTAATTTTGGAACAACTGTACCTTAACAAAAGTATTTTTTTCATTACAATTTGCATTATGGATTTTGATATTACTTCTGAATAATTTTGTGGCCCCATCTCTGCTGAAATCTGAAGCCTGTCCTGAAGGTTCTTTCCACTAAACATGGGCATCACACTCTAGCAGTTAAGAAGACTCCTCTACTGCAGGAAGAGGCAAAATGGAGCCCTGGAGATATTGTTGGCTTCCATCTGCCGTAGCCCTCACGACAAAGAAAGGCATGCTGGGACTTGTAGCCCAGCAAGATTTCGAGGGCCAAACTTGGCCCACTGCTGCTTTGCTGCCTTGTCTCTGTGAAGTAACTGTATTAGTTGTAAAAAAAGGAAAGAAAAAAAATGAAGAAAGACTGAAAAAACTGGGCATGTATAGCCTTGAGGGTAGGAGACTGAGGGGAGATAGATAAACACTTATCAAATACTTTAAAGGTAGTTATTAGAGACAGGTCACATGAAGCTGGCAGTGCAGCACCACAGGTGCCCCATAATCATCCCCCCAACATAACAACTGGTCCATTTACCTGTTGTTGCTCATCACAGGAGTCCGGTGGCATGGCGATCCAGGCAGGAGCCCAGGCTGCCCATCCCTGCCTCCTCATGCAGCTGACCACTTGTTGACTGCACAGGGAGATTTCCTGTCCTGCCTCCTTGCTAGAGTGGCCCAGCCAGTCCAGGGGATGGGAAGAAGGTCTGTGCAGCACCTATGGTACAGGGCTGACAGCTTTGTATGAAGCCATCCAGCACATGAAGTGCCTGTCTCTCGTAGTCATACAGAGGAGGGATGAGATTTGTTCTCAGTCATCCCAGAGTGAAGGCACATAATGGGTTCAAGCTACAGGAAGCCAGATTTAGATTGAACATCAGGGGAAACTTTCTAACTGTTAGAGCAGTATGACAATGGAACCAATTACTTTGGGGAGGGCTGAGTACTCTGACACTGGAGACATTCAAGAGAAAATTGGACAGCCATCTGTCAAATCTGCTTTGATTTGGATCCCTGAGCCGGGGGTTGGACTCAGTGGCCTTATAGGCCCCGTCCAACTCAATAATTCTATGATTCCATGAAGGCAGAATATTGTAACATTTTAATGAGTACAAGCTGTATAGTATGAGTGTTCATGGATCAAAATCTACTATGTGTTTGAAGAAATGTGTTTTGATCCACAAAACCTGCCACTGTAATAAAGCTATTAGTCCTTAAAGTGCTATAGTATTTCACCTGTTTTGTTGTTATTTTTGTCTTGCCAACATTTCTATAAGATTGGTCTATGCCTTTTTCTGTGATACCAGAAGGTCAAGCAGAAGCCTCTGTTCCATATGAATTTCCTAGCATTCTTGCCTTCTTACAGTCTAAGTGAAGTGGCTGAGAGACATGATTTCCTCCCCATTGGCAGCTTGATTCTCCCCATCCTGTTCCAGGTACCTTTCCATTCAACCACTTGAGAATATTGTTATCACGACACTATTTGGCTGGGTGGGAGTTTATCTGCTCCTGATTCTGTTTATGTAGCTTATCCTCATTAATGATTGGTTTCATAGTGTCATATTTTAGCAGCCTTGGCTGCATATGAAAAGGAGTTAAAAGGAGTGCCTCAGATCCCTTTCTAGCAGATGGGGGGTAGTGGTAGAAGAATCATCTTGCCAAGTTGTGTTTCTTTCTCTTTTCAAAGTTTGTGGGGGCAGCCTGTTGCCTGCAAAGCATCTGTCCTTCTGAAGAAACCCATTTTTTGGTAGAAGCTGTACTCATTTAAAAACCTGGCAATTGAAAGGGGAGCTGAAATGCGATATTTGTGTCTCAAACGCTGCTGTTTTTCTTCATTAGAACACTATCAGCTCCACAGATGCATCTCGGCGGAGTTGGCATAATGAATGAATCCACACCCAAGCAAGCTCTTCCAATTCTGGCAAACAGCATGAGTCATATATCACACTTATTCCCTGCTGCAGTTCCAAATAGCAAATGGCAGGGCTCTTAAGGATTTTTCCCATGGTTCAGCTAGCAGGAGAGTCCTTGATTATATAGTAATCTGATCTGACCAGATGGTGATGAATCCTAGCATCTACTCTGAATGGATGCTTTCATATATCTCCTGCTAGGTTTCTTCATTTCAACGGGGAACAATTCTCCCTCTCAAAGTGGAAATCTTTGTGGCTATCAGATGCATATTCCTTATGTATGGTAGCCACTTGTTCTGCTTTTTGTCTGATCTGTTGATCATAATAAAGGAATTTGATTCAATTTCCTGCTTTTCCCAGGCATGTGCACGAACAGTAGTTTCTTGTTTGCAAAGTTCATTGTTGATCAAGGAAAGAGGTGGCACCAATGGCTTAGAGCTGTTTAATGGGTTATAGGTCCACATGTTCTTACATTTAGCCATGCGTATGGCTTTAAGACATATATAAAAATGTAACACTGCAGTCTATTGCATTCGATTGATTTTACACTTCCCAGTGTATAAACCAATCTCATATGTACCTTATTTTCTCAACTCTATATAGTGAAAGTGTGCCTTTTAGTGCAGAATGATTACAGTGGGGTCTTGACTTGAGAATTTAATCCGTATTGGAAGGCGGTTCTCAAGTCAAAAAGTCTGTAAGTCAAGTCTCCATTGACCTACAGTGCATTGAAAACCCATAACAGGCCGTTTTTGTTCCATTTTGGTTTTTTTTCTGGTCTGTAAGTCAAATCTCAGTCTGCAAGTCAAACCTAAATTTTGCAGCCAGAGAAGTCTGTAACTCAAAAAGTCTGTAAGTCAAGCCATCTGTAAGTCAAGGGTCCACTGTACCACTGGCTATGCTGGTGGAGGATTCTGGGGATTGTCCAAATGTAACTTTTCCAAGCTCAGTTGAAATATGAGATGGAAGGATTAGTTATTCTAGGTCTAGAGCAACCTAATCTCTTCCACTTTGTTCATTCCTCTGGATGTTTTGGGTGACAGCCACCATCTGCCCCACCCAATATGTTGGGGGATGAGTACTATGATCCAAAACATCTGAAGAGCACAAATTTGCAGGATGTTGTTCTTGGAAGTCACCTACTTGGCCACATGATAAACTGCCATAGGGATATGAAAAACTCAAAGAGGAACATATGTTTTGTTATAATCAAACCTTGCCACATCTGCACTGGAGAGGGAAAATAAACTTCCTAATAATTTCTGAAAACCAGTCAGTCTGCTTAAAGGTTTTAATGTCATCTGCATGATTTTGTTTCCAATAATTTCAACAAAGAATTAATGTGTATTTATTGTATTTATACCCTGCCTAGAATGGTCGTTTGACCAGATAGGCGTGGTATAAATAAATAAATAAATAAATAAATAAATAAATAAATAAATAAATAAATAAATAAATAAATAAATAAATAAATAAATAAATAAATAAATAAATAAATAAATAAATAAATAAATAAAATGGCTAGGTGATGAGATTTTCTTTTGAAAATTAACTAATATGTCTTGCTTTGGCTGATCTGTGGGTCTGAAAACATCCCAGAGAGAACATCTTGATATTTGGATGGTGAGGGATAGGGTCATTCTTGGAACTTCAAGGAGATCTCAGTATGCCCAGACTAAGTGATCAGATGTAATGTGAGGCATGGAGGCAAAGTGCAGTGCTTCATGTTAAACCCAGAGCATAAGTATACCACCCATAAAGGTCTGTACCCATTAATACATGTCCCTTTAACTATGTGGAAAAATCAGGAGGGGCAATAAGACCTGAGCCCCCTCCTTCATTCCCACTCTCTTCTAGATTAGGCCACACTCATCACCACTGTGTGCCCCAACCCTCCTACAATGCCATTTGTGGCCATAAAAGACACAAAGGCTGCCCATCTCTGCTTTATATGTGTGTGTTTGAAGAAACACACAAACACTCTGGCTTATAAGTTACTTGAGATTCCCTTGCTTAAAAAAAGTGCCTCAATGCTTGAAAACACGAGGAATTGTACTGACCCCTTTCAGGTTAGGGATACAGATAAGACATTAGTGTCCTTTGGGGCTGTTTTTATATGCCTTCTGATAAAGATAAGCACGGAAACACCTCCTGCTTGTTTAGTTCTATTTTGAAGTGTTCAATAGCAGGAGATGAATTAAAGGTGTGAACTGTCTGTTTCCACACTGACCTCTGTATGTGAAGTCAGCTTCCCAGGCTCACAGAAGCATAGAAGAGTCCAGGAACTGAATCTCACATTTCATATACCCAAGTCCTCAGTCTCTTCACATATGTTGAAAGATTTTGATTAGCAGGTGCTTTGATTTGCTGATCAGAATCCTGTTTGTGGAAGCACAGTGTAACGTTAAGCCCATGTAAATGTAATGGATGTTCTGCCAAACAACAAGAATTGTGCAATTCAATAGCACAATCAGTCACACAGTTCCTGTTTTGACTGACTGCACAATGCACCTGCGGAAGTGCTCTGTGAATTTCACATTTGCCCCAGTGTTAGGGGCACTACCACTTGTATAAGGTTGAATGGCATAAATATAATTAATTACTCAACAGGATTACAGCCTTGTTAAAAACAGATAAGTAAAGAAATAAGATGAATACATTGAAGAGATTTCTAGGCTGAATTACATTGCATAAAGACTGAAGGTGGGTTTTGTTGAATATTCAGTTCAATTTTTACCTCTAGAGCTGGCTAAATAGCTCAGTAAGTTAGATTTCTGGCTGCAGAGCCAGAGGTTGGGAGTTTGATTTCCCATGCTCTATACCTGAAGGGCCAGCCTGTGTGGTCTTGGGCAAGGTTGCCTCCAGAAGAAGGGAATGAGAAACCACTTCTGAGTACTCTCTACCTAGAAAACCTTGAAAAGGTTTGCCATAAGTCAGAATTTATTTGAGGGCACATAATTATTACTGTATCTTTTCACCTAATATTATTTTGTTACAATAACTTTTTTTATTGCTTTACACGATAGAGATTGAAGCACACTGATAATAATTTAGCAAAATGAGATTGCTGGAGATATAAATCCAGACGTGCTGGTTTTTAATATTATTGGGAGAATTTGTGGGGGGGGGATTCTTGATACCGTTAGGGAGATAATTGGATCCATAGCCATTTGGATTGCAAATAGTGCTTTATTTTGTTACCTGATGAGAGCTGTTGGCAACATTCATTTAACAGTTTATACTACATACAAATCATTCATATCCAGCTACTCAAAAGAGTCTGGAAATGTGTGCTAATAACAAAAATTAAGTTATTTATTTGGCAATCTGCTTTAGCTGGCAGATGAATAGGTGCTTTGAGAAGCTGGCAAAATTAAGAAGAAAAAAAGAGAACAGAAGGCAAAATATTGTGGCACTTTAAAGCCAAACAGATTTATTTCAGTATGAGTTTTTGTGGATAAGAATCTACTTCTTCAGACACAAGAGCTGGAATCTTATTGAATAAATTTCTCCCTGTTGCATACATGTTTATGTTTTCTATTTCATCCCTCCCATTTTCTGAGGCTCCCTTGGCATCCCTGTGACCTGGAAGCTTTGGGGGATGTAGATGGACACTCTAATGCCTCTGATAGTCCTGATCCCAGAGGCAGAATTGGCGGCAGTGATTTTACAGGCTCCCCCATCCCACATCCTGAGGCTCCCAAAGGCTTCTGTGGGTCAAAAGCGATCCTAGGAGAGCCTCAGAACATGGAGATGTGGAATATGAAGCATTTAGGTAACGGTAAAGGTTCCCCTTGACAATTTTTGTCCAGTCGTGTTTGATTCTGGGGGTGGTGGTGGTGGTGCTCATCCCTGTTTCCAAGCCATAGAGCCAGCATTTTTGTCCAAAGACAATCTTCCGTGGTCACATGGCCAGTGCGACTTAGACACGGAATGCTGTTACCTTCCCACCGAGGTGGTCCCTATTTATCTACTTGCATTCTTTCGAACTGCTAGGTTGGCGAGGAGCTGGGACAAAGTGACAGGAGCTCACTCCATCACGTGGATTCGATCTTACGACTGCTGGTCTTCTGACCCTGCAGCACAGGCTTCTGCAGTTTAGACCACAGCGCCACCACGTCCCTATGAAGCATTTAGTAAATGATAAAAACCCATAGCAAATATCATCAGCTTGCACAGGCATAAATTTACACAATATGATTTTGGTCAAGGAGGACAAATACATCTCCTTCATACCTGTACATAATCTCAGGATCAGGGCTATATAAATAGTGATATAGAATCAGAGAATAATTGAGTTGAAAGGGGTCTTTAAGGCCACTAAGTCCGACCTCCTGCTCATATCATGGGGGTACGTATAATTATGGAGGACATGTATTTGTGTCTGAAGAAGTAGATTTTGATCCACAAAAGCTCACACTGAAGTAAATATGTTCATCTTCAAAGTGCCACAATATTTTGCCTATCTGTCTTTCCTTCTTTCTTTTTTCTTTTGAATTTTGCCAACTTGCTGGAACAGGTTAACAGGGTTACTTGGGAAGTTGCTTTGAGCAGTGAATATTATTCATAATGTACCGTCATGTTTAGTTTTTATTTATTTTTCAGTCTTGATGAAGAGACTGGAGATACACACAAATGAGCCAACTGCCAAAGTCCCACTGTGTCACAACCAACCCTTTTCCCTTGTGACTTTCATCTATCAAGCAATATTAAGGGCCAGATACCACATTCCCAGCATCCTCAGAAAGATTTTGCCTAAGTGTGCTCAGGCTGACTACCTGAATTAGGCTGTTGTTAATATAACATTATCTGTGTCCATGTTTTATTTAATGCAAGAAAAATGTTCAGACAAAGTTTATGTTGATCCTGGTCTTTCTCCATCTTAATGGGAACATAGTCTTCCATCTTGCTTTCTAGAATGAATAATTTGTGATTTTCCCACTGGTGTTTTGTGTATTATTCAGATCCTTCCCACCTTCCAGATGTTGGCCTTTTGCAAACTTTTGATTATGATCCTTTGGTGATGAAGTTCAATGCATTGTGATATTTCTTAAGAGCTCTGGGTGGGATTTCAAAATGTTAAGTCGGTTTCCTGGAGAGTTATGATTCTCCCATGGCCACTTCTTTCTCTCTGGTATTGAACTTGAATATTTTAGTGCATTCGCTGTGCTGCAGTACTTTATTCTGATGACAGCCAGCTGCAAACATTGCTTTAACAGAAAGTGGCAAATCCACTGCCACATGAGCTTTACAAAAGCGTCATATTTGTAACAATTAGATACACTGATCAGTGTGAGATAAAATGCTAATAGCGCTTCCATCTTTCTACAACCCATAGATTGACCAGTTACACAGATCATTAGGAACCATAATTAGTAAGTGTGCAACGGAGGGTGAAGTTAGCATACAAGAACAGATGGGAAATTTGGATTTAAAACAATAAAAATAATCTCTTTCAGTCATCCAATCAACTAAAAATGCTCAGCTACTAGTTGGGCCTCTTATGAAATTGACTGAGAATAGCTTTATGCTGTTCAAAACCATAAAATTTGCGTTTTGGGTTCCCCCCCAGCTGTTGCTAAAATCTAAACATTTGCTTTACAAATCCTTTAAAACAGATTATTCATCATGGTGAATTGAACTGAAAATGCGTAAGGATTCACCAAATTAAGGTGATGTATTAAAGTTTCACCTTGAGAAGTAATAAAATATACAATTCAATGAATAATTCCCAGGAGGAAGAAATCTGTCTCTCTCCCACCGTGGCAATGTTTTGGTCTTCAGTAACCATCACAAGAATGTAAGATGATGCATGTCTGATCTGTTTATACTTTGTGTAATCAAGAGATAAACATGCATATACTGTATATGTAACAGTATATGTGCTATTTTAGAAAAGAGAAGCAGTAACGGTAGATTTCCTTATTCACTGAAAATCATTTTAAAATTTCATTAAAATTTTTTTTATTAGTTAAGTGATGTTTATATCCTACGTTTCTTCCCATGTACTCAAAAAGAACTAAACAAGTCACTGTCCTATGTTTTATGTTACTTATTAGTGGAATTTACAGCTGGCTTGATAGCTCAAAGAGCTGGTGTTTGGCTGCAGAGCCAGAAATTGGGAGTTCAATTCCCCCGTGTGCCTCCTAGGAGATGAGACAGGCTTGGACAAGCTACACCATCTAAGAACAGAGCTTGAAAAAGAGAATGGTAAATCAGTCCTGAACACTCTGTAATTAGAAAAGATTATCGTAAGTTGAAACTGACTTGACAGTAAGTAATTATTATTTTATTTATATCCTGTCTTTTGTTTCATTTGCTCAAAGTCATCTACATAGCTTCGTTCGTTTAGTCGTTTAGTTGTGTTCGACTCTTCATGACCCCATGGACCAGAGCACGCCAGGCCCTCCTGTCTTCTACTGCCTCCCGGAGTTGGGTCAGATTCATGTTGGTTGCTTCGGTGACACTGTCCAACCATCTCATCCTCTGTCGTCCCCTTCTCCTCTTGTCGTCACACCTTCCCAACATTAAGGTCTTTTCCAGGGAGTCCTCTCTTCTCATGAGATGGGCAAAGTATTGGATCCTCAGCTTCAGGATCTGTCCATCCAGTGAGCACTCAGGGTTGATTTCCTTTAGAATTGAAAGGTTTGTTCTCCTTGCAGTCCAGGGGACTCTCAAGAGCCTCCTCCAGCACCACAACTCAAAGGCATCAATTCTTTGTCGGTCAGCTTTCTTTATGGTCCAGCTCTCACTTCCATACATCACTACAGGAAAAACCATAGCTTTGACTATTCTACATAGCTTACCTTCTCCTTACTCAGTTCTTACAGCAACCCCGTGAAGTAGAGTGAGTTGAGGGAGTAAGTGGCACTATTGCTGAAAAGTGAATCTCCAACCTGTAGAAGTAGACAGACATTTTGACAGGTCTCAAAGTCAACCTAGGGAATTGTTCATCGCAATTCAGTGTATAAGTTTTTACAGAATCAGAATTTAGTGAAGCAACATGTAACAAGAGTAACACAGCTGAGTTAATTGAGGCAGCTGTGTGACAACCAATTTGATTGGTTGAACCAAGGATAAAACTAGCCAAGCTTACAGAGACAAACTGTTGGATAGTTTGGGTGGTTGGATTGTTGTGTTGCTGGTGATCGTGTTGTTGAGAGCTGTATTTACTGCATCGCTGGATGAAGACTTGCCATATTGCAAGAAGAAGGTCCTGGAAGAAGACTATCTCCGTGGTGAGAGGAGAAGACTTCGTGGATGCTGGACTATTTACATTGGTAACAATCTTTGGTTACTGAAACTGTAATTTACCATTGCTAACTGAAGAACTACTGTGAATGACCAGGACTGTATAAAGACCAAGAGAAGTTGTATTTACCCCTGTATATATGGACTTTAATGTAAATAATACTATCAACACTACAACAGTGTCTGTTTGGTTTCATCTCTGAGCAGTTCATTTCACCATTACACCCCCTGGCGTAGTCTGGTAACGCCGCACCTCTGTCAATTGGTTATGGGCCCAGACAGCGCACCAGACTGCATCCAGGTATAAATTTAAGAAGTTATTGAAAAAACTGCTGACCAGAGAGAGCCAAGTAGTGTGGCTACAGTCTGTGGTGAAAAATGGCCAATGAAATGTCTATGGCTGGACTGTGCATAAAAAAGTTGAATGGGGAGAATTATGCAACTTGGCAGCAGAAGGTTCAGTTGCTATTACAAAAGGAAGCATTGTGGGACATTGTAGAAAATCCCCCAGCAGTCCTAAATGAGAGGAAAAAGAAACTAAATGCAAAAGCACTGGCTATTATTGGGTTAACTCTAGAAGACCGTCTTCTTATCCACCTGAGAGGCCAAAACTCAGCAAAGAAGGCATGGGAGGATTTAAGGAGACTCTTCGTAAGAGATAACATCGGAAGCCAGATTCAAATTGCCAGAAAACTTTTTCGAACGAGACTGCAAGCTGGAGGGTGTATGCTTCAACATTTAGAGGCAATGAAGTCAATGCTGATGGACTTAGGAGAAAAGAACATCACATTTACAGAAATACAAGAAGCATTTATTATCCTGTCTTCATTAGATGAGTCATATGATCAGCTGGTGACCAATTTAGAAATTCTTCCTCAAGCTGAGCTGACAGTAATTAATATAACGGGCAAACTGTTGGAAGAAGAACAAAAGAGAAAAGATAACAAACAGCTCCGAGACTCCAAACTCACTAATCACCGTGATAAGCTGAAGGAAAGTGAGGAGGAGGGGGACACAGCTGCGAGCATTCATTCTGGAAAACGCTGTTTTTCCTGTGGCTCAAGAAAACATCTGATAAAAGATTGTAAATTTAAGAAAGTAAAAGAAAAACAAACAAGACGCAAGAGAGAAACACTAAGCCTGACTGAGGAAATTTATAACTCTGAACAGGAAGAAGAGTGGATTGTCGACTCTGGAGCAACTGCCAGCATGTGTAAGAGCAAAAAGCTAATATTTAACTACCAACCTGTATCCAACCAACAAGTATGCTTAGCAAATGGTATTAGTGCTAAGGTACTGGGAAAAGGTAAAGTGAAATTGCCTTATATAGCTAGACCAATAGATGTTTTACATGTTCCAAATTTGAAGCATAATTTACTTTCTGTGAGTTCATTAGCAAAGAATGGGTTTGTTAGCACTTTCTATGATGATAAATGTGTAATAACTAGCAAGAACAATGAAAAATTGAATTGCTATGCTAGAAACAATTTATATAGACTAAACTGTACTAGGGCTAACAATGTCTATGAGAACAAATGTATACACAAAGATTGTATTCATTTATGGCATCAAAGACTAGGACATGCAAACTACAAAACATTGAGAAAAACAATTGAAAACTCAGTAGGAGTTAATTTAAAGCAATGTAATGAATATGTGAATTGTCAAGCATGCCAATTAGCCAAGAGTAAGAAAGCTCCAATAATGAAACATAGTGATGTACAAGTGAAAAATATATTAGATTTGGTGTCAGTTGATGTAATTGGACCCAAAAGGGCATCATTAGGAGGAGCTAGATACATTCTTTCTATCCAAGACCAAAAGTCCAGGTTTGGATATTGCTATCTTATGAAGGATAAAAGTGCAGTACATGTAGAGTTTGAAAAATGGCTTAAATTTGTAGAGCGCAAAACAGGGAAAAAGGTTAAGGTGGTACAAACTGACAATGGAACAGAATTTACAAATGCCAAATTTCAAGCAATATTAAAGAAAAATGGTATTACTCACAGGAGAGCCGCTCCCTATACACCTACTCAGAATGCCTTTATTGAAAGAAGGGGCCAAACTCTGCAGAACATGGCTGAGGCAATGATTAGGGGAAGTAGTCTATCAGAGAAATATTGGGGTGAAGCTATACTGTGCGCGAATTTTTATATTAATATTCTTTGGCACAGTGGAATAAACAATATACCTTACACAGTTTGGACTGGGAGAAAACCAAATTTAAAAATTTTACATGTATTTGGATCTCCTGCATGGGTTCACATCCCAAAAGAAATAAGGAGAAAGGGAGAGATGAAAGCCAGATTGATGTATTTCCTTGGATACCAACAAAATAGGAGAGCATTTAGGTTTGGGTTGCCAAATACCAACAAACTTGTCATAAGTAGCAGTGCTTCATTTAATGAGCACAGTAATTGGGACAAAATATGTAAACCCCCAGAAACAATAATTAAATTGCATGAAAGGAGTGAGGATAGTGCAGATGAAAGTGACTCACAACCAGAGCAAGAAATTAAAAGAGAAGTAGAACCTGTTGAAATGCAATCAGATAAAGAAATTCCATCCAACTCAGAAGAGAGGGAAACTCTCGAGGAGGATAGAGAATTACCTAGGAGGTCTAGCAGAGAGAGAAGAACTCCAGACAGGTACAAGCCTGAGACCTATTATTGTCTCAATGTGGCTGAGCCAGAAACATATGATGACATATGCAATATGCCTGAGAAAGAACAAATAAAATGGAAAGAGGCAATGGAGAAGGAGTTAAATTCATTAAAACAACTGAAGGTTTATGAGGAGGTCAAACTGCCTGAAAAATCAAAAGTAATTGGTTCCAGATGGGTATTTAAAAGGAAGGTGGATGCCAATGGTGATGTGAGGTATAAAGCAAGTTTAGTGGCAAAAGGATATGCACAAACTTCAAACGATTATGATCAAGTTTTTGCACCAGCTCTAAGACCAGAGACATTGAGATTTGCTTTAACCTATGCAGCCAAGCATAATCTCGAGACCAGGCATGTTGATATAGAAACAGCCTATTTATATGCTGACTTGAAACACACGATTTATATGGAAATACCACCAGGAATTGAAAGTGAGGGTAAATGCTGGATATTGAAAAAAGAGTTTGTATGGTCTCAGACAAAGTGGCCATGAATGGAACCAACATTTAACCAGAACTTTAAAGGATAATGGTTTTGTGCAAGGAAAGGCAGACCCTTGTTTATTTATAAATGAGAGAACACAAGCGATAATATTAGTATTTGTGGACGATTTAGCCATATTTACCAAAGATAAGAAAGAGGCTGAAGTAATAATACAAATGTTAAAGAAACACTACAAATTGAGAGATTTAGGAGAAATAAGTAACTACTTGGGAGTAGAAATAGAAAGAAGTAAGAAAGGATTTAAAATAGCACAAAAGAGCAAAATATTAAAACTCCTAAAACAATATAAGATGGAGGATTGTAAAGGTGCAGCAACTCCAATGAACATTGAGTTTGAGAAAGAAGATATTAATGGCCCAGAATGTGATATCGATATATATAGATCACTGGTAGGCAGCTTACTATATTTGAGCAGATGGTCAAGGCCAGACATCTCTATAGCTGTGAACTTGCTATCAAGGAATGTAAGCAAACCGAATGAAAGGCACTGGCAATCAGCAAAAAGAGTACTTAGGTATTTAAAGGAGGCACAAAATAAAAAGCTAAATTTAGAACCAGAGGGAGAACTGTATATTACTGCTTATGCCGATGCAAATTATGGTAGTGATTTGATAACCAGAAGATCAACATCAGGCATGACAGTGCATTTGGGAGAAAGTTTGATAAGCTGGAAGACAGCTAGACAGAAATTTATATCGTTGTCTTCTGCCGAATCTGAGTATGCAGCATTATCTGAATTGTGTACAGATCTAGTTTTCTATAAACAATTAGCACAAGATCTGGGATTGAATATAAAATCACAAATAAAGGTTTTTGAAGATAATCAAGCTGCCATACAGATGGCAAACTCACCAAATGTAAGAAGCAGATCTAAACACACAGATATCAGGTACCAAAATGTAAAGCAAAGTATAGAGAATGGGTTAATTGGTATACTGTGGAACAGAAAGTAACAAAGCTGATTGTTTAACAAAAGTATTGGGGCCAACCAAACATAACAAAGCATGTGAAATGTTGGGAATGATATAATATATGTGAATGTAAAAAAGAACTCTGTATATGTTCGAGGCAATGTACAATGTATGTAACAGAATTGCTATAAACAATTGGAGGAGATTGACAGGTCTCAAAGTCAACCTAGGGAATTGTTCATCGCAATTCAGTGTATAAGTTGTTACAGAATCAGAATTTAGTGAAGCAACATGTAACAAGAGTAACACAGCTGAGTTAATTGAGGCAGCTGTGTGACAACCAATTTGATTGGTTGAACCAAGGATAAAACTAGCCAAGCTTACAGAGACAAACTGTTGGATAGTTTGGGTGGTTGGATTGTTGTGTTGCTGGTGATCGTGTTGTTGAGAGCTGTATTTACTGCATCGCTGGATGAAGACTTGCCATATTGCAAGAAGAAGGTCCTGGAAGAAGACTATCTCCGTGGTGAGAGGAGAAGACTTCGTGGATGCTGGACTATTTACATTGGTAACAATCTTTGGTTACTGAAACTGTAATTTACCATTGCTAACTGGAGAACTACTGTGAATGACCAGGACTGTATAAAGACCAAGAGAAGTTGTATTTACCCCTGTATATATGGACTTTAATGTAAATAATACTATCAACACTACAACAGTGTCTGTTTGGTTTCATCTCTGAGCAGTTCATTTCACCATTACGCCCCCTGGCGTAGTCTGGTAACGCCGCACCTCTGTCACATTTCTTGTCTCTTTCTTCCCAAGTTAAGCAAACAGTTGCCTTTCTTTATGGCTAAGCCAGTGTCTCACACACACACACACACACACACACACACCCAGTTCCCCTGTTTGTTCTTCCACACAACCCAGGTTCACTTTCAGGTATGACATTTATTTCTCAACCCTTTTCCTCTGCCACCAGAGGATTTATTCCTCACTCTATTACATATGACTCTTAAATCACAGTTCTCCAATATAACAATGTTTATTTATGTGTTTATCAGTAAATCATGTAAAGTGAATCATGGATGGTCTTATTTTATTCATTCAATAAACTGTGCAATAAACTGTGTTATTTATTCATTTCTTATTTTGTTCTCTATCTCCCTATTAATCTTTTCTAACACAAGGCTGGTAACTGACATCTCTAACTGAAGTCTTTAACTCTAACTTCTAACCTCTAACTCATATCCCTAACTCATCCCTAACTGATCTTTAACTGTCTTCCATTCCTCTTATATTTCCTTAGTTCTGCCTCTTCTGTTCAACCATTGGCTCCTGAATCAGGGTTCCATTGTGATGGACAGGAGTGGTTACTGACCTGTCCGTCACATACCTCCCCCCTTGGAAATGTTTGTATCATGGGGGTAAACTCTATAGTGATTTACCCTCATGTACAACGTATTGAGAGAATTTCCTTCTTCAGTATACAAACTTACTTTAAACATTGAACAGTTATACATTTTATACTTATACATTTTCTCTATTATGTCTTTTAAACTTATTAATTTCTTTCATTTTACTTTTCATTACATGTACAGTATCACCATTTTTATTACTTATATCATCACATATCATTACATATTCAACATTTCTTATACTATATTACTTACATTTTTAAATTTTATTACATGCAATCATAGCCAGCGTGTCATATATGTTACCGTCAGATCCCAAATTCTATATGACCTCTTCTTTAGGGTTTTTTTGTTGTACTGTTCTGTTAGACCAGTACATCAGTGGAACCAATTACTTCAGGAGGTGATGAGCGCTCCAATGCTGGAGGCATTCGAGAGTAAATGGGACAGACATCTATCAGGTGTGCTTTGATTTGGATTCCTGCATTGAGCAAAGGGTTTGACTCCATGACCTTATAGACCCTTTCTAACTCAATTAATGTATGATTTTATGATTATACACTAGTACCAGCAAAATCTAAGCACCTCAAGACTGCTGCCCTGGGAGAAGCCTCATATTAGAGGAGTGAAGGCTTGCAGAGTTAGATTTGTTCATTGGAACAAAAATACCCAAAGGGTTCTCTAGATCAAAGGCCCACCATTCCTAAACAAAAGGAGGTCAAACTGTCAAAGCAGCTGTAGAACCATTTCCTTTATATCACACGGCTCTTACTGGTGTAACACCTTATTGTGATCTGCTTTTGTCTGCACTGGATAGCTGTCCCACTGCTTCAATAGCCTAGCAGAAGATCTTCTTTTTGATTGACAGGGCTCTCCAGGGCATAAAGAGACTCACAAATACAGCTGAAAGCATTTTAGGGTTGGATTCAGGCAGAACTTCGCAGTTGAGAAACCAGATCCTGTGCTGGAACAAAGTAGCATTATTATCAAGGAGAGAAAAATTCCTAAGTCATATGTTTTCTGCAGTGAAGTAATTCAATGACAGATGGAGAACCAGTGTGGGGTATTGGATAGACTGACAAAGCAGGACTCAGGTAACTGGGGTTTAGATCCATGCTCAGTCATGGAAACTCACTGGAGGTGACAGTGGTAAAATTACTCCTTAAATATCTGACATACCTTGAAAAGCCCATTAAGGTTACTATAAGTCACATGTGACTTGGTGGACATAACAATAGAATGACAGGTTATCTGTAATAACTGCTTCTGGCCACAGATTTCAGATAGAATCATGAATCCAAGATACATGGTAGTAGTGGTAATAATGGGATAAGCTTGCCTCCAAATCAAGCAAAGAATGGTATCTCTTCTCCTCCATAAGGTATACAACAGGAGTGTTAACATGAGCAACTGGTATGGCTTTCAGAGACACCCAGTGATTCATGAGGTTCCCTCCAGTTCTGCCAGGAACATAATAAGATGTACCAAATTTAATTTTATTTACTATTTATTTCAGGACATTTCTCTACTATATCTTATTGTTACAAAATCTGTCAGGAGTTAACAGTCAAAACAAACTCTTGAAACGTCCATCTCTTCTAAGCCATTTCCTGTCATTCTCTGTCTGAGAGACTGCAGCTAACGTTGTTTGACATCACTACTTCCCAGTTTGTTGTTGTGTTCTTATCTAATTTTTGTTGCTCTAAAATCTACTGATAATGTTTTTCTAGAATCATACCATGAGATATGGCAGACAATTTGCAGATCTGAGCAATGGATTTCAATCTGTACAGCAGTGGGCCCCGTACCTGTGAAATCTGGGCGAGCTTCCTCCCCTTCTTCTCACTAAAGGTCAAATTACTCTACAGGAGTGCTGCTTCAGATGAATTTTAGATTATGCTGTCTTGAAGTGCCATGCATTATTAATTTACAGCTGCCCATCAAGGTTCACCACATGGACCACCTACCTGGGTTGGTTTGCTTTCTGTCTGAAAGACCAAGAGCTCCCTGGTTTGACATTTTCTCTCTTCTTATGGTACAGTACATACAACCTACATTACAAATACTCTATTACATTCTTCTCTTACCAAATTTTTGCCAAATTTGATTACCAAGCTATTGCTCTATCTGTGTGTGTCACTCTCAGCACATATGCACTCTAAGTGTTGTGAACCTTACTTTTACTTTTCATGCAAGAGTAACAGGGAGTGAGGAAGAAGAAGAAGAAGAAGGACAAACCACACACACACACACACACACACACACACACACACAGAGAGAGAGAGAGAGAGAGAGAGAGAGAGAGAGAGAGAGAGAAACACACACACACACACACACACACACACACACAGATATTTCATTATCCAGATATCTTGATTTTATCCAGTAGAGAAATGGGCTCCCTACTTTCACTATCCACATGTTACTATGAGCAGAAGAGAAGGGCCAACTGCAATTGGCATGACTGTCTGATTAACAAATGATTTTGATCCTCTGTGTATTTTCTATTTAGCATGTTTTGTTTTATGATTTTGTGATTGGTCTTTGGGGAAGAGGACACATGTGGGAGACAAGATGGATAAATCATATGAATGGGAATACATGTGCTGCTTAATGCCTCATTTGACCTTTAGTGGAAAAAGAATGCAAATCTCTGTTAGAATGCTTTAACCTGTACCATACTGTAGTCCTTAGGCAGAACTTTGGTGGAGTCATTCCCAGATGTTTACTTAAAGGGCCAGCCAAAGAAATGTAGCCTTTGTATCCCCAGCCTTGGCATGCCTTCATTGGCTCCCTCTTAGTTTCCATGCTCAAGTTAAGGTGCTGACTATAACCTTAAAGATTTAGGACTTCAATATTTTGAGGAAACTCTCTCCCACAGGTGATACCACTCTGATGGCAGAAAGCGAGGAGGAATTAAGGAACCTTGTAATGAGGGTGAAAGAGGAGAGTGCAAAAAACGGTCTGAAGCTCAACATCAGAAAAACTAAGATCATGGCCACTGGTCCCATCACCTCCTGGGAAATAGAAGGGGAAGACATGGAGGCAGTGACAAATTTTACTTTCTTGGGCTCCATGATCACTGCAGATGGAGACAGCTGCCATGAAATTAAAAGACGCCTGCTTCTTGGGAGGAAAGTGATGACAAACCTTGACAGTATCCTAAAAAGCAGAGACATCACCTTGCCAACGAAAGTCCGCATAGTCAAAGCTATGGTTTTTCCTGTAGTGATGTATGGAAGTGAGAGCTGGACCATAAAGAAAGCTGACCGCTGAAGAATTGATGCTTTTGAATTGTGGTGTTGGAGGAGGCTCTTGAGAGTCCCCTGGACTGCAAGGAGAACAAACCTATCAATTCTAAAGGAAATCAACCCTGAGTGCTCACTGGAAGGACAGATCCTGAAGTTGAGGCTACAATACTTTGGCCATCTCATGAGAAGAGAAGACTCCTTGGAAAAGACCTTAATGTTGGGAATGTGTGAAGGCAAGAGGAGAAGGGGATGACAGAGGATGAGATGGTTGGACAATGTCATCGAAGCTACCAGAATGAATTTGGCACAACTCCGGGAGGCAGTGGAAGATACCAGGGCCTGGCGTGCTCTGGTCCATGGGGTCACGAAGAGTCAGACACGACTAAACGACTAAACGACAAACGAAACTTGTGTGAATATTGTCCTGAGGTGTTCTGATGGGTTTAAATTTGTGCATTTTTATTTAAAAGCAGTTTTAGCTAGTGACACGGCTAATTATATTTTATTGTGTTTTTGTGTTTACTGCATTGTGTTTTAGCATATGATTTTATTGTATATTGTGAACTGCTCAGAGAGGAGCAACACTAATTGTGGGGAGGTATAGAAATGAAAATGAACGAACCAACCAACCAACCAACCAACCAACCTCTTGTGGCAGTTATTTCTAGAAGCTAAACATTTACTGTGTGATGACTTCACACATGAATGAAAAATGCCAGACTGTAGCCCAAGGAGCTATCAGTTTAAAGACCTCTACTTAGAGGAAAGGAGTTGAGTCTGGAATGAATAGTCCTCAGCCAAGAGTATAAAAAGTCTTAGCTTGGTTTTGGCCATTATTGGAAGAAGGTGTCACTGGAAGTTATGCTTAATGCTGGACCTTTTGACCGACCAACCTCAACGCGACAGGATAGAATCCTGAATGGAGGCTGCTCCATTAGGAAATGAGAATACATCTATGGTTTTATTGAGGGTCCCAATTCTGTTCCTACAGAGGGCACTTTTTTCAGAAGACTTTGGGGTGTTCAGGCATAGAATTATAAGCCCAGCTTCACTCTGTGAGAGCAAGGGCTGAGTGGGACTAGAACTTGAGCCTCTTAAGTTCCATTCTAGACATTACACTACATTGACTCTAACTTTACTAGAAGTAAAAGGGATGTTCCAGAAAAGGAAGGAATATTTAGCATTTAGAACTTTGATCAGCCTCATGATTGTGAAAACTGCATATGTTCCAACTAACCCTGATTTCTTTTACAGCTTTGGTGAAAGGCAGAGTTCTTTCTTCACTTTTTGAATGCCTTGACGCTTATCACCAAAGCAGTCTGTGGAGTTGCTAATGTTTTGTTTCATTTCCCACCCAAAGGGCTCCTGTGTGCTCAGATGCTTTTTTGTCCCTGCTGAAATTGATGAATTTCAGCTGATTAAGAATTTATCGCAAAGTCTGGAATCAAAGCAATCCCCTGTGGCCAGTCTTCATAACACACAAATGCATTATCAATGGATCTGGAATACTGAATTCCCTTCCTCCCCAACACCAGGTTCGAAAAGCCAGAAGCTATTTTTGTGCTGATAACTGAAGGCTTACAAGGGCAATTTGCAGGAATAACAGATGACCTTGAATCTTAGTAAATGATGTGATAATAATGTGAGCATTTAAAAAGAAGTCTTGAACCTTGGGCCACTGGGAACTGGTGAATACCCAGGTTAGGTAACCTTGGACATTGGTGTATCAGCTGAACTTCTTTCAGCATAACCAATTGCACTGGGTTCACATTTTATTTAAACTGTGAACTCTGGCATGAGCTACTTGGATGAAAAGAGTAGGCGAAATACAATAATACAACAAAACCAGCAATAACAGCAACCATAGCAATTCAGTCATGAGACAATTATGAGAATCTTCCTCAAAAGATCGAAAGGCCAGATTTTTTCCCCCATGAGGCTCTGAAGAGGTGGCTTGGCTTCTGTTGAATACAAATGCCATATATACTTCTAGCGGAAGGTCAGAAAATCTGAGAAAGTCCTCCCAGTATCCAGATGCTATGTTTCTGTGCCATAGGTAGCAATGTCAGCTGTAAGCAATGTCTAACACCTTCAGTGGTATCAAGTCCCAGGGCTTCAGTGCTTACCACCCTCTGTCTAGGGGTGAGAAATAAAAAGGAGCTTGCCAACCATCTAAACTTCCAAGAAGGCTCTTGCGCAATCCCCAGAGTCATAAAACCTATAGCAACAGCACAACAAAGAAAAGAGCTGGACTGGGGAGCAGTTTCTTTCTTCAGAATGTTTTGCAACCCGCTGTTTTCATAAGTGGCTGAACTCCTACTGAAAAAACTGCATGCACAAGGGAAACCAGGCAGCACTGTTCCCTTTCTGGTTTGCCATCAATTGCACATCTAAGCACACGAGTGCTTCTATGAACGGAGAAAAAAGAGGAGTGCCATGGCTGGCTGGTTGGTTCCCTTGCATGCTTGAATACAACAGGATTTGGGCCAATGTTTTCTAGTTTAAAGGCTTGTCCCCATGGTGATATTGTCTCTGGTTGTTCCAGAGTTGTTCTGGGTCGTTCTTGTAATTTTGTTGTTGCAGATTTGAATAGATCATCCTGGTATTGCATCCACATATGAAGATAATAGAATCATAGAATCATATAGTTGGAAGAAACCACAGGATCCATCGAGTCCGACCCCCTGCCATGCAGGAACTCCATCAAAGCACTCCATCAAAGATGGCATTTGTTGCTGGATAAACAGGGAAGTGCTGGGTTCTCCTGGTACAGCTTGTCCACAAACATCTGGAATTGCCCTCTGACATTTTACTCTCAACACAGATTGCCCTTCTCTTCTGCCAGTGTTTTCCACCCTCTCCCTGTCTTCTTCACTTGCTGCTCCAATCCATTCTTGTTTTGCCTGTCTATGGGGTATGGAAGGACAGTATCCGATCTGCAGAAAAACACCCATAAAGACATATCTGCAAATGGCATGTGCCCACAAAGTGTGAGGTTCAGCATAGAATGATTCAGTACAGTGATCTTCAAGAGCAGATCCTCATTTCGTTTAGTCGTTTAGTCGTGTCTGACTCTTCGTGACCCCATGGATCAGAGCACGCCAGGCCCTCCTATCTTCCACTGCTTCCCGTAGTTGTGTCAATTTCATGTTGGTTGCTTCGCAGACACTGTCTAGCCATCTCATCCTCTGTCGTCCCCTTCTCCTCTTGCCGTCACACTTTCCTAACATCAAGGTCTTTTCCAAGGAGTCTTCTCTTCTCATGAGATGGCCAAAGTACTGGAGCCTCAGCTTCAGGATCTGTCCTTCCAGTGAGCACTCAGGGTTGATTTCCTTTAGAATTGATAGGTTTGTTCTCCTTGCAGTCCAGGGGACTCTCAAGAGCCTCCTCCAGCACCACAATTCAAAGGCATCAATTCTTCGGCGGTCAGCTTTCTTTATGGTCCAGCTCTCACTACCATACATCACGACAGGATGTCAAGAGCAGATCCTACACTGGAGCAAATTTTTTAAAAGGTGGAGTAAAAAACCCCACAAACCCTGTAGAATAAGTCCTCCCCCCTCTTTTTTTGGTTCCACTTTGAATCTTTTGGTGGTAGTTTCATGTTTGGACACCAGGAGGCAATACCAATTTAAGAGAATTTGAACAAATGCTCAGTGTGGGTAGGTTCTGAGATTTCCTCAGAACTCTGAGCTCTTTCTTACTACAAGAAAGAACCAGCCTGATTATTTGATATTCACTCTTACCCTAGGCTAATCAACCAGAAGGGACTGTGGAGCTCAAAAGTTTTCTTCTTCCTTTCCCCTCCCCTTTTCGCAAAACTAGTGAATCACCAAGACTTTTCATTCTGCTTTGTTTGGAAAGAATAATTCTGAAGGCAGCAGCAATGAATCACTGTCTCCAGGCTGAGAACTTGCAAAGGCCATGACATGTTTGCATATTTAAGGTTGTGTTGCAATGCTGAAAAATTAAACCAGGTCCATTAAAATAACCATTAACCTTTCAAAATGTCTTTCTAAGTTCAGCCCCAGGAAAAAAAGAGAGAAAAGAGGTAGGAGCAGGCAAAAAGGGCAGGAGAAAGCAAGAAGCTCTGTCGAATGCAAAGAATAAAAACAGTTTGCCTCATTCTGTTGGGCTGCATGTGGTATGTATTTTGAGGAGCCAGTGCATGGAAAACTACTTTTGAAAATACAGTGGTGCCTCACTTAGCGATGTTAATCAGTTCTGGAAAAAACATCGCTAAGTGATTTAATCGCTAAGCGATATTAAAAAGCCCATAGGAACGTATTAAAATGCGTTTAATATGTTCCTATGGGCTAAAAACCTACCTTAAAGTGAAATTCCTCCATAGTGGTGGCCATTTTGGGTGCCTCCAAAGCGAGGCAAAAAAGCGGTGGCCATCTTGTTTTTGTGGTGGCCAGTTTGGAACCGCTGATCAGCTGTTTTAAAAAGTTCTCTTTACCATGATCGCTTCCCCGCAATCATCGCAAAGTGAATTTTAGCCATAGGGGCCATCGCTAAGCGATTTCATTGCTCAACGGAGTGATCACTAAGCGAGGCACCACTGTAATTTGTTACAGTTGTAATTCTATGTGTGACATACTTTTGCTAGATTATGATCAGATCCTAGGAAAAGTTGCACGGATATAGCAGGGATCAGGACTGAGAATAATGTCCAAATGTGGTAATTGAGGATGTCTTTTTCTGTAGAAGCATCATGATGGGCTTCCCAAACTTTGTTCTGATCTAGCAGGGCTTTTTAAACATCTGTGTTAGAGCTTGGAAAAGGTACTTGTTGACTACAGTGCCTAGAATCCCCCAGGGGCTGGGCTGTTGATCATAGTCCAATAAAGTTATTCTTCCCAGCTATGCAAGGAATGGTGCTTTAGATATGGTAGCCACATCCATTATTTGTTCTTTCTTTGGAGGCCATGGGTTTCTGTCAGGCCAGGGTGTTAAGCCGCAGAGTATTCTCTCTCAAATCACACCTGGTGGAAATGATGTTTCTGTCTTCTGTCAGGCTTGATTTAACCATTTTTCCAGGTTCAGTTTCCTAATTGGCTAAGCTTGAATAGATTAAAGACTGACAGTGAGTATTGCTGCCATTTCCGTAACGACAGCCCACCAACACTGGCCTAATCTTTTTAAAAAGTAGCCCTTTTGACTGGCTATATTACCATTACAATGGCAGTAAATTTCTTTATTTTATGTGGAAATTCTTCGGGGCTGATGATCAACAGTGTGAAAATTTTTACTTCTCCACAGAGCTGCATTAGGAAGAGGAAAGAATTAGAAAAGGAATCGCAGATAAAAATCTCCCAACTCTATGATTTGCATTTTAATCATAAATTCTGCTGGCTTATCAAGTACTTATTTCAGGAGAAAGATAGGGGTCCATGCTGTACTCCAGTAGATCATTTAAAATATTTAAAATCACACATGGGGATGCCAAGTGTGTGTCTCAAAGTAAAAAATGTTGGCTGTTCAAATATGGAAGTGATTGCCTGGGGTTGCACTAAGTCTCTCCTTGTCATCGTTCAGCACTGTCATCGTCGGCATCAACATGACAAAAGACTGGGAATGCAGATCTAACAGCTGACTGCCTTTGCCTCAATAGACCTGCCCTAGTTTAGCTGAGAAAGGAGCTGCCATTCCTCACACAGGAACACTTTTGCATAGTTCTGCAAGAAATGTGGTGGTTGATTGCTGTCTCTTGTGTTTCAGGTGCTATCACTCTCATAGCGGGAGCTTAACTTCCTCATATTAATTAAAATCTTTCCTTTGGTGCTTCATATAGTAAGAGGAGAGTCTGTGTTAGCTGCAGAGATGTTAAGCACTGCTTCACTGGATACTGAAGGAAAGAAAGGGCACCATAGGCAGTCACGTCCAGAGTTCGGAATCATTTCTCTTCTCGACTACATTTCCCAGAATCCCACAGCCAGTATGTCTACTGGTCATGCTAGTTGGGCAATTTGGTTGTTCATAACGTAAATGTTATGATCTGTGGTTGTTCCTTGCAGGGCAGTGGGCCTCTCTTTTTTTTCAAATAGCAATGGCAAGATAGGCTTCCTTTTGTTAAACTCAGAGAAAAGCTGGCATCCTCTTCCATTTCAGTGTAAACAGTGAAGCTTGGTGACTTGAAACATAACCACCTGGGTATAACAAAAGACACTGGTATCTGTATCGCCTCTAGAAAAGTCATGGCCAATGCTACATGCCATCACAGAATCTACTACAGAAGACTTTGCTATGTGCAGGTTGCTTGATAGTAGAAGATGAAACCTTCAGGTTGGGCTGAAGGGACAGCAGTGATTAAGATTTAGGAGATGGATGGTACCTGTCTGTGAAAACATGAGCAGCATGTTGCTGTACAACCTACATCATGTAGATGCTGTGAGTCCATGTGGTATCAAATGGTGTTATATAGGGGTTTCATAGTGTGGTGTTATATAATGGCTGTAGTGTTGGTCTTGGACTGGAGATGTTCGTCTTAGACTTCACTGAGCCATGAAGCACATTAGGTGACTCTAGGACACTTCCTCTCAACCTGACCTGCTTTATAGGGCTTTTGTGAAAATGAGGAGGAAGAGAGCCATTTATGCCATCTTGCGTTGATTGGGGAAAAGGTGATATATAAGTGTAACTAATAAAATGCTTGGACCAGTATTGGCTCTTACCCTGTTTGGTTTTGGCCCATGCCTGATTTTTAAAACCAAGAAGATGAGTGTAATGACACATCAAGTGACTGCAAAGTTTATATGAAGGATCTAGAAACACAGGCTCTGGTTACTCAGCTCAAGATGCTGAAGCGATTTCAATTTCCAGTGTGAGTCAAGAAGGGGAAACACATACATGGCTTCCTTTTGAAAGATCTCCATATACATGTTGAAAGTGCACCTCTCCATCATACCGATCACAGTTTTCCAGTCTCAGATTCCTTCTGAGTGCATGAGCCTTACTCACAGATTGACATGCCTTTGGGGTGTGTATGCTTCTCTTGCTCTTTTTCAATTGAGCATGGATCAACTTGTATTCAGAGATGCAAAAACGTCTCTCAGAGCCATACCTCTTTGGGATATGCATTTCCATTGCTGTGCTGACATATTCATAAAGTTTGAAATAGCATTTCACCAAAGAAGGACTAGAAAGGAGGAGCAGCATAATGGAGGTCAGCTGGCGGCCAACATTTGATGAATACTTTGCTGCCAACAAAGTTTCCATGGCAAAAATCAATCTAGAAAGCTGTTTGACTGTGTTCCTATTCCATGCCTGTGCAACAGTAGAATTCATTATCTCCAGTCATTATCCGAAGGGCGAGTTTCTTTGCAACACCAAGACTACTATCATAAGTTGAAACAGGAAGCAGGTAGCTGCATTGTTTTACAGGCCAAGCAAACATCTCACTTCTCAGAAGGTATTACTATAACTCATCAAGGGCTGAAAGTATGATTAGAGGACCAGCCAGCTCTTCAGAAATGGCACTGATCTTGCACAATTTTCATTGTTTTCACCACCAGTGTTCTTTGTTTTACACGCTGATTGACCCACACTTTCTCTCTGCTCTTTCTCTGCTGAAGTGGCATTTCAAAACTGACAGCACCAGCTGTCCACCTGTCATCACGGAGCTGATTCCTGGGTGACAGATGGCACAAATAGCTTGGCATGTATCTGTTGGATTCGACCGGGCAGCACAATATCTGCCAGATTTCTGATGACTTCGATTTTTTACACATTCTGGTTTGCTGAATTGCTAACAGAGAGATGCTACTTTTGACAGGAAATAAAGTCTTTTTGGTTTGGGATCCGTGCCAGAAAAACTGGATGAGACTATATCATTTTTCCCCACCTTTAAAACTGTGAGTGGTAATTGTCTTCAAAAATGAATCAGGCTATTATGGGAATATGTCTTATTTCTCATCTCAGTTCTTTTTTATTTAATGTATTCTCCTGTTCCAGCAGATTGGGATATATTTTTGCCAACTCCGGCCCAATCCCATGAACTATTTTGTGTTCACCGAAACGAGCAGAATATAGTGGGATCCCAATGTTGCAGTTTAATACCCATTTGAGATGTCAGTGTTGTGCGCTTTTCTAAAAAGGAAAACACACTTTAAAAAACTTAGGACACAGACAGCATATGCACTTTCCTATAAAGATAGGGCAGAGACACTGAACACTGTCACTAAATCCAGATAGATAATCCTTTTCTCATAAACCCTCCTGTGCCACAGGAAAGGGGACTTTTGAAACCTGAGGCAATTTAGCACTCACGATTTTTATGGTATAGCTTGCATGGCCACTGTTGTTGAGGATGGGAAAGGAAAAATGTCATGCCAGATATCTTCCTGGAGGTGTCAAAGCAGAGGCTTTAGGATCATCTGTCAGGGATGCTATAGCTGCATCTCGTATTGTGAGCTCTGCATTAACAATGAGATTGGACTAGATGACCTCTAATAACCCTTCCTGATCTAAAATGTTATGATTTTCTCAGAATGTCCAGCACCTCAGGTATTGCTCAAATAGCTTTATCTATGGTAAACCTATTGTCCAGTATGTTTTAGCTGTGTTAGGTAGTACTGTGGAAGAAGAAGAAGAAGAAGAAGAAGAAGAAGAAGAAGAAGAAGAAGAAACAACTTAAGGCGAATCTTTTCAGGATTTCCTAGGAATAGAGGAGTGAGGAGCAACCATTCCCTTCTTGTGAGGATGTCCTGGAGCTGTGTATTTTGCAAAAAATGGGTTGGTTCTTCTCCTGGCACACATACTAGGGAAGTGAACTCCCAAGGTCTTTTTCTGCACTCAAATACCTGATCCACTAAGCTATCTCGCCAGCTCTCGTTTACAATAGAATGGGCATTGAGCAAAAATGAGTGCTATCTGTATTATGCAGTTGTAGCAGTGTGATCCCACTTTAACCATTATGGATGAAGGACTCCTTGGATTTGTACATTAGTGAGGTATTTAGAATCTTCAGCTAGAATGTTCTACTGCTACCCTTCAGGGGACTTTAGAAGAGCTGCCAAGCAGAGAATTCTAAGTACTACTTTAAACTATAAATCTTAGGATATCATAAAATGGAGCCATGATGATGAAAGTGGTATCACACTGCTTTAGCCACAACCTATCCAGTCTTGTTTTAAAGCATGTGGAGAGCATCTGTTCTGAGGGCAATACACTAGACCTATTCCTTTCATTACATATTTAATCATAAAATCATAGAATAATGGAGTTGGAAGGTATCTGTAGGACCATTGAATCCAACCCCCTGCTAAGTGCAAGAATCCAAATCAAAGTAGATCTCACAGACGGTTGTCCAATTTTCTCTTGAATACCCTCCCTAGTGTTGGAGTGCTCACCACCTCCAGAGATAATTGTTCCATTGCCATAGTGCTCTAACAGCGAAGAGGTTTTTCTGGATATTTAACTGAAATATGACTTCCTGTAACTTGGGCCCATGGTTATATGTCCTGCACTCTGGGATGATTGAGAACAGATCTTGTCCCTCCTCTATATGACTACCTTTCAAGTATTTGAAGAGTGCTATCATATCTCATATCAACCCTCAGTCTTCTTTTCTCAGTATTATTTATTTATTTACAATATTTGTATTTTTTTTACAATATTTTTTTAGCCGCACCATTGCCAGTGGCTATGCCCAGTTCTTCCAGCCTTTTCTCATAGAGCTCAGTTCCCAGTTCCCTGATCATCCTTGTTGCCCTCTTCTGCACTCGCTCCAGTTTGTTGGCATCCTTCTTAAAGTGTAATGTCAGAACTGGACATAGTATTCAAGATGAGGCCTAACAAGTGCCGAACGGGGGTGGGTGCCAAATAGAGAATGGCTATCTCAAGAGGGGGAGGCTGCTTATACTTAGATAGCCTCTTCACATGAGACACCCCCTTAAAAATCAGAGTTATGGCTTGCATGCCAAGGCTATCTGGTACAGTATGCTCATCCTCTTTAGAGACATTTTGTTGCTGAAAGTGATGACCATTTTGGGTGCACTCCTTAACTTTTGTGGTCTTCATGTATTTCAAAAGACAACTGAATAGAGCTTGTATAATGTAGACACACGTGAACTTTGTCCCACAGGCCAGAATCCAAACCATCTCTAATTAGAATGTTGCAACTCATATAAATGATTAACAAAAATGGCTGTATACAGAGTCAGCCATTCAACAATATCCTTCTGTATGCGCTAATCAGAGAAATCAATTTTACTTGCCAAGTCCTTGGATGCTTAGTTTCTCATCAGGTCTAGGGGATTTATTCCCCTCCCCCTGCAAGCAATGGTGAAAATGAGTGGTTTGTGAATATGCTCCTACCCAATTATTAAGCATCCTCAAGTCGGGACCTTGGATAGAGACCAGCAGTTGCATTAAGGTTAACTACACAACCTAGCCTCTTTACAACAGTGTTTTGGAATTCAAGAGACATCTCTATCTCAAAAGAAAGACAAGGGGAAAAAAAAAGGAACAGCAAAATTAGATTGAGCTTTTAAAAAGAACCATGAATATTTTGGTGAAAGCATTGCTACAATGTGGGAAGCAATGTATTAAATGGAAATAGCTCATCTGTCATTGTGTGTTTTCCCAAAGCATGAGTTTGAATTTATGCTTTTCAGATTTTCATATGGCTCGTGTCAAACAAAAGATTTCAAGCCCAGAGGCTGCATCGGTAAAAATGAAACAATTTCCATTTCTCCATAGTATTCGTCTCCCTTTTATTTCCCAGGTGTTCCAACAGGTGAGTCTCGAGCAATATTTAGCTACCCATTGTGTGTGTGAGATGCCTGTCACAGCTAAAGGGCTAAAGCTCTCCACAGATTGTCACACAATGCCACATACAACTTGGAAGATAAAGACAAACAGATATAGCCACAGAATTATTTCCTTGTTTTTTTTGGGGGGGGGGTTTCCTCTGCCTCTGTCTGTCATTTCTCTTTTTATTGTTCCATCTCCAGAGGTTATGATTTCACTGCTGTGTGTTTATGAGGTGAGTTCAAGTGCCCTGATCCATGACTGACTTTGTTATGCAGTCAATAAAAGACATCTGGTTCATCTCTGACATTCAAGTTTTGTATATTCCATTAGCCTCATTGTACATCTTTAAAATGCCCGGCTATTTGTAAGTTCCCCTTTGAACTGCACCTTGCATGCAGTTAGGTTATCTCCTTTGTTTTCTGTCCATTCTGTTTTTACAGGGCCAGCCCTACCGTGAGGCACACTGACACAGCCCCCTCAGGTTGCAGACTTAGCGGGTGGTGGCAGTAACTCTAGTTGCCTCATGTCTGTTCCCTTTTTTTTTTTTTACCTCAGGTAGCAAAACAGGCTGTCTGGCCCTTTCTTTTTACATGTTTTCATAGGGCTAAATCTAGTGGTTGAACCAGTGTAGAGGTGCCTAAGAAATCTGGGCTCAAATTCCCACTTGGCCATGGAAAGGTACCATAGAATAGACTGGCAAAACCACTCCTTAAATCTCTCACATACTTTGGAAACCTTGCAAGGGTCACCATAAACTGGAATCGACAGTGTGCACACGCACACCTGAATCTATTGGTTAGTCCAAAATAGATTAGATTTAATGAATGGATGGGACAATGTAAATATTGACTTGACAAGTTCCATTCATACAGTGGGTTTACTCTCAACAATGTTACTTCAGGTATTCATTTTATGTGGCAAGCTCTACCATCTCTATTCCGAAACCTTGTTTCTTTCCCTAGAGGAAGTCTTATTTTCTCTTAGGCATCTCCAACTGATGTCAATGAAATATCGTAGTTGTTTTCAGAATTATCCTTCAGATACCAAATGATACTCCAAGCACACATAGGGAATGTTCTCCTTGCATGAATAATAATAGAACCCTGACATGAGTAAAGAGGCCTTGATCTAGCTAACTTCAGCATATGTTCTGTGTTGCAGATAGAATTCCCATGTGCAGCAATTTAGAAAAAATATGTGCATTTATTGCAGCCTCTTCTATTGCATGTTTGGCTGCTGGAAATAGCCATGGTGCTTGAAACCAGGGCTGCAGCTATATTTCCTGAAAACAGAAATGATTTGTGGTAGATGTCTGCATTTTAATGTATTTTTGCAGGAACACAGCAACCCCTCCTTCCTTCTGCCATTTGATGGTGCCTGTATAATTTTGCAATACTAGAACACAAACCTCAAAACTCTTTCTAATTCATTCGGTTGCACCCTTGTACAGAAGACAGCGTTGCAACGAAATTTAACCTATTTAGTAACTTTTATTCACAATGTGAGTTTTTAGGCACTTATCAGCTACTGAAAAAATTAAATTAAAAAAAAGACAGATTCAAAAAGCATGTGGCTTTGATAGCAGAAACAGCCCAAATGATAATAGTTGTGGACATCTTTTTAGGCAAAATTATTAAAAATGAAAAGCATTACTAATATTACACTGTAATATGTCTGTGCTCCATAGCAAACCTTTTAAAATAATTAAGTGTGAATGCCTTTATTCTTATTCTTCCTCTTGGTAGTTCACAGTGACCTAGTGCCTCTGTGAATGAAGATTTATCCATTATACAGAGACTTAAGTTAAACCAATATAAATTAGCCTTTGGACTTAACGTGCTAGCAGTGACGCTCAGAGGAGGAAAACCCACAGGTTGGGACGGATCCATCTCAATCCTTTATGCAATACGTTACACATAGATGTCTCAGCCTTTTCTGCCCCCAGATTAATGGAGCAAGCTCAGCTTATCATCAGAAGCACTTTAATTTCCTCTGATGTTTTATTATGCTTCCCTTTGCGCCAGAACTAACGTACAATAATGTATATGTAATTTTGAAAAGCAAGAAGAAATCCTGTTGTCTTCTGGTTATGATTAAGCTGTAGAAATGCTGAGGCATGCATATAAAATGACAAGGCAAACACCATCAACTTTGTGAAACATTTGAAAGCTCAGAGTAGAAATCTGATCTGCATTTTTATTACCTAGACCACTGGTTCTTAACCTTGGGTTACTCAGGAGTTTTGGACTGCAACTCCCAGAAGCCTTCACCACCAGTTGTCCTGACTGAGGTTTCTGGGAGTTGCAGTTCAAAAGCATCCGAGTAACAAAGGTTAAGAACCACTGACCTAGACATTAGGCAGGATCACAAGACATTGGGTGGCTTAATTGGTTGCTATTCAGATTTAGAATTAGAAGAACAGCTGAGAAGTGTCAAAGATAAATTGACTGTCCAGAATCCTATTGTTAGTCCAACAAAACTAGACCGACTGAATCAACTGTTAAATATTATGTCAACAGCTACATATACCACACTGATTTATTGTGGCTACCAATAGGATTGCCAAATGTAAGTTAAAGTTAAGCGGAAATCCCCCAAAGGTCAAGGTTGTTTTCAAGATTTATTGTCAATGAAACAAACACTTTCTTCATCCCCTTTCTGAGATACCTTGTATTTATTTAATTTACAGTGCAGTCCTTTGTATATCAAGTCAAAAGTGCCACTGTGGTCAGTAGGTCTTACTGCCAGATAGGTTTTGTTTTATTCCCTGCAATGAGTATAGAATCACAGATCGACTTTTTAGTTCACTGATCATTTAACTTTTAAAAAATTCTGAATAAGTCTCCATTTGGAAAACCCTGGGGCAGGCAACAACAGTAGCCCAGTTCAGATGTCACAAGAAATCATGGTGTCTGATTATATTAATGAGCTGCAGTGGCTGAAATCCTGTTGCTTAGCATGGTATGTCACATCAGAATAAGCCAACTGAATCAGTAAGGATTTGGTGAGCCAACCTCTTCATAGGTTCCATTGATTCAAAAGGGCCTATTCTTGTTTGTGTTACTTTAGCATAGTGATTCCTTATGCTAAGCCACAGGATTTCAGCTAATGATTGCAAAGTACCTCGTTCTGTTGCACCCATTAGGAACTAATCTATTTCTGGTTTTAAACAGGCCCTAGTTTATTGTGATTTCTGAACATGGGGAGTTGTGGTATCAAAATAAGCAAAGATCTGAAACCACATTTGAATTGGCTTGTTTTTGTTACCCGGAGTTTAAAGTCAGTTCCCAAGTTACACTTTGGCTAAAATGAGAAGCAAAGTTTCCCAGTTCTTCTTTACAGGAATGAAAGAAACACAGAATGAGCTGGGACGTATGAGCCTCTAAGGTTCACTTGGTCATACAGCAGGGTGATAAAGTTTGAAAAAGTTTAGGATTTGTAGTGCAAAAAGTAATGTTTTCAAAAAAGCTGGGGCTGGATTAATGCATTTCTGATTTGAATTCTGATTCAACGTGATATTTGGAATAATGTGCATTATGCTTCTGGGGTTTATCATATCAATTAAAGCTGGCAGGATGGCTCAGTGAATTGGGTGCATGTCTGCAGAGCCAGGGGCCAAGAGTTGGATTTCCCACCATGCTTCTTGAAAGAACAGTCCCCGAACACTTCCAAAAGAAGGGAATGGTGAACTGCTTGTGAGTACCCCATACCTAAAAAAACACTGCACAAGGTCCCCATAAGTTAGTACAGTATTGGACTAATAGCATATTATTTTTCCCTTTAATGTCATAGTTATATATAATATTTTATTTATTTAACTTCTAATAAACATGTTCAACCATCCTATCACATGCTGCTTATCTTTATGGGAAGAAGAATTTATGTCAGAAAGTTATAGTAAAATGTTATCCTTATGCTACAATGAGGAAGTGGAAACAAGTGAAAACCAATGAAGTTGTGTGTTTCCAAAGGAATCAAAACTTGGACAGGGAAATATATCAAATAAGAGATCACTTGCTGGCTGTGGGTAATTTACACTCCACTCAATGGATAAAGTTTACTTGCCAATAATGCATTATTCTACCGCAGTCAATGTTCCATTAGGCAAATCAAAAGGTGACGGTTGGGTCCCAGCAATTTTGGGTCAGGAAGAGTATGGATTTGTCTCTGCGAGAGTCCTGGAGGCTATATTCACTACAGAAAAATCCTATTAGTGACTCAGACAGCCCTGAAGAATGAGGATCAGTGTTTGTTTGGACTGTTTATGCAATGCACAAGCACATTCTCATGATACATGGTGGCAGCTTTGTAATAATGTAGTATGCTAATTTAATCATTCACAGTTGTATTCATTTGTAATGTTGATAAGCAAAGCAATAGGAATACACAGGTTCTTTTCATTCCACAGAATAACAGTTGTCATTCTTTTCCCTGGGTATTTCATACATCAACAACTAAGCAGCTGTTTTTCATAATATGAAAATTCAAGTGAGAGGGAGCCTCATTAAAGCAATAGCAGCTGATGTCTTCACTGCTGACAGTGCTGTGAATCCACTACAGGTTGTAGTCTGCACTTTGCAGGACTTACCCAGGATGCTGAATCCTCTTTCTCCAAATAGTTCAGCACCATGGATAGCTCCTATAGGTTGTAGAGTAAAACTGTGGCTACACAGCACCTCTGAGAGTCACCACCTGCCACTGCTTAAAGGGAATTTCATCAAGGAGAGGCAGAGTCCAAAAGACTGGTCCCTTGATCCCAACGAAATCTATTCCTGGGGAAGGTGGGGATTTGAATTTTATCTTAGTAGAAGGGAGTGTTCACATTGTGAAAAATGGTTCTTTGGATGTCTCATCTGATGCCATAAGGAACTTTAAATTGTACCCAGCAGCACAAACTAGAACCCTGTGTTGCTTTTCTAGCAAGAGAGACACAGTTCCATGTCCAAACTATAGTTAACAATATTGCTGTTACATTTTAGAGCAACTATAGTTTCCAAGACAGCCCAAAGTTTTCCATTCATCCAGATGTGATGCATGACTAAGCCATACATCACCATGATCAAATCTGCATTCTCCAGAAACCAGCAGAATTGGTACAGCAATTATAGCTGATAAATGTCATTTCTGAGCACAGATTCTGGGCATGCAGAATCAAGTCCAGACTCGGAAGAAACTTAGAACTATAGACCATCATTTTCATACCATATCCCAACACTGGTTCAACTCCAGTTCCAGGGTCCTCTCTATCAACTATGAGCACCTATTTTGTCTGGACTAGGATCCCATATACTCGTATCTACTCCTGTCCAGACTTTTGTGGCCTTCAGACAATGGTTCCATCTTTCCACTTTCCCTAGAATGTATTTGAATATGCATGCTGATCCTGAAATTCTTGCATGTTCCCTGTGATTACCTTTCAGATGCTTATAATTTGAATACAAAGGTTGGTATTGGAGCTTTCAAGCATGTTCAGTTGAAAGTACTTAGAAAATACCCACAGTCAATAATCCTGGCTAATAAGGTGTCTCCAAAAGATATTTCCAAAATGTTGCATTAAATTCTCTAACAGGTACCAAACACAGGGGAGGAGCTACTGCTCAGTGACAGACTGTGTAGTTTGCACTAGGGAAGCAACTCCTCCTCCATCTCATCCTGACACATGAGCATGAGAAACTACAAAAACGTTTTCTTTGCTTGTGAGCTAATGAGATTTTTCTTCTTGACCATGACATGTGTTTCATAACGGTGAGGCTGATTTTGCAAATTGCGAGATCAGTGTTTTGACCAAGTGCTATGTTGTTCTGTTGAATGGATTTTTCAAAAGCACTAGATGGGTTGTCTCAGTCTTTCTGAGCCAGCCAGGTTGTCCTTTTGTGCTTACTTGTGTGTGCTTAGCTTCAAAAGGGAAAAAGAGAGTTGTTTTATTCAATGCTATGCAACCTGCAGAAAAGTTGAAGGATTTCTTGTCTCATTCTCATGCCAGAGGCACGCACTCTTGGGTGGGCAGGGGGAGGCCAGAATGCCTTGATGTGTAAAGAGGGCTTTTCTCAGCCAAAAGGAAAAAAAGAAGAAGAAAAGACGGTGGGAATTCCTCATATCTCATCTTTTCATGCAACCTCTTTCAGGTTCACTCCCTGGCATCCCAAGATGGGAAAGCTTCCTAGATTCGCCCCAAACTGTACCAATTTAGGATGTGCAAGATCTTTTTTTTTTTTTGCAGTAAATTAGTACTGATTTTGTAACAGTTGCTCATGCCTTTTACATCCAGTTATACCAGATGCCCCACTTTAGCATCAGTACTGGATCACTCATCTTTGCTGAAATATGTTAAGGCTCAAAATTCTGAATTAAACTACCAGGGAGAGGCTTGTATAGCATGCTCAGGATGAGAATGACAACCAAAGTAAGTCATATCTGTATGGCATTTAAATGTAAAAGTATGTCTTTTAGCATCTTTGCAACATCATGCCCCAAAGTTCAGCTTGTTTATATTTGTCAGTGGGAATCTGATGCAAACAATTTATTTACCTTGCTTCTTCACCACCTGCATGATAAAAGCTGCTCTTCTATGTATCCATGAGCTTGGTTTTCCTGCTAGCTTTTCAAAAAGATACAGTTCCAAATATCCTGGGTGGCTTCCAAATGCATAATTAATCTTCATATAATCCTCTGATGTTCAAAGTCTATTTAATGACATGTGTTTTTTGATTTTGCTACTGTGTGAAGATCTCAAGCGTGGTTATGCATACATGTAATACTAATAGGACTAAGAATAATGTCAATAATAATACCGACGGCGTTCAGATAATTTCTCTAATAGGAATGTAACCTTTAAATGTGACCCACATGCAAGGAGTTGGTGCTTAATGCTTAGCACTGATTTGCATAAGATCAGGTAGGTGTTTTGTAGGGGCTTTAGTAACAGCTCGGATCTGCAGAACAGAAGCCTTTGATCTTCAGCAAAAAGTTTTTAAAATGGGAGTGTATTCATTGTGCTATATAGTGTAGCTGAGCGCTCAATGTTTCCTGGAATGCTGGAGCCATTAAAGAAAGCTGTAATTTTGTTCATTACAACAATTGCTGTTATCACGGTTTCTCTCCCCTCACTCACATTACACTGATATACTGTATTAACATTGGCTGCTGTCCTTAAAATTTGAGAGTATGGCTTTGCCTCACAGCACATCTGAATTCTGGGCTCAGTTAAGCATCAACCTTTCACAGCCGGAGAATGGAATAATACACCACCAATGGCGACAAAGGAATAAAGGGCAAAACTTCACAATAACTGTTTTCCACAAGTAGGTTATAGGACTCACATTTGTCTAGAAACTCCTTGACTTTAAGAACCATTTTTCTGATTGGTTGGTTGGTTGATCGATTGATTGATCACTGGGATCTGAAGCAGATTCAGATATAATTTAAAACCCCCACAATCAACAGAATAAGCTATATTTTTGAAAACACAATGAAACAAGTTTTAGGCCAAAATCCTGTTGAGCAGCTCCTACTGCGCAACGAGAAGGTTCATATTCAGTAAAAGAACAGTAATGCTATATTTGGTGAGGCACAGCGTGGGGGATAAGGTTTGGACAATAGACCAGAGACTGCCCTGGGATCCCGAAGCTGTTGTATGAACATGGACATGTGTTTAAGATGGCTGAGGGTGGGTCTAGGGAGGGAGCTACTCACTCCTGGAACCCTTAATGTAGTATTTCTTTAAACATACATAGATAAAAGTAATGGTCAGATCAATAATCAGTGGGTATCATTAATAGACTTTGCCAGCTATCCCCACCAAGAATTATTTCTGCAGATGCCCTTGAACATGGATAAAGCATTGGAAATTCACATTCTGGGTGCATTGTTCCTTCCAGTTCACTGACACATTTACAGTACAACTCATTTGTGCACTTTCAACAGAATCAGACGGTGATCCTATGCCCCACTGAACACAGTAGGACACATTTTCAAATAAATATGTGTAGATTGTACTGTGTGAATCAAATATTTAGGAATGCCTTGGATGATGGGAGGAGAGAGCCTTAAAAATTGCCGCTGGATTGCCATTGTTGGGATCGGGACCACAGTCAATGATCCAGTGGCAAATTTTGATGCAATCCTGAAACTCCCAAAGGCTTTTTCCGGGCAAAAGCGAGCTGAAGGGAGCCTAAAACAGGGGGATAAGAACCTTTAATCAGTGTAAATTAAATGTTTCCAGCACCTCGTTTGGTTACTCAGAGTGCAAAGTTACACCACAGAATTTTCCCCAATGGAACTCAATTATATGAAGAAAAAAATGATAGAAAATATATCCAGCTATATATCCACGTGTCAGTAATTGCACCCAAATGTTTAGCTATTCAATGCATTTCTAAAGGATGGCAGGCTAATGGAAAAGATATGTTTTCTTAAGAGAACAAACTCTAGAAAGTTGAATGCATTCAATTTTTTTCAATGAATCCAGTAAACATTTATATCAGACCAGGAGAGTAGTCATATTCATTTTTAATATGGGTTAAATTGAATCTTTTCCATTAATACTGAGGAAAGTAACACAGCTGCCACCTGAATTGAGCGAAATGGATTCTGCATTATGCTGTTTAATGCAAATACAGCTAAATTCTTGGATCAATATAAAGAAGCCAGAAAAAATGTTTTTTCTAACTACTGCCTGGGAGTAGGACGCTATTGATTTTACTAATTATAGCAAGGTTTTTGCTTGTGAAATTTCTCTCTATCAAAAAGTGTAGTTTCTCAGACATAGAATAAACCTGAAAAATAAGTAGAATAGTCTATAAATGAAATGACGCATTTTAATAAAAATGTTTTATTAATTATTTTTGTTCTTTTAAGGGGTTTTGAGTACCTTTTTAGAAGAAAAGCAAGGTATAAATGAATTAAATAACTTGAGTGTATCTGTAATGCAGCAAGAGTCTGGTAATGAAATCTAAACTAGAAGACAGGTTTAGCCGGAGTTGGCTATAAATTATTGGCCAAAATCCTGTTGCTCAACCTAGTAAATAGCACCACAAGTTGACCATTTAATCAATTCCTCCATAAGATCCATTGATTCAATTGGATGTATTCTAGTTGCAACTTACTTAAGCATTGTAAGCCTCAGTTAGAGTAGGCCAATTTGAATCATTTTAACTTATGTAGGAATTTACTCACTAAATCCTCATTGATTTAGTGGATCTACTCTGGTGCCATTTGCTATGCCAAGCAACAGGATTTCAGCCATTGTATCACACTACTCATTTCAAGGGAATAAATAGAGAATAATCTCGGTTTAATAATTTATTAACTCATTCTGTGGCATGCTATATGAAATATGGAAGAAATATTCAGAGTAATTCAAAGGCAGGCATCTAAGGGAAGATACAAACAAAAATATATTGTGGCCGCAACCAACACTGCCCTTTATAAAGGCAACCGTTCCTGAAATCTGGTTTACTAACTTCATATGCCCTTAAATTTACTTTTATTCCTTTCACATGACGCAGTGAACAGTAAATGAACATGTTGGCACCCAAATATTGGAGAGTTAAGGAAATATTTAGAGGGCATTTCTCACAAAAAAATGGACTCAATTTCTTTGTGAGTTTCTTGCAAGTCAGAATTTTATACAAAGGCAGGTACATATGAATCCATTGTACAATGAGGTTGCACCTAAATGATACAAAATGCAAGTCATTTTAGTCATTCATAAGTAGGAGCAGGAAAAACATTCTGCAGTGTTGACTGATACATTCAGGGTCCCAGCCAATCAAATCATGCCTTCTTTCAGGATATTTTGCCCATCTCATCACCCTAATTTTCCTTTTGCCCCTCAGTTAGTAGTATATCCAATGATAATAATTAGTCCTGATGGGACTGTTTCTTTGGAGGTGAGGCACATTCTGGACATTTTATTGTTTTTCCAGTTCTGCCGATATTTCTTTCTTATGTGGAAGGCACCATTTTGGATTTCCACTTACAGTATATTGCACTAGAAGAAATCTATACTCTGAGGTGGACAAAATTTAGCTTAAAAGGCACATGCAGTTCCTAAGGCTAATTCTAGGCCTTCTGGAACCCATCCAAACCCTGAAACTCCAACTAGTCACTTCCTGTTTCTAAGAAAAGTCATTTTCCTGACCTAAAACAGCACGGGACATTATCGTTAAATACTAAACTACCTCCCAGGATTTGATGGAGTGTTATTTGCTGTGGGGAGGGACATATATTAAGGTTTAGAATTGTGGGAATATACACATGATTTGGCCCCTAAGCCCTCAAAATTGCTCACTGTGCATGAAAAGCACTCATCTTTCATCCATGTTTCCATATAGCTCATGTATAAAGCATGTCTATTCAGTTTCAGTTTCAGAACCTTTATTGGCATACAGTACAAGAGAGTGAGATATGGTAAGATGTTAAAAAGCATATATGACATATGTGCCAGGGGATACCCAGATGACATCATTAGGGCTCAGTGGTGTGTGACAGCATAATGCAACACCTCTGCATGATGGAATGGATATATCGGGCTGTTGTCTGGGTAAGTTCCTTATTATTGCCACTCAGTAAGTGCCAGATTTTAAGCATGTATACAAACCACCTCACCTCCCTGTCACATGCTATAACACTACAGTACATGGAACTGCCAGATAGCTCAGTGGTTTGGGCATCTGGCTGCAGAGCCAGAGGTTGGAGTTTGAGTCCCTACTGTGCCTCCTTGACAGGGGCTGAAGTTCATGATCCATAAGGCCCCTTCCAGGTTTGCAGTTCTAAAATGATGATGATGATGTTATATACTTAGAATTGAAGAATACAATCCCAAAAGCAGTGGTTAAACTGCTGTACTGCAGCCAAAACTGTGCTCACAGCCCGGGGTTCAATC
Source organism: Pogona vitticeps (assembly GCF_051106095.1). Taxonomy (NCBI): domain Eukaryota; kingdom Metazoa; phylum Chordata; class Lepidosauria; order Squamata; family Agamidae; genus Pogona; species Pogona vitticeps. The sequence continues at coordinate 23,518,791 of NC_135788.1, read as the reverse complement.
CCAGGTAGCCGGCTCAAGGTTGACTCAGCCTTCTATCCTTCCGAGGTCAGTAAAATGAGTATTCAGCTCGCTGGAGGGGGGGCATGTGTAGCCTGTATAATTAACTTGTAAACCACCCTGAAAGTGCTTGTTGTCCTATGGGGCAGTATATAAGCAGCACACTTTGCTTTGCTTTTACTAAACTTCTAAATCAGAAGTCAGGTAACTGAAGGCTCTGTATTTTACTACAGAGCTAGATGTTTTATATGCCTATAAAAGTCAAGCATGCATGAAAGTTACTTTTTATCCACTTTGGATCTTTGCATTAATAATTAATCTTTGTTTTCAAAAGCCAATTAAAAACTTGGTTATTTAAACAGGCCTACCCCCCAGTCAATTAAGTGATTTTCTTTTTCTTTATCTTTTTTTTTCTTTTGTGTATTACCATCTTGGAAATCTGTTGCTTAGAACTAATTGTATAATTGCATTTTATATGTTATCTTAACGTGTTTTAACTGATGTAAGCTGCCCCAAGTAAACGTTGTCTAGAGGGGCGGGGTAAAAATCAAATAAATAAATAAATCTGTCATTGTGCATTTACCCAGGACTGATTTTCAGATCAAAATAGTATGACTGTTCAATTTTTTAAAAAAGTAACTTGGAAATTAATTAACATGCTTTATTTTAACGACCACATGTGCCATAAAAAGGTTGGTTTTAATCACATGTGTTGTATGGTGGGACCCAATTTGAAGCATAATAGCAAATATCAAACATCCTTTGTCTTATCTTGTTTCCTGGTGTGTTTGTTTTGTAGTTTCTTGCCAGCATGTAACCATGTGTTTCCTGGGTAATTTCTAGATTTAGGGCTAAAGCATCAGTGCCAACTGAAATGATTCATTGTGTTCAGTTCACACAACAGAGCCACATCATGACAGAATAATGAAATAATTGGTTGATTTTTATCAGAAGCAGCTCTGTGACTGGGGAAATATGATCATATATTGAGATACCTGAAACCAGACAGGCCACCACATTTCACACCTGTTGGAGCCTCTGTTCTACCTTCAAGAGTGGCTCCACTTAGAGAGCATTGCAGTAACTGATCTTTGAGATTATTGACACATGCACTAGCGTTTTTAGGGATTTCTTATCTGGATGGGGTCACAGGTGTGCAGCTGGAAGAAGGGACACCTGGCCACGGCTGAGGTCTGTTTCTTCATGGAGGGGGCCAAGTCCAGAAGAACACTTTGTGCAGACCTGATCCTTCAGGAGCAGTGCAACTCCATCTAGACCAGGCAAGAACCCCCCCTCCCAACAACAAGATCTCTGTCTTGTCATGATTCAGTTTTCACCTGTTGGCCCTCATCCAGTCTGTAACTGAGGCCAGGCAATGCTTGCATGACTTCTGATTTCAAGGTGAAGAGCTGTAATTGGCATACTATTGATTAATTTCTAAGATTATTTCCCCTAGAATCCTACAAGCAGCATGAATAGTTTATTCTGGGAGTAATCCAAAGAAAGTAACTTTTCCTCACTCTGAAACCACTGGCACTACTCCAGTTATATGTTAACGGAGCAGTGCTTACATCTAAGTTGAGGCATTCAACTTGTAAAACATTTTCAAACTTTGACAGCAAAGTTAAAGTGATGGAAAGCATGGCATTTTTATCTCTTACTAATTTACATTTGTTACTTATATGTTCCAGACATTTGTTTGCCTATTATTCAGCCTTTTGGCTTGGACAGATTAAACAAGCAAGCCAACCAACCAACCAACCTCTCTTTTCTGGTCTGCCCATCTGTACAGTGTTACAAGTCTGGCACTTAATAGCTACCTAACTTTTAATAAAAGAAATGACATTAGTGACATACATTTTCTAAATGACATTTTGAAATAGCGCAGGCTGGTAATAAATGCCATTTGTTGACACATATACCCACAGGCACCTGGTGCCTTAGCAGAATATAATTACAAAGAAAATTACATGAAATAAAGTGACATGCCTATCACAAATCAAAGATTACTCACTGAGTCCTACCCAACAGCAAACAATCAATATAAAATCCTTGACTAAACCGGAAGTGAAGTGAACACTTTCATTGAGGAAAATCACAGAGGCATAAGCCAAGATAGTACAGATCAACAAGCAACAACAACAGCTACAACAAAATGTTTCCAGGTTAATTAGACAACCAATAAGCAAAGCTTCACTTTTGCTAACACTAACTGTGTTACTTGAGATTTTCCACGTGAAATTAGAAGCAGAGCTGTTTTGGACTCCAAGAATCCTCCCAGGGAGCAGAGCTAGTAGACATACCAGCTGGGTGATTCTGGGAATTACAATTCAAAAAAGGTAACTTTTCTGAGCTCTGAAGCACAGTGCAATCAGTCCCAGATTTGGAACAAACAATACTCATTCCTCAATAGAATAGAAGGACCAAATTGGGTGGCAGAGGAGAAGAGCAGTTCACACACACCCCAAATTTTGGAAAAGGACACCCATGGCATGCAATTATGAGTTGCCTATGAACTGCACTTTCTTTTAACAGTCATTCACCCTGTGCATCGTACTGCTGTTGCAACACTGCAGGCATTTGGTCCCAGCTTCTTGAAAGAAAGAAAGAAAGAAAGAAGGGCAATGTACAATCTTCTAGAAGTTGACCAGCTGCCTGTCTCATCAACCCAACTGACACAGCTAATGGTCAGTGTGAAGAAAATGAGAAATTAGGGAACATGGCTTGTAGAACTTTCCAGAAAATTCAGGCTCTCTGTCAGTGCCTGAGGAATGGCTGGCTGGGAGAAAGGTGGGGACAATTTCTGCCAATAATGAAATGGGAGTACAATGGCAGTATATGTTTTGAGTGAAGGCTTCAAGACCAAGTCAGCTTGTTCCCTGGTACTGTGCTAATTGCAAAATGACTTCAACTGTGTTAAAGGAGGGGGGAAAAAATTATCTTATCTTCATGAGCATTTGAGGGAACTCAAAGCCTGATTGGAAGACCACCTTGAGAAGTCCAGAATGTCATATTTAAGGTACTGTATTTGGAAGGGTTCAGAACATAATTTAGTTGGCTCAATTCTATCCTAGGAGACGCTATGCTCATTTGTTGCCCTGTCATGCCATGCTGGATGGTACACTCCTTATATTAGGGATGCTTAATATGTCTTGTTCTTGGCAATTCTCCAAGTCTTGCTCTGCTAAGACTTCCTTCTGCACCAGCATAATTTCTCGAGTTGCTATTCTTTTGTATGAGAAACTCCCGAATTCTGTACACTCAGTGCCCTTTCCAGGGAGTCTTCACACAGCAAAGGCATCATAATTCTGCACAGGTTGCTGTAATGTCTGGAGAAAAAGGACCATGAAACAGCCAAGTAGTCCCAAGAAATTTCTGCCAGGATTTCTCAGGAAAAGCAAAACCTAAGAAACCCTTGCATGGAAAAATCTATGAAAGAGATTCCCCCGCCACACCCTGAGAGACGTGGTTGTGAGATTCACATCTCTACCCCATGTTATCTTGTCAGTTTATAGTAGCAATGTTGTTGTTGTTGTGTGCTGTCAGGTAGCCTCTGATGTATGGCAACCCTATGAATGAGTGAACACTAAAAATGTCCTGTTATTAACAGCCAACTCTTGCAAACTCAGGCCTATGACCTCCTCTATGGAGGCAATCCACCTCATTCCATCTTCCTCTTTTTCTGCTGCCTTCAACTTTTCCTAGAAACAACTACAGTAAAGATAAACAATTATTCTTACCCATTTTTAAATATGAGGAGGATGGTGAGATTCAGAAAGAATGATCAGAAGCAAGATTATTTCAGCATCCCATTTCCACAATGACCAAAGACTTTCTAATATATAGCCTAGACAAAAAAATGGTACTAGTTGTTGGGGAGCATCAATAAGGGAGGGCTGCTGCGACCTTCAGACAGAGGCAATTGATGAACCACTGTTGGAAACAGGATGCTGAAATAAATGGATCTTCTTTACCTAGACAATTTATAGCTCACCATTCTCCATAACCTGAGACTCGGGGTAAGTCACGTCAAGATTAAAGAATAGGTGCCCATAAAAATGCAGTGGCAGAAATTCAGTAATACGTTGCAACTACAGTAGACACATTGAATAAATGGTGAGTCAACTCCTCTATCAGTTCCATTGATTCAATGGGCCTACTCAAGTTGCAATTTGGCCTTGAACTATGTGGTCAAATACTACAGGATTTGCTGCAGGTATAAATGGATGAATTCAATATTTTTCACTGATCATGCAGTGCAAAGGCTAATTTGAATTGGTCCAGCTCTTTTTAATCCTAACAGAGTTTTTTCCCCTTTTTCTTTGTATGAGCAGTTGTTTCATTTTGAAAAATGATAGGCATGTGTGCTAGTGTGTGGTGTTGTGGTGACACAGGCAGTCAGGGTGTGATGTTTAGGGATGGCAGGAATAGGTGCCCTGATCAACTTGGCACTAGATCACCTTGGCATAGAAAAAATTAATCAACTCAGAATCCCAGAGGCCTGAATGTGTAGTTTTTCCTCCCCACCAGAGACTCTTCTACTTTTTAAAAGTCAAATCCTTTTGTTTTCTCCAGTGCAGAAAGTAAGGACCAACTGAACATACTCTCCAGCATTCACCTTTCTGTTCAAAGCCTCTTGCCCAAGGCACTTCTATTTTTAAACAGCTTCCCTAGGCAGAGCCCCTGATTATTTATATATATTTTCTAGTTTTGCTAGTTATCTGGTCGGCAAGACAAAATGAGAAAATATTCATTGAGGATTGAAAGCCTTCTAAAGACTGAACTGCATCACCTACAGGCGCTTCAAATGGAACTGCGGTTAGGAGGGTTTTCTCTCTCTCCTCTGCCTGTGTGGCCACTTATATTGAAGATAACTGAATCTTCACATTAAGCTCACAACAAAAAGTATAAAAGTTAGTCTTTAAGGTGTCACTACATTTTTGTCTTTTTAAAACTTTTTATTTCTATTTCGTTTTCACCTATAATGAATGCCCCAGTGTGACCTCACAGTGAGAATGTTTAATCACATTTCCATCGTTGTGTAGTTGCACCATTACTATTGGGTTTAAGCCAGTAAATTAAAACAATAAAACATAAGTTAACAAATTCCAATAATAAAACATCACTGCTGGATAGCAGTGTTTGGGACTTTGATTTCCTACAGTGCCTCCTGCTCTAGTCCATGTTGCAGGTGCTGGTTTCCTGTCATTTCTGCTCAACCTGCCAATGATCCATAAGGTCTCTTCTAGGTCTGCAGGTCTAAGATGTTGTTGTTGTTGTTGTTGTTGTTGTTGTTGATGATGATGATGATTGAATTTAAAATGATTTCAAATCACCTCATTAAAAACTTACAGCAAATCCCAAATAATTGTTCATGTGTTCATAAATTTTTCATAGCTAACACTGTGCTTAGACATGGCCATATTAGCATGTGTATAATTGCATCACCATTAGAATTTGCAAATGAAAGGACATCTAGATTTCATAGTCATTTGGACAGATGGTGAGGAGCAATTTTCTGAAAGGCCAGAAGAGTTTAATGTTTTTTATTTTTTTAAAATGTAAAAGAAACACAAGAGTCTAGAAAGGATCAATTGAGAAAATGAAATAGAATCATCTAAGAACTTTCTGCCACCTCCTCTAAAGCACCCACTATTTTCAAAATTACAGTGTTTGTATGTTTTCCCAAACTTATGATTTAATGGAAGAGGTAGCTGGAAAATTCTTAAAGTGCTTCTTAATGGTTTTGACTTGCAGGGCAAAGCGTATACATTTGAAGTCTAAAAATGATTATTATTTCCAGAAGAGAGATCTTTTTGCTGATGTTTCTATAGGGCTTTTGTCACTGCAGTGAGGCTGACCTAAGCTTAGAGAGAAATATGGCAGAATCGGAAGGCAGCATCTGGCTACTTCTGCCTTGAACTCTCAGAGAATCACTTTCCCCTTTGGACTGGTCAGGGTTAAACTATGAGGTTGATAAAACTCCTCACTTGCCTGTGAGTAAATGAATTAGGCTGTTGTTCTCCATTGTGAGCAATCATGAAACAGTTTCTCTCAGGGTTCAGTTTAACCTTCCCTTCTTTTTTCCACCATGTTGGCTTTTCATGCTGGGTCAAAAAGGACCCATAGGTGTACAGAGTTCTCTTACTACATTTTCATCCCTTCTGACCTCTTTTCTCAGTAGCAACTCACATAAAGCTAGACCGTCTGTTACCCACCTGATATGAGCACATAATTCTTGGGCTAAATAAAGTCTCGGCCCTAACTGGAGTAGCCTCATTGAATGAATGTGACTTGTGAAGTTGACACTTATATAAGTCCCACTGATTCAACGAGTCTACTCTAGCTGAAACTAAAGTGGACCTAGCCCCTTGAAAACTCTTTAGCTGGACTCTGAAAACCAGATTTTCAGCTAAACAAATAAGAAGTATGTGATTGTAGAGGAGAAATAAAAGAAAATGGTTTTTAAAGAGACTCTTTGGGAGACTGTAAACAAAATCATGGAAGAAACAGTCTGTGACACTTTCCACCTTGTTGGGTAATTGGTTTTTGATTGGAGAACTGTTTATGCCCCTGTGCCAGGTGCTGGTTTCCTGTCATTCCTACTCAACCTGTATGATGACATTGAAACACAATTCCAAACAAATAACCAACCACGAGAATGTTATAGTATTGTTTCCCAGGAGGAAAATGGATTCTGTAAACATTTTGCTGGAACTTAATTAGGTTCAAGAAGGTAGTGGAAGGGAACAATGGGTTTGACCTTGAGTTAAGAGAGATTCTGAGAAGATCTCCAGAACAGATATTCTGAAGATTTCCATCTGAAGAGATCTTCATTCACCATGTAATTGCTACAGAATGTCAAAAGATTTACCTGTTTGATTCTGGAAAATGAGTTTTATCTTGGCATTCCTCTGTTTTGCCATGGCAGATGACTCAAATATGGTTGATCTGATGTGGCTGCCAACTGCAAACAAGAATGAATTACCAAAAGTCATAATATTTAATTCTATTTATGTTTTAAGTATTTTCCGTAGACCTGAGAGAAACATGGCTTTCAATTCCAAACATTTATTTGCATGCTCAACCAGCTGTTCAGGGCTGTTAATATGTTGTGCTTTTAGCCTTGACATTGAAACCCCAAATCTCCATCATTTCTTCTCTTTTTGGACGGTTTTGAAACAGCATGGTTGTATTTTCATGTCCCTCCCTGTTACATAAGACTGCCTATGTTGATCAGCGATGGCTTTTCCTAGTTCCGGGGAATCAGTAGGCCTACTTGAAGCTGCCAGGAAAAGAGTGCAGTGTAAGTTGTTACGGTTGTAATGTGCCATCAAGTTGCTTCTGACTTATGGTGATCTGAACAGGATTTCAAAACATGTGAAATGTTCAAAGAGTGTTCACTTGTTGTTACTTCCCAGGGAGTTTCCATGGTAGAGCAGAGATTTTAACCCAAATCTCCTGGGTCCTAGTCTGACACTCTGTCTTCTACAATACAATGGCTCTCCTCATCCTGTGGACACTGCACTTGATTGTTAATCTTACTCAGCTATGAAGCTGCCCCTCTGTTTTAACTCCCCCTTTCCCCTCAGTTTATCTTTATTCCTTTCTTTCCTGCACATCATTATCTCTTTCTTCTTCCTTCCTTCCTCCACCTATGTTGTCTTTTCCCTTCTACCATCCTTCTATTTACATTGGTCATACCTTTTCTATCTTTTGGATAATTCATTCTTTTTTACTTTTGCATCTCTTCTTTTTCCTTCTTTCTTCCTACCCTGTCTATTTTCATCTATTCTTCCTTTCTCTACATTCAAATTTCTGTCTAAATTTCAACAAGACATTTAGCCCGTATTTCAAATCGGTGCTCCCTCAAGTGGTGAAAGACATCTGCTTGTTATATCAAATGTTTTCCTCCACCTCTGTATTTTGCATTTGAGCTTGATAAGGTAAACATGGAATTGATATGCAAATCTGATTGCTCAGGCTCATGTCTAAGAAAATCACATCGTGGGAGGAGAAAAAAAAAAGATGAAACCAAGGGAAGACACATTTCCTTTAGCATCGTGTTTAACCTTTTATTTTCTTCTGGCCATTCCTGTCCTTCTTCCTTTGTCTACCTATTGCTTCTATACCCTGCCCTACTTTCCCTTTCTTTGCATATCTTCCAATAAATAATCTTTTTATACAGACATCCATATACACATGCACATGTGTGTATGTGGCAGTAGCAGGTGCTGACTCAGCAGTGAATTGCAGCCAAACAGTTGAAAAACAGCACTACTACAGAGAAAAGGAAGTATCAGGACTTTCTTTAACCCTATTTTCAATGAAAGGGTTGATCTGAATCCATCAACTGGGCAAGCAGGCTAGTCCCAGCCCTTTATTCTCATGTGTGAACAATGCTTGAGAAACCCCGATTCCCCCCCCCCCAATGCTTCTGATCATACAGAGAGCTTACATAAGTAGATATGGCTGTCTATGAATATAGCTTTCCTAACATGAGAATTAGATACCCAGTGTGGTGTAGTGCAGTGGTCCCCAACCTTGGGCCTCCACATGTTTTTAGACTACAACTCCCAGAAGCCTTCACCACCACTTCTGCTGGCTAGGATTTCTGGGAGTTGAAGTCCAAGAACATCTGGAGGCCCAAGGTTGGAGACCACTGGTGTAGTGGATAGAGTGATGGACTAATACTCAAGGAGGCTGGAGTTTGAACCCTTGCTCAGCTACTGGAGAAATAGATCTGGTAAAATGGCTTCTTAAATATCTCACTTACCCTGAAAGCCCTATTGGGGTCTTTATAAGGCAGCCCCAACTTGGAGGTGCATAACAACAACAACAAACACAAAAGCTAGGGTAAATGAAACTAATTTGTGACTTCTGCTCAAGCATTCAAATTTATTGCTTTATTGAAACCTGAAAAGGGTCCTTCCCCCATGTTTGGGTAAAGGGGGAATGTGTGCAAAAGAACCCAAAGCTGCAGGATAATTCCTGAGACAAAGGGAATGAAGATTTTTATAAAAGGGGAAATGACTTCTCCTCACTTAAACCATGTCTTCTTTCATACATAGTTATCTACGTCAGTGGTTCTTAACCTTGGGTTACTCAGGTGTTTTTGAACTGCAACTCCCAGAAACCCCAGCCAGCACAGCTGGTGGTGAAGGTTTCTGGGAGTTGCAGTCCAAAAACACCTGAGTAACCCAAGGTTAAGAACCACTGATCTACATCACCCATCTACATCTTTCACATCTTTAGTCTCCTGACTGGTTTTCAACTGGCCTAATTTATAAGGCCTGATGGCATTAAGCGGTCATGATGAAACAACAACTGATCAGAATTTATCAAGCTACAACACTCTTTAGTGCTGAATCACCTAAACCAGTTATTTAAAATGTTATTGAACATAAATATGTTTACAGGTGCTTGAAGATGAAGCTTTAATTGTTCAATAGCTGTTGGAGTGGTGAGATATACCTCCTCTCTTCCCCACAAAAACTTTTATGTGGCCTTCCCACAAAATGTTTATGGGGAAGTAGATAATACATAAAATAAACTCTGTTGGCTGCTGCGGCTCTCATAAAATTTGGGAGTGAAAAAAAGTTAAAATAATACATTTGTATTCCCTCAGCATGTGCTGAACCATAGACAAGGGAGCAAAGAACATTATCTTTAAAATTTATAAAGTATGAGGCAATGACACAAGGACAGAGAGCATATCTGTTATATGAGTATTCTAGTGAGCATTAAAATGAATGAGCTATGGAGCTGATTGGTGCAAGAAATAGTAAAACAGAAAATGTTGACAGTTCTTTCAAAACAAGATTGGCACAGATCTATACTATATGTGAACTTGCAAATCATACAAAGAAGGAATGTTTTAAATAAGTACATAAGGGAGGGAAAACACCCTCTATTCTAATTATCCTTGTTGCAATGGCTTAGAAAATAGAAAATGTAGAAGTCAAGCTGAAGATGGTTTTAGCTTCGTCGGCTGCCAAGTTAAGCCTGACAAATGGTGAATGTCTATAATTAATGCTGTCATCTTTCCCTAGACCAAAGGGTGACCGCAGTAACTATAGATTGTAATTGTCATCGTTGTCACATAAAATGTGCTATTATTAAGTTCAGGCTGAATTTTATTGCTTCAAATGCTCATAAATTGAACGGTCAGTCATTTAAATTACCGAGTGAAGAGCTTTGCAGCTTGCTGTAAAGCGACTTCCAAGACAACGTATTTGACTTTAGACCTCCGGAAACTAATTGGAGTTCTTTAAACAGATGTTAAACAGGTTACAACCTATAAGAGAAAATTCTCTAACAGACACTCCATTGATAGTTTAGATATTTTAACATTTTAATTTACCAGATTTTTTGGGGGGGAGGAGTTGTGAATGTGCATAGAAATGTAAATAGAGGCTTGCTACCTTAGCAGTTTTTAAAAGATGAGTCCTTCACCCCAAAAAGATGAGGTAGAGATGATAAAAGGCTACTTTTGGAGATATGATGAACAATGTATTTCACCTCCAAGACAAAGGCAGCTGGTTAATTAGATGTACAGGGCAGATGGAACTCAGAATCTAAAAGGCTTGGTGATGTTATATGAGTACTTTGGCTTGCCATGATAGGAAATTTGCATTTAATGACCAGTTTGGGCAGAAAGACATAGCCAAGTGAAAGAATTCATGCCCTTTTGCTGTAAAATGTGATGTTAGAACTTCCTGAGCAAAAGAGGGTTAGAACTCAATTAAAATTGTAGGCATAACTCCTGTTGTTAGTCCCACCTACCATAGACCCAATGGGTCTTGGTACTGTATATCCAGTATTGCCTTGAATCCTCTATAGATCTTGGGTGTCTTTTGTGGACTACAAGTTTCAGGAATTCTCAGCAAGCTTCCTGGAAGCGGACAATGTTGATTGCCATACAAGCTAGGTGCCTAGGGTACTCACTCATACATGATCAAAGAGAAAAATAAGATGTAGACTTGCATGAAATTTGCAGATGGTAAAAATGAATAATAGGCATTCGTTATTATTACTGTGGAGCCAGAGGTCAGGAGTTCAATTCCCCATTGTGCCTCCGAGGAAAAGAGCCAGCCTGTGTAGCCTTGGGCAAACTGTGCAGTTCTAGAGCATCACCAGAAGAAAGGACTAGTAAACCACTTCTGAGTAATCTGTGACTAGAAAAGCCTGGAAAGGGTAACCATAAGTGAAAACCAACCTGCTGACATATTCTTATTTTTGTTCTTATTCTTTTTTTTAATTATTCTTATTCTTAGAGTATTTGCTGGACAGAGGCATGTTGAGAGAGGTTTTATGCAAGTTCTATGAGAACAGATTCATAAACCAAGAGCATATTTAAAATAAATGTTACTAAAAGGCCCAAATGAAAACTGAATATCTGTTTCCATTGGAAAAGTCAACCCAAGTAATTCTTAAGCAGTTTCCGGCTATCGATTCCAAATTTTTCCAGTTGTGGTCCTTCTAGTGGCAAGAATCTCCTTAACCAGACTTCTAGGCAGTTTTACAAGACAGTTGGGGCATCGTCCAGCTAAGTTAAACACTTTGACGTTCCATTAATTTCAGCGGCAATAGGTTAAACATGCACCTTATGGTGTTTTCCCTTTAAAATGAGTGGGATTTAAAGAATTATAATTTTGGCAATACTGTGCCCTTAATCTAACTGCCTTTCTATCATTTTCAGATGGATTATTATTTTAGTTGCCAAACAAATATTGTAGAATCACTGGTATGCTGTCTATATTAGAGAAACTAGGAGGACGGGTCCCAGAAGGAAATCTATAATAAATATGTATTGACAATTCTACATTATTTTATCTTTGAGGACACATCCGACTTCACTTCTGCATGTCACAGTTTTTCCTAGCATGATTCCTGGATCCCCAATAATGTACAAATATATTTTAATTTCCTCTGCATAGTTCTTTCTCAGTTTTGCTACACCCTACTCCCCTTTTCCTGGAACTATTTAGGAAATAACAGAAGACTGGAGCAATGCAATGCAACAAAATGAGACGCTAAAGTCCTGAAGTGTTGAAGTGAATTTAAGATTACAGGTGTATTATGTGCTGGAAGGAGGTGGAATCACACCTTGGAAGGCCCTCTAAATATAAACATACCCTTCAAATAGATTTTTTATTGCAGGAAAGTGCAGACTGGGCTAGACGTTTTCTCCCTGCTATTTAATTTCATTCCCTTTTAAAGAGTAGTAGAGTACTCAGAAACGGTGTCTTACACCTATATTCTGAAATCATACAGCCTGCTCAGCCACTTCCTGATAACAGGAAGTGTGTCACTAGAATCTACAGTCAACTAATATAGTTTGACCCCTGCAATTAAATCCTTCAAAAGCTAGATTGAAGCCCTCATTGTAAGAGGAGGCTAGATTTAATCATGTTTATCATAGAATCTACTGTAGTATTAATGAAAATTAAGTCAATAATAGCTAACTGACATCAGGTTGATTTTTGTGGTGTATTTTAAATATGCTTATACCTGAATCAGAGAAGAAGTGACTTCTTGAGACTACTGTTTTCATGGCCAACATGACTAGAAGACATGAATGGTGTGGTGTTCTGTGAGTCGTTATCCAAAAGAGTAAATTCCCCTCTCTGGTCTATCTCTACACTTTCACATTCTCTGTGCCCTCATCCTGTAAATGGCCTTGGTTCAATTTGTAAAATACGTGCTTTGTATGAAAAAGATCCCATGTTTTGTTCCAGGCATTTCCCAGTAGTACTGAAACTGACCCTTCAAAACATTTTTTGAGAGCTGTTACCAGTCAATACTAAACTAGATGGACCAATTGTCTGTCTCCATCCTACATAACAGGGGAGAGAAAACGGGGCATTAATGTGAGGTCTATATTCCATTAATCTCTAAGCACAATCAGCCTTACAATCTCTTTCACCCGTTATCACTGTGATCACCCTCATCTTGATATCTACATAATTTGTAAGCTGCTTCATCTATGTAATTATGTATTGGACAGAACATTTCTCACTCAAAGAGTCACATTGTTTGCATATTGCGATAATGGCATCATAATATAGTAGTCAGTTTGTACGGCCTTCATCTGGAACCATCTTAAGATGAATTTGTTTACACCTTTAATTGTTGTGTGTTAATTTTAGAAGCTGTCTGTGTAGTGCTAGAGAGAGACCCAGAGAGAGAATTTACTATTTGGATAATGTCTGTCAGGCTTTTGCAATAGCTATCACTCGTTTTCCTGCAGCCCACTGATGAGGCTGAGGGAAGAGAAAACCAGAGAGAGAGAGATGTGGACAGATAAGGCAGACTTATGGCAGTGAGAGAGGGAGGGAGGGAGAAAAAAAGAGGGAATGAGGCCAGGCTTACTGCTGCTCACTGACCCCACCCACCACTGGCTTCAGTCCTGCCCACTATTAGTTTGGGCTACTGATAGATTATTCTTTAGGAAATGTTGCCCTCATCAATGACAATAAATGTTTGATCGCTAATGTTTGGAATTTGGATGTAAATCTTGTTTTGTCCCCTACAGGTTAAGAAAGGCAACTTTGCTCATTGCCAGTCTTATGGCATCCTCAATATGTAGATGTTCTGTGCCACGATGGCTGCAGAATTGTCTGGTTGGTGCAAATGTCCCAAAGTAGGCTGACTTTAAGCATCTGAAGCTCTGGATGGGTTGTTTGCACCTTTCTTAACAATAATCCAGTCATTCTCTTTGTCTTGCTCTTGCTGGTGATGAAGAATCTTCTGTGGCTTTAAAATCCCTCACTGAGTTGTTCTAACTTGGTAAGAGCAAGGAATAACTTGATAAGAGCAAGTACACTTCCCCTCCTTACATCCTGGGACTCCTGGCAAGCTACAGGCAGTCTGCAGGCTATATACTCCCTGTCCTGCCCTCCACTAGACACCTTTTTTTCCATGCACACTAACTGTGCATTTGTGCAGAGCTTGAAAAAGTCAGGACAGTAGTCCCCAAATAGTAGTCCCCAAAAAGTAACTTTTCCAAACTCTGCATTTGTGCAAGAAGGACATGAATGCTCATGCGGGTACACAAATTCCAAAGGAAGATTGTGGTTAGAGCCTTTGAACTTCTTTCCAAAAGAAGAAAATGAAAAGAGCATAGCTTTGCATGGAGATGGAAGACCATGTAAAAATTTAATATATCACAAAGCAAACACAATTCAGTTTGATACATGATTCTTTTATTTTCCTGCCTTAAAATGTCTCCGTCCTGCCACCACCATTCATTACCTTCTTCCTTGGGGAAATATTTAGAGACATGCAGTTATATTTTGGCCTGTCCCATTGGAAGATGGTCCCCCCCCCCTTTGTTTATTTCAGTCCTACCAGTTTCTGTTCCAATCATTTTTCTTTTGTTCTCAGTTGCTATTGCAGCTAGTAATTCACTTCAGCTTCAATGTCTACAAAAGACGAAGATGAACTGTGGTTTAAAACGCATATAGCAGCAACAACATGAACAAAACATTTGCTTGTTTATTTCCTTTCAGACACTCTTTGTAAGACAAATTGATTCCTAGTCTACAGACAATTAAACACTTTGACTTGAGTTTATTTGTCACTTTCAAAGGTAATTAATCCATACCACAAGACATTTTGTTTTCATTGCAAGTAGAAAACATCCCTAAGCATGTCAGCTCACCTTGATTGTTACTCTTTGGAACAGTTGTACATTATCCCTTTAAAGGAAGCGTGATAATCATGTATGATGGCCACTAATTTGTCACTGCTTCCTTTTATAAAAAAAACCTTCTACAACTCATGTCTTGCTCAGTATCAGTGGCACATTGGCTACCAGAGAAAGCACATCTTTTCTTATTAACTATTCATCTTAGCTGTACAGGGTGTCTGAAGATGATTTCTGGAGCCTGGAAGTTACATAGCTAGTTGGCTATTTATATATGCATATTTACTTGCTTATTGGCACTTATGTTTTTCATCTTAGCTCCTTGTATTTTATGTTTCTGAAGTTAGCCAGGAATTGACTAAGCAGAGATGTTCTATCTTTGAAAAGTGGTTATGCTACTCGAGTTTGATTTTACTATGTGGTAAATGCTTAATTGTTAAGTAATATAACATTTGTGGTTTTTGAATAGTTTTAATTGTGTATAGTTGTGAGCTGGCTTGGGTCCCCTGTGGGGAGAAGACAGCATATAAATAACATGGATGGATGGATGGACGGACGAACAATATGGCTCATATACTATCCCCGCTATTCTAAGGTTGATATTAGGTCAACTGATTTCTCTCCATTATTTTAAAACTGCCACCATGACAGCTAAAAGTGAAAAACTATTGTTAAAAGTTGACACACTTTGAAATGACTGGTCAAATAAATACTGGAGGTGTGCTATGCACCCGTTTAAATAAAATGTGATATTCTGGCAATTCTCCACACACTACTTAAATGATTTATGGAATTCTTTCCCACAAGGTGCACCAATGGCCATTACCTTAGATGACTTTTTAAAAGGGTTATATGAATCCAAGGAAGACATATCAATCAATGGCTATTATCTAAAGAGCTAAATAGGAGCCTCCATTCTAATGCTATATTGAATACCAGATGATGGACACAGACAAGATGCTACTGCTTTTTGTCTCCATCATCTGGTATTCAGCTGTGCCCTTGAACAAAGAGGATTCAACTTGGCTCCCAGAATAAAAGATGAAAAGAAACGGGATTTGCAATAATTTTTAAAAAAGCTCTGTGCTGCTGAAATTCAGCCCACCATGTTCTCCGCAGAGATAAAGCATTTCATCTTACCCACATCCATGCTCTCTCTTGTTTCTGTCTGTATACTGATTTTTGAGTTGTCCTTTGAACCAAAAAAGTGATGTGGTGGCTGTGACAACCCCAGACCTACTGGGATATGCCACAGTTTCACTAAGCTGCCACCAACCATTCCCTGTAAGGAGTCACACAGACCAGGAATGGATTTTTAACAAATAAAGGAATAAGGTTTATTTAAATAACACACAGGGAAAAATAAAATGATCAAGTGAATAAGATACAGTAACGTGGCTTAGTCTCAATCATACATACACCAGTTTGGTTCACACAGAACACCTTTTAAATAAAGCACAGACCCTGAACCTATCAGTTCTGGCTAACCATACAGACACCTGAACCTATCAGGTTGGTACTGACTGACACACAGTAGTACCCTGTCTGACACACAGACTCCCACACCAGCTTCTTCTCTCAGCTTCTCCTCCAGCTCTTCCTCCTCTTTCTCCACACAAGCTCCACATATATATACAGTACAGCCCCTCCTCCTGATGTCCCGCCTTCCACTCCCCATAGGATGGAACTTTCCCTCCAACCCATGACAGACAGGTAACATCAGTGCTGTATGTAACACCTCCCCTCTTTATAAGTTGTTTTGTAGGGGGAAAGCTAAAGTGCTTTTCTCCAAAAAACAACCTGGATCCAAAACATACAAAAACAGTTATACAATAACATACAATACCATACTTACTCTAGGATAAACATATCAATTAGGCATTTAAACATTTACCATTTACAATACATCAAGTTACCTTTATTCATACAAACCAAACATGTTTAATAAACAACAGGTACATTTAACTTTTTGGTCACCAAAATATATACATAGTCCATGTTTCTTTCGCCGTCTTCATTCTTCGGGTCTTCTTGACAAGGCGTCAGCAACACAGTTCACTGACCCTCTGACCACCTTCACTTCAAAGTCATAGTCTTGCAGGTTTAAAGCCCACCTCATAAGTTTGCTATTGTGGGTTTTCATTGTCTTTAACCATTGCAGTGGTGAATGGTCAGTGCACAGAATAAAATGTCTTCCCCAGATGTAAGGCTTGGCCTTCTGGATCGCGTAAACTATGGCCAGGCACTCCTTTTCCACGGTTGCCAAATGTCTCTCACCTTTCTGGAGTTTCGTACTCAGGTAGGACACTGGATGCTGGTCACCATTCTCATCCTCCTGGCAAAGAACTGCTCCTACCCCGCTGTTAGACGCATCGGTGTAGATGATGAACTCCCGGTCGAAGTCTGGAGCACGCAGGACAGGATAGTTGATTAACGCCTCCTTCAACCTCTGGAACGCCTCCTCACAGTCGCTGGTCCACGGGATGCGGTCATCAGTCTTCTTCCTCGTCAGATCGGTCAGCGGAGCCGCAATCTCGCTAAACCTCGGGATGAACTTTCTGTAGTAGCCCACAAACCCAAGAAATGATTTGACTTTTTTCTTGGTGTTGGGTCTAGGCCAATCACGAACTGCTTCTATCTTGGCCTCTAGGGGTTTGATCACTCCTCCCCCTACTATGTGACCCAAGTATTTTATTTCTGGGCTACCCAGCTGCAGTTTGTTCTCTTTGCAGGGCCCAGGCCAAAGCACTTCCTCCCCTGGGTTAAAGTGCCTCTCCCTGCCTTCCTGGTCATCCCAAGCTTTCTTTCTGACCTTTTGAGCTTGCAGGGTCTCTGCTGCTAGCTCTAGGTTTCTCTTTAGGTCATTCCTTAAAGAGTCTATATATATCACAACGTCTTGTGGGTCATCCTGGGTGATCTGCTCCCAATTTTGTTTGATCAAATCAAGGGGCCCTTTCACCCTTCTCCCAAACAAAAGTTCAAACGGACTGAACCCGGTACTGGCTTGTGGCACTGATCGATAAGCAAACAAAAGGGATTGCAGCTTCTGGTCCCAATTGTTTGGATTCTCTGCCAAGTAAGCCCTAATCATGCGCATTAGAGTCCCATTGAACTTCTCCGTTAACCCATTACTTTCGGGGTGATAGGCAGTGGTTTCCTTGTGTTTAATTCCACAGATTTGCCATAACCGTTTCATGAGCTTCGATGTAAACGATGCGCCCAAATCTGTGATTATTTCTGAGGCAAATCCCATCCTGGACATATACCCCACCAAGGCATCTGCCACTGTGTTAGTTTCAATGTTAGACAAGGGAATGGCTTCAGGGTACCTCGTGGCATGGTCCACAATGGTGAGAATGAACCTGTTCCCCCTCTTTGTGGCCTTGGGCAAAGGTCCCACAATATCCACCCCTATGCATTTGAATGGAGTGTCCATCACAGGCAAAGGGCACAACTTTGCTTTGGTCCTGTCACGGTTATTCCCCTGCCTCTGACACACATCACATTGTTTACAGAACTCCTTGATCTGCTTCCCTATTTCAGGCCAGTAAAAATTCTGTGTGATTCTCTGCTGTGTTTTGTTCACCCCTAAGTGCGCAGCAAACATGTCAGAGTGCCCCCTTTGTAAGATCATGGGGCGATACTTTTCAGGTACCACTAGCTGACTTCTGATCCCATCTCCCCCTTTTGAGATATTCCTCAGGGTCTCTCTATATAAAATTCCCTTTTTCTCACAAAATCTCACTGGGGTTTCAGGTGTTAGCTGGGCGTCTGTCACCTGTTCAAAACACTTTTGGAGAGTGGCGTCTGCCTTTTGCTCTTGGCCAAATTTGCTGTCCGTGGTCAAGGTTTCCACCACAGCTTCGGAACTCCCCTCTGCTTCCGTCTCGGGCTCATCAGTACCCCCCTGAACTGTCCCCGTGGTGGCTTGTGAACGTGTAATCACTAGCACCCGTTTCACATGTTCAGCCAGGTCATTTCCCACGAGCACGGCTGCTGGCAGAGTCGATGAAATCGCTAGCCGCCAAACTCCCCTCCAGCCTTGAAAGTTCACAGGTACCTCCGCTACTGGCAGCGAGATCACCTGTCCCTCAATCCCTGCCACCTTCAGGCTCTCATTTGGGATTATATACTCCCTAGGAATAATATCTGGATGGCACAGGGTCACCTGGGAACAAGTATCCCTCAGCCCCCTATACTGATGGTCAAGTATTCCTACGTCCACCCCTGCGGTTTCAAACAACTGAGAATCTGTTCTCACTAGTAAGCAGCGCTTGACCTCCACAAGAGGACCATTTTCCTCAGCCTGATCAGCAGATGTAACTGTTCCAGATTGAGTAGCCATGGCAACAGGCTCCCTCAGTGACAAGGAGCTTTGCTCTTTCTGGACACAGAACACAGCTTTTGGCTTGGTTCCACTCAAATCATGAGGCAAATTTCCCTTTTAGCTGCTTTAATTTCTCACACTCTGAGATTAGATGGCCCTTTCCTTGACAGCAATAACATTTTCTGCTGTACTTGGAGTCTTTCTCATCTGGTTTTGGTTTTCCCTCCAAAATCTGGTTCCTGGACTGGCTCTGCCCAGAAGTTTTATCAACAACATGGCCGCCCATTTTTGGCGGGCTCTGAACTAACCCTTTGGAGTACTTAGGGTCCCATGTTTCCCTCATGTTTTCTTCAGAATAATTCAGGTTTTGATGTTGTGCCTTAACCTGTGTGCCTTCTTTTGGTTTCTTTTCTAGCTGCAATTCCTTCTCTTTTATTCTCAAATCCAGCTCCTTTTGCTTAGCCTCAAACTCAGCCCTGATCTGTAAAAGTTCTTCCTCAGCCCTAGCTTTTATCTCTTTTACTTTTTCTTCAGTCTTATCTCTGATTTCTTTTAATTTAATGTTTTTTTGCTGATTATATTTTTCAAGATCTTGCTCACTTTGTCTGACCTGAGCCTCATACTTTTCTTTCTTTGACATTTCTTCAACTGATAAATTGTTAATAAACTTATTTAGGAAATCCAATTCCAATTGTACCATTCTAATTTGGTGTTTCAGTTCCATCTCTTTCATCCTCATGGCCATTCCCCTTTTCTTGGCATCTACCTCTGCCTGACGGATTTCAGCTCTTTCTCTGGCCTCCCTTTCCAATTGTTTCATCCTAAATTCATGCTGTTGGGCTAGGAGCATTTTTCTAAGTTCTGAGGTCAGTTCTCCCGTGCTCTCCTCCTGCACTGAGCCAAATTCCTCCTCAGAACCTTGGTCTACCTGGGGTTCTTTCACTTCACCCATTTCTGCCATTTGGCTTCGAGTCAAGGGCATAATCCCCCCCCAGAACAGGCTGCTTTCAAAAGTCAAGCCTCAAAATAAAGCGACCACTTTTTTTTTCTTTTGCCTCAGAACCAGCCTTCTATAGATTGCTGCTGTTCTTCAGCACTAACTTGCAACTGTTGCCAGCCAGAGTCTACCCCCCTCTGCTAGGCCTCTCAGCAGACAAGCTAGATCACTGCTACTTCACTCAGCTTTGCCTCAGCTTTTTTCCCGCCAAAACAGGTTGCCTCAGAGCTCCCTAATCTAGTCCCACCAATCTGAGGTGGCACGTTCTTCCACTAGCATACCTCCCCGTGAGGTAAGCCTAGAAGATTACCTACACGCTCTCAGATTGTCCCTGATTAGACCCCCCTTGCTCTGGGCACACTTGCCAAGGCTTTGCTGTACCACTGGACAACTGGACCAGTCGTATCCCACACGCTGGACACCAATCAATGTGACAACCCCAGACCTACTGGGATATGCCACAGTTTCACTAAGCTGCCACCAACCATTCCCTGTAAGGAGTCACACAGACCAGGAATGGATTTTTAACAAATAAAGGAATAAGGTTTATTTAAATAACACACAGGGAAAAATAAAATGATCAAGTGAATAAGATACAGTAACGTGGCTTAGTCTCAATCATACATACACCAGTTTGGTTCACACAGAACACCTTTTAAATAAAGCACAGACCCTGAACCTATCAGTTCTGGCTAACCATACAGACACCTGAACCTATCAGGTTGGTACTGACTGACACACAGTAGTACCCTGTCTGACACACAGACTCCCACACCAGCTTCTTCTCTCAGCTTCTCCTCCAGCTCTTCCTCCTCTTTCTCCACACAAGCTCCACATATATATACAGTACAGCCCCTCCTCCTGATGTCCCGCCTTCCACTCCCCATAGGATGGAACTTTCCCTCCAACCCATGACAGACAGGTAACATCAGTGCTGTATGTATACTGTTTTTTGAGTTGTCCTTTGAACCAAAAAAGTGATGTGGTGGCACTGCGGGCTAACCTGCAGAGGCCTGTGCTGCAATGTCAGAAGACCAGCAGTCGGAAGATCGAATCCATGCAACGGAGTGAACTCCCGTCACTTTGTCCCAGCTCCTCGCCAACCTAGCAGTTCGAAAGCATGGAAATGCGACTAGATAAATAGGGACCACCTCGGTGGGAAGGTAAAATGGTGTTCCCTAATCATGCTGGCCATGTGACCACAGAAATTGTCTTTGGACAAGCACTGGCTCTACAGCTTGAAAATGGGATGAGCACCACCCCCTGGAGTTGGACACGACTGGACTAAAAATGTCAAGGGGAACCTTTACCTTTACCTTTGAACCAAAAAAGCATGCTAACTTCTCAGTCTGTTTTGTAGGATGTGTTCTCCCTTGTTTGTTTTGAAACTGAACTACTACAAACTTCAAGCATGCTGATACTACCCGTTGACTCTCAAAGTCAGACTAGATGTTGAGAGGAATGTATACTGCCCACAATAAATATACTTCCCTCCCCACAGTAGGACTTCCTCTGAGAGCAGATTAAGCACACTAAATGCAAGATGCACGGGAAAATTGTGTGTTGTGGCAAACAAATGTCCTCACCTATTGGGGGAGCATCTCAGCAAAAAATGGGATAAATGCATCCTGTAGTGGTATGTCAGTCATCCCTTGACTGTCAGCGATCCCTTTCGACACACAAAATCAAGACTGAGCCCTGCAGTGCCGTGGTTAAACTGCAGTCCTGCAGTCAAACCTCTGCCCACAACCTGCATTTGATCCCAACGGATTGAAGTAGCCGGCATATGGTCAACTCTGTCTTCAGAGGTTGGTAAAATGAGGATCCAGCTCACAGGGTGAGGGAGGAGAAAGTGTTTTACTTAATTATATTGTAAACCACCCAGTCTGATATTAGAGATCTGAGAATTCACAGAGGAGTGAGTAGCCTTTCACACAGTTCAGTCAGTATCAAATATATTAGTGCAACACTCTTTGAGGGAGGGTAATGCTGGTGTTATTAAAACAGCTCTTAGTAAAAGAATATAGGGAATACAGTTTTCCTGGAGAAGGAGGAGGATGGTGTGATTTAGATCACAGCTCCTCACACCTGTCTTGCTGTTGTTGGATGAGTCATAAAGACGGAGAGAAGTGAACTAGAAGAAGTTATTACTGCCCCTATTTTGAGTTTCCTCAATCAGAGGTTTGACACATTGTCATAGAAAATGCCCATTGTTACCTCTCCAAAGTCCAAATTATACTGCTTTCGGGTTACAAAGAAAAAGGTGTGATTCCATCAATCTTCCCATCCCAAATCTATGTTTGATGCTTCATTCCTTGTAATTCCTCCAGCCTGAACTGCCTTTGCATTTTCACTGTACTGTGAAGTGGCTCAGAGGCCACCCACTGCGTCTGCTGGGTTGGAGCTGCTCAGCAATTAAGCTGATAGCCCGTCTCAGCAGGAGGGAACAGCAGGGAAAATAACAGAAGGAAGATCTTACAACTGGGGATGTGAGGGGGGGGAAAGAGAAGCTTTCTTCATTACCGTCATTTATATTAGGGTATCCCGGGACGTGGTGGCACTGCGGGCTAAACCGCAGAAGCCTGTGCTGCAGGGTCAGAAGACCAAGCAGTCGTAAGATCGAATCCACGCGACGGAGTCCCAGCTCTCGCCAACCTAGCGGTTCGAAAGCATGCAAATGCGAGTAGATAAATAGGGACCACCTCGGTGGGAAGGTAACAGCGTTCCATTTCTAAGTCGCATTGGCCATGTGACCACGGAAGATTGTCTTCGGACAAACGCTGGCTCTATGGCTTGGAAACGGGGATGAGCACCGCCCCTTGGAGTTGAACACAACTGGACAAAAATTGTCAAGGGGAACCTTTACCTTTTTATCCCACAAGAAGCTGTATTACACAATAAAATGGGATCTTTGGCAGGATGGCAGACATGAGGGGAGGGTGGAATCCTTAGACCAAACTTACCTGATTGAACACTACTTGGCAGTACTCTAGTGTGATTTACTATGTTAAGCAACAGGATTTTGTCCAGTGTTGTAGTCAGTTGAAGACCTGTGAAATCAGTTTCATCTCTCCTTCCCCACTTTTTGAGTTTCCACTGTTGAATGACCATGTTACTGCAGAGGTGGAAGGGACCCTATGGGTCATCAAGTCCAGCCCCATCACAGAGGCACAGTGGGGAGCCAAATTCCCAACGTCTACCTCCACAGCCAGATACCTAAACCTGATGCTACACTCTGACTGAAGCCAAGCAGGTATGACCTTGCTCAGTGCCAGAGTGGGAGATCAGTGAAAGCCCCATAAAAACTATTCTAAACTTCCTTCTTGTGAAAGTTTGTGTGTGTTTTTGTTTGTATAAATGTACAATTTCCAAAGAAATTGCGAATTCTAATTGTAATCCCTGAGTACAGATAGGTCATGAAAACAGGACACTGTGCTGCAATACTGCTACAGCATTCTATTGCTTTTCTTCTTAAAAATACTTTTGAAAAAAAGACAGAAATGGTTCTTTCTATGATAAGAATGAAGGGATTTATTCAAAAGATACTTTGGGGATCATCATGAAGCTTAACTAGAGAGGTTCTCTATGTAAAGGCATAAGGGAAGCTCTTGAACCTGGCAGGGTGTTTTTCTTCCATATTAACTTCAGCATCAGAGACAGGTATATCTGTGAAGCTCTACTCCAATAACAAGGGAAAATAGAGTTTAGCCATGTTTCATATATATATTTGGACTGCAATTCCCAGAATCCCTCTTGGGGCAGTTCTGGGATTTTTGGTGCTTAAGGGGAAACATCTAGCTGCCTAGAGTGGTCCTCACCGACCAGATAGGCGGGGTATAAATAAATAAATAAATAAATAAATAAATAAATAAATAAATAAATAAATAAATTCATAAGGTCTAGGCGATTAACAGTATTTGTTTGAACACTCCCCATAACTCAGTCCTCTCAGATTGCTGAGCAATAATTGAACACTGGAGAGAAAGTGGGCTCACTAAAAAACACATGATAATATAGTAGGTAAATACATATCACAAATATTTAGCCAAAGAGAAAACAAGACACTAACCGTTAGGACATTATTAGTAGTGGAACTCCATTAAGAAGTAAAAAAAATATGCTTATTCTAGTGCAAGCTTTTCTCACTCATATGTTGCAAATTAACTAGCATTTGTTTTGTGTCTGAGTCTGAGATGTTGGTTTCATTTGCAAGTCTGATCGCTTAGGCATGGAGGCCTGAAGGAATAGCATTGCTGGAAGGAAAATTAATACTATTAGAATAGCACTATAAAACCAATTTCTCGCGATATGTAAGTTGATCCCAGGGGCGGTGCATCCCCTCCTACTGGGAGAAGACACATCGCTCCTGCTTCTTGCCCAGTGGCAACACTGACAGGGAGGGAAATGGAGGGAGGTTACCTTTGTTCTCCAAACTGGTTCCTAGCTGCCTCTCTAGCATGGTCATTTTTTGACGGGTGATATGAAAAGTGCCTGACTGTGAGGTTCCTTGGGGTGATCTCTCTTGTGGGAGAGATTGCTAAAATTATTTATAGGCAGCATTAATAAAGTTGCTGATAATTACTATGGTCATATCTCTAAAATAATGTCTTGACTTCAAGAACCCTGGGAACAAGGGTGTTATTCACATTTCCAGCTGAGGAGTAGCCATGCTATGGAGGCAGGCAGGTCATGCTTCAAAGAAAGCTGCCTTCTTTCACTTATTGGATGAATAGTGGTGATGGCTCTGCCACCTGCAGCTGGCATTGAAATATAACAGCTAGTCTTTGAGATGCCACCACATTTTTTTTGTTTTCTATTTGTTTTTATTTTTGTGTGGATATGTCTGTTGCCTGAGGAAGGCTAGTCTGGAGATGTTCGACCTTGCTTTTACCTCAGTAATCACAGGATTATTATATAAATTGGTTCATTTCAGTTTTGGCTTCTGGTCTGGCTTCTTAGAAAGAAATGGTTTAACGTGAGACAAACGACTCCCTTGCACTGCCAAGCATAATGGGGAGAGGGGAGAGAACATGAAAAGATGTTGCAGAGTAATTGTGGAATTCAAGGAAAAGGTTCTGTAGTCCAGCAGATGGGGGAGCTGAAGGCAAGCCAGAAAGTGCAACTCATTCTCTGTAAATGAGTTTTTAAAAAATGTGTTGGGTTCAGGAAGGTATCTTGGTCTAATAAACTGGCATTTGAGGAGCGCCACAAACAAGAAGACATTTTATTACCTCTTGCACAACTGTGTAGTGGTAGCCAAGAGCAATTACAATTCAGCCACAGAACTGAAAGTCATATGGAAATAATAAGCATGGTTGTTTGTTGTGTGAGCTGTAGCCCTGAAAATGCTTATTTCATTTTATTTTGCTTTGCTATCTGTTCAGATCTTTTCATACATGTCCTCAGACCAATAAAATCAAAGAAGATATTGAAATTAATTTTTTTTATTTCCGATCTTATCAGTAATAACTCACTATTTTAAAATAATAAGTGAATGTAGTTATGTCTTTGTTAGTGGGAAATAATTAATTATGAGTAGCTAGTTAATTTTGACGACAGCCTCCCTCTCCCATCTCCAGAGCAGCTCTTCTAGATCCATGAAAATACTGTACAGAAGGTGAGGGGCAGTCCTGCTCAGTTGTATAGCTCGTAGTTTTCTACTTGTTTTAGATTCATTAGCAATAGGAATCTATACGACCACATCTCAAGCTTCAGTGAGTTTAAATTAGTCAGTAATTACTGTGTCAAATGACTCATTTTTTTTGAAAAAAAATTCTGTAAGATGTGCTGGTGAGGGAAGGAGCAAATAAACTTTAATATTTTAATCAGCCTAATTCAGATTAAAATTAATAAGCATCCTGTGAGATGCGTACATTCAAATGAGAAATCTCTGCCTTCTGCCCAGGGAAATTAGCATTCCATTTAGATGGCTGTTTACAATGTTCTGTTAAATGGCTCGCATGCCGATACGTTGCTCGTGAGGATGATACAACGAAAAATAATTGTGCTTGGGATTAAAGGCTATTCAGTTACATAAATGGCTTCAATTTGTATCTGTTATCTTATTGCAGCTGATATCATCAAAATGTGGCCACCGCATTGGAAACGCTTACATTAATTAAACAGCAGATGTATAACTTGGCATGTTAATAATTTGTATAGTTTTTTTTTCTCCCTCGCTTCAGCTAATATGGTACTTTTGTGGATACTTCTGTGGATATCAATTTTACACCATTTCAGAGTCACCATCATTTCTGTTGGTTTGCATATAGCAGATACATTTTAGAAATGATTCAGCTACTCGTGGCTCTTCTTTCCTATTCCATCTTTATGTGGAAAGGTAAAAGAAAAATAGAAAAAAAAATAAATAGCTCACACACTTCTATTTACAGCAGAATTCCATTTTGTTATTTGCCCATGTGTGTCGTTCCGTGGATATACAGCAGCTTTGAATAGAGAATGAAGACAAAGCTCACTTGTGAACCATTCTTAGGTGCACCTGCAGCACACATTTGTAACAGAGCTGGCCCTACTTTCAGGCAGAGTACCTAACGTGTGGCAAATGTGGCATAGCAGATGGAATAATGGACAAGGAATTTGGAGATCTGGGTTCAAATCCTTACTTGGCCAGGGAAACTCTGAGGAGAGGTAAAAACCTGTCCTTAAATATTTTACTTATTTTTAAATCCCTATTAGGATTGCTATAAATCAGATGCAACATCTCTCTCTCTCTCACACACACACACACACACACACAGACACACACACACGCACACACACAGACACACACACACGAGTTAGGCAAAGTAAGGTGGATGGATAGCTGAATAGCTCAGTGGTTTAGGTATCTGGCTGTCAAGCCAGATTTTTTAGAAGTACATGTTGGGGATCGCTCATTCCCAGGGTTACCAGAAGTCAGGGAACATTTGACAGTTCGTAACAAAAATAATGAATTCCTTGATGTCCTTCTTCAAGGTCCTCCCTTCTGCAGTGGGGCACATCCCCTGTGCACTAGTGAGGAGAGAAGAAGCACTCCTGTTACCTCCAGTCACTGTAGTGGTGAAGCCAGAGCATCTGAGGATGCCAGAAGGAATGGCTACTTACATCATCTTCTAGCCCATGCAGGAGTCAGGGGGGGGGGCTGTCATGTGCCCCTTCAAGGAAGTCTTACATACCTGTACTTGTTTTAATGCAATAACAGCTTGCTCCATTACATCTAACTGCTTACCGTTGGAGAGCATACCTCAGTCCAGAGCATGAGATGTTAGGAGACTTGTTACTTGGCTTGGACCCCAGATTTGTATTCCAATTTGTGTCAGCTTTAGTTTGATTCCTTTGTTTCAGTATATTGGCTCAATTAAACCTGGGCTTCAACCACGGATGGTGCAATGTGTGGCATGTATGTCATGCCCTCAAAAAGGGCATCATTTTCTTTGCCTATGTCTTTCTACTGTTAGCTGTTGTCTTGACACTACAAGGCCATGTTTTCCCACTGATAACAAATAATTGGCAAACATCTATGCTTTCAGGAATATGAATAAAAAGATATGCTCACATGTTACAGAGCAGATATGGGCCCTTCTCCACAGCATGGATCAAATCCCTTCAGATTTACCACTAATATAGATTTACCTTAAATTGCTCAGGCATGAGGTTTCTCTGGTAACTGCCTTTTATTGCAACATCTTCTTGGAATGAATATTCGCCTGTCAGCTCTGTATCCCATCAACTCCCCTCTTCTGCTTTGGAGTGGAAAACACTCCATGTTTCCAAGTGACTTACAGCTGCATTTGGCCCATGAAGAAGGGACCAGGCCTTACTGGAGAAACGTTAAAAGGAAAGCATTCCCAAATAGGATTTTTTGAAGGATAAAAAAAGAGAACTACAATATTTTAGAAGTCAACCGGAAAAAATAGTATGTGCAGAGGGGTGGGTGTTGGCACTCACCCCCTTACCTTTCCGTTGTATTCCCACTAGAAATTTAATTCTTCATAGCAGCCCTTTTGCATGGCAGTGGAGAGGGACAGAATTAGGTAGGGACAGAATTAAGAAACTTGTGACCTTCACATGCCTTTGACCTACTACTCCCATTGGCCCAAATCAACATAACTAAATGGTAAAGGATTATGGAAGGTGCTGCTAGAGAGGCATCAGTTGCCTGACTCTGAGCAATCTCCATCCCTTGTGGGCAAAAGAGCAGTTCAGAGGGGAATGAAGGAGGATTCTGAGCCCAAACATGGTTATGGATAACGTCCTAAATCAGGGGTGTCCAACCTTTCACCTTCCCTGGGCCACATTAGAAGATGAAAATTTGGTTTGGGCTGCACGTAAATTTGGTTTGGGCCGCATTGGGGGGTAGCCCTGGCCATCCTCCGCAGCCCCACTCCAAGTGCGCTTAGCAGCTGCAATCTCAGACAGCAGAGGCTGCCAGCTTCGACTCCAGTGGCTTTATGGGGCCGGGAGGGGGTCCACCTATTGACGGGGATGGCGCAATGCAGTCACGTAGCCCCCCCTCTCCCCTCCCCTCCCGCTCCTTCCTTCCTTCCCCCTCTTCCCCCCTACCGTTGTGATGTGCCTCGGCCACATCCCGGCCGCAAGTGCCGGCAGTGTAACGTGAAACTTTGGAATTTCTTTAAAAATAAAAAATTGCACTGGGCCGCATTACAAGCTGACCTTGGCCGCATGCAGCCCATGGGCCGCAGGTTGGACAAGCCTGTCCTAAATGGTCCCTCAGGTGCAAGTTGAGCATCCCCTTTGGCTTGCTTCTTCGTCCACAACTCAAACAGCAAATGAACTCAGAGAGAAGATGAAAGCACCTCAGTTTTTTTTTCTGTTCTGTTCTCTCTGAGTTTAGCTGCAGCTCTTTCACTAGCTGTACAGAAATTATGGTTTTTCCCAACAACAATGCATTTTCTGTGCTATCCCTGCTGTAATGTGATGACTTTCCTCCCCGTTTTAAAAAAACCTTTATTGAATGAACATTGAAACAACAACAACAAAATAATATTACAAGTCGAGATATGTATAATCTGATATAGTTCCTTCACACCATTGTAATCTGTATCTGACTAAAATATCACACTAAAGATTAAGACATGTGATATCTTTTGCTGCATCCTCATGTTGAAATGGGCAGTTAAGATCTATTGGCTTTACAAAATAACTGCCCTTTACAGAAGTTACACCTGTGCCTTTGTCATTGTTATGTGCCAACAAGTTGCTTTTGACTTTATGGTGACTTTATGGATTTGTGAGCTTGGTGAGGTCCTGTCTTCAACTAGCCCTGCTCAGGTTTTGCAAACACAAAGCTGGGGCTTCCATTGCTGACTCCAACCATTTAATTTTTTGTCCTCTTTTCTTATTGCCTTCAACTCTTCTCAGCATTGTTGTCTTTTCCAATGAGCCTTGTCAGGATGTGTCTGAAGTACAACTGAGGGAGGATACATCATATCTTCAATGGGCATCAATGGCTACCAAACACTCCTTGTTCTGAGAAGAGATCTCTTTTCAGATGTTATTCCCAGAGATTGTGACTGTCTTTGACCAAGTGATATCACCATGCCTTACAGTTAAGACAATATCAACTAATTACAGCTAATTTGAGAAGCTGAAATAACATTAAAAGAAAGGGAATCACACAGTCTCTCTTATTCCCTAGTTGTATTAACTCCAGAATTATGAGGCCTATAATTCTACCAGACCCACGGAGTAATAAAGGGGTGCCACCAGTGAGTCACAGTAATTAGTTTAATTAACTAACATTTTAAACAAATTAAAATCACCCCACCCCATTAACTAGAAAGGCCAATTACAAATAGTTATCTTTTGATCTATAGTCATTAGGATTTATGTTATTCACAACTAACTTAAACCCTATTTTGTGCCATTGGTCAGTTTAAAGTAGGATTAAATCTGGATTTTAAATGATGATTCTTCTCTCCTCTTTGTCAGATTTGATGAAACAGAAACTTAAAATGTCTCTTTCTTCTCATTTGTACCTAAAAAACCAATAAACACACAATGGTTTTGCTGCATGAACAGATTATTTAAATAAATTCTATGTCTAGGTGGGGTCGTCATTTTTTGCTCCTACCCCTTTGTCTTCAAAAGAGCCGTTCTTTTAAAATATCTTGTTTTTCTTAGTACTTACTTTCCTGCTGGCAAATGTTTCATTTGCTTCTTTTCTGCATGTCAGGCATGTTTAAAGAGAATAAGCAGAGTTTAGAGAGCTACTTTTCGTTAAAATACAGCACGAATGCTGAAATGAGGGATGGATGCAATCGGCAGATAAACAATTATGTGTATTTGTTCCCTCTTTATTTTCCATATCTACAGGTAGATTGGCACTCTTGGGTTTTCCTTCACATTTCTTTGAGTTCACTTCCTGCTGCTTCTTCCTTCTATCTAGAAAGATAAGACCAGCTGCCATGGAATCCAACTATAGGCTTTTGTAAACCATTTCAGAGAATACTTCCACTCTTGCTCTATCCGTAGATGGATTTTCTTAAGAAATAAACACTGAATATTCTCTTTGCTTTATTATCAGTTTCCAGAGTACAGCATAGTATTTACTTCTCAGCCCAACACAAAGCTGCTGCATTTGGCCATAAGAAAGACTAAATCATTCTAATATGAGGAGTGGGAAAATTGCACATGCTAGAATATCTCAGTAGATCTGTGAGATCTGGGGAATCGTATTCTAAAAAATATTTTTACAGGTCTGGAACAGGACCAATGAGAACAATAGGACTCCTAAATCAGTCCGATTGGCAGGATATAACTGTTCGTTCAGTTCTAAACAAGAGTCAGTTATGGTGGAAACAAAAGATGACAGGGTTCCTTCCTCTTTAGTAGCTGTGCAGAAAAAGGCATTTCAGCCAGACTACCTGGTCATAGAATCTACAGCCTGCTGAAAATCCCTCTTCTACACAACTGTTAATGATGGGAAGAGGGCATGTTCTCTTTTGCATCTGGCCACTCTCAACAATATTCTCCACTTCCCACAAATCTAGGTCCAAATGCAGAAATGGATGCCTAAATCAGAATTATTTTTGCATATCAAATCGGCCTCATTGTCATGGCTTGTTAATTACAACTGGCACATCAGAGATGCTGCTGGCAATAAATGGCTTGTTAAAACGAGGCACCATTTGTGACACTAGAATTGAAGTAATTTGGCATTTTAAAAAAGAAGAAGGTAAGAGAAGAGATTATTTTTCACCCAATTGCTCAGACAGCCTGTCATTTCATCCACGTAGGTTCCTTCTCCCCTCCTTGTCAATGTGCCCACCCACACTTGGCCATCAAGCCTCCTTTGCTGTCTCCTAAAGTGACAGCAAGAGCCTCACATGTCGTAAGTCTTGATGATGTTTCATCAGCATAAATCGGTTGTGGGCACAATACTGGAAGCCTCGAGATATGGGTGGGCTACATTATTTTCCAACCATCTGAAACCAAAGTTATACTTTGGATGAATGCTGAGGAAAATGATTACAGGGAAAATATCTGCAGAAGTTTTTTTCCTCCAAGGTCAAAGAAAAAGCATTTTTAATACTGTAATTTTAAGCAAGAACGTTTTCAGACAGAATGTGCATTTTTAACTTATATAACAAAGAAACTATAATTTAGAGTTTCCATTATCTAACTGTGGTCATAATTGACCAGATAGGCGGGTATAAATAGAATAAATAAAATAATAAATAAATAACATTCCACCATATATTCATGCTTCCCCCTGCTCCATTTTAAAAGACAAAAAGCCATGATTTTTCTTCTCACAAGGTATCCATTTATAATTATTATGCCAGCTATGGGATGTTTAGTCCACACTCTTGGATTGGTCATCTAAGGAAGGATGATTTTTATATCAGCATCATCATATTTTTTAAACAGTACCTACTTTTCTCTTGAAAAAGTAATCTACTTTCCTATTCATCCTCAGTAAACAAAGCTTACACTTATATTAAAGACATTTGAATCTGCTTGTTGTTGAACTGCTTCTGTGATGAAACTGGATGTCTAAGACATTTTGGCTTATCAAACTCATTGTAGTACTATATCCACCTTTGGAAGTACAGAGAAATTAGTTCCTTGGGGGATATTATTCATGTAAGTGCTTTAAACTTCCATGAATAATATCCCCAAAGAACTAATTTCTGTGTTTAGAATGCTGGCTGGATAGCTTAGTGTTTTAGCTGTCTGGTTACAGAGCCAGAAGTTGGAAATTTGATTCCATGCGGTACCACCAGAGAGTAGAGCCAGCCTGTCTGGCCTTGGGCAAGCTGCTCAATCCCAGGGCAGCCCCAGAAAAAGGGAAGAGTAAACCACTTCTCTATCTAGAAAATCTTGAAAAGGGTCTCCATAAGCCAGAATTGACTTGACGGCACACCATTAATATTATTAATTGCTTAACAACACTAAAATGTTCTCTCTTTCTAAAGTGATATGTGACTACAGATTTGTACTGTTATCCATAAGAAACCTCACTATATCTCAATGATGTTTCTGCTGTTTTCAACACAATAGCAGTCCTGTATTTCAGTGCTACCAACAACAGTGAAGGCATCAAAGGTTAGAAGGGTCTTCTTCCATACCCTGTAATAATAAATTTCTAATTGAGTGCCATCACGTTGAGTCTGACTTATGGTAATTGGTCTTGGAGGTTCTCTAGATATAAAGTACTCAAAAGTAGTTGTTGCAGGTTTTTGAGGCTCTTTGGCCATGTTCTGAAGGTTGTTCTTTCTAACATTTCACCAGTCTCTGTGGCCAGCATCTTCAGAAGACAGCACTCTGTGCTCTGGTGCAGTTTGTTTGGGAGTTGAGTATTTATGGCTGTGAGATCAGCTTTTGTCCTTTTCAGGAGATGGGTGATTAGTGTGTCTTGTTATGGGTGTATTGTTATGATAAGGAGGAGAGATTATCTGTCACTGTGATTGATGGGTGTCATTAGCTGGTCTTTTGTGTGTAGTGATCCTCAGCCCTTGTGACTGGGTAGAGTTCGTTGACCTTTTGCATGCTGTATTTTTCAGAGCTGGGAGCCAAGTTTTGTTGAGTTTCAAACTTTCCTCTTTTTTATTGAAGTTCTGCTGCTGTTTTCGGATTTCAATGGCTTCCCTGTGCAGTCTAACGTAATGATTGCTGGTGCTGTCCAGTATTTCAGTATTTTGAAACAGAATTTTGTGTCCGGCTTCTTTTAGGGCATGTTCAGCTACTGCCGATTTTTCTGGTTGTTATAGTCTGCAGTGTCTCTCATGTTCTTTGATTCGGGTGTGGATGCTGCGTTTTACTTTGGAAGCATCCACACCAGAATCAAAGACCATGAGAGACATGTGAAGATGTCAGCCAGAGAGACTGGCAAAATGTTAGGAAAAACAACATTCAGAACACGAAAAACCCACAAAAACCATTAGATCCTGGCCGTGAAAGTGTTCACAAATACATTACTTAGAAGTACTTTACTGGTTCCTTCTTCTGGGGAATTCTGGTTTCAGAAATTTTTTAAAAAATAATTTTATTAATCAAGAAATTAATAACAGGCAGAAAGGACTTGCAGTTTGACCTAGCTTGCAGAGTCAAAGCTTCTGAGTAGAGAAGGGTATATACAGAAGTTCTGGTGGTTTGTGCAGGTTCAGATGATGGGTGCACGATGTTCTGCCATTCGGCGTCCTACCCCCTCTGGCAGGTGCCCACTCATAGGTAGGAGGCGGGGCAGGGAAGCTGGACTGCTACCTTTGAGTGGACACCCACCAGAGGGGGTACGATGCCAAACCATGGAACAGCTGTGCACCTGTCAGCTGAACCGGTACTTCGTCCAAGTGAGA